>NC_092131.1:83743296-84403296 GCF_043159975.1 Macaca nemestrina | reverse complement strand
CTCCCCTTCATTTTTATAGTTGTACTATACCTACATTATCAAATCATGTAGCCATTACATTCCATACTCCCTCTCTTATAACTCTCATTTAGTTTTGGTTCTATAAGTAACTGATATGGTCTGGCTGTGTCCCCACCCGAATCTCACCTTGATTTTTAATAATCCCCACATGTCAAGGGTGGTCCAGGTGGAAATAATTGAATCATGGGCGTGGTTTTCCCCCTACTGTTCTCATGGTAGTGAATAAGTCTCACGAGATCCGATCATTTGATAAATGGGAGTTCCTCTGCACAAGCTCTCTTGCCTGCCACCATTGAAGGTGTGACTTTGCTCCTCCTTTGCCTTCTGCCATGACTGTAAGGCCTCCCCAGCTATGTGGAACTGTGAGTCAATTAAATCTTTTTTTCTTTATAAATTACCCAGTCTCAGGTATGTCTTTATTAGCAGCCTAAGAACAGACTAATACAGTAACTATGTTAAGTTTTATTGTTTTGTTTTGTTTTGTTTTGGAGGCAGAGTCTCACTCTGTTGCCCAGGCTGGAGTGCAGTGGCACGATCTCAGCTTGCTGCAACCTCTGCCTCCCAGGCTCAAGGGATTCTCATGCCTCAGCCTCCCTAGTAGCTGGGTGGGACTACAGGCACACACCACCATACCTGGCTAAGTGTTTGTATTTTTAGTAGAGACAGGGTTTCGCCACGTTAGCCAGGCTTGTTTCAAACTCCTTACCTCAAGCAATCCTCTTGCCTCAGCCTCCCAAAGTGTTAGAATTATAGGCCTGAGCCACCACACCTGGCCAATATTTCGTTTTTTTTATAGTTCTGCTGTATCTATATCATCAGAGCAGAAAGCCATTGCATGTCATACTGCCTTCCTTTTAAACTCATTTGTTTTAGTTCTATAAGGAAGTATAGTATTCACCGTCAGTCCTTATGTCAATGTCCTTCTAGTTAATTTGGTTGTCGAAAGCTTGTCTTCCGGGGGATTTCTCAGGAAGGGCTGATGCGAGCAAGTCTCTAGTTCTTACATATTACGTTGGTTTGTGCCCCTTTATACAGGCTTACCTCTCTCCAGGAGAGAGATACGAGGGCTTGAGGTGGGGAGCCTTCCGTGTATCTGGGAATTATTCACCAAAGATGTCTTTGATCCCAGTGTGGGCCAAAGGGACATGGGTGGGGCACTCAAGGTCTAGCACTGTTCCTGACTTTCAAGCACCAAGGGTTTAAATTGTATGAGAGATGATAGTTACTGCCGTGGCACTTATTTGTGGAAGGCTGAATTGTGTGAATGCAGGTAGACCAGAGCCAGACTTTTAGGATAAGGATCTGAGAGAAGAATGAGAACTGCAGCGGCTGATCTTTCCTCTCAAATACAGGTTCCATGCTGATCCCTTCCTGGTGCACCAACAGACTGGGTTCTGTTTCTGATCATGGCCTAGCTGTGTGCCCTCAAAGCATTTTCCTTAAATTGCTCCAAGTCATCAGGCTCACAGAGATGTTTAGGAGAAAATCCACATGACAGCATCTAGCAGCATACTCAAAATGCCTTTTTCCTTTCCTTCCTTCCAGCTCTCTCTCTCTGCCTGAGTTTAGCGCCTTTCCTTAAGACTCCCAAGAACACCATTTAGTTTCTGGTGAATCTGACATCACTTTATCTGATTTTAATGATAGCTTCATACCACAAGCCCTCTTGTGATATGACATATTTCTGATATTCTTTATTATTTCTGCCAGTGACAGTTTTGAATCAATGTGTGTATTTGGAGCATGGAACCATTGTTAACAAAGTGTTGCAGGGGGGTGGCCCAAGGACCCTCTGAAGCTCCTGCACCAGACACAAGCCCAAGCTCAGAGCTCCTGACCCTCAGAGGTGAGGGGAAATGCTGGCCACCATGATATTGTCTCCAGTGATGTGGCTGGTGTCTGGATAGCACAGGAAGGACACGAGCCCACACAGTCCTCAGGCCACCCCACTCTGCATGGAAAAAGGAGGTGGGGCTGAGACTAATTACACCTTCCCCATGAGCCCTGGGTTCCCATGGGATGCTGTGAAGTCAAGACCCCTATGGGGATGAGCGAAGGGCTCTAAGTGAAGAGATGTGGGCTTTGCAGGGACCTGCAGAGGTCATTCCAGGCCCAAGAGGACCGTCAGACCCCAGAAACAGGAATGAGTAAGCCTGTGATGGATAGTGTGTGATCTTTCGCTCATCGTGAAGGTTCTGGGGTCATGTTAATCCAGCTCCACAGGGGACAGGGCCTCTCCACAACTTACCTCTGTACTCTCAAGAGACTTTTCATGTGATTCCCCAAGACCAGGTCCTCAAGGAGCTACAGAAAAGGTAAAAAAGTCAGTGCCACTCATACAGATGGAATCATGTCACGTAGGCTGTGCATCTTGCAGGCCTGTGTCCTTGTGAAAGAACTGTTGGGGTGGCCTCTCACAAAAAACTGATTCTGATTCTGCTGCTGATCCCAAAAGGCTGTGAATATCGGAGCAAAAGTCCATAGGTCCAGGCCAGAGAGTCCAGCTCTCTGTGGGGCATGGCCTGGAAGGGGAAGGCACATGGGGTAGAAACATGGTGGTCCTCACCATGGTGCTGAAGCATATGTCAATGATTCCTGGTATCAGACAGTTTGCCCGAATGTTCTTTGGTGTGCCAGCTCCCTGCAAGGGTCTTGCTGAGGCCCAACAGGGCTGTTTCACTGACATTATAGGCCCCCAGCCTCTGTGGAAAGAAAGGGAAATAGATTAATAGATTAGAACTGGGAATAAGGGAGAGTCACTTGAATTTCCTTGGTTCTGCCCAAGGAATTCAACCCAATAACACCTCCAGATCATCAAGTATGGGAGACAATGCCCAAAAGAGATGGCAAGAGGCTTCTACTATGGGCATTATGTAAAAGGCAAGGTGTGAGACACACAATAATCACTTTTGCATTGGAGCAGTCTTGAGGGAGCAATTGTCAAACCCTGGATATTTCCATACATCCAATTTTCCAGATGAAATGAGAGTTTCTGCTTATCTAACCTGGAGACACAAGATGGTCATACTTACAGCAAGTAGAGTACAGGCTGAAACTGAGGAGACCAGGACCACTGAATCTTGCCTGGAAAGATTAAGATAGGGTGGTATGTGAGTGGAAGACAGTTATTATCTTGTGTGTGGCTGAGAACGGAGGCTGTATGGAAGAGGGGTGGAGGACTATGTGAGTGAAAAAGAATACCTTGGGTCTGGTGGAGGTGGAGCGCAGTGGCAATCTTGGCTCACTGAAACCCCCACCTCCCAGTTCAAGTGATCCTCCTGCCTCAGCCTCCTGAGTAGCTAGGACCCCAGGAACATGCCACCACATCTGGCTAATTTTTTGTATTTTTGGTAGAGACAGGGTTTCACTACATTGCCGAGGCTGGTCTCCAACTCCTGAACTCAAGCGATCCACCTGCCTTGGCCTCCCAAAGTGCTGGGATTACAGGTGTGAGCCACTGTGCCCGGTCCATGGATTTTGTTTTTGTAGGAAAAACTTTGACTACACATTACATTTATTTAATGGTTGTAGGACTGGTCGAGTTTTTATCTCTTCTTGAGTCAGCTTTGGTAAGATATATAAGTTTAAAAATTTTTTCTATTATAACTTCAGCATAAACATAAATTTGACATAAAAATTTCTTTTTGGCATTATCATTCTTTTCATGCCTTTTTATTGTCCTCAAGATCTGTCTTTTGATCCTATTCCTGATATTGGCTATTTATGTCTTTCCTTTTTTCCTTGATCAATCCCATCGGAAATTTGCTAAAAACATTCATTTTCTTAAAAAAATAGAGGTTTTTTGTTTTCTTGATCCCTATATTGTACTTTGTTTTATTTTCCATTGATTTCTGCTCTATATTTTTTTCTTTTTTCTTTCTGAGTGTTTTTTCTCCTGAACACTTCAACTTTGACTTTTGCTTAGCATTGACAATATAATACTTAGGTTACCATCAAGAAAGATCCACTTTAATTCTGTAAAGAAGGATTAAAATGTGCATTTTAATCTTGGCTCACTGCAACCCCCACCTCCCAGTTCAAGTGATCCTCCTGCCTCAGCCTCCTGAGTAGCTAGTTGAGCTGAGCACATTTTATAAATGTGCTGAGGTTTATCTGTCCTACTTCAATTTCTTGATTGCTAGCCTTTCCTAGAACTGTTTCTATAAATACATTTCTATAAACTCATTCAACAGAAATGAAAAATTTAATAAAATGTGTCATTTCTGTCTAAACAGATTTGAAATGCTTAATTTGAATAAAAAATCTAGTTTGACAGTCTTTATATTTTAACTGTCATCACTGATATACTAGGATTAATGTCTAGCATCCAATTTTGTGCTTTTAAAAAATTCCCCCAGTTCTTTGTTTTGTTTTCTGTCCCTTCTTGCTTTTTTTAGACTATTTTTTCAATTTCCACTTCCCTCTCTATTAATTTGAAAATATACTGTATACTCCATTGCCATTCTTGTAGCTTTGCCCTATAAGCAGGCCTGTTTTGCTTGTCAAAGTTTAAGATTAATATCTTTACCCTCTCTCTAACAATATAAAAATCTTCTAACACCTTAACTCCATTTCTATCTCCTGATTTAAATATTATTTTTGCATATTTAACTATTTTGTGGAGTTAATGTTTTTAACTCCACGGAACGATTTCTTTTTACAAGGAGTAGTTAAATTTGTTCATGTTACTATGTTCTGTGTTTTTCATTCTTACTTTCATCTTAGATTTTCCATATGAGATCATTTCTTTCCTTCTGCCTAAAGTACCATTTAAAATTTCCTTTAGTGAAGATCTTCTGGCAGTAAACTTTGTTTTCATTTCTCTGAAAATGTTATAAATTTGCCCTAATTTTTGAAAGATATACTTGATAGATATGGAATTCTAGGTCGATAGTTATATTCTTTTAGCATATGGGTATCTCCATTTAAATTGGGTTAGGAATAATAGGATTTTGGCAAGTAGATAAGAATAAATAGAAACAACTTAAGTGGAGCTTCCTTCATAAAGTCCTGCCTTATCCACAAGATGGAGAAAGCAATCTTTTACTTGCTCAGATCTCACAACTAATAATAGTAGTAGTAATAATAATATTAATAACACTTATTGTAAATATTGAAACCAATTAAATTATTATTAAATGTTATTTATACTACATATGTGATAATTTATACTATAGTTAATATTTATTTTCTTCACTTTTTTTAACTCTTATTTTAAGTTCAGGGGTACATGTACAGGTTTGTTACATAGGTAAACTTGTTTCATGGGGATTTGTTGTACAGATTATTTTATCACCCAGGAGTTAAACCTAGTACCCACTAGTTATTTTTCCTGATCCTCTCCCTTCTCCCACCTTCAACCCTCCAACAGGCCCCAGTCTCTGTTATTCCCCATTATGTATTCATGTGTTCTCTTCATTTAGCTCCCACTTATAAGTGAGAACATACAGTATTTGCTTTTCTGTTCCTGTGTTAGTTTGCTAAGGATAATGGCCTCCAACTCCACCATGTTCCTGCAGAGGACATGATCTAATTCTTTTTCATGGCTGCATAGTATTCTATGGTGTATATTTATCACATTTTCTTTATCTAATCTGCCATTAATGGACATTTAGGTTGACTCAATGTATTTACTATTGTGAATAGTGCTGCAATGGACATACGTGTGCATGTGCCTTTGTAATACAATGATTTATATTCCTTTGGTTAGATATCCAGTAATGGGATTGCTGGATGGAATGGTAGTTCTGTTTTTAGGTCTTTGAGGAATCACCACACTGTTTCCACAATGGTTGAACTAATTTACACTCCTTTTTCTCTGCAATCTCACCAGCATCTGTTACTTTTTTGACTTTTTAATGATAGCCATTCTGACTGGTGTGAGATGGTATCTCACTGTGGTTTTGATTTGCATTTCTCTAATGATCAGTGATATTGAACTTTTTCTCATATGCTTGTTGGTTGCATCTATGTCTTCTTTGAAAAGCATCTGTTCATGTCCTTTGCTCAATTTTTAATGAGGTTGTTTGTTTTGTTCTTGTAAATATGTGTTAGTTCCTTGTAGATGCTGGCTATTAGACCTATGTCAGATGCGTATCTTGCAAAAATTTTCTCCCATTCTGTAGGTCGTCTGCTTACTCTGTTGATAGTTTCTTATGCTATACAGAATTTCTAAAGTTTAATTAGATCCCATTTGTCAATTTTGCTTTTGTTGCAATTGCTTTGGCTTCTTTATGAAATCTTTGCCCATTCCTATGTCCAGAATGATATTGCCTAGGTTGTCTTCCAGTGTTTTTATAGTTTTGGGTTTAACACTTAAGTCTTTAATCTATCTTCATTTAATTTTTGTATATGGTGTAAGGAAGGCATCCAGTTTCAATATTCTGCATATGCCTAGCCAGTTATCTCAGCACTGTTTATGGATAGGGAGTCCTTTCTCCATTTTTTGTTTTTGTTGGCTTGGTCAAAGATCAGATGGTTGTAGATGTCTAGCCTTGTTTCTGGGCTCTCTATTTTGTGCCATTATTCTATGTGTCTGTTTTTGTACCATTATCATGCTGTTTTGGTTACTGCAGCCCTGTAGTATAGTTTGAAGTCAGATAGCGTGATGCCTCCAGCTTTGTTATCTTTTTTCTAGTTATCCTAATTTTTTTTCTTTTTTCTTTTTTTATTATATTTTAAATTCTAGGGCACATGTACACAATGTACAGGTTTGCTACAAATGTATACATGTGCCATACTGATGTGCTGCACCCATTAACTCATCATTTACATTACGTACATATCCTAATGCTATCCCTCCCCTGCCCTCTGCCACCCCACAACAGGCCCTGGTGCGTGATGTTCCCATTCCTGTGTCCAGGTGTTCTCATTGTTTGATTTCCACCTATGAGTGAGAACATGTGGTGTTTGGTTTTCTGTCCTTGTGATAGTTTGCTGAGAATGATGGTTTACAGCTGCATCCATGTCCCTACAAAGGGCATGAACTCATCCTTTTTTATGGCTGCATAGTATTCCATGGTGTATATGTGCCACATTTTCTTAATCCAGTCTATTATTGATGGACATTTGGGTTGGTTCCAAGTCTTTGCTATTGTGAATAGCACCGCAATAAACATACGTGTACATGTGTCTCTATAGCAGCATGATTTATAATCATTTGGGTATATCCCCAGTAATGGGATGGCTGGGTCATATGGTATTTCTAGTTCTAGATCCTTGAGGAATCACCACACTGTCTTCCACAATGGTTGAACTAGTTTACAGTCCCACCAGCAGTGTAAAATGTTCCTATTTCTCCACATCCTCTCCAGCACCTGTTGTTTTCTGACCTTTTAATGATCACCATTCAAACTGGTGTGAGATGGTATCTCATTGTGGTTTTGATTTGCATTTCTCTGATGGTCAGTGATGATAAGCATTTTTTCATGTGCCTGTTAGCTGCATAAATGTCTTCTTTTGAGAAGTGTCTGTTCATATCCTTTGCCTACATTTGATGGGGTTGCTTGTTTTATTTCTTGTAAATTTGTTTGTGTTCTTTGTACACTCTGGATATTAGCCCTTTATCAGATGAGTAGATTGCAGAAATTTTCTCCCACTCTGAAGGTTGCCTCTTCACTCTTCTGCTGTGCAGAAGCGCTTTAGTTTAATTAGATCCCATTTGTCAATTTTGGCTTTTGTTACCATTGCTTTTGGTGTTTTAGACATGACATCCTTGACCATGCCTATGTCCTGGATGATATTGCCTAGGTTTTCTTCTAGGGTTTTTATGGTTTTAGGTCTAACATTTAAATCTTTAATCCATCTGGAATTAATTTTTGTATAAGATGTAAGGAAGGGATCCAGTTTCAACTTTCTAGATATGGCTAACCAGTTTTCCCAGCACCATTTATTAAATAGGGAATCCTTTCCCCATTTCTTGTTTTTGTCAGGTTTCTCAAAGATCAGATGGTTGTAGATGTGTGGCATTATTTCTGAGGGCTCTGTTCTGTTCCATTGGTCTATATCTCTGTTTTGGTACCAGTACCATGCTGTTTTGGTTACTGAAGACTTGTAGTATAGTTTGAAGTCAGGTAGCCTGATGCCTCCAGCTTTGTTCTTTTGGCTTAGGGTTGTCTTGGCAATGCAGGCACTTTTTTGGTTCCATATGAACTTTAAAGTTTTTTTTTTCAATTCTGTAAAGAAAGTCATTGGTAGCTTGATGTGGATGCACTGAATCTATAAATTACCTTGGGCAGTATGGTCATTTTCATGATATTGATTCTTCCTATCCATGAGCCTGGAATGTTCTTTCATTTGTTTGTGTCCTCTTTTATTTCGTTGAGCAGTGGTTTGTAGTTCTCCTTGAAGAGGTCCTTCACATCCCTTGTAAGTTGGATTCCTAGGTATTTTATTCTCTTTGAAGCAATTGTGAATGGGAGTTCACTCATTATTTGGCTCGCTGTTTGTCTGTTATTGGTGTATAAGAATGTTTGTGATTTTTGCACATTGATTTTGTATCCTGAGACTTTGCTGAAGTTGCTTATCAGCTTAAGGAGATTTTGGGCCCAGATAATGGGGTTTTCTAAATATGCAATCATGTCATCTGCAAACAGGGACAATTTGACTTCCTCTTTTCCTAATTGAATACCCTTTGTTTCTTTCTCCTGCCTGATTGCCCTGGCCAGAACTTCCAACATTATGTTGAATAGGAGTGGTGAGAGAGGGCATCCCCATCTTGTGCCAGTTTTCAAAGGGAATGCTTCCAGTTTTTGCCCATTCAGTATGATATTGGCTGTGGGTTTGTCATAAATAGCTCTTATTATTTTGAGATACGTCCCATCAATGCCTAATTAATTGAGAGTTTTTAGCATGAAGGGCTGTTGAATTTTGTCAAAGGCCTTTTCTGCATCTATTAAGATAGTCATGTGGTTTTTGTCTTTGGTTCTGTTTATATGATGGATTACATTTATTGATTTGTATATGTTGAACCAGTCTTGCATCCCAGGGATGAAGCCCACTTGATCATGGTGGATAAGCTTTTTGATGTGCTGCTGGATTCAGTTTGCCAGTATTTTATTGAGGACTTTGCATCGATGTTCATCAGGGATATTGGTCTAAAATTCTCTTTTTTTGTTGTGTCTCTGCCAGGCTTTGGTATCAGGATGATGTTGACCTCATAAAATGAGTTAGGGAGGATTCCCTCTTTTTCTATTGATTGGAATAGTTTCAGAAGGAATGGTACCAGCTCCTCCTTGTACATCTGGTAGAATTTGGCTGTGAATTCGTCTGGTCCTGGACTTTTTTTGGTTGGCAGGTTATTAATTATTGCCTCAATTTCAGAGCCTGTTATTGGTCTATTAAGGGATTCGACTTCTTCCTAGTGTAGTCTTGGGAGGGTGTATGTGTCCAGGAATTTATCCATTTCTTCTAGATTTTCTAGTTTATTTGCATAGAGGTGTTTATAGTATTCTCTGATGATAGCTTGTATTTCTGTGCGGTTGGTGGTGATATCCCCTTTATCATTTTTTATTGGATCTATTTGATTCTTCTCTCTTTTCTTCTTTATTAGTCTTGTTAGCAGTCTATCAATTTTGTTGATCTTTGCAAAAAACCAACTCCTGGATTCATTGATTTTTTTGAAGGGATTTTTTGTGTCTCTATCTCCTTCAGTTCTGCTCTGATCTTAGTTATTTCTTGCCTTTTGCTAGCATTTGAATGTGTTTGCTCTTGCTTCTCTAGTTCTTTTAATTGTGATGCCAGGGTGTCAATTTTAGATCTTTCCTGCTTTTTCTTGTGGGCATTTAGTGCTATAAATTTCCCTCTACACACTGCTTTAAATGTGTCCCAGAGATTCTGGTATGTTGTGTCTCTGTTCTCATTGGTTTCAAAGAACATCTTTATTTCTGTCTTCATTTTCTTATGTACCCAGTAGTCATTCAGGGGCAGGTTTTTCAGTTTCCACGTAGTTGAGTGGTTTTGAATGAGTTTCTTAATCCTGAGTTCTAGTTTGTTTGCACTGTGGTCTGAGAGATAGTGTGTTATAATTTCTGTTCCTTTATATTTGCTGAGGAGTACTTTACTTCCAAATATGTGGTCCATTTTGGAATAAGTGTGATGTGGTGCTGAGAAGAATGTATATTCTGTTGATTTGGGTGGAGAGTTCTCTAGATGTCTATTAGGTTCCCTTGGTGCAGAGCTAAGTTCAATTCCTGGATATCCTTGTTAACTTTCTGTCTCGTTGATCTGTCTAATGTTGACAATGGGGTGTTAAAGTCTCCCATTATTATTGTGTGGGAGTCTAAGTTTCTTTGTAAGTCTCCAAGGACTTGCTTTATGAATCTGTGTGCTCCTGTATTGGGTGCATATATATTTAGGATAGTTAGCTCTTCTTGTTGAATTGATCCCTTACCATTATGTAATGACCTTCTTTTTCTCTTTTCATCTTTGGTGGTTTAAAATCTGTTTTATCAGCGACTAGGATTGCAACCCCTGCCTTTTATTGTTTTCCATTTGCCTGGTAGATCTTCCTCCATCCCTTTATTTTGAGCCTATGTGTGTCTCTGCATGTGAGATGGGTCTCCTGAATACAGCACACTGATGGGTCTTGACTCTTTATCCTATTTGCCAGTCTGTGTCTTTTAATTGGAGAATTTAGCCCATTTACATTTAAGGTTAATATTGTTATGTGTGAACTTGATCCTGTCATTATGATGTTAGCTGGTTATTTTGCTCATTAGTTGATGCAGTTTCTTCCTAGCATTGATGGTCTTTATTTTTGGCATGTTTTTGCAGCGCCTGGTACTGGTTGTTCCTTTCCATGTTTAGTGTTTCCTTCAGGAGCTCTTGTAAGGCAGGCTTAGGGGTGACAAAATCTCTCAGTATTTGCTTGTCTGTAAAGGATTTTATTTCTCCTTCACTTCTGAAGCTTAGTTTGGCTGGATTTGAAATTCTGGGTCAGAAATTCTTTTATTTAAGAATGTTGAACATTGGCCCCCACTCTCTTCTGGCTTGTAAAGTTTCTGCCAAGAAATCCGCTATTAGTCTGATGGGCTTCCCTTTGTGGGTAATCCGACCTTTCTCTCTGGCTGTCCTTAACATTTTTTCCTTCATTTCAACTTTGATGAATCTGACAATTATGTGTCTTGGAGTTGCTCTTCTTGAGGAGTATCTTTGTGGCATTCTCTGTATTTCCTGAATTTGAATGTTGGCCTGCCTTGCTAGGTTGGGGAAGTTCTCCTGGATAATATCCTGCAGAGTGTTTTCCAACTTGCTTCCATTCACCCTGTCACTTTCAGGTACACCAATCAGATGTATATTTGGTCTTTTCACATAGTCCCATATTTCTTGGCAGCTTTGTTCATTTCTTTTTACTCTTTTATCTCTGAGCTTCTCTTCTTGCTTCATTTCATTCATTTGATCTTCAATCACTGATACCCTTTCTTCCAGTTGATCGAATCAGTCACTGAAGCTTGTGCATTCGTCACGTAGTTCTCATGCCATGGTTTTCAGCTCCATCGGGTCATTTAAGGACTTCTCTACATTGGTTATTCTAGTAGATCTCAGACTGCTGCGCTAGCAATGAGGGAGGCCCCATGGGTGTGGGACCCTCCAAGCCCGGTGCGGGACATAATCTCTTGGTGTGCCGTTTGCTAAGACCTGTGGAAAAGTGCAGTATTTGGGTGGGAGTGACACGATTTTCCAGGTGCTATCTGTCATGGCTTCCCTTGGCTAGGAAAGGGAATTCCCTGATTCTTTGCACTTCCTGGGTGAGGAGATGCCTCTCCCTGCTTTGGTCTCGCTCAGTGAGCTGCTCCCACTCTCCTGCACCCACTGTCAGACATGCCCCAGTGAGACAAACCCCATACCTCAGTTGGAAATGCAGAAATCCCCCATCTTCTATGTCACTCACACTAGGAGCTGTAGACTGGAGGTGTTCCTATTTGGCCATCTTGGAACTGCCTCCAGCTTTATTATTTTTGCTTAGGATTGCTTTGGCTATTTAAGCTCTTTTTTAGCTCCATATAAATTTTAAAATAGTTCTTTTTCTAGTTCTGTGAAGAATGTCATTTGTAGTTTAATAGGAATAGCCTTGAATGTATACATTGCTTTAGGCAATTTTGCCATTTTAACAATATAAATTCTTCTTATCCATGAGTGTGGAATGTTTTTCCATTTGTTTCTGTCATCTCTGATTTTTCTGAGCAATGTTTTGTAGTTCTTATTGTAGTGATCTTTCACCTCTCTGTTTAGCTGTATTCCTAGGTATATTTTGTGGCAGTTGTGAATGGAATTGCATTCCTCATTTGGCTCTTGGCTTGGCTCTTGTTTGTGTATAGGAATGCCAGTGATTTTTGTACATTAATTTTGTATCTTGAAACTTTGTTGAAGTTGTTTATCAGCTTAAGGAGCTTTTGTGTCGTGACTGTGGGTTTTCTCAATATAGGATCATGTCACCTGCAAACAGGGATAATTTGACTTTTTCTCTTCCTATTTGGCTGCCTTTATATCTTTCTCTTGCCTGATTACTCTGGCTAGGACTTCCAATACTATGTTGAATAGGAATGATGACACAGGGCATCCTTGTCCTGTGTGAGTTTTCAAGGGTAATGCTTCCAAGTTTTGCCCATTCAGTATGATGTTGGCTGTGGGTTTGTCATAGATGGCTCTTATTATTTTGAGGTATGTTCCTTCAATACCTAGTTTATTGAGAATTTTTAACAGGAAGGGTGTTGAATTTCATCAAAAGCCTTTTCTGAATCTATTAAGATAATCATGTAGTTTTGTCCTTAATTCTGTTCATGTGATGAATCACATTTCTCGATTTGTGTATGATGTGCCAACTTTGCATCCCAGGGATAAAGCCTACTTGATCGTGGTGCATAAGCTTTTTGATGTGCTGCTGGATTCAGTTTGCAAGTATTTTGTCGAGGATTTTTGCATCAACGTTCATCAAGGATATTGGCCTAACATTTCCTTTATTTGCTGTGTTTCTGACAGGGTTTGGTATTAGGATGATGCTGGCCTCATAGAAAGAATTGGGGAAGAGTTCCTCTTTCTGAAATTTTTGGAATGGTTTCAGTAGGAGTGGTACCAGCTCTTCTTTGTACAGCTGGGAGAATTCAGCTGTGAATCTGTCATTCCTAGGTTTTTCTTGGTAGGCTATTTATTACTGATTTTATTTCGGAGCTCATTATTGGTCTGTTCAGGGATTCAGTTTCTTCCTGGCTCAGTCTTGGAAGGGTGGATGTGTCCAGGAATGTATCCTTTTCTTCTAGATTTGCTAGTTTATGTGCATAGAGGTGTTCATAATATTCTTTGGTAGCTATTTGTATTCCATGGGATCAATGACCCCTTTTGTCATTTCTAATTGTGTTTATTTGGATTTTTTCCTCATTAGTCTAGTTAGCAGTCTATTTTATTAATTTTTTTCAAAAAATCAACTCCTGGATTCATTGATCTTTTGAATGATTTTTTCGTGTCTCAGTCTCCTTCAGTTCAGTTCTGATTTTGGTTATTTCTTGTCTTCTGCTAGCTTTGGGGTTGGTTTTCTCCTGGTTCTCTAGTTCTTTTAATTGTGATGTAAAGTTCTTTCACTTGTAAAGAACTTTAGTATGTGACATTCTTGTAGCTGTGAAAATGATAATATTCATTTTCAAATAATTTTTTTTGAGACAGGGTCTCACTTGATCACCCAGCTGGAAGTAGAGTAGTGTGATCATAGCTCACTGCACCCTTGAACTCCTGGGTTCAAGTGACTTTTCTGCCTCAGCCTCCCAAAGTGTTGGGATTACAGGTGTGAGCCACCACACCCAGCCAATGTTTATTATTTACTCTAGTAAATATACATAGACAGTCTTTACTACGTGCATAATCAAGATATTTTATCATGCCATTTAATGTTCACAAGAGGTGTGCCAAGCATCATTATCCCATTTAATAGGTAAGGAAACAAAGGCCCAGAGAGTTTAATTACCAAGCATATGTAGCTAGTGACAGAGCAGGGATCTAAAGGTAGGTGTCTCTGACTCCAAAGCCCACACTGTCTTCTTTACATTTGTAGTTTGCAACCAGTTTTGTGAAGCCAGATTCTGCAAGAGGTGCCCAGTACCAGGAACAGGGACCAAATGGTTGAGCATCAGGCCCCTAATCCAATTTTAACCTGGGCATTTCTGCTTTTGTCTGTTTTACGCATTGGACTCCTATGGAGGTTATTCTTTGACAAAAGGTTTCTGCCATTAAAAACAATTTGAAAACCATGGTACTGTGTTTAACCACATAAATTACTGTACTTGGCCATTTTCTATCAATAAAAATCATATTTTTTGTCCCTCCCACTGCCTCTTACACTGGCCCTGTCCTCCTCGACCTTTTCCCAGCCCCTGCCAGTCATTTCCCAAATTAGGAAGTCTGCTTCCTTGCTCTCCCCACAGCCCATGGTAGATGTATTACCTGTGGGATGGGCCTAGGGCTGGCTCCTCCTGTCAATTCCCCACTGTTCTCAGTGACTCGGGACCACTGAGATTCAATCTAATATCACGCCATGCCTGTGTTAGAGCTGGAAGGGGCCTCAGAAGTCATCATTAATTAGAAGTCCTGGCTGTGTTTCACAGATGATCACACAAGTCCAGAGAAGCAGCCCAGTCTATACTAGCTGCTCAGTACATGCTTGCTGAATTCAGTGACTGCTCCGGAATGTCAATATGGGAACTGAAGGGAAGAAAAACAGTTGGGAAAAGAGTCTTAAAACTACATCTATCTGCAAAGCACTTTACCTGAGACTGACAAAAATTCACTTTACTTCCACTGACCATTTTAAAGAAGAGAATGAGGACAATGCTGGTGGAGATAACTGGGTGGTCCTAACCTTCAGAGGAGGCATGGCTAAGTAGGAGGGAGATGTTTAGGAGGCTGGGGCATGGCCAGAGGGATCTGTTTTAGAACAGGAATGAGACAGGCCTAAGTTGGAGGAGTTGGACAGGGATGGCTAGAGCACCTTCAGGAGAAGCTGTGTTCCTGAGCTGGTCAGAAAATGAAACCTTCTAAAGATTGGGCCGAAATCCAAGAATGAACAAGGAGCTCCCAGGAACACAGGCAGATTGTTCCAACCCTAGGACAAATGGCATGGGGGAACATCTGGGAACATCCCGAGTCGCTAAGACCAGTAGGGATTTGACAGCAAGAGACAGCCCTAGGCCCATCCCACAGGTGATGCATCTATCACGGGCTGTGAGGACAGCAAGGAAATAGGCTTCCTAATTTGGGAACTGACTGGCAGGGGCTGGGAAAAGGTTGGGTAGGACAGGTGTCAGAGGAAGCAGGAGGGATAAGAGTTGAGTGGACCTGGGAAACAACTGCTCTAGTTATAGGCCTGCTATGGGGTGCCTCAGAGTCATCAGCCTGAACTCTTGTGGCCAGAGCTCCTATAGCCCAAAGGTCTCTGATTCCAAGACCATTGTCAGGACTCTGGGACCTTCTATCTGTGGATCCTTCCTCCTTATTCCAGTCAAGACCTTGCCAGACCCCCTGGGCACTCCAGATGTGAGGGAACAACACTAATGGATAGAACTCTTGTTTTTTTGGGCTGACCCAGAAGTATGAAAGCCACACACTCACCATTATTGTATGACTGGCTCAGCTAAGCCTGTTTCCCAGTAGGAATGTCTAACTGAAACCTGCCCCCTCTCACTCTAGTTCCCCTGCCCCCTCTTTGATATCAAGCAGCTACCTCCTTATTCCCCTTCCCCACCCTTACCCCATCTTCTCCATGTGGGCAGCAGCTGGCTCAGCAGCAGGCTGGGGCTTTCACAGTGATGTTTAGGATCTGAAATCAGAGAAAACAGGAGGTGGGGGAGTGAAGATACGGTCAGTCCAGCAGTCTCACCGTATTGGGAAATGTACCAGGTTAGAATGTGGGCATGATGACCTCTGACGCCCATGATGTGGGTGGAGTGTTGGCTTTCCTGTGCATTCATGGAAATGGGGCATCCTGAAGATGCAGGAGTAAATGGGTTAGGCTGAAGGCTCTTCCAGCAGAAGACCCCAGAGTATACAGGTTGTCTCCCTATGTTTCCAAGCACACCAGTTTCATCTGGAGCAGAGGAGGCATCAACAGCTGAGTCTGCGGAAGGCTAGGTTTTGGGGTGATAGCCAGAAGGTATCCATATTAGGGATTAGGCTGTCATTCTCTTCTCTGTGCCCCATATTTTTTGTGACTATTTGGTTTTTGGTTGGACATTCCCTGCAGAATGGTAGCTCCTGAACAGTGGGGACCAAAACTGCCACTTAAACACTCCTACATCCATCTCACAGATGGGGAAATTGAGGCTCAGAGAGTTCAAACCCCAGGCCTCACTCTGCACCAATGAATCTGTCATGGGAAGGTGGATGGTGGGAGCTGAGGATCAGCTCTGGATATGTGAGCCTAGATGGAGAGAGGGTTACATGGCAGGAAGGTGAGGATGAAGTCTGGCTTTCCTGCCCCCTACTGGCTTCCCCAGACCTCACCTTGTCCCAGACCTGCTCACTGATCCCCAAGGCACTTCCCACCAAGTGACTGACCCCTGCCACACACACCAGGAAGTCCACCCCCCCACAGTGTTCCAGGGCCTGAGAGTAAGAAAGGGACATAAAGGAATAAGGTTACGGAAGAAGAGGGTGTCTTCAGCAGTGAGAGGTGACTCCTGTTTAATGTCCCAGAGGCTGTACCTAGGTCAAGTTCAAAGCACAGGAGAACAATATGATGTGAGGATGGAGATTCTCTCTTTTCCTTTAGGAGCCAGGTACTGAGTTTCTGGATAAAAAGCAGTGGAGCATCACCCAAGTACTCTTTCACGTCCTCCTTCTAGTCCTAGGCACTGTTGGCTACCCGTTCCCAAACACACCTCTCACCTGCACTGTGTCCTGAAATTTCACTGTCCCCTCTCCAAATCCCTGAATACTCTACCTCTGACTATAAGACCAGGGCTTCCTTCTGTACAACATCTCTGTCCCCTCAGACCCCTCCTCAGGAATCTTCCAGGAGGGCCTGGCTGGCTCCACGGAGCTGGTGGAGAAACCAGCTTCTCCTTTCCCACCAGCATGGTCCCCACCCCAACATCTCCCTGAGTCCCAGGCCACATGCACTCCCTCTCTCCCTGAGGGAGAGAACCTGGGTGGAGAAAGGATGCCCTCCATAAGCTGGTCCTTTCTGTGCCCAGGTCGGTTAACTGGAGATTGGGCCTTGTGGACAAGGCTCAAGTGACACACAGTTGACCTGATTCCTGTGATGGTGGCTTTATCCCTCTGCCCTAATGTGGGGCATAGTATCAGAATCCCTGAGCCTGTCTGCACCTCCTTCTATGCCCCTCACCATGACCACCAGCCGCTCCCGGTCCTCAGCCTTCCCCATGTAGCACAGGGTATCTGGCACATGCTCAGCCCCTCCTCCTAGGGCGTGGCCCTCCTCCTAGGGCGTGGCCACCTTCTGCTGCTTCCCGCTGCTGATGACCACGTGGGCCCTATAGTGGGCCAGACGCTGGGCAATGACGAAGCCGATCCTGGGGCAGAGATGAGAAGGAGGTGACAATTTAGACTAGGACTGAGACTTTTCTTGCTGCATTTCTAGCCCTGAGGCACCAAATGAATTCTCTCCACTAACTCAGAGCAGATAACCTCATGCTGCACTATGGATGGTCAGAGGACTAGAAGAGATAAAGAGATAAAGGGTCCGTAGATGCATTGAACTTCCTATGTCCACATCAGATCTTCTTGGCCTCCCCTCCCACGAAAATTCCTACTATGAAAACTCGTTCTCAGTTTAGTTTCTCAAGGCTTTAGTTTGCTTTGTAGCTGCAACCAGAGAGCTCCCTGCTTCAGGCATGTGAAACCACTGAGTGCTCACAGGCATGCAACTTCAAAGTGTGAGGCATTAACCCACATAGGGCAACTCTTGACTGATGGAGGAATTCTCTCCTCTTCCCCTGAGAGATGCCTCTGAGATGCATTTCCTGCTTCCTAGAAGACCTTTGAAACCTCTCACCCAGTGACCTATAGTGGGCTGACTCCATAACACATCCTGCACTGGTTTTGTCTCCTTTCCTAGTTTCCTTTCCTGTTCCTCGATGTTGCTCATTAAGATCACCTTCCCAAAAAACTACTAGCACTTAAGCCTAGTAAACTTTGCTTTGTGGGGATGAGCCTAAGAAATGAAGTCAACAAAACCCAAAGACACCCACAGTTCCCAAATTCCCAAAGAGTTGTTCTCAACTGTTTGTAGATCCTGTGATCATGGCAACTTTGTTGGCTAATTTAAGTTTATAGTTGGCTCCATTGCTTGTGAGGACCCCCAACCCAGGGTCAGGGGCCTAAACATGGTGGTTTCTGATGAAATATCATCTCCCTTTTTGGGCTAGAACTGGGTGGGTCTAAGAATCGCTCCTGGAAGATCAGCCTCGAGCCTGCTCCAGTGAGCCTTTCCAGTGATTTTATGAACACAGAATTTTGTATATGAAATCTCTTCTCTTTAAATTAGCTTGAGTGGCTTCTGTTATCTGATATCAAATTCTGACATATGCACACATAGGCTTGAGAAAAGAAATTTGTATCTGAGGAATACAAATCCTTTTAATTATTAGGCCCAGAGAGACATTAAAATGAGGCCACAATCCCACACCCTACTCCCCTCTTTGACCTAAGTATTCATCTCTTGACACTGCTTGCTATTGCCACAAGTAGCTGGAAATTTAACCTAATAATGCCACACCAGACACTATAACACATACTCTGTAGTTTAAAAATGTATAGCCAATCACTAATCAATGTTCTTTGTGTAAACCAATGAGAATTTCTGATAAACAATTTTGTAACAGTCCATTCCCTGTCCCCGTTTTTGCCTTTAAAAATTCACTTGTAACTCCTGCTAATTGGAGTGTACATTCAGGGCAACTTGAATCTATGCTCCTGGGTTGCAATCCTCAAGTTTGGCCCAAATAAACTCTCTACTTGTATTAATTTTGCCTCAGCTTCATCCTCTTAGGTCAACATATTCAATAAATATTTATTCATTGAGAACCCCTAGGATAATGAACATCTACTTCACAGGTTTGTTGTGAGAGGCCCAAATAAATTAAGATGTGAGAGGGCTTTGTAAACTCTCAAGTTCCTAAAGTTCCACAGCTTCTTAAGAGTGATGTGTTTTATCATTTTGTCCTCCATGAGTCTCTAGCCTCAAGCTTCGAGACACATTTGACTTCCTGCTCCCAGTGCTCTACCCTGGCTGCTTTGCATCCCTCAGCCTCTTCTTCTAGACTTATCTTCATTTTCAGCACATGAGAAGAGTCCTTCCTGACACCCCAAAGCTGATTTATTGTCTCCTCCATGTGACCTGATGTCCTCCCTCCTGTGCTTACTTTTCACATTCACCTTTCTAACTCTAAGTGACAGTGTTACATTTGTCACTTCTAGCAGGGTGTCCGGCACTTAGTGATTGCTTCATAGGTATTTGTTGAATGAAAGAATGAATGAATGAATGAATGAATGAATGAATGAATGAATGAAGATTTGGTTGCAATGATGTAATGATTTCTTAGGGGCCTCACTGGACCTACAGGTCAAATTCCTTAGTTACTGCATGTCAGACCCTTCCCCTGTGCAGTCTGTGGTGTTAGTTCAGCTCTGGTCTTAAAGCATTTATTGTAAAGTACCCATTCATGATTTTTAAGTGTTCAGGCTTTGGGTGGCATCAGGCATTGTGTACACTGTGAACTTGTGTTTTCCTGATATTTAGAATACTGAGTCTCTATTCAAATCTTCACAAATCTGTAGCTATGAACTTATTTACATAAAGCCAATTCCCTTATTTAAGTACTTCAACCTTAGTAAATCTTAGGCAAATATCACAGCAGATAAATGCTTTTGAAGCAAACTTTAAAGATAAATTCACAATTCTTTTTTTCTCTGAAATTTGACTCCTACAATCCCTACTCGTTCATTATGGTTCCCTACCTCCCTTGTAGCCAAGGATTCAAAACAGTATTGGGTTTCCTTCTCTTCCTACTCAACATTTTGTTAATGTCACTCCAAACAATTTATTTTTAAAAGCAAATGCTAAGCGTTTCTCTCTCTCTCTCTCCCCTTCCCATCCCCAATATAATTTTGGCAAAAGATACAGAATCAATGCATGCACTAGTCTCTTCATTCATTCAGTGAGCATCTATTGGGAACCTGCTATGGGCTGGGCGGCCAGAATACAAAGATGACTCATGATTTGGGTACTCAAAGCACTCACAGCCTGAGCTGGGCCTGCAGAAAAATATGATTATAATACATTGTGGTAGGAGGAACATATGATTCACATGCTTTTATGGGAGCATAGGAGAAGAACGGCACCTAACTTAACCTTGGGGTGGCAGTGGTTAGATAAATAATTTGGAAAAGGTGACACCTAAGTCAATCGAGGAAAAGGAGCTTCTAATATTGCATTTGTTTGTTTGTTTGTTTGGAGGCATGCTTTTTTAATTTAAAAAGGATATATGTTCATTATAAAATTTTTTTTAATATTTGTAAAATATTTGTAAAATTGTATAAGAAAGTTGAGGGAAAAGTTGCAAAAGACTTTAAAACAGACCTGACTTTGAAATGGACTCTGGATATCTTCAGTAAAAAACTAGGTGTTGTCTAGCTACTCTTCTAGGTAACCTAATTCTGTGGGGTCTCTGTATCATACATTGTCTTTGAGCTATTTACAACTCAGAGTTTTAGGTAACTAATAAATATTTGCATCTATCCAGAGATGCATATAAATTTAATCTGGAGGAGATTCAATTTTCCCTCTACATTGGAAGAAATCAGCTTTGCATCTATTAAGCAAATTTTACTCTTCCCTATGGCCTATATATGTGTGGTTCTTTGAATTTACCTTTGAATCAGTTGTAATGGCTTTGTGGTTCCCCTCATTAATTAACAAGTTTTAAAAGGTTGGTACTTGTTCTTTTTATATTTGTATGGGAGTCATTATCTTACCTTCTCAAAAATTATCCAACACAAAAAAGTGAAAATTTGATATTTCACTGTTAACTATTATAATTATTTTGCCATTCTTTAAGTCACCTCTCCACATATCCATTCTCATATAATAGCTGTGTGTTCAATTTTGCATGAATGGGACCACAGTATACATGACCTGTTTTTTCTTTTTAATTTTCAGAGCTTATTCTTGAAGGATGAATAGAGTAAGGAATTTGGAAATATAGAAGGGCATACCAAGCAAGGAAGTTAGCATGAGCAAGGGCAAAGGGGAGAAAAACAGCACAGAGTGAGAGAAACTACCAAGAGTTTGTTATCCCTGGAACAGCAAGCATGAGGTGGGGAGTGGCTAGAGATGAGGCTATAGAATTGGTCAAGGGCTGGATAGTGGTGGTTATTGTACGCCAAAACAAAAAGCTTAGACTTTCTCTAGAGGGCAAATGGGAGTCCCTGAAATTTAATAAGAAATGCAAAGGGGTCAGATATTGATATGGTCAGATTTTTGCCATATAGAGACAACTTTAGCATGTGTGTGTATGCACATGCACTTATTTGACGTGGCAGCCAGGAGATTATTGCAGCAAGAGATACTAAGGTCTTGTGCCCATCAGATACTGTCAGAAAATAGATGGCATACTTAAATTGGGTAAATTAAAGAGAGTTTCATGAAGGGGCTATTTACAGAGGCAAAGTATAGGGTAACCACAGGAGATAGTACAGCACTGGAGCTAGGCACAGGGAGGTTTTAATACCATCCAGGCCTGAAGGGGCAAAAGGAGGAAGTAAGTTACCCCAACAAAGACAAAGACAGAAGGCTGTCTGTCGGGGGCTGTGACCTTTGGTTAAGTGTTGTAGTAAGCCAGAGACACACTGCAGAAGGGAACTACGTGAATAAATACCACAACCACATTTCCCTCCTTTCCTCCGATCTAGTATCAGTGTTCTCTATTAACAAAACCCTTCTGGAAGTGAGATGTCATCCACATAGCTCAGCCTCCAAGAGATGGAACAGAGTGGAGTATGCACCTGGAGGGTCCAGTGGAAGGTATCCAGCCAGGCCCTGAACTAGTCAGAAGTAGTATAGATGCAGAAAAGAAGTTAGATTTAGGAAATATTTATTAGTTAAAATTATTAGCCCTTTGTGAGAGATTGGTCACCCTGGGAGCAAAAGGAACTAAAAATGAAGCCCAGTTTTCCAGCTTGGGCACCTGAGTAGTTAAAATGTGAATTTCATGTTAGTGCATTATATTGGTGACATAACGTTAATTGAACATGATGAGCAGAAGTCAAAGGAACTCTGAATGTCTAAGTAATACGTATATGCCTCAGAGGGTGAGAGGTAAATTCTACAGAGATCCAGAAACCCATCACATGAGTGGTTTTTAGGATTCCAATGGTCTGAGGCATATTGAGACTTTCATTCAGAGTTGAAATGCAATGAAAATTTGGTAGTGCTCTTCAGGTTTGGGGGACATTGCATACTATTCTTGGAAATTCTGCTGCAATCTAATTATTGGGTGATTATGAAGGCTGTCAGTTTCGAGTGGGGCCCAGAGTAAGAGAAGGCTCTGTAGCAGGTTAAGATGTGTAACCAGCCCTGCCACTTGGGCCACAGGGCCAAATGGATCTCCTAGAGTCCCAGATATTTGCGCCAATAAAGCTCTATGAAAAATCTTTGGTAAGCCCCAATAGGGAGTCTTAGCATAAAACTCTAGCATTCTAGTGCAAGGCAAAACTAAATGCATTAGGAAACAATAAAACATTTGAAAAGTAGCAAGCAGCACCTGATTCCTGGTAGAGACTGAGTATCAAACCATGGAATTTCTTTTCTTTCTTTCTTTCTTTCTTTCTTTCTTTCTTTCTTTCTTTCTTTCTTTCTTTCTTCTTTCTTTTTTTTTTTTTCAGATGGAGTCTCTGTCACTCAGGCTGGAGTGCAGTGGCGTGATCTTGGCTCGCTACAACCTCTGCCTCCTGGGTTCAAACGATTCTCCTGCCTCAACTTCCTGAGTAGCTGGGATTTCAAGCTGGTGCCACCAAGCCCAGCTAATTTTTGTATTTTTAGTAGAGACAGGGTTTCACCATATTGGCCAGGCTCCTGACCTCAGGTGATCCACCCACCTTGTGCTGGGATTACAGGTGTTAGCCACCATGCCCAGTCTAACATGGAATTTCAAAGGATGGTGTGACTAGAGCTACTCATCATAACCTGGGCTCTCTGTCTTAAAGTTAGGAAGACACAGCAGCAACCCACCATTTGAAGGAAATGATACAATAGGGGTCAGGTCTAAGCAGGACCAAAGTAGGTTACACAAATCACATAAGCAGGTGCCCAGATCCCCATGCCACCTACCCCTGTTGCATGGATGCCTCTCTCTCAGCTTATATACTCTCAACTTCTAAGCCATATGTGTTACATGGTCTTAAGGTGGTATTCTCTATGAGCAGATGGCAGAGGAGGAAATAACCTGGTCCCGGGGCCACCTGAGATTAGTGATCATAGAGCCAGATTATGGATTTCATGATATGACTGGATAAAATAAGCTCTAACTACATTTCTGGTTAACTCATATTGGATCTGAAGAAGTCATTTGAAATTTGATTCATGGCTTTGTCTAATATATCTTGAAAAAACTTTGGCAGTCACTAAACCAGTGTCACTAGGTGGCTCAGCTTCATCTGTTCAAAGGTGATTTCCCCTCCCCACATGCCCCCAGCTAATAACACAACCTATGAGTGACTGTTGAGAAGAGCTGAAAAGGATTGCATACATTTAAATACCTGGAAAAGCTAGTTGCAGCGCTGAATGTTGTATATCCATGCTATCATTGCATTGCTAGTCTCTTTAGGAATTCTCCCCATCTGTGTTCTTTGATAAGAGCTGAGGTATGGAAAGGTGAGGTCCTTAAAGGAAAATTGTCAACACATCCACTGCCCCATTCTACCATATATCCGAATTCAGAACATCCCAAAGCAGGTTAAGACATTTAATTTCTAATACAAGGCTACACTCTTCACCAAATTAAGTATAAAAGAGAAAGATAACAAACCATAAGGCAAGAGTCATTAAAGGAGGCATCTCAGTCACAATATTTAGGATGGTCTTACTGTTGGCAACTTGAAGGTTTCTTTACTCATGTCAACACTCCATTTTTACCATAGTAAAAATATGGATAGGAAAAGAATATGACTCTCTTCCTTTTTGAGTAGGCCAACTAAAAGGGGAGCTAGCAAAGTGAATTTTACATAAACAAGTACAGGTGCTTTCTCAGGCAAATCATATTTAGGAAAAGACCACACATGGAAGTTGAAGATCTGAAAATGTATTTCTTTTTAAAGAAATAATTTTATTGGCATACATTTCACATAACATAAAATTTAAGTCTACAATTCAATGATTTTTGTAACTCTACCAAGTAGTGCAACCATCACATTCGGTGAGTTGTAGAGCATTTTTATTGCTCTAGTAAGACCCCTCATGCCTTTATCTCTCTTCCTAGCCCCAGGCCCAGACAGCTGAGGTATGAAAAGGTGAGGTCCTTAAAGGAAAACTTTATCTATTTTGTCTCTATAAATTTTATAAATTTGCCTTTCTGAATCTTTCATACTAATGAAGAAATTGACTTTTAAAAAATATATATGGCTACTAATACCTCTTGGAAAGTCTTTGCATATATACTGTTCTATAACATTCCCTTGACCAAGGAATGAGACATGTGTCTCAGGTCTGTGGTATTTTTGGAAGAATATCTATTCATATTTCTGTATCTCTATAGATTTATATAAAATATTCAACATACAGTCTTCTTACCTTTGTGGTGAGTACCAGTTGCTTTGTCTGGGGCACAGAGGGAATCCCAGTGACAGGAGTAGCTCAAGATTGGGCAGATCCTGGGGTGTCTGGGCAGCTGCTGTTCTCTCTCCTCTCTAAGTCAGGCCATCCTTTCCTTTCTCCTCCCCCTAGGGCACACCAGGAGGTCTCCCTGCCCTCTTTCCAGACTTCACTTTGTTGAGTCATCAGAGCCCCAAACCAGGACCGAGACTCCTTCTGAAAGACACCAAATCACATTCTGTCCATCACGCAGAGCATCTTTCACAGCTTTGCTTACCACCACAGGGCACAGGGACCTCTCTGAATCTCTATGGACTGTGCACATGAGCTCTCAGGAATTCTGGTCTTTTCCTTATATTTTCTATGTTAACATATGGGCCCACTGTCCATTCAGTTGTCTAAGTCAGAAACTGCAGTCAGCCAAGATCCTTCTCACTTCTTCCATACCCAATTGTCACCAAGCCCTGCTAATATGATATCTGCTATCTTTTAGTTGATCTTCTCCTGATTCCCTGGTCGCTGCGTTTTGTTGGAGTGGTCATCTGTCTTGCCTGGAGTGTAGTTGTAGCTTCTGTTCTGCTCTCACTTCAAAACTAAGCTGGAGGAACCTTTCCGAGGTGAAAAGCTGATCAAGTTCATCTCATTGTGGAGATTCAACAATGGCTCTCCCTTGGCTTTGATGATAAAATGTACATTTCTTGCCTTCCCACACTGGGACTTTGTTGATTTGTCCCTGATTCCTCTCCCTTTGCCTTCATAAGCTCCTTCTACTACAAACATAACAATGTTCTTGCATTTCATGCTTGCATCTTCTCATTCCCTGGATTGTTCCTACTCTTCCCTCAGACTGAACAAAGCCATCCCTTCTGCAGGGAAGCCTTATAAATACATCTACTTGGTTTTACATGGCTGTCTCTCCAACCCAACTTTCAGGGTTTCCCCTGCCCCTCTTCCCACTGCCACCAGGCTGACAATATCTTAAGGGCAGAGTTCATATTTTATATTTCTCCAGAGTCATTGCTCATGATAGACTCATTATTTGGAGTTTCTTAGTCTCTTTAAAAACAATCACACCTTTGTCTTAACGTCAGTCTTCTGTAGATGTCTTGAGCCTCCTATGTGGTCATGAGGATTGTGCGTTGGGACCCAGGGAGACACAGTGAAGATTCAGCTGGAGAAAGGGGTTGTGCAACACAGCTTATGTTTGTTCTCTGTTAAAATCAGGCTCTTTCTTTCTAAGGAGAGTTCTAGAGCAGATGTTTCTATTATTCATGAGTCCATGTTTTGTAGTGTGTTCTATGTACCAAACTAAGGCACATTTGGTGTTTTTATCTTTATGCAAACCCACTGAGGTGGGTGGTGCTATCCTCCCTTGACACATAAGGAAGCAATCAGAGAGAAGTTGAATAACCTGCCCAACCTATTATAATTATTATTCATTAGAACTGAGATTTGTCTTCAAGCCCCATACTCTCAGCTTCTAAGCCATATGTGTTATGAAATGGATAAAATATTGTGAATTAAAAGGTAAATAATTTTGCATCCTGACCCAACATGCCTATTGAAGTTAGTAGAGTCTAAATGCAGCTATGGGTGGGAAACCAAGTTAATTATGAGACCTCTTGCCTAGTCCTGTCTTCAATTGTGCCTCCCCAGTCTCAGCCTGGGTTGCTCTGAACATATTTTCTTTCCTATCATCTTCCTGGTCTCCATTTCAAACACCTTGGTATAGGATGTACCTGTTCTTTTTCAAGTACTACATGTCTAAGACTTGTTAGTGAGATATTGTCTTCCACTGCCAGTTTTGGAGTCAGGCTTAGATGTGTGGAAACAATTAATCCCTCTATACCTGGCAGTTTCTTTCAAAAAATATGCCTACCTTTATCTGGTTTTCACAGCTTTAAGTCCACATATGCTTTTGAAATGAAAAGTGGCTTGCATCATCGACAAAGTAACTGCCATTAGAACCTAGTCTTGTAAATTTGTTTGACTTTTTGACCTTCAAATTCAGAGCAAATAGTAATACAACTCAAGTCTTGAAGCTATAACTCAGTGTCCTTGCCCCAGGAAAGAATCAGTTGGTTCTATCTTCAGGAAGATAATTTATACACACATACACATTTATATAATCTATATATATATATAAAATATACACACATGCATTATATATGAAAATTTTTTGATAACTGCAAATTGCTGTACGCATAATGGGTATATTACTTTGTTAATTTTGTCATTTTGTATACAGCAGCTGTCATCCCATTTGCTATATTTAAGAGTTTTATTTTTCTTAAAATTCCTTTCCTTTCTGTGACTTTTAAAGAAGCACTTTTTTCCTTCTGTTCTCTCCCCAGTTTACCGTAAAGAGGAAAGCAAAGCTTTTCTCTATGACATGCAACACTTTCAGCACTTCTGTGACCAAATGTGTGGGGGTTTTCCCAATACCAACCAATTCTCCTACTCTCTGGACACCAACTGGGCATCCTATAATTCAACTATGACACCAACCACCTGGAGTTTATGCAGACGCTACAGGTTAAGGGCTCAGTCCCACAAGACTGCCCCCACTTCAGATGCCAGTTTCAAGTAGCGAATCCCCAGGTTACCCAAACTTCTATCAGCCTTGGCTACAAATGGAGGGTTCCCACAACTCCCTCCTCAGTTTTGATGATTTGCTATGATGGCTCACAGAACTCAGGGGAAGACATTTACCAGTTTATTATTAAAGATATTATAAAGGACACAGATAAACAGCCAGATGAAGAGATACAGAGAGAGAGCTCTGGAAGGGTCCTGAATACAGAATTTCTGTCCCCATGGAGTTGGAATGCACCCCACTCCTAGCACATAGGATGTGTTCACCAACCTGGATGCGCTCTGAATCCTGTCTTTTGGAGATTTTTTGAAGGGTTTATCACATAAGCACGATCAATTACAAACTCAATCTCTAGTTCCTCTCCCCTAACTGTTGATGGGGGATGAGGGAGAGTGCCAAGCTTCTAACCATGCCTTGATCTTCCTGCTGACCAGCCTTCGTTAAGGAACCCAGCAAGAGTGACCTTATTAGAACAAAATATGCTCCTAGCACCTTTATCATTTGGGAAATTATAAAGGTTTCATGAGCTCTGTCCAAGTTCTGACCAGGGAAGAAGACCAAAATAAATGTTTCTTATTATAATTAATATTACAATATTATAATCTTTAACTTCACCTCTGTGACTTGGAATACATAATCACAGAAAATCATTTACAGTCATCCCACGTGTAACAACATTTCTGTCAATGACAGATCACATATACAATACAGCTGAAAAATTCCCATCGCCTAGTGATTTGTGTTGCAGTTGCCTAGAGTATTCAGTACAGTAACATGCTGTACAGGTCTGTAGCCTAGGACCAATAGGCTATAGCATACAGTCTAGGTGTGTAGTAGGCTACGTATCTAGGTTTGTGTAAATACACTCTGATATTTGCACAAAGAAATTCCCAAACATCAGATTTCTCAAAATTTTCCTGGTGGTTAAGTGATGCGTGACAGTAACTACATAGCTTAATGTGTTTGCATAAATGTATTTACACACTATATTCCATTTAATAAGTTGTTTTTCATGTTAATATGTCTCAGAGATATTTTTGAGTCAGCACATGGTATATTTACCTCATTTAAGAGCCATTCTGTGCTTTTTGATGGAAGGCACTCATAAGAATACAGGGAGATTGGCAGCCATGTTTCAATCCTGCAGTGAAGCTGATGCCTGACTAGGCATTAGTGCTCTACTTGTGCAAAACGATGTCATAACGGATCCTGCCTTTTGAGTGGCCTGAGGTCAGTGGTCAGTAGACCTTTGCTCTTCACAGTCCTCGGGGATCAGAACGTGAGCAAACGAGAAGGCACAGAAACCCAAGTCACACTGACACAGTGGCAGTAGGCTCTAGTCCATTCTCAATCTTCTACTTTGAATGAGTGCTTGAGTTAATTTTCAGGTCTGTGGGAATCCCTGCATAAATATAATTACATCTAAAGCTATGGGT
Source organism: Macaca nemestrina (assembly GCF_043159975.1). Lineage (NCBI taxonomy): Eukaryota > Metazoa > Chordata > Mammalia > Primates > Cercopithecidae > Macaca > Macaca nemestrina. The sequence continues at coordinate 84,374,432 of NC_092131.1, read as the reverse complement.
CATTACTGTGACAGTAAGCTATGGATATAATAACCCACCATTATTTGTCATGTAATTTTTATAAGCACTGATATTTTCTTATGGATCTATTTACTGTAGCCAATTTATCAGCCTGCTCTTTTTGGGTGATTCCCCTACCCTCCACCCCACAAAGGATAACCCCTTCTCCTGCAAGTCAGTGATGTAGGTGAGAAGATTTCAGTTTTTCCTTTTAATAAATTCCTACCTGATTTTCAAAAAGTCTTATCCAAGTAGATTTCAAAGTTTTATTTATGGTATAAGACATGCTGATGAGTTATGGGACGTGGTATATGATACATGCAAGAGTAGTTATTTCTGCTATTTAAAGCTAACAAAATTTTTAAGCTAATCTGTCTTGAATATAATCAGGTAGGTAGCTCCAAGATTGGATAACCTTTCTTGAAATTAATCTCTTTCTTTCCTTTTCATAAATTAAAAATTTCTTAAGGCAAACATAATACATTTCCCTTAAATAACTGGCTTAAACCAAAAGGAATTGAATTTTTGAAAGGTCATCTTGATAGATTTATTTAAATAAGAGTAATAAATTTATTTTAATTAATGTTATTTACTATATAAAGAATTTTGCCACTATTGAATAGCAAAGCAATTAATCACAAGCCAAAGCAATATAAATAAAAATATGGTGTAAGATATTATCTTATTAAGACTTAGAAAAAAAGTTTCTCACTAAGTAACATGTTCAGACTCAAATAAAGGTCTAGCAGTTATAAATGTATTATATACATGTATTAATTTCTTGATCTCTTTTATAAGGTCATATATGCTAGAAAGTAATATTTTTGAAGTTAAAAATAAATAATAAAATTTATGTCTTTCACCTGAAACTTATGCTTACCTTTCCTCTGTGCAAATACTGAATCCTGAATACCGAATTTGTGGCAACCACACATGAATACCATTTTCACCTGAAATGAGATAATATCCCAGTTCTTGATGGTTGTTCAAACAAGAGAAAGTTCATGGAAAGATTATGTTGTTATAGGATTATTTAAATTCACCAGCTACTACAATAATTTGTTTAAAAAGATTTGGATTAAAGCAGGTTCTGAGTGTAATAATACACTATATTGATTATATCCTGATATCTGAAACTGAAAACCAGGTGAGGAATGACCTAAATGCAGCAGTGACACACATGACCAGCAGAGGCTGGCTGGTAAGTCTAGCAAGGGTCAAGGCCTCTCAAAATGGTGGAATTCTTAGGAATAACCTGGGCAGATGCCACCATGACGTTCCATAGGTGAGCACAAATAAACTGATCTCATTACTACCCCTTGAAATAAACAAAAAAGCCCAATGTTTCATTGATCTATTTAGATTTTGGAGGATGCATATTCCACATCTAGAAATGTTGCTCACTGCTATCCATAAAACTACCCAAAGAATGCTGTATTTGAATGAGGGACCAAAAAAGCAGCCACATCTGAATTTCAAAAAGTAGTTCCGCTCTCACTGCCTATTTTGTCGTTCCATATCATATATGATCTTGGAAGTGTCTGTAACATATGCCTATTATATGTAGACTGGAGATTACTGCGAAAGCCTGTGAGTACCACTCATAGGTGACCACTGGGATTCTGTATCAGAATATTCCTAAATGATGTAGTAAGATATACACAATTTGAAAGACAGCTACTACCTTACTATTGGACATTAATGGTAACAGCCCCTATGACTGAAGGACATAAAATACTCCTGAAACCTGAAATGCTGTTATTGTCTTGTGTTATGTCAGAGAAACAATCTAATAAGGAAGACAGCATCCAGAAGAGTTCCATAATAAAGTGGAAATGAGAGAAACATGTTACTAGGGGGACACAGAGGTACTCACTGAATCTACAAGCAGGTAGACTGTTTCCCTCTAGGATTGACTTTGGAGCCACTTGAAGAACTACTGCGTCCTATCACCACCTGGACAGTGCCGTGTTAATAGATCTGTATTAATCATCAAAGAGCTGCTTGGTTCATGAATGGTAGTTCCAAGGTGGATGAATAGCCTCCTATTTGGAAGGCCACCACACTAAGACTGGCAGATTGAAAGACTGATTGAAAAAGATAACAAATTAGCTCAACAGACTGAATCGCATGCTGTTTTCCTGGCAGTGAAAGGGGAATTGAACAATAATAAAGGCCTTTACATTTCGGTTTTTACTGACTCATGACAGTAGCCCACGACCTAGCTATATAGTCAATGGAACACTGGCCTATTAAGTAGACACTTGTATGGGGAACAACCTCATGGAAATTACTATAGGAATTTAAGGAGCACATTAAAGTAGAATATGATAATGTTCATCAGAAAAGATCCTTTCTAGGGTCAGAAGGCATGTCCTTATGGTAGAACAACTTATATTCCTTTGGGTATATACTCAGTAATGAGATTGCTGGATCAAATGGTAGTTCTGTTTTTAGGTCTTTGAGGAATCATCACACTGCTTTCCACAATGCTTGAACTAATTTACACTCCCACCAATAGAATATAAGTGTTCCCTTTTCTTCGCAACCTCGCCAGCATCTGTTATTTTTTGACTTTTTAATGATAGACATTATGACTGGTGTGAGATGGTATCTCATGGTGGTTTTGATTGGCATTTCTCTAATGATCAGTGATATTGAGCTTTTTCTCATATGTTTGTTGGCCACATGTATGTCTTCTTTTGAAAAGTATCCGTTCATGTCCCTTGCCCACTTTTTAATGGGGTTGGTTTTTTTTTTTCTTGCAGATTTAAGTTCCTTATAGATGCTGGATATTAGATCTTCATCAGATGCACAGTTTGCAAAAATGTTTTCCCATTCTATAGGTTATCTGTTTACTCTGTTGATAGTTTCTTTTGCTGTGCAGAGGCTCTTAAGTTTAATTAGATCCCATTTGTCAATTTTGGTTTTGTTGCAATTCCTTTTGGCATCTTTTTCATGAAATGCCTAGGTTGTCTTCCAGGGTTTTTATAATTTTGGGTATTATGTTTAAGTCTTCAATCCATCCTGAGTTGATTTTTGTATATGGTGTAAGGAAGGTGTCCGTTTCAATCTTCTGCATATGACTAGCCAGTTATCCTGGCACCATTTATTTGAATAGGGAGTCCTTTCCCCATTGCTTGTTTTTGTCAGCTTTGTTGAAGACCAAATGGTTGTAGATGTGTGGCCTCATTTCTGGGCTATCTGTTTTGTTCCATTGTTCTATGTGTCTGTTTTTGTACCAGTACCACACTGTTTTGGTTATTGTAGACCTGCAGTACAGTTTGAAGTCAGGTAGCATGATTCCTCCAGCTTTGTTCTTTTTGCTTAGGATTGCCTTGGCTGTTTGGGTTCTTTTCTGATTCCATATGAATTTTAAAATAGTTTTTTTCCTAGTTCTGTGAAGAATGTCATTTGTAGTTTAATAGAAATAGCATTGAATCTATACATTGCTTTGGGAAATATGGCCATTTTAACAGTATGGATTCTTCTTTTCCATGAGCATGGAATGTTTTCCCATTTATATCATCTCTGATTTCTTTGAGCAGTGTTTTGTAATTCTCTATGTAGATATCTTTCGCCTCCCTGGTTAGCTGTATTCCCAGGTATATTTTTTGTGTGTGGCCATCGTGAATGGAATTGCATTCTTCATTTGACTCTTGGCTTGACTGTTGCTGATATATACGAATGCCAGTGATTTTTGTACATTGATTTTGTATCCTGAAACTTTGCCGAAGTTGTTTATCAGCTAAAGAAACTTTTGCGTCAAGGCTGTGGGGTTTTCTCAACATAGAATTATGATATTTTCAAACAGGGATCGTTTGACTTTTCTCTTCCTATTTGGATGCCTTTTAATCATTCTCTTGCCTGATTACTCTGGCCAAAACTTCTAGTACTACATTGAATGGGAGTGGTGAGAGAGGGCATCCTTGTGCCAGTCTTCAAAGGCAATACTTCCAGCTTTTGCCCATTCAATATGATGTCAGCCGTGAGTTTGTCATAGACGGCTGTTACCATTTTGAGGTATGTTCTTTCAATACCTAGTTTATTGAGAGTTTTTAACATGAAGGTATATTGAATTTTATTGAAAGCCTTTTCTGCATCTATTGAGATAATTATGTGGCTTTCTTCTTTAGTTCTGTTTATGTAATGAATCCCATTTATTGATTTGCATATGTTGAACCAACCTCACATCCCAGGGATAAAGCCTACTTGATTGTGTTGTATTAGTTTTCAGATGTGCTGCTGGATTCAGTTTGCCAGCATTTTATTTAGGATTTTTGCATCAATGTTCATCAAAGATATTGGCCTGAAGTTTTCTTTTTTGTGTGTGTCTCTGCCAGGTTTTGATATCAGGATGATACTGGCCTCATAGAATGAGTTGGGGAGGAGTCGCTCCTCCTCAATTTTTGGAATAGTTTCAATAGGAATGGTACCAGCTCTTCTTTGTACATCTGGTAGAATTCAGCTCTGAGTATGTCTGCTCCTGGACTTTTTTGGTTGGTAGGCTATTTATTACTGATCCAATTTTGGAGCTCATTATTGGTCTGTTCAGGGATTCAATTTCTTCCTGGTTTAGTATTGGGAGGGTGTATGTGTCCAGGAATTTATCCATCTCTTCTAGGTTTTCTAATTTGTTTGCATAGAGGTGCTCATAGTAGTCTTTGATGTTTGTTTGTATTTCTGAGGGGTCAGTGTTAACATCCCCTTTGTCATTTTAATTGTGTTTATTTGTATCTTCTCTCTTTTCTTCTTTATTAATCTATGTAGCAGCTAGACTAATAAAAAATCTTATTTTAAAAAAAACTGGATTCATTGATCTTTTGAATGTTTTTTCATGTCTTAATCTTCAACTCTGATTTAAGTTATTTCTTGTCTTCTACTAGCTTTGGGATTGGTTTGCTCTTGCTTCTTTAGTTCTTTTAATTGTGATGTTAGGTTTTTAATTTGAGATCTTTCTAACCTTTGATGTGGGTGTTTACTGCTATAAATTTCCCTCTTAACACTGCCTTAGCTGTGTCCCAGAGATTCTGGTGTGTTGTATTTTTGTTCTCATTAATTTCAAAGAACTTGATTTCTTCCTTAATTTCATTATTTACACACAAAAAAAGTTATTCAGGATCAGATTGTTTGATTGCCATGTAATTGCATGGTTTTGAACAATTTGTTTAGTCTTCATTTGTATTTTTATTGTGCTGTGGTCCAAGAGTGTATTTGGTATGATCTCGGTTCTTTCGCATTTGCTGAGGATTGTTTTATGTACAATTGTGTGGCCAATTTTAGAGTATGTGCCATGTGGCAATGAGAAGAATGTGTACTCTGTTGGTTTGATGTGGAGAGTTCTGCAAAGGTCTATCAAATCCATTTGGTCCAATATTGAGTACAAGTCCCGAGTACTTTTGTTAATTTGTTAATTTTCTGCCTTGATAATCCGTCTACTACTGTCAGGGAAGTCAGTGAAGTGTTAAAGTGTCCCACTATTACTGTGTGGGAGTCTAAGTCTCTTTGTGGGTTTCCAATAACTTGCTTTATGAATCTGGGTGCTCCTGTGTTGAGTGAACGTATATTAATGATAGTTAAGTCTTCTTGTTGAATTGAACCCTTTACTATTATGTAAAGGGTCTTTTTGATCTTTGCTGGTTTAAAGTCTGTTTTGTCTGAAATTAGGATTCCAACCCCTGCTTTTTCTGATTTCCATTTGCGTGGTAGATTTTCCTCCATCCCTTTATTTTCAGCCTAAGGGTTTCATTACCAGTGAGATGGGTCTCTTGAAAATAGCATACCATTAGTTATTATAAGGCATATCTTTTCTGGTAAATTTACTTTTGGTCCTTTTTGCATGCATAATTGAATATTTTGTTTGATCTGAATGCCTGGGTTAAAAGTTTTGTGAACACTCTTATCTTGGTTCCATTTTGGCTTGGTTATGCCCATCTGTAAATGATTTGGCCTTTTTCCTTTGCTTGTTTCTAAAAATCTTCCAAGAGCAAAAATAAACGTTCTAGATGGCGTATGCAAGATAGCTAATTGAAAACCACTAGTATGATCACCATGATCTAAAACACTGGTCCAAACTCTTGATATTTTATGAAAGAATTTATAGCATTTTCTTTGTTCTTGAGAAATTAATAAGAAGCAGAATTCTCAAATATTAAAGCATACCAAGTTTTCTGGGACTCCCACTGTCCACATATTATGGCCTATTCTCATGTGCAATTTTAAAATTGATGGGCAAATTATATCAAGAAAAATTCAGTGCCCAAATGATCATTTCTCAAGCTCTTTTTTTAAAAATCCTGCAACTACAGAGTTAACATGTAGAGCCTTCTAACTTCCTTATCTCTACTTCTTTTCTACCAACTTTTAGTCTGTCAACTTTTCTACTGATGTTGAGATAAAACTCACTGCTTGTGGCATTCCAGCCAAGGTTTTTAAAAAGTTTCACAGGGCTTTCTGTTTAATGGCTTTACTAATTAAAATAGCTCCATGGTAACCAACAACCTAGACACCTTTTGGAAATGCATATTTAGGTTTGTTTGACTAGCAGTTGCTTATGGTGATGGAACAGTTAATCCAAGGATTGACAGTCTAAAAGGGAAGAACTAGACAAATATTTATGAAAATTATACTCTCAGATCAAACAGATCAAAATCTTGAGCTCAGTGCAATAATATAAGGTGTCTTTGTCTGGTATAAATTTTCTATTGTCTGCTATGCAGAGGTCAAAAAGGAAAAAAACAAAAGAAACCTGCTAAAATGTTTCTCCACCTGCATCAACTGTCAAGCAAACCAAACCGGCAAACAAAAGATAGATTTGTTGCTAAAAAAGACTATTTGGAGATTTTGGGGTTTTTTTCTTATAAAATTCAGTCTGTCCTAGCTAAAATGTAAACATTGAAAATTTAACCCTAAACTCATTTGAAACTTGAAAAAAATAGAAAAAAAGAAAGAGGTTTTTTTTTTTTTTTTTTTTTTTTTTTTAACCAAATTGCTTCACCCACAATTTTGGTCTGCAGCCTTATTAGATTACCTATGAGGGCAAATAAAGTTTACCCATATGAACAGATCCCATCTTTGACCCAACTGTCTTCTATAAACTGGTGAGTCTATATGTTTTGTGTCTCATGCCTAAAATTCTAAAGTGAAAGCTATAAGATCTCTGTGTGTATGTATCTATGTCTAGGTGTATCTACTCATATGTGCATATATTATGTTATATGCTATATTTACATGTTATAATCTGTCATACTCATCCAGAAATCCCTAAAGGAACTCTATTCAGATTGACTTAAATAAATGAGCACTCATGTAAAATATTTAGCAATTAACCCAAATACCTTTTAGTTTATATGACTTACACAAATCTTTGATAAGTAAGCTGGTTTTTAAAATGTTGGTAAAATAAAAAATAGAAATACCTTAAAATTTGTCAGCATACATTTTTGCCTGTGTTTACTGTTCAGACAGCTTTATAGTCATCTCTACCAAACATTTTAAGGTGTTAGAGTTTGACATAAAGATTATAAAACTGTAAACCCAGCTTAAGACAAAATGATCTTTGTGCAATTCTTTGATATGTCAGACTAACATTGTTTAATAAAAACAAGGTAACTCTGTGTTGTCTTTACTAGGTTTCTGATTACTTAGGAAAACTGAGCTTTGAAAGCGTTAAGGTTTTTAAAGCCATATAACTTTCTATATTGCTTTTGAAGTGTTTATCACTCTGGTTAAATGCATGGCTATTAGTTTACAGCAACCTATGATCCTGTTTTGATCAACTGTTTCAAACCTTTTTTCCATCTTTGGCATGCTTCCCCAGGATCAAAATTCTAAATTAAATAGTTTTGACCTAGATTTCACTTTGGAATTTTCCATTTGAGCCCCTGGAGAGTCTCAAAGGATGTACTTCTCATCTTGTGGAGATATTAAACGATTAGGGCTTACTTGGTAAATTGTATGGGGAACACAGTCAAATGATAAGTGATGCTAGATCTTCTTTCAGTTCCATTCATGAATGTGTTTTTGATATGAATGTTCCAAAATTTAATAAGACTCTTAGAAATCTGTCATCAGTCATAATTCTGGATATTATGTTGTGTACAGCAAAAATAACTGAATTTCCTTGTCAATTGCTGATTACAATGAACTTTCATCAGATTTTTAATCATGACTAGCCTAAGTTTTGGTCATTCACAGTTATTATTTTGATTTTTCTCTAAAAGCACTTGTAATAAGCTACACTCCAAAATTACTTTTCACAGAAAATACTCTAGAAGTACTCTTAAATATAGGTTTTTAATAACTTTAAGATCAATGGACTAGATAAAAATTTCCCAGAACTCCAGTAAAGAAACTGATTAGTTCGTCAAATTGCTATTCAAGATCAAGCAAGACAAAAATTAATTATGTGAAACTGAAAAACTGATGAAGATAATGTTTTTGTGCTCTTTATTTAAAACGTTTTTGGCCAGGCATGGCAGCTCATGCCTGTAATCCCAGCATTTTGGGAGGCTTAGGTGGGGAGATCATGAGGACAAGAGATCAAGACCATCCTTACCAACATGGTAAAACCCCATCTCTACTAAAAATACAAAAATTAGCTGGGCGTGGTGGCACGTGCCTGTAGTCCCGGCTACTCGGGAGGCTGAGGCAGGAAAATTGCTTGAACCTGGGAGGCGGAGGTTGCAGTGAGCCGAGATTGCACCACTGCACTCCAGCCTGGCGACAGAGCGAGACTCCGTCTCATTAAAAAAAACAAAAAAACAAAAAAAACATTTTTGATCCTTTGCTTAAATGTTTTGTTTTTCAGATTTAAAGAAATTTTCTCTCTCAAGCTATCTGTAGCTTACGGCAACTTGGTAAAGTATACTTTTGTAAACAAAGATGGATTCATTTGCTTTTTCTCTCCACTTGATTCCTCCAAAATTTGGAAACTATTCATAAGTATTCCTATGGCAATGTGGTTATTTGCATAAGTCCAGTGAAAATCTGTTCTCTCTTTACAGCAGGATACAATTAGAAACATTGGCTATATTGTCAAAGCTTTGATGAAAATGTCATTTTGAGAATGTGCATAGAATGCCTGGCTTCCCAGGCATTCTGGTTTCCAGCCTTATCATGAGTAGATAAAAACGATCACTTCCTGGAAAACTCAGGAACCCTAATAATTTAAATTTTAGATTTAGATTTTAATTTAGATTTTAGCAAAACCTAAAGTCTGCCTTGGTTTGGCTTTCTAACATCAAGAGGTTTTTAAATCTGAGATTCTTATGTGATCTATGTGGAGAGAAAAAGTTATGTTTCCAACAAAAAGCTAAAACATCTGTTATTGGGTTGTAGCTCTGCACTTTTTCAAGTTCTTGCTGTCTGCCTATAGACTACACTAGATCCTGAATTTGTCTAGATTCCTCCAATCCAACCTTCTTCCATTAAATTACTAAAAACAGTAATTTGTTTCTAAAGCCCTATAAACTGAAACTTGACAAATTTCTAAAACTGAGTCCTGTGCCTAATGTATAGGCCACACAGAAAGTTCACCAAACTACCCAGTGCTATAACCAGAGACATTCAAACTGCAAACCAGGATGAGAAAAGTTGACTTTTTCTTTTCCTTTTCCTTTTTTTTTTTTTTTTTTTTTTGAGACAGAGTCTTGCTCTGTTTCCCAGGCTGGAGTGCAGCGGTGTGATCTTGGCTCACTACAACGTCTGCCTCCCAGGTTCAAGTGATTCTCCTGCCTCAGCCTCCAGAGTAGCTGGGATTACAGGGGTGTGCCACCACACCTGGCTAATTTTTGTATTTTAGTAGAGATGGGGTTTCACCATGTTGGCCAGGCTGGTCTCAACCTCCTGACCTCAAGTGATCCACCTGCTTTCGCCTCCCAAAGTGCTGGGATCACAAGAGTGAACCACCACACCTGGCCAAAAAGTTGGCTTTTTCATACTGTTAACAGCTTTTCCCAAGACATCAGAATAGGACTCTATATTGTAATGAGACTCTTACCCTCTTAATGTCAACCTTTTTCATTTGACAGGATAATGGTCATTTGATGTATTCAATTGGTTACTTAGGTTCATGGCTCAAAGCCATTATGCAAACTGGTATTGTCAAACTACTATTAATCTTACTTTGTGTTTTTCTTTTTAAACTTTGCATCTGTTACTTGCTAAATTTTGCAGAAGTGCAATTCCTGGCAGAATAATGCTAGCTTAGCACTTTGAAGTAATAACAAATGCCTATGAAACACAAAAATAAACTTAACAATGGACTCCAGGTATACTCAGCCTGAGAGCCACTCCCTTCAAACCTCTCTTGTTGCTTAAATTGTGGCTAAAAGGGTTTTAATACTGACGTCTCACTGTCGTTTGCTTTCTCCAACATTGGACCGTCTAGACCAGCAACCAAGGACAGGTTTATCTTAGCACCAAGGAATATCAGAACCTCACTACAGGATGACTTATTAGTGATGCTTTTGGAGAAAGAACTTGATCAAATGGGGAAAATGTGAAATTTGTCAGAATGAAAATGGAATCACTTATGTTAAAAAAAAAAATTGACAAATAGAGCTGGAGAAAGCAATGAAGAGAGAGTTTTGCTGGGCACAGCAGCTCACACCTGTAATCCCAGCAGTTTGGGAGACCAAAGTGAGCAGATTGCTTGAACTCAGGAGTTTGAGACCAGCCTGGGCAACATAGTGAAACTCCATCTGTACAAAAAATTAGCTGGGCATGGTGGCACATACCTGTAGTGCCAGCTACTCAGGAGGCTGAGGTGGGAGTATCACTTGAGCCCAGGAGGCAGAGGTTGCAGTGAGCCGAGATTGTACTACTGCACTCCAACCTGGGTGACAAAGTCAGAACCTGTCTCCAAAAGAAAAAAAGAAAAAAGAAAAAAAAGAGTTCTATGCATTAATGCCTAATAACAAAAACTATCACAAAAGATTCTGTAGAAACTGAAATCTTGCACAAAGGCCATTGCAATCTTGCAAAAAAAATAAAAATAAAAAATACAGCTGCAAGAAAATCTGCCCAGCAACTGCCTGTACAAACTTGGACTGACATCACTCATTATTGATCCTTGTAACAAAGGAAAATTATCTTAAAACAATTATGAAATCATCTATTTTTTCTTTAAAAATCTTTGTCTTCCTTTGTCTCCCTGAATATGAACGTGGTTTACTATGGCATGCATATTTCCATTGTGATGCCCTATTCTAAAAAATACATAATTTTTTGCCAGACACAGTGGCTCACGCCTGTAACCCCAGCACTTTGGGAGGCCAAGGTGGGCAGATCATGAGGTCAGGAGATCGAGACCATCCTGGCTAACACATGAAACCCTGTCTCTACTAAAAATACAAAAAAAATTAGCCAGGCATGGTGGTGGGCACTTGTAGTCCCAGCTACTGGGGAGGCTGAGGCAGGAGAATGGCATGAACCGGGGAGGCGAAGGTTGCAGTGAGCCGAGATCGCGCCACTGTACTCCAGCCTGGGTAACAACAGAGCAAGACTCTGTCTCAAAAAAAAAAAAAAAAAAAAAAAAAATATATATATATATATATATATATATATATATATATATATATTTAAACCTCTCTCGCTGTGTGTTTTAGGTTGACAGCATGAATCATATTCTTAACATCCTATATTTTCAAATATCTGGATTTATATTAGATAATAATTATATTTAGTTGCCAAATGTCCTAAAGCTCATCTCAGTGCAAGGACTTGGTGTCTTTTGGAGTTAACTGGTTCGGTGTCCAATGCATTGGTCAGCATCCCACATTAGAACACTCCATGGCACCATTTTCTTTTCTTTGGCAGGAAAGGATATGAGAATGGAACACATACTCACACATGCAATTAACTAGTTATAGCATAGGCCTGCCAAGGGGCATGACACCTGAATTTGGCAGAAAAGTTGTCAAGCAGTAGCTAATCTCTTCTTAAATTGGTGAAGAATTCATAGGCTTTGACTATGGCCTAGAGGTGATCCCAGTGACCGGAGTTATTCTTAAGGTTGGATAGGACCTTGGGTGTCTGGGCAGCTGTTGTTCTCTCTGCTTTTAAAGGCAGGCTATCCTTCCCTTTCTCCTCCTCCCAGGACACACCCCTGAGGTCTCTCTGCCATCTTTCCAGATTTCACTTGGTTGAATTATCAAGACCCCACATCACCTCCTCTGGAAATGATTGCTTCTGAGAGGAAGCCTTCCTTGCTTCTCTGTCCCTTCAACCACACTCTGTATCTTCAGCATCTAGCCCAGTACCTAGTCTAAAAATAGATGCTCAATAAATGTCTGCTGAACTAACAAATGAATACCACTCATTTCAACCTCATCTACCGCTTTGTCTTGTTCATTTCCCCCAATTTTTTTTTCTGAATTTGACTGCAAATGCATTAAGGGTAAGATGTTAAAATTTGTTGCTTTCCTAAAGAGTCCATATTTGCAGTTTTGGTTAGCCATTATATGTTTGTGAATTCCTTGAATCCTTCTCCAAAGCACAAATCTCTTGCTTAAGAGAGGTCATTTTTAGGAGAGCCCAGTCTTATATTATATCATAATAAATTGTGTGTAGGGCCTAGAGAGAAGAAAACCATATGAAGAGATGCCTTGGATGAGCCTCAGGTCCATTAACTCATTTTTTCACTTCATTTTCATAATAACCTCACTGGATTAGTGAGGTTGGTGGCACTAATCTACTAGGTTGGTTGATTATCTTTAAAGCCCATGTTCATAACATCTATGTCACTCCTAGGAGTTCAATTATGAGTAAATGAAATATGGTGAATTCAAATTTAAGCCATGTTGAATCCTGAGCCCTCAAATACCTTTAAAAGCAGGAGGATATCTATGTGCAGGAAGAGGCTGCATAAGACTTAATCAAATCCTAGCTGGTCTTATCTTAAGTGGGCCTCCCTAACCCATTGTCCACATTCTGAGCTGCTTTTGAGATTGAGCAATTAGAATTTACCCTAGTGTGAATTAGAAAAGAGTCCTGTCTGGGCAAAGTACTAGGGGTGCACAGCTTGTTGACTGGATGGCACTGTTGTTCAAATTAGGAAAAGCATCTCCTCTGGGCGGACAGCTGAGAAGAATTGAGTCTGAGCAGGATTCCAGGCTCTCTCTCTATTTTCTGGGCTCCCTCTCCATTTCCAACAGTCCTGATGACTCTGCTCTCCACCTTCTCAAATCCTTGAGGTCTCAGCCGTTCATATTTGCAGTAAGCCGTCCCTCTACAGGAACCTGTAAGCCACCACTGGCCCTAATTCTTATCTCTATGAAGATCCCATATACAGATTTACTCTCTTCTCATAGTCCATGTATATGGAAAGGAGAAGAGTCCTTTCCAGGTTTTTAATTTACTTTTGTCCCATTAAAATTAATCACTCAAATGTTGTGAGACACACAAGGTAATTGGCACCTGCAAGCCCTTGGGATTACCATTACCTCTTCTCACAGTCACCTAAAAACGTATTTCAGTTTACATGAATGTGGTCCCTAAAACAAAAATAAAAGGTTTAGAGTAGTTTTCTCTCTCTTCCCCAACCCTTCTTGCTACAATCAGTCTGTACAACTATCACCATTCTTATCCCTGCACAGCCAGCAAGATGACTATTCTCTGGTAAGAAGCAGTTGTACCTCCGTCTGATCAAGGCATGTGAGTGGGAAAAAGAGAGGGTGTGTGGTAGTTGTGAACTGCTGGCCTTCCCTTCTGTTGCCTGCCCCACCCATAACCTGTACTCTCCTTTCCCCTCTCCCCTTCTCCCTGTCAAATACTAACAAGGCAGATTTCAGCTTCTTAGAGTAGAAGGTATCTTGGTTGTGCCAAGATAAGATGGATGAGCACCAGCGTTGACTGTGAGTTTGAGTTCCTGTAGGGCTTTGAGCTTCTTTTGAAGGAATATAATTCCACTCAGTCATCTTCTGGCCTTTCCAGGAAATTCATCCTGTCCTAGCTTTTACTAGAGCAAAGACCTCTTGTGTCTTCTGCTTCCACCCCATGCCCAAATTAGTGGTTCAGGCCCCTGGATGAAAACTCATAACCTTGTGAACCCTACTGTCCTAATCTTCAATCCCAACCTCAGGACAGAACTCATGAGGATTGGGCCTCAGGCTTCCACAGTGTCAGCAATGGTGATGTGGAAAGAGGAGCCCTGAGATTCACAGCGGGTTCTCCAGGCTTTTTTCCTCTTCATAAGTGCAACATAACGAAATAAAGTATCTCCAATGGAGAAGCCATAAATACTTGGGGCCCAGATTCTCACTGGGGCTGGGATTCCTGGAGTATCTCACCTTAGTAGGGCAACCTTTACCAGTCTGAAGTTTGCCTTCAGCTGGGCATGTTCATATCTCCACTGTCATCTTATTCATGAGTGATCAGACCACTGGAAAATGCCTCCAGCTTATAACCTTATTGAAACAGATTTGTGTCAGGACATTCTATTCCCATATATTTATCAACCGAAGGGTTAACGATGTCATGTCAGCCAGTCAGAGCCTCTTTCCCAGAAGAGTAATCTGACTGGAGAACATAATTCTTAGCAAAAATTTGCTTGGAAAATATGGGTTCAGTAAACAGAACTGGACTATTTTAGGAGACACTTTGTTCAAGCTGATAGCTAATTTGTCATTCATTTCAACTAAGATTCTCTAAGGGGACTGTGTTAGTTCATTTTGCACTGATACAAAGGAATACTCGAGACTAGGTAATTTATAAAGAAAAAATATTTATTTGACTCACGGTTCTGCAGGCTGTACAAGTGTGGCACCAGCATCTGCTCACCTCCTGGTGAGGTCTCAGGAAGCTTTCATTCGTGGTGAAAGGCAAGGAGGAAGCAGGGATGTGACATGGTGAAAGAGGGAACAACAGAGAAAGGAGGAGGTGCCAGCCTCCTTTAAACAACCAGCTCTTGCATGAACTAATAGAGTGAGAACTCACTTATCTCCAAGGGGGTGGTACCAAGCCAATAGTGAGGGATCCACCCACCATGACCCAAACACTTCCCACCAGGCTCCACCTCCAAGATTAGGGATCACATTTCAACATGGTATTCAGAGGAGACAAATATCTAGACTATATCAGGGACCAAGTATTTGCATCTTCTTTCTCCTTGCAGCTTGCTTGAGAATCTTTTGCATTTTTTACTGCGAACCATGTCCTGAAACAACACTTTGTAACTTGTGATGACTTTCAAGTTTGTGTATAAAACTTTGGATTGTACTGAGATTTACCACGTCCTGGTGATACGTAGAATGACCCCTTAATCTTCACAGGAAGGTACTTCAGTTTATTCTGCATTACACATTTTTCTACTAAGTTGTTAACATTTTCATTTGCCTCAAATTTCATACACTAAAAGATTTAGTCTTTTTATCATATATGTTGGAAAAAATCTTTCTCAGTTTGTTTTGCCATTTACCAACCATAAGTTTTAAATTTTTTCATAATAAAATTGATCATTCTTTTGTGGCTTGGAAGCTTAGATTGTCAGTCTTAAGAGTAATCATTAAAATGCCTGAAGTGAAGGGAGAAAAGGGAAGTTGAGGCAGTTGCTCCTCAAGGGCTGAACAAATTACAATAAATACAGAGATTATATATGCCCATTTTACCTATGTATCTATTGTCTACCTTATAATCCACCCATTCATCTATCTACCATGGTACTAATAGAATGTGCTTTGAAGATCTACAATTACAGGGAATATAATTAAGCAGAGGCTCCAACTGCTGCACTCTGAAATCCATCTGGGTGTTTCCTAGGGATCTATGCCCTCCTCTCCCAGCCAATGACCAATCACAGCAGGGACACTAAGGCAGGCTTGTTCCTGGGAGATGCAGAACTCCTCTGACAGCAGACTTGGGCCTGAGGACTCCCAGCAGCCTTGCTGAACTTTCCTAGACTGTACAGCAGTCTAGAACAATTACACCTAACTTTCCTTTCTCTCTTTTTTTATTCAGGGTCAGACATACATGGCAGTCTGATGCTCTCCCAGCATCTCTGGATCCTTCCTCATTTTATCTCACAAGTATTTGTCCTAATAAGGTCCTTGCACACTTAATCTTATTTTGGTATCTGCTTCTTAGAAGACTCTGGCTAATATATTATGAGGTTTTCTCATTTCTTGTGTTGCAGCTGCCTACATCCTCACGGTAATTGAGGTCAATTTGCTCTCTTACATCGTGATTCCTTTCTTTTCCTATTGACCCATTGGCATGAGGAGCCCAGAATGATGAGGTGGTACTCACAGCTTTGAGTACTGAGGACCCTTACTGACTCCTCCTATGAAAATGTCCCCCTGGTCCCCACTGTCCAGGAGCTAGCACTTCTGATTCAGCGGTGCCTGAGGTTATGGGATCAGGAAGTGTGCAGTCCACAGTGGGTCAATGGGATTGATCATAAGAGAGGCTACTACTACTTCCACTCATCAGTTTGCAGATCCATGTGTTCTAGATATTGGTGTATATCTTATATATACCATATATAATGAGTGTACATACTGACTGAGGACAGTTCCAATCCTACAGTGTCTTGTCCACAGTTAGTGACTTAGACTAGCCTTCGAAGGCCTTTCCGTTGTTCTAGTAGCAAATGAAAGGCTTCCAGTGTATGGTAGGGCCAGTGGATCCCATGGTAATACCTCCATGACTATACCTCCTTTGCCATAAAATGAGTCCCTTGATTTGAAGCAATGTTGTGCAGAAACTAGTGCTGACAATTCAGTCATTCTGTAAACCCTAAGGTAGCAGTGCTGGAAGAACCATGTAAGTAAGAAGGCAGAACATATTTAGTAAGGAGAAATCACTGCCTCCTCCAGGAGTCCAGTATAATCAGCCTGTGCCCAAGAGGCTGGCTGCTCTCCTTGAAGAATGGTTTATACTGAGTGTGTTCAGGGCCAGTCTCTGCTTCTGGAAAGTTGGGAATTCAGTAGTGCAGATAGCTAGATCAGTGTTAATGAAAGGGAGTACATGCTGTTGGGTTCATGCACAGCCTCCATTCCTGGCTATCACCGGCCATTGCATGAGCTTGTGAGTAATCAAAGGGAGTCGTTCTGTTTGTTTTGTTTCTGCATGCCTTCTCTATGGTGGTTGCTCTCTTGTGGGCACTGATGTAAACACAGAGATCTGCACAACTTGTCCCCACTGCCACAGGTCCATCCACCTGTCTTTTTCCCAGACCTCCTACTCTCTGATCAGTTGTGGCAACAGGGGGGAGGGGGGGTGTCACACACTTTTAAACAACCAGAACTCAGAGCAAGGACTCACTCATTACCATAAGGAGGGCACAAAGCCATTGATGGGATCCGTCCCCATGACCCAATTACCTTTCACTTAGGCCCCACAGCTAACATTGGGGATTACATTTCAACTTGAGATTTGAAAAGGACAAACATCTAAACCATATGTCTTGTATGGTGAATTAGGGTTGTAGGTTTTTTGCAGTGACGTGGGGCCATAGGTTCAGGCCATAGCCATTTGGTCACACAAAAGCAGATGGCCACGGATTTTTTTTATGAGTCATCAGGGAGTCTCTGGGCCCTGCGAAGGCTGTCCCAGGAAGGACTTAGACTTGGTAAAGAGGAAGCTCCTGCCCTTTCTGGACCTCACTCTGTTGGATCTAGGCTTTGAAGAGTCTATTTATGCTTGAGGGCACTACCAAGCTGCAAGGAAAAGATAGCCTATGCCACATGAGAATTAGGTGTGTGTCAGAGTCACATTTGAGACTTCTAGGCAGTTTGACATTTGAGAAGGAAATAGATGCTGGCTGAATTGTTGGGCCATGACATCTGCCCAGGCTTAATTTTCCCTAAGGATTCTGCTAACAGCATCCATAAGACACTTTACTAATACACAAGGGGTCACAGGGCTTTGATATTATCCTGTGTGCCTTCCACCCTTGACATAAGTATTTGGTTTCATTTGCTAATACTAGACCGTCTTTGTCAATTAGGCATCATCCCTACCCTTTCTGCATTTTCCTCTGCATTGTAGGGAGGTCTGGAACATCATTTCCCAGTGTCACTTTCCTGTATGGCCTTGGGTTAGAGTCTGCCAATTAAAGGCACTCACGAGGCATTTGGAAAGCCGAAGAGAAGTCAGTATCCCTGTTGGCAGCTGTGAACAGATGCTTGGACATATGGCAGGCATACGATTTGCTCCAACTTCCAGGCAACCTCCTGAGAATCACCTGCTTTGGTATTGTAGACAGCTGGGGTTATTGTTAGCAGCTTTACTGGAATCCAGCCCTTCTTAATTTCATGAAGGTAGCAGCAGTTTTCATATTGCTTCCCCAATCCTTCTAATCATTGTGTAAGCTTCTGATTTCCTGTTTTAAAACCCTTTATCCTTGCAATGCAGATGTACTTCTCTTTCACTGAGAGAACCCTGACTGATAGAACAGTGCTGCAGCCTCCCCTCTCCCCTCGCTTCATGATGATCATAGTGGTGGTTGGGGGTGACCTTTAGGAGTGAGAACTCCTAGCAAATTTTTCAGTATAGCAGAGCAGGCAGCTTCCAGATAATTCTCCAACTCTGTGACCAGAGACCCTTTCTGTACAACAGCAGTCACCCCTGGTGGTGCAGAACAAATAGGATTAGATTTTATTTCTCCTCTTGTGGCCTTCCATTGGCTAGAGTTCAGCATGACTGAGGTACTTCACTTAAGATGATCTAGCTGGCTAATGCATGACCTGGCTGTAGTCTAAGATATTTGCGTGAATTATGCAGAATGAAAGAGATAGATATTCACTCTTAGACTCTAAGCCATATGGGGAGTGCTTCCTCAAGCAAACAGATATGAGTGTCACACAAGGAACTTGTCCATTATCACAGATCTCATATTTCCTTTGTTTTTAGCACAAATATGCCCTTAGGGAAGCTGATTGTCAGGGATAGAGGAAACTAAGGACAACGTGGGGATGTGGATGTCTCAGTGTATGCCAGCCTTGTTATATGATGAGAACCAATGCAACAGACACTGCTGGTGCCCTGTCTGTTTTCCCTTTCTGCACTCAACATTCCCACAGACAGCAGCTGAAGGTAAGTACCTGTGACTACATTCGAGGGCTTTGGCTGGCCAAAGGACATTCAGCTTGGGAGCAGGGGAGGCCAGAAATGCGAGGGGAGTTCTCAACTAATGATGGGAGCAGGTGGATAAATAACCCCATCTTCTTTGCACACCACTGGGGACAAATCTGGGGCATGCTTTGTCTCTGAGTCAAATTCCATGAAAGTTTCTCTGGGGAGACTGAGCCCCAGTAGCTAGAGTTGCCAGATTTAGCAAACAAAAATACAGGACACCCACTCAAATGTGAAGTTCAGATAAATGATGAATCATGTTTAGTATAATTATGCCCATTGTAATGCTCAGGACATACATATATTTAAAAATTATTTGATGTTTGTTTGAAATACAAATTTAACCAGGAGTCCTGTATTTTATCTGCCAAACCTACCAGGAGTCCAAAGCAGTTACTTGCTCGTTAGAGCTCCCTGTATTGGCTTCCTGCCCTTCTGTGTCCCACATCCACCCAGCTCCTTGCTGGAGCTTCCTGGGGTCACCGCTGAATTAGACTGCTTGCCCTCCATCTCACTCTTGAGAGTCTGATCAAACAGCTCCTCTCAACTATTGCAGTGGCACTGGGAGGTCCTCAGAAATGAAAGCCCTGAGGATGCCTTGAATTGACTATGGTTAACTTTCTGGAAGCTATCAGTACAGTGGCTCAAAATAAAACTTAAGCTTAGTTACAAGAGAATAAAGCTACATTTCTTGAACAGCCGAGTTTGTTGCCTGAGGTTCGTACATGTAGTCCATGTCTTAAATCTTCACAAAGACGCTATGGGCTAGACACTATTATTCCATGTTTAACCATGGCCATTTCAGGATGCCAAGTGATTTGCCCAAAGTCATAGCTAGTAAGTGGCAAAGCTAGGATTCAAACCCAGACCGTCTGCCTCCAGAGCCTGTGGTCTCATTCACGTAATACATTGGGAACCATGCGGGGAAAAACTAGGTTTTAGTTATGCCACCAAAAGATGGTTAGGGTCTCAACTAAAGCAGTGGCAGCTGCTTTAGTGGATCCAGGGGAGGTTGCTCTGGTTGCACCTGTGGGTTTTGGTGGCTGACTGGTTGTGAGAGTCGTGAGAGTACCCCCTCAGTTTTATCTCTTTGCCCCACATTCCAGCAGCACTGGCCTTCTTTCTGGTTCTCATAAGTATTCATGTCTACACCCAAGACAGAATATGCTCTTCCTTGTGCCTAGAAGTCTGTTTCTGGCCCTCTTCCTTGTCTATCTCACACTCATCTTTCTTTTTTTTTTTTTTTTTTTCATTTTTATGACATTGGCTTTTTATGCTTCCATACAATTTCCCTAATATGTATCCAAGTTGTTGCATTTATCAATAGTATTTTTATTTTCATTGCTGTGTATTTCATGGGATGTATTTCATGGGATGGATATCCCTCAGTTTGTTTAACCATTTACCATTGAAGGACATTTGCGGAGTGTCCAATTTTCAGCTTCATAATTAAAGCTTCTATGAACATCTGTGTACGCATTTTTGCATTAAAATAAGTTTTCATTTCTGTGGGGTTTATGTCCAAGAGTCTTAACTGCTGGGTGATGTGGTAAGTTCCATTTTTAGTTTCAAAAGGAATTGCCAAACTTTTCCACAGTTATTGTATTATTTTAAATTTCTACCAGCAGTCACACTCATTTTTCAAGCCTTGGCTTATTTTTTTTATTGTGGTATAATATACATGACATAAAATTTACTCACCATGGTAACTATTTGTAACTGTTCAGTTCCCAGGCATTAAGTACATTCACATGGTTGTGCAACTGTCACCACTGTCCATCTCCAGAATATTTTCATCTTGTCAAACTGAAACTCTAAACCCATTAAAGAGTCACTCCCCATTCTCTCCTCCTCCAAGCCTATTGCAACCACCATTCTATTTTGTCTCTATGAATTTGACCACTCTACTTCATAAAATGACTTATACAGTATTTCTCATTTTGTGACTGGCTTATTTCACTTAGCATAATGTCCTCAATATTCATCCATGTTATAGTATATTGCAGAATTCCCTTCCTTCCTTTTTAAGGCTGATTAATATTCCATTATATGTATGTATCACATTTGGCCTATTCATTCATCCATTCACAGGCACTGGGTTGCTCCCACATTTTAGCTATTATGAAAAATGCTGCTATGAACACGGGTGTACACATCTCTTTGAGTCCCTGCTTTCAAGTCTTTGGGATATACACCCAGAAATGAAATTGTTGGATCATATGGTAATACTGTTTTCCATGGTGGCTGCACCATTTTACATTCCCACAAGAATTCCATTCTCTCCATATTCTCAGCACCTCGGCTTATTTGTAGTTTCTTTAAGGAAGCCTCTTCTGACCCTTTTTACTAAGCTTACTGCCACCCCCCTATCCAATCTTCATTGAGCTTATCATAGTTGAAACTTAAATGTTTATTTTTATGATTATTTGCTTAATGTTTGGCTCCCCACTGGACTGCAAGATCTATGTGAGCAGGGATCATGGCTACCTTGAATGTAGTAACTTTGTTCCCAGTAACCAGCTCAGTGTCTAGCACATCATAGGTTATTGATGTTTCTTCTGGATAAATGAATGAATTATACTTCTACTTTGGGAGAATGGGTAGAAGGTGATGGGGTTCGTACAATGAAAATGCAAAGTGAGTTAAGTAGTATGGAGTGGTCATCACAATTCCCTAATTGGCTGTCTGGGTCCCTGTCAGACCTGTTGTTCCAAATCCCCACTAGCTGTCTCGGTGTCTGACCCAGGATAGGACAGATGAGTTTTTATGACAACTGAAAAGAGTCTGTAGAGAATGGTTATTTTAAATGGCCTCAAAGGTGCCTTCCTAGAAACAAATCTCTGGGAAGTCAGAAGAGAGCAGCATCTTGGGGGTCTTCCATTCCTCTAGACACAAGGATTTTCCATCTGGTGGCCACATTCATGCTTACTAAAGAGCCCCTCAGTCCTCTAAGGACAAGAGAAGAGCAGTGTTTCAGTGTATGGTCCAATTAGTCCTTAATGGTTTTTTAATTGTTATTTGGCACTCAAGACAACCCATCTGGATTTAAATCATGTATATGTATCTCTGAATATATATATTATACATTATATATTATTTCATATGTTTTAATATATTAATGTATTTTATATATAATATTTAAATAGCATAATATATAATACTATATATAAAATACAAAAATATGTATCCTTAGTCAATCAAGTGCATCTGGCCATCAAAAAAAACCTTGATGCTGGAAGAGGTCTTGGAGACCATCTTGTTCAACCTGTAAATTTTGCAGGTGAAATCTCTGGGCTCAGTGAGATGAATTTTGTCCATAGTCCCTGTAATTTAGGAGCAGAGGAAGAACTTTGATTCATCTTTCTACTCTAAGTTCAAGTAGGTTTTTTCCTGACTAGATAATGGCTATGTCAAAACAAAAATTGTACCAAAGTTAAATGGGCAAAGGAGGCTTTATTCAAGGTTGTTGCAATAGGAGATAGAGGCCAGAACTCAGTGTGAACACAATTCTGCTGAAACAAAAGGAGTTTTTAAGAGACGGAGTAGGGAGGAGTATTATAGGCTATCTGTGTTTGCTAATAAACTTTACCCAAACAAAAATTAAACTTTCTCATGTCTTCATGACAGGAGGTTAGTTTTACAACTTGGAGCAAGGCACCCACCGAAGTGAGGCTCCCACTCCCTCCCACCCCCGACAGGAACTGGAAGATAAGGCACTACCTCCCTTGATGCTTACATTTCAAAGAGATGGCTCCAAGGTCCTTGAGAAGGACATTCCTTAGTTATAAAATTAGCAAGAGGCTTCAAAAAAATACTTACCTCTCAAAGGGGCAGAGAAGGTATTTACAATTACAGATTTTCAAAAGTAAGGGCTCTGAGAAAAGGGAGATCATGGGGCTCCAGAGTCAGGAAGAAGCCTGTCTAAAGTTTAGTGAAGCTGAGGGGAATGTTAAGGCCATCTTGGTCAGATACCACAATATCTACAACTTATTCTCATTCCAGGATTGTCCCTTTTCTAGAACTTTCAACTCAGCTATAAACAGGCATATTTTTCCAAGTTTCCAGTGGTTCACTTTGAATCACTACCAATGAATGACAGTGGCATGGCACAGACCGTCCTTCAGTGGTAACTCTTCCACATCCCGGCCAATGTCACCTTCCATATGGATTCCTTCCTTTCCCTCCCTCTCTCACTTCCTTCACCACTCGTTCCTTTTCAAAAATTAACTTTCCAAATGAAAATCGTCATTATTTCCCGCCTCTTGACACATTTTGAGTCAGTTATGTAAGAAAAACCAAGCCTGTCCAGGTGAAGAGAATATTTTCTGGCCCCAGAAGGTTGACGTCCCCATCCAGGGGCAGAGGGCGGGAACTGCTGAGATGGAATTGTGGTACCATCATGGCAGCCTGTTCTGATCTTGCAGTCCAACCCAGCCACCCACTCTGACCCAAGCAGAGACAGTGCCTTGATAACTGTGCTTGATTATTCCCTGTTTTCTCATGTTGGCATCTTTCTGTTCATTATGATTGTAAACCAGCTTAAATACCTGTTCAAATATCTCATTTAATTTTATTAATCTATTCAAAAGAGATTAGTTGAGGTTTTTTCCCTGAAATTTCCAAATTCTTTCACTGAAGCCTAATCCACAATAGATCCTTAATAAATATTGGTTTCATGAGTGACTTAATGTCATTGTTTATAAGCATTGTTTCCTAATATTTGTACTCCTACATGATTAAGAATCTGCCAGTTAGTCATTAAACAAGACTTTGTAAGTATCAGAAAGAAAGAAGATAAATTGCATCAAGTTCTATGCAATGTTTTCACTTAAGCAGTGTTTTCCAACTTTTTCTTTCCTCCTTCTCCTACCTCTTCCTTTACTTCAACCAATAGAAAGAAGTACATTTTCTATTGCAATCTTCTACACACACACACACACACACACACACACACACACACGAATGAAACAAAAATTTCTAAAGAAATTTTCACTGTCACTATAGTTTCAATGCACTGTGATATTTTCCATTCCATTCCATTACTGGGTATATACCCAAAGGATTATAAATCATCCTACTATAAAGACGCATGCACACATATGTTTATTGCAGCACTGTTCACAGTAGCAAAGACTTGGAACCAACCCAAATGTCCATCAGTGACAGACTGGATAAAGAAAATGTGGCATATATACACCATGGAATACTATCCAGCTATAAAAAAGGATGAGCTCATGTCCTTTGCAGGGACATGGATGATGCTGGAAGCCATCATTCTCAGCAAACTAACACAAGAACAGAAAACCAAACACTGCATGTTCTCACTCATAAGTGGGAACCGAACAATGAGAACACATAGACACAAGGAGGGGAACATTACACATCAGGGCCTTTTGGGGGATGGGAGGCTAGGGGAGGGATAGCATTAGGAGAAATATCTAACATAGATGATGAGTTGATGGGTGCAGCAAACCACCATGATACGTGTATACTTATGTAACAAACCTGCACGTTCTGCACATGTACCCCAGAACTTAAAGTATAAAGAAAATTAAATGTGTCAAGATAATGATAAGATAATCCAGAGACTGGGAGAAAATATTTACAATATAAATATCTAATAAAGGATTTATATCTAAAATATAAAATGAGCTCTTAAAACTCAACAATAAGAAAATAAATAACCTGATTAAAATATGAGCCAAAGACCTTAACAGACACCTCGCCAAAGAAGATATACTGATGGCAAATAAGCCTATAAAAAGATGCTCCATGTCATATGTCATCAGGAATATTCAAATTAAAACAAAAAGCTATTACCACTCCACACCTATTAGAATGACCAAAATCCAGAACACAGACAACATCAAATGCTGGTGAGACTGTAGAGCAACAGGAACTCTCATTCATTACTGGTGAGAATGCAAAATGGTACAGCCTCTTTTTAAAACAGTTGGGTAGTTTTTCACAAAAACTAAACATACTCTTATTACACAATCCAGCAATAACTGTTCTTGATATTTATCCAAAGGCACTGAAAACTTATGTCCACTCAAAAACCTACACTTGGGCATTTATTCATAACTGCTGGAATTTTAAAGTAGCCAAAATGTCCTTTAGGAGGTGAATTGATAAACTAATATACAGTTTCCAGGCAATGGAATATTATTTAGTATTGAAAAGAAATGAGCTACAAAGCCACAAAAATACATGGAGGAATCTTAAGTGCATATTACTAAGTGAAAGAAGCCAATCTGAAAAGCTACATACTGTATGATTCCAACTATACAACATCCTGGAAAAGGCAAAACTACATAGACAGTAAAAAGGTCAGTGGTTGCCAGAGGTTATGGGGGACAGAGGAGCGAATAGGCAGAGAGCAGAGGATTTTTTGGACAGGAAGAAATATTCTGTGTGATATAGGCATACCTCAAAGATATGCAGATTTTGTTCCAGGACACCATAATAAAGCTAATATCTCAGTCAAGGAAGTAACACAAATCTATTAGTTTCCTAGTGCATATAAAAGTTATGTTTACGGTATACTGTAGTCTATTAAGTGTGCAATAGCATTATGTCTTTTAAAAAGTACATACCTGAATGTAAAAATACTTTAGTTCTAAAAAATGTTAACAAACATCTGAGCCTTCCATAAGTCACACTCTTTTTGCTGATGAAGGGAGGGTCTTGCCTTGACGTTGATGGCTGCTAACTGATCAGGGTGGTGGTTGCTGAACGTTGGAGTGTCTGTGGCAATTTCTTCAAATAAGACAACAGTGAAGTTTGCCGCATCAGTTGACTCTTCCTTTAACTAAGTATTTCTCTGTAGCATGCAACGCTGTTTGGTAGCATTTTACCTACAGGAACTTCTTTCAAAGTTGGAGTCAATGCTCTCAAATCTTGCTGCTGCTTTATCAACTAAGTTTACATAATATCCAAAATTCTTTCTTGTCAACTGGGAGTGGTAGCTCACACCTGTAATCCCAGCACTTTGGGAGCTGATGTGGGTGGGCCACCTGATGTCAGGGGTTCGAGACCAGCCTGGCCAACATGGTGAAACCGATCTCTACCAAAAATACAAAAATTAGCAGAGTGTGGTGGTGTACACCTGTAATTCCAGCTACGTGGGAGGCTGAGGCAGGAGAATTGCTTGAACCCAGGATGCAGAGGTTGCAGTGAGCCAGGATCATGCCACTACACTCCAGCCTGGGCAACAGAGCAAGACTAAAGAAAAAAATCTTTCTTGTCATTTCAAAGCATATTCACCCAAGGAATATGTTTCATCTCCAGAAACCATTTTCTTGGCTCATCTAGAAGAACCAACTTCTCATGCATTCAAATCTGATCATGAGATTGTGGCAATTTAATCGTATCTTTGGGCTCCACATATAATTCTAGTTCTCTTGCAATTTCTGGCACATCTGCAGTTCCTTCTTCCACTGAACTCTTGAACCCCTCCAAGTCATCCATGAGGGTTCAAATCAACTTCTTCCAAACTTCTGTTAATGTTGATATTTTGACCTCCTCCTATGAATCACAAATGTTCTTAACGGCATCTAGAATAGTAAGTCCTTTCCAGGTTTTCAATTTATTTTGCCCAGATCCACCAGAGAAATCACTATCTTAGCAGCTGCAGCCTTATGAAATGTGATTTCTTAAATAATGAGACTTGAAAATTGAAATTACTTGTTGATCCATGGGCTACAGTATAGATATTGTGTTAGCAAGCATGAAAACAACATTAACCTCCTTGTACATCTCCATCAGAGCTCTTGGGTGACCAGGTACATTGTCAATAAGCAGTAATATTTTGCAAAGAACCTTTTTTTACTAAGCAGTAGATCTCAACAGTGGGCTTAAAATATTCAGTAGGCCATGCTGTAAACAGATGCGCTGTGAACCAGGCTTTGTTATTCCATTTATAGAGTACAGGCAGAGTAGATTTAGGGTAGTTCTTAAGGGTCCTAGGATTTGGGGAATGGTCAGTGAGCATTGGCTTCAACTTAAAGGCACCAGCTGCATTAGCCCCTAACGAGAAAGTCAGCCTGTCCTTTCAAGCTTTGTAGACAGGCCTTGACTTCTCTCTAGCTATGAAAATCCTAGATGGCATCTTCTTCCAATAGAAGACTGTCTTGTCTATCTTGAAAATCTGTTGTTTAATGTAGTCACCGTCACCAATTCTCTTAGCTAGATCTGCATAACTTGCTGCTGCTTCTACATCAACATTTTCTTCTTCACCTCGCACTTTTTTTTTTTTTTTTTTTAGAGACAGCTTTGCTCTCATTGCCCAGGCTGGAGTGCAATGGCGCAATCTTGGCTCACCACAACCTCCATCTCCCAGGTTCAAGCAATTCTCCTGCCTCAGTCTCCCGAGTAGCTGGGATTACAGTAATGTGCCACCACGCCTGGCTAATTTTGTATTTTCAGTAGAGGCAGGGTTTCTCTATGTTGGTCAGGCTGGTCTCAAACTCCCAACATCAGGTGATCCACCTGCCTCAGCCTCCCAAAGTGCTGGGATTACAGGCATAAGCCACTGCGCCCTCACCTCGCACTTCTGTTATAGAGATGGCTTCTTTCCTTGAACCTCATGAACTAACTTCTGCTAGCTTCAAACTTTTCTTCTGGAGCTTCCTCACCACTATCAGCCTTCACAGAATTGAAGAGAGGACCTTTCTCTGGATTAGGCTTTGGCTTAAGGGAATGTTGTGGCTGGTTTGATCTTCTATCCAGACCACTAGAACTTTTTGTATATCAGCAATAAGGCTGTTTTGCTTTCTTGCCATTTGTGTGTTCACTGAAGTAGCACTTTTAGTTTCCTTCAAGAATTTTTCCTTTGCATTCACAACTTGGCTGTTTGGTGCAAGAGGTCTAGCTTTCAGTCTGTCTTGGCTTGCGACATGCCTTCCTTACTAAGCTTAATTATTTCTAGCTTTTGATTTAAAGTAAGGACATGCAATTCTTGCTTTCACTTGAACACTTAGAGGTCACCGTAAGGTTATTAATTGGCTTAATTTCAATATTGTTTTGTCTCAGAGATCAAGGTGGCCTGAGAAAAGGGAGAGAGACAAGAGAACAGCCAGTGAGTGGAGCAGTCAGAATGCATGCATTTATCAATTAAGTTTGCTGTATTACTGCATGTTCTCACTTATAAGTGGGAGCTAAATGATGAGGACACATGGACACATAGAGGGAAACAAGACATGCTGGGGCCTTTCCGAGAGTGGAGGGTGGGAGGAGGGAGAGAATCATGAAAAATAACTAATGGATACTAGGCTTAATACCTGGGTGATGAAATAATCTGTACAACAAATCACTGTGACACAAATTTACCTAT
The DNA here is from genome assembly GCF_043159975.1 of Macaca nemestrina. Taxonomy (NCBI): domain Eukaryota; kingdom Metazoa; phylum Chordata; class Mammalia; order Primates; family Cercopithecidae; genus Macaca; species Macaca nemestrina. The sequence goes on along the minus strand of NC_092131.1, from coordinate 84,346,024 downwards.
GTAACAAACCTGCACTTGTACCCGTGAACTTACCATTTAAAAAAAATTTTTTTTAAGTTTGTTGTATTACATGAGTGCAGTGTGTGGCTCTCCAGGACAATTTCAATAGGAACACCAAGGATCACTGATCAGAGATCACCATTTTTTTTTTTTTTTTTTTTTTTTTTTTTTTTTTTTTTTTTTTTTTTGAGATGGAGTCTCGCTCTGCCGCCCAGGCTGGAGTGCAGTGGCCGGATCTCAGCTCACTGCAAGCTCCGCCTCCCAGGTTCACGCCATTCTCCTGCCTCAGCCTCCTGAGTAGTTGGGACTACAGGCGCCCGCCACCGCGCCCGGCTAGTTTTTTGTATTTTTTAGTAGAGACGGGGTTTCACCGTGTTAGCCAGGATGGTCTCGATCTCCTGACCTCGTGATCCGCCCATCTCGGCCTCCCAAAGTGCTGGGATTACAGGCTTGAGCCACCGCGCCCGGCCCAGAGATCACCATTATAGACACAATAAGTAATGAAAAAGTTTGAAGTGTCGTGACAATTATCAAAATATGACACAGAGACATGAAGTGAGCACACACTGTTGGGAAAATGGCTCTGACAGACTTGCTAGATGCAGGGTTGCCACAAATCTTCCATTTGTAAAAAATACAATATCTGTGAAACACAATAAAGTGAAGCATGACTACTTGAAAGTCAGTATCATTGGATATGAAACCCTTTGCTTACATTTTCTTTCTTTGTGTATATGAAGCATTACCACGTGTGGGGATGTTATTCTCCCCCACATATCTTTTTGGATAATAACTGTATTTTTTATTCTTAGATTCAGGGGGTACATGTGCAGGTTCATTCCAAGGGTATGTTGTGTGATGCTGTGATGTTTGGGCTTCTGTTGATCCTGTTGCTCAAAGAGAGAACACAGTACCCAATAGGAAGTTTGTCAGCACTTTTTCCCCCTCCTATTGTCACTTCTTTTAGAGTCACCAGTGTCTATTGTTTCCATCTTTATGTCCATATGTACCCAATGTTTAGTTTCAACTTATAAGTAAGAATACGCAACACTTGGTTTTCTGTTTCTGCATTAATTCACTTAGGATAATGGCCTGCAGCTGCATCCACATTGCTGCAGACAACATGATTTAATTCCTTTTTATGGTTACATAGTATTCCACATTTTCTTTATGTTTTTGGATAATAACTTTAAATGACATTTGACTGTGATCTTTTCCTGTACTAATTTTATGTGAATTTTGTTTTCCTGAATTTTTAGAAGGAAACATGGTTCATGATAAACTGTATAAGTTCAAACTGCCCTGTATTCCCTGGTTTTATGCATTGTTTAAAAATAAAATAGTCCCCTAAAATGTCCTGGCTCTATTCTCATTGACCTACTTTTATTTGGCCCTCTCTTTCTTCATCCCTGTTGCCCCTGCCTGGCTCAATTTTGCCTCCACCCCTAGCAATCTCTCCTCAATGTGGGACTCTGCCCTAGAAACAAACCTGTGCAGGTTCTTTTCAAAGTTCACAGGGTCTGGACCATGCCAGCCCCTTCATAGCCTACCGGGCACTCCTTGCAGTCACCCAACACTGGGCTGAACAAAGCCCCTCCCAGTTTCAGCAGCTGTTTCCAAAGATGTCCACTGTGCTTGCCAGTGAATTATTGTCAGCTCTTTGGAATTCTCTGTTCTCCGATCCTTCAGACACTGCCCCATTACTTCTGTCTTCTTTCTACATAGATGTTACTACCATGCAGGTCTTGTAGCTGTTGGGGATTTGTCACCAGTTCTATTTTGGGGTTTGTGGAGACGGCTTGTCATGGAGGTTTATAAATGTTTTCCATGGGCTTGTGGTTTTGCTATCCAGTTGTTCTGTCTGTTTTAAAGACAGAATTTGGGTTGACAGCTTAGTGTGTCGGTCACATTGCTTAGAGCATGAGCTCATGAAACTTGACATGACAGTTGTATAAACCTATAAGCACTCTTTGTCAGGATAAGAATGTGCCTGGGGCTTGTGTGCTTGGTTTCCAAGCCCTGGGCACTCCACAGAGCTACTGAGAGTGAAGCCCATGCTCCCAACATAGCAGATCTGCTATGGCCAGGCATAGTGGTTCATGAATGTAATCCCAGCACTTTGGAAGGCTAATGCAGGAGAGAATTGCCTGAGGCCAGGAGTTTAATACCAGCCTGGGCAACATAGCAAGACCCCACCCCTAAAAAAATATTGCAGTGGCCTGTACCTGTAGTCCTAGCCACTCAGGAGTCTGAATTCTAGCTACTCAGGAGGATTGCTTAAGCCCAGAAGTTTGAGATTACAGTGAGCTATGATCATGTCACTGCACTCAGCCTGGGCAACACAGTGAAATCCGATCTAAAAAACAAACAAAAAAACAGATTTGCTATTACTATGGGAGGGGTGGGAAACTCCTGCCCAAGACCAGCCTCAGATCTAAATCTGAGTTTGGTTGCCACAAGGAAGAATAGCAATGCTGAGAAAGCCCCATCCCTAAGGTCCAAGCACACAGAGAGGGCCTACCCAAGACTGAAACTGAACCAGGACAACAGACAATTTCCCCCACCCTCACCACAAGCGTAGCACAAAATAACAAACTGTAGTAGTCTGCCACTAGGAAAGGGGAAAGAGAATGGAAAGAAAACCCTCTTTTGCATGAGCATATAGGGATGACTAAATGCTGAAGGTGAACTATGGAAACCAAGAAAAATCCTCTGACCTCAGCTTCAACCTTAAGCAGAAGGCAACAATTTCACAGCACTAGAGGGATTTAACTCAGTGGTATAAAGAAAGTAAAGAGAGCAACAATAAAACCCAAGCTTAACTAGCTGGGCATTGTGGTATTCATCTGTAATCCCAGCTACTTGGGAGGCTGAGGCACAAAAATCGCTTGAACCCAGAGGTGGAGGTTGCAGTGAGCCAAGATCACGCCACTGCCCTCCAGCCTGTGAGACAGAGTGAGATTCTGTCTCAAAACAAAACCAAAACCCAAGCCTACCTCCATTTCTGACGAGATTGACTCAACCTCCCACACTGTCTAACAGAAGAAAAGGCATGTCTATTTTCATACATGAATACTATTTAACTCAGTGTCTACTATTCTACATATTATGTTCACCATGCAATCAAGAATTATGAAACACACATATATCAATTTAAATAATTCATTGCAGGGAGATTTGCAAGGAGATAGAGCAATCAATAGAACCTAACTCAGAGATGACCTAGATGTTGAAACTATGAGATGAGTGCTTCAAAATAACTGTGACTAATACTTTTTTAAGGCCTATTGGAAAAAGTAGCTCACATGCATGAGTAGATGGGGAATTTCGGCAGAGAGATGGAAACTATCCTAAAGAGTCCAATAGAAATGTTAGAAATGAAAACATGACATCAAAGATGAAGAATTCACGCCGGGCGCAGTGGCTCACGCCTGTAATTCTAGCACTTTGGTAGGCCAAGGTGGGTGGGTCATCTGAGGTCAGGAGTTTGAGACCAGCCTGGCCAACATGATGAAACCCCATCTCTACTAAAAATACAAAAATTAGCCAGGCATGGTGGCGTGTGCCTGTAATCCCAGCTACTTGGAAGGCTGAGGCAGGAGAATCTCTTGAACCCAGGAGACAGAGGTTGCAGTGAGCCGAGATCACGCCACTGCACTCCAGCCCGGGAGACAGAGTGAGACTCTATCTCAAAAAAAAAAAAAAAGAACAGAACATCCACAAGTAGTGGGACAATATAATCTGTCTAACATATGTTTAATTGTCCAGAGTGAGAAGAGAGAGAACAGAACGGAAGAGAAATATTTAAATGCATAACAGCCAAGTAGTTTTTGAAATCAATAAAGACATCAAACCAGAGGTACAAGAAACTTAGAGAACCTCAAGCAAAATAAAAACAAATACAACACACACACACACACACACACACACACACACTTACCCCTAGATATATGACATTCAAACTTCTGTGTATCAAAGATAATAAGGAAATCATGGAGGCAGTCAGAGCTAAAAGAAACATAACATACAGAGGTTTTTAAAGGGAATTACAGCATATTTGCATTAGAAACAATTCAACAAAACTCCAGAGGCTGAGGCGGGAGAATGGCCAGAACCCGGGAGGCGAAGCTTGCAGTGAGCCGAGATTGCGCCACTGCACTCCAGCCTGGGCGACAGAGCAAGACTCCGTCTCAAAAAAAAAAAAAAAAAAAAAAAAGCAAAAGAAACAATTCAACAAACCTGTTAGTATTGCATTGAATCAGTAGACAAACTTGAGGAAAATGTATATAATACTGAATAATCCAACCACAGACATAATACCTCCATCCATTAAGTAAGATCTTCTTTAACATCTCTTTGTAATTTATATAGACTTCTGCACGAAAGGCTTGCACATGTTGTGCTTTATTTATTCTTAATTATTTAATATTTTATGCTATTACTAATAGCATCTTTCTTTTCATTTTGTTTTCTACCTCTTTGCTGCTAATATATAATAAATTATTTTCAGATGTGAAGTTTGTTCTGTCATCTTGTTAAATGTATTAATTTTGATAATTTATCTATAGAGTCTTTTGGATTTTCTAAATATCCAATCATCAGATGATCCATGAATGATAACACTTTTTTTCTTCCTTTCCAATATTTATGCCTTTTATTCACTCTCTTGAATTACTACACTGGGCAGGATTTCTAGTATAACACTGAAAAGATGTCATGTTTGTGGGCATTTTTGTCTTGTTCCTGAACTCAAAGGCAAAGTTTTCAATGTTTCTTCAATTCCATGTGTTGGCACAGAATGTGAAGCAATGAGAACTCTTATATGCTGATGATAGAAGTATAAATTTATACAACTATTTTGAAAATAAAGTCATTAACTACTAACGGTAAAGATATAATACTCTATGAGCTAAAAATTCCAATTTGGCCTGAAACTATAAAACTACTAGAAGAAAACATTGGGGAAATGCTCCAAGACATTGGTCTGGGCAAAGGTTTCTTGAGTAAGACCTAAAAACCACAGGCACTCTCCAAAGTAAGAATGGGCAAATGGGATCACATCAAACTAAAAAGCTTCTTCACAGCAAAGGAAACAAATAGCAAAGTGAAGAAACAACTTACAGAATGGGAAAAAAAATTACCAACCATTCAACTGGCAAGGGATTAATAACCAGAATATATAGGAACTCAAACCATTCAACAGCAAGAAAACAAGTAATCTAATTTTTTTAATGGGCAAAAATGTGAACAGACCTTTCTCGAAAGAAGATATACAAATGACTAACAGGTATATGAAGAAAATGCTCAACATCATTAATCATCAGAGAAATGCAAACCAAAACTACAATGATATATCATCTAAACCCAGTTAAAATGACTTTTATCAAAAAGACAATAAAACAACAGGTGCCAGTGAGGATGTGGAGAAAGGGGAATGCTCATGTGCTGTTGATAGGAATAGAAATTAGTACAGCCATGGGGGTTCCTCAAAAAACTAAAAATTAAGCTACCATATGATCCAGCAAATCCCACTGCTGACTACATATCCAAAAAAAAAATCAGTGTATTAAAGAGATATCTGCACTTCCATGTTTATCCACAAATAGCAAAGATATGGAATCAACTTAAGTAACCATCATTGGACGAATGGTGGTGCATATACAACAACAGAATATTATTCAGCCATAAAAAGTAATGAAATCCTATCATTTGAAAGAACATGGATGAAACTGGAGGACATTATATTAAGTGAAATAAGCCAGACACAGAAAGACAAATATCACATGTTCTCACTCATATATGGAAATAGAGAGTAGGTTGACGGTTACCAGGAACTGGGGACTGTGGAGGTGGCTGGGGGATAAAAAGGGGTTGGCTAACAGGTACAAAAATACAGTTAGATTGAAGGAGTAAGATCTGTTGTTTGGTAACACTATCGGGCAACTAAACAGTAATTTATTGTACATTTTGAAATAACTAGAAGAGTGAAATTGGAATGTTCCTAACACAAACAAATGATAAATGCTTGAGGTGATGGACATCCCAATTACCCTGACTTGATCATTATACAGTGTATGTTTGTATCAAAATATCAAACAAACCCCATAAATATGTAAAACTATTATGTAACTATAAAAAATTTTTAAAGAAATTTCAATTCTGGATATACACCCAATAGAACTGCATGCACATATGCCCTAGGAGGCATGATAAGAATGTTTTAGAGCAGCACAATTTATAGAAGCACAATTTATATAAACTGGAACAAGTTAAATTTGTATCAACAGTAGAATGGATCAATTGTGGTATAGACATCAATGAAATGTGTATTGGTTGTCTATCATACTACCCCAAAACTTAGTGATTTTCATTGAGCTCGCAATTTTATGGATCAGCAATTTAGACTGAATTCAGCTGGAGAGTTCTGGTCTCAACTGAGCTGCCTCATGCATCTGTGAGATTCTTTTAATTTCTGAGGGCTCAGCCCAGACAACCAAGCTTACTCAGCTGTGTTCCACATACATCATTCTCCAGCAGTCTAGCCCAGCCTTGTTCATGTGGCTGAGGCAGGAGTTCCGAAATACAGAGCAAAAGCACACAAGGCTGCTGGAGGCCTGTGCTCAGAATAGGCATGTGGTCACCCTCACCATATTCTATTGGCCAAAGGAAGCCACAATGCCAGCCCAGATTCCAGGGAAGAGAACTAGACCCCATTTCTTCATGGGAGGAGCTCTAAAGTCACCTTGCAAAAGACATGGGTGTTGGAAAGAGTGAAGGACTGTGAGTCTTTTTTTTAATCTACCACAGAAAATTGTGATTGAAGTGAAAAACAATAACCTGCTACTACACATGACAACATGGATGAATCTCATCAATAATGTTGAGTGAAATAAACCAGGCTAAAAAGAATATATACTGTATAATTCTTTTTATATAAAGTTCGAAAACAGGCAGAACTAAAGTATAGGGTTTATAAATACATGCTTTAAAAAGTATTTTTAAGTGGGAAATTAATCATCATAAATGTCAGGGTGGTGCTTTGGGAGGATGATTGCCTTGAGATAGTGGAAAGGCATCAGAAATTGAGCAACACACAGGGGCTTCTGGGTTCTTGGCAGAACGCTTTCTTAACCTGAGTGGTAATGACCTAGGGGCTCATTTTGAATCACTAAGTGGTAGATTTATGTTTTGTGCATTTTTCTTTGTCTTACATCTCATGATAAAAAATTAAATAATGTATGATATTGGCACAAGGACAAAAAATGGACAAATGGAACAGAATAAAGAACTGAGAAAAAGTTCACACCCATAATAAGAATTTGACATACAATTAATCTTGCATCACAGTTGATTGACAAAAGGACAAATTGTTTACGAGATGATGTTGGAAAAACTGTCTCATTAGAGGTAAAAAAATAAAACTGATCCCTACTTACCAGAATATATATACAAGGAAAGCTCTAGAAGGATTAAAGACCTCAAGGCAAAAGATTATAAGTCGATGGTAAATATTGTGGGTTAATATCTTCCTAACAATACCAGGCAGGGAAGGACTTCTAAAGAATAGCAGAAGAACAAATCATAAGGCCAAAGCTGATTAGGTCAATTACATCAAATTAAGAAAATTTATTCAAGGAAGTACGTCATGATCAAAGTTAACAAACAGGTGACAAATTGAGTGTTATTTGCTATCCCTAATGTTTTTTAAAAATTAACACAGTATCTAACACATACAAGAAACTATTAAAATTAAGATTAAAAAGCAGAAAATTCTAAAGAAAAATGAACAAAGGAAATAAACAGGCAATTTGCAAAAAGAAGAAATCAAACAGGCTGGCAAGTGTATAAGGAGAGGCCCAAACTGGCTATGAGAATAATTCAACTTTTTAAAATAACAAGATATTACTTTATTATGCTGGCAAAAATCATAAAGCTGAACAATGCCAAGTATTAGCAGAAATGTGTGGATAGAGGTGTCCTCTTGTGTTACTGGTGGGCATGTAGACCGGTAGGTACAGCCACCCTAAAGAGCAATCTGACAGTTCTCAGTTATGTATCATTGTGCTTCATGACCATCAAGACCCACTTTTGGATCTGTACTTGAAAAAAAAAAACCTCACAATGTAGTTTACTTGAGTACCTATCTGAGGATGTTTATTCAGACTGTGATGGTGAGGAACTGAAAGTGACCCAGATGTCTATCTAAAACAAAGCAGATAGGAAAAATGTGGAGTGCCATCAGCAGTTAGAAGCAATGACTACACACACCCAGAGTGTCATGCATTATGCTGAGTAAAAAAAGGAAGAAAAAATAGGATCCATCGCGGCCGGGCGCGGTGGCTCAAGCCTGTAATCCCAGCACTTTGGGAGGCCGAGGCGGGCGGATCACAAGGTCAGGAGATCGAGACCACAGTGAAACCCCGTCTCTACTAAAAATACAAAAAAATTAGCCGGGCGCGGTGGCGGGCGCCTGTAGTCCCAGCTACTCAGGAGGCTGAGGCAGGAGAATGGCCGGAACCCGGGAGGCGGAGCTTGCAGTGAGCCGAGATCGCGCCACTGCACTCCAGCCTGGGCGACAGAGCGAGACTCCGTCTCAAAAAAAAAAAAAAAAAAAAAAAAAAAAAAAAAAAAAAAAAAAAATAGGATCCATCGCACATATCAGTTATAAAAATTAATACAACATACCAAACAGACAATACACATTTTAGAAGAATACATACAACTAACAACACATACATTAAACAGAAGTGTTTTCTTCAAGGGAGAAGGAGGCAAATGAAAGTGGGGAATGAGGCTAAGGGGCCTGTCTAAACCAATGATGGGGAGTGCCATGAACTGAAGACTGTGTTTAACCCAACCCTGTACATCCAAAAAAACAAAAAGCTCAAATAAAATCTTTCTCCATGGCTTTTCTCTACATGGCAACTGCTGTTGTGTGTGTGTGTTTGTGTGTGGGTGTGTGTGTGTGCATGCGCATGCACGCATGAGTGTTTGTGTGTGTTGTACATTTCCTAGAAAATTGCTGAATGCATCTACTAGCACGTTTTTATGGCCATGTAATTCTTATTTACATCATATTATTCGGTACCTTGTTCTTTTTGTCTCATGATACATTTCAGACATCTTTCCCTTTCAGCACTTACAAATCTACCTCACTTTTAAACAGCTGTATTATTTTTACATACCCCAATTTAATTTTCCTGTCAATAGATACTTAAGCTTGCTTTTTAAGTTGTTTGCTATTAAACAAGTTTGTTTTTTAAATTGTTCACTGTTGTCATTCAGAAGACCACCAGGATGGTTAAATAGTAGTAAGGAGAGCTTTATTGGCAATATTGGTTTGTCAGCTGGGAAGAGAAACCAGCAAACCAGCACGGACTGACGGTGGTCTCTCTCTGAAGAGGGGAAGGAACAGCTGGGTTTTATTCCTCATGGGTCTGTGTTACACAATAGAGCCATACATATTCAGCAGGTTTGGGGAGAAGCTATACATATTTATAAGGGGAGCTGAGCAAAGGAGCAATGGGTAAACACACATGTTACATACATCTCATGTTTACTTTGAAACAGGGTTTTAGCATTAAAATGAGATGGAATTTGGCTCTTTACATCAAAAGGTTAACTGTAGGGCACAAAGACCTTTTGTTCACAGCCTCCATAAGCTGACTGAAACTGGCTTACTGTTTATAGTAGCTTATCAGAAAAGAGTGTTTGTAAGGCCAGTCCTCTGTCCAATCAGAATTATAGTAGTCTGGTTATAAATCAGATTTAGGAGAGGTCCAATGGCTGCGATAGTTAGAAAGTGTAGAGCCCTGGGAATTTAGAAATTTGCCATGCCAGCTGGGCCCTGAACCCTCCACTCGTAGGTAACTTTGTTCCCTTAAACTTAGAGTCTACATTAGTTGATAAAGGGGCATTTAATTTGGGCTCCCAGATCACACTATTAAACTGTAGGGACCAAAGGAAAATTTCTCCTTTGCCCTCTGAAGGTTCACTGAAAATCAATCGACAAAAGGCAGACTTACGGGAGGAAGGGCATACAAAATTTATTAACATGCACATGTATTCACAGGAGTCATACAAAATATAAAACTCAAAGAAAGAGCCAGATGGTTGATGCTTTTATACTATCTTGAGGTTACGGAAAGAAAAGAGCTTGGATTATCACAATACAGGTTATGGGAGGGAGAGAAGAGGAAAGGCATGGCTACCAAAGGCAGTCTTATGAGGTAGATGAAACCTCGCAGGTAGCAGCTCTCAGAAAGAGTAGATGGTAGCCTGCGCTTGAGTTAATCTTTCCTAGATCTGGACTAAAAAAGGGTGCCTCAGAGAAAGCCTAGCTTTATTTCACTAATGTAGATTTTTCTCTACAGATGAAACCTCCAGAAAAGGTAGCTTTTCTGGGCTATTCTTATCTGCAGGCCCTCTGAATAGCCATCTCAAAATATGTCAAAGAAGTATATTTAGGAATAACATTTTTGTTTCCTTTAAAACAATGCTTCTGCAAATATTCCTGCACATACACTAACAGGAAATTTTGTCAAAAATATTCACAATGTAAATCCCAAGCAATGAAATTTATCAGTCAAAACAGTCAAAATACACATACACTTAACTATTTGATAGACGTTACCAAATTGCCTTCCCAAAGGTTGCAACAATACAAAATCTCATCAAAAACATCTGAAAGTACCTATTGCTCCATACTTTTTCCAGCTCTAGATATTATAAAGGTTTTTTACATTTTTTACCAATCTAAAAGTTGAAAGATTCTGTCTTACTGATGTTTTTATCTCCATATTTTAAATACGTGCGAGACTAAGTACATTTCCATAATTTTACAGGCCATTTATATTTTTCCTGTGAACTGTCTGTTCTTATAACATGTCTATTTTCTTCTGAGTTGTTTTACTTTCTCATTCATTTGTATGAGAGTTATTTTGCAAATTAAGGCAATTAGCCATTTTATCATATGTTCTGCAATTACATTTTCAGTCTGTCTTGTCTTTTGCCAAACAGATCAATCTGCTCCTTTATGGTTTCTGGAGAATAGATATTTTAAATTTTATTTTGTGGCTTAGAAGATTAAGTGCTTTTCTGAGAGGATTGATTAGACTGTCTGAGGTGAAGAGGGAAGAGGAGAGCAATTGAGACAGTTGCAACTTAAAAGCAGAACGAAGACTTTAAATGAAGAGCTGACAGAAGTGCTGGTGGCAACAGCCCTAGCAGCCCAGCTGAGGCCAACTTCCAGGGCAGTGACATTCTGGTAGGGCCTGTTGGATCCTTCCACATCAAGGAAGTTCTTAGTGATACTGGTGAGCAGCCCAGGGTGGTCCTGAGCCTTGAGGCAACTATCAAGTGCTTTCTGGACATATCAGGGAAGGAATTCCTCAGGGGAAGTAGACTTCATAATTATTTGGGTTTTGGAGAATACTGGAGAAATAGTAGCTTCTTTATTAAGTTGGCAAAACTGGTTACACTTGTAATATTAACCTCACAGTCTGGTTTTCTCTACCATGGTTGTGAGAGAGATTAAGATTTTTTAAAATTATATTTATTTAAGTCCTCTTTCTTTTTTTTCTGTTTTCTATTTCACTTATTTCTGCTTTAATATTTAATAATAAATATTTAATATTTAATATCCTTCCTTCTGCTAAATTTGGGCTTAGTTTGTTCTTTCTTCATTCCTTGAGATGTAAAGTTGGGTTGCTTATATGAGATATTTCTTTTTTCTTAATGTAAGCATTTATAGCTTTATAGCTATAAATTTCCCTTTTAGAACAGCTTTTGCTACATCCCAAAAGTTTTGGCATGTTTTATTTCCATTTTCATTTCTCTCAAGATTTTTTTGATTTTCCATTTTATTTCTTCTTTGACCTATTGGTCAGGTGTTGTATTGTTTAATTGCCACATATTTGTAAATTTTCCAATTTTCCTTCTGTTGGATAATCTAAAAGAAATGGATAGATTCCTAGAATTATATAATCTACCAAGAATGAATCATGAAGCATTTAAAAGTCTGAACAGAGCAAGAACAAGTAAGTAATACACAAATAAAGTAAGGAGATTAAATTAATAATTTTTTGTTTTGTTTGAGATGGAATCTCACTCTGTTGCTTAGGCTGGATGTGCAGTGGCATAATCTGGGCTCACTGCAATCTCTGCTTCCCAGGTTAAAGCAATTCTCCTGTCTCAGCCTCCTGCATAGCTGGGATTACAGGCATGCACCACCATGCCCAGCTAATTTTTGTATTTGTAGTGGAGACAGGGTTTTGCCATGTTGACCAGGCTGGTCTTGAACTCCTGACCTCAGGTAATCTGCCCACCTCGGCCTCCCAAAGTAGTAGGATTACAGACGTGAGCCACCGTGCCCAGCCTGAATTAATAATTTTTAATAAAACCTCCCAACATGAGATTTAAGCTTACTTCTTGAAAAAAAATCTCCCAACAAAGAGAATTCCAGGACCAGATAGTGTCACAGGTGAAATCTACCAAACATTTACAGAAGAATTAATGCCAATCCTACTCAAAATTGTACAAAAAATTGAAGAGGAAGAAATTCTTCCAAACTCATTTTATAAGACCAGCAATACTCTGACACCAAAGCCAGATAAAAACACTGTAAGAAAAGGAAATTACAGACCAATATCCCTGATGAACACAGATGCAAAAATACTCAACAAAATACTGGCAAACCAGATTGAACAGCCTACTAAAAGGATCATTTACCATGATCAAGAGGGATTTATCCTTGGGATGTGAGAATTGTTCAACACACACAATCGGCAAATGTGATACACTATGTTAATAGAATGAAAACTAAAAGTCATATGATCATCTCAATAAATGCAAAAACATGCATTTGATGAAACACGACATCCTTTCATGGTAAAAACTATTAACAAATTAGGTATAGAGGGAATGTGCCTCAATATACTAAAGGCCATATATGACAAGCCCACAGCTAGTATCATACTCAACAGTGAAAAGTCAAAAACTTTTCTGCTAAGATCAGGAATAAAACTCTCATCATTTCTATTCAATGTAGTACTGTAAGTCCCAGCCAAGCAATGAAAGAAAGAAAGAAAGAGAGAGAGAGACAGAGAGAGAGAGGAAGGAAGGAAGGAAGGAAGGAAGGAAGGAAGGAAGGAAGGAAGGAAGGAAGGAAGGAAGGAAGGAAGAAAGAAAGAAAGAAAGAAAGAAAGAAAGAAAGAAAGAAAGAAAGAAAGAAAGAAAGAAAGAAGGAAAGGAAAAAAGAAAAGAAGGAAAGAAAGAAGGAAGGAAGGAAAGAAAAGAAAGAAAGAAGAAAGAAAAGAAAGAAAGAAAGGAAGGAAGGAAGGAAAGAAGAAAGAAAGGGAAAGAGAGAAAGAGAAAGGAAGGGAAGAGGAAGGGGAAGAAAGGGAGGGAGGGAAGGAAGGAAGGAAGGAAGGAATCAAAATAGGAAAGGAAGAAGCAAAATTGCGTCTGTTTATAGATGACGTGATCTAAAGACTCCACCAATAATTAGGACTAATCAACAAATTCAGTAAAGTTGCAGCTACAGAATCAACACCAAAAAATTAGTTGTATTTCTATCAACTAACAATGAAATATCTGAAAAAGAAATAAAGAAAATAACTGCATTTATAATAGCATCAAAAACAATAAAATACCTAGGGAACACATTTAACCAAGGAGGTGAAAGACTTGTACATTGGACACTATAAGATACTGATGGAAGAAACTGAAGAATATACAAATAAATGGAAAGATATTCCATGTTCGTGGATTGGAAAAATTAGTATTGTGAAAATATTCACACTACCCAAAGCAATCTACAAATTCATCAATTTCTTGTCAAAATTCCAATTGCATTCTTCACAGAAATAGAAAAGACAATTCTAAAATTTGTATGGAACTACAAAAGACCCCAACTAGCTAAAGCAATCTTGAGAAAGAAGAGCAAAGCTGTAGGCATCACATTTCCTGATTTCAAAGTATATTACAAAAGCATCGTAATCAAAACAGTATAGTACTGGCATTAAAAACAGATAAATAGATCAATAGAACAGAATCAAGACCCCAGCAATAAACCCACACATATACAATCAGTTAATATTTGACAAAGGTACCAAGAACACACAATGGGGAAAGGATCATCTCTTCAATAAATGGTGCTGGGAAAACTGAATATCCACATGCAAAAGAATAAAATTGGGCCTTTATTTTACACCACTCACAAAAGTTACCTTGAATTGAATTAAAGACATTTAAATGTAAGACCTGAGATGGTAAAAATTCTAGAAAAAAAATAGAAAAAGTTGCTTGACATTAGTCATTGCAATTACTTTTTGGATATGACACCAAAAGCAAAAGTAACCAAAGCAAAATAAATAAGTAGCTACATCAAGCTAAAAAGTTATTGCACAGAAAAAAAAAACCAGTAAAACAAAAAGGCAACTTACAGAATGGGTTAAAATGTTTGCAAGCCATATATCTGATAAGGGATTAATATCTAAAATATACAAAGAACTCATACAACCTAATAACAAAAACTTATAATCTGATTTTAAAATGGGCAAAGAACCTGAATAGACATTTCTCCAAATAATGTGTACAAGTGGCTAACAGCTACATAAACAGGTGCTCAACATCTCTAGTCACCAAGGAAATGTAAATAAAAACCACAATGAGATGTCACCTCTCACATCAGGATGACTGTTATCAAAATAGACAAAAGATATGTGTTAGTAAGGATGGAGAGAAACAGGTACACTATTAGTGGAAATGTAAATTGATACGGCCATTATGGAAAACAGTATGGAGTTTCCTCAAAAATTAAAGCTAGAATAACCATATGATCTAGCAATCTCACTTCTGAGTATATATGCAATGGAAATGAAATCAGTAGCTCGATGAAATACCTGCACTCCCATGTTCATTTCAGCATTATTCACAATAGCCAAGACTTGGAAACTACTAAGTGTCCATTAATGGGTAAATGCATAAAGAAATTGTGGTGTGTGTTTATATATATGTGAGTGTGTGTATGTATGACAAATATTCAGCCATTAAAAAAGGAAACACTGCCATTTGTGACAATATAAATGAACCTGAAGGACATGTTTAATGAAATAAGTGATACAGAAAGACATATACTGTATGATCTCACTTATACGTGGAGTCTAAAAAAGTTGAACTTATAGGAACAGAGAGTAGAATAATGGTTGCCGGCACTGGAGGCTAAGGAGACATAGGGAGAGGTTGATCGAAGAGTACAAACCTTCGGTCGTAAGATAAACACGTTCTGGAGAGTTAAAATACCGCATGGGTGGTGACAGATGTGTTAATTTGATTTTGATAATTATTACACAATGCATTTTTATATAAAAGCATCACATTGTACACTTTGAATGTGAGATACACAATCTAAATTGTCAATTAAATATTTGAAAATAAGAGAAGAAAAAATGATTTTAAAAAACAGCTGTTGAACTTTGCAGTTTGGGTGATACTGAGGTTTTCCAGTGAAGGTTTTCCAGTGACAGAGCAGCCACGTTAGCAATTTCTTTGGAAAGCTTTCTGTCCTGTGTGGCAGTGAGACGCAGAACTGTGGTCATTTGTTTGCGTCCATTCTCAATATTTAATGTAAAAGAGGGTATTGATAATTGGCGAGCACTGTATTGCACAAAAGGAGGGAGGGTAGGCTGCTGATGTCAGTATCTCCCCGTGGATTTTCCTCCCTAACCTTCCCTGATAAACAACTGACTCCCTGACAGTAGTGAACATGCTCGACAGGGGCAATAGAAAATCAGGAGCAAACTTTCATGCCCAGCAGCTGCCCAGCAAGAGCTTTACTCTTCTAAATGTTAAAAAACTTGAATTATGTAAGCTAGAAGTGAATGTACTGTGAACTTCTTTCAATTTCTTGCAGTTCTCTCACTGATAAGGTTTGTGGGAAAGAATTGCAGTCATGTAGGTCACTTCAGTGCACTAGTACAAAAACTTGTGCTAGGAACTAAATTTTGTGTGCCCCCAAAATTCATATGCGAAAGCTCTAATCCCCAATGTGATGGTATTTAGAGGTGGGACCTTTGGGAGATAATTAAGTCATGAAGGTGGAGCTCTCATGAATGGGATTACTGCCCTTATAAGAAAAGACACAAGCTGGCTGGGTGCAGTGGCTCATGCCTGTAATCCTAGCACTTTGGGAGGCTGAGGCAGGAGGATCACTTGAGCTCAGGGGCTCAAGACCAGCCTGGGCAACATAGTGAGACCCTGTTTCTATTTAATTTTTTATGAAAGAAAGAGAAAGAAAAAAAGGAGAGAGAGAGGGAGGGAGGGAGAGAAAGAAGGAAGGCAGGGAGGGAGGGAGAAAGGAAGGGAAGGAAGGGATATAGAGGGAGAGAGAAGAAAGAAAAGAAAGAAGGAAGGAAGGAAGGAAGGAAGGAAGGAAGGAAGGAAGGAAGGAAGGAAGGAAGGAAGGAAGGAAGGAAGGAAGGAAAGAAAGAAAGAAAGAAAGAAAGAAAGAAAGAAAGAAAGAAAGAAAGAAAGAAAGAAAGAAAGAAAGAAAAGAAAGAAAGAAAGAAAGAAAGAAAGAAAGAAAGAAAGAAAGAAAGAAAGAAAGAAAGAAAGGAGAGAAAAAAGAAAGAGAAAAGAAAGGAAAGAAAAAGAAAGAAAGAAAGAAAGAAAGAAAGAAAGAAAGAAAGAAAGAAAGAAAGAAAGAAAGAAAGAAAGAAAGAAAGAGAAAGAAAGAAAGGAAGGAAGGAAGGAAGGAAGGAAAGAAAAGAAAGAAAGAAAGAAAGAAGGAAAGAAAGAAAGAAAGAAAGAAAGAAAGAAAGAAAGAAAGAAAGAAAGAAAGAAAGAAAGAAAGAAAGACACAAGAGAGATGATTGCTCTTCCTCACCATCATACAAGGATACAAGCAAGAAGGTGTCCTTCTACAAACCGGGAAGAGGACCCTCACAAACTACAGTTTATTATAGAAACTGAAGGCAAAGGACAGGCATTTGAGGGGCAAGACTGCATCCCTTAATATACTGGCCACTCCCTGGTCTCTGACTCTCTCTTAAAGCAAAACAAATATAACCTTAATATTTGGAGGAGCCAATGAGGGATAGAAATATATTACAAGAAACAGTTAATCCATTCTATAAAGCCATTACATACAATTGATATATTAATATTGATTTGGTTACATTTCCCCCCTTCATATACCACTATTTGTATCTTGTGATAAATTTGTGCAGAACTATTTAGCATAAAACTTAGCTTATGATTAGCTAACTCCAGTTCTTCCACAAGGCAGTCATTTTCCATCAACATTACATCCTGAGGAGCCTTTAACCCCATTTCCCAATACATTGACCATCAGTATCAGTCTTACAACCTTATCAGCAATACCAGTGTCATACCATTTTTGCAGAATGGTAGTAGATGAGATCTGAAAAGTAAAAATCAACAGATATTGGCACATTACCACAGTCTCACTCAGTCATTAACAGTTGATTCAGTTTATCATAATTTCATATGCCCAAAATGTCTCCCAGAGCAATGCCACTCAGGTTGGTAGGCTTCCATTCTAGTTTGTCAGGTTCCAAAAGCAGAAATGGTCTTGGCAACACATGGCCTCACCCTTTCAGGCATCTGGTATGATTGAGCTAAGAGAGACAATATCATCTCTTGCTTCGAGTCTCTCTTGAGGTGCAAATGTAATATTGGATTTTCCTCATTACATAGCTCATTTATTCATTCATTTATCCTCAACTGCATTCCTCCTCTCTCCCTTTATCTTTTGACCCATCCTTTGCCACCTTTGAGAGACGTGAGGTTCAGCCACTGTCCTGATCCAGATGTCCAGCAACAAGATTAGTCCAGCAGGTGTCACCCCTTCAGTTCACTCTTGCTGACATAGGGTAGGGTTAGAGAGACACAGAACTAGTGGGACATTATTACCACTAGGCAATATTGTTGCAGTCATTGTCAACCCCAATTTTGCAGGATGGCATGAGGGCACAATTCATTTCATCAGGATCTTAGGAATTCTGATTCAAAAGTTTCAAAGTACAATTACAGTTTCCTGCTTAGGGATCATCCCTGACTCCTGAATCTGCAGTCACAGCTCTGGTGCTGGGATCACTACATCAAGTAGGAAAAAAGAAAATTGAAATGATGTAGCAAAAAAAAATTGAGGTGATCTGGAGAAGAATTGTAATCAACTTGTCAGCTATGGGAGGACCCTTTCCCCAGGAAATCTGTCCCATAGCCATCTGCAGTCTCTGTCTCTTTTAGTGGCACACGGAACAGGTCTTGTTGGCAATTTCTGCAAGAGGAAAATGGCTGGATTCAGCTCATCTCTGCATTGCTGTAATACTTCCACATCCTTTCATTTCAGAGACCCAAGTAGCCACCTCAAGTAGCAAACCAGGATATATTCCTGCCAATTCTACTTACTTTCTGAGCCTAGAAAGGAGCTCTTCTTGTGGGCATCAACATGTCCTATTTTAATGCACTCCTTAAATATTCAGGGGTATATTTTAATATATTAGTCACCCCCGGTCTCTGACCAAGTCTTTCTTAAAGGAGACCTGCCTAATTTCCATAAGGTCATGCCATTGCCCATCTACTTGACCATATAGCCAGGCCACTGGCCACTACTCATGAGTCAGTAAAAACCCAAACCTAAAGATTCTTTTACTGTTGTTCAATTCTCCCATTACTGCCAGGAAAACAGCATGTAATTCAGTCTGTTGAGTTAATTTGTTACCTTCTTCAAACAGAGCCTTTCAATCTGCCAGTCTTAGTGTGGTGGCCTTCCAAACAGGATGCCATTCATCCATCTTGGAACTGTCATCTACAAACCAAGCAGCTCTTTGGTTAATACAGATCTGTGTTTGTTGGTTAATGCAGATCTGTTAACAGGGCACTGTCCAGGTGGTGATAGGATCCAGCAGCCTCTCAGGTGGTTTTGAGGTAGGATAAGTAAGGTTAGGAAGCCATATTGACTTGTCCTCCTGTGTGGAGTCCTATGGGCTTTTCTCACAGCAGACTCTGCATCCCTTGCAAACTCATGCATCAGCACCTAACATATTATGCAAGATAAGCAGTCCTCCAGGATACCAGCAGCTGCCAGATAGTCACAAGTTCCTGATACCCAGTACAGCCTGGGAAAGAGAACAAAAGCCCCTTATTCCTGATGTGGCTTCCCCAATCTCCAGCCAATCAAATTTCTGCCTTAAGGGAAATAGGCACTTCTCGAGGGTCCTGCATGTGCAGCTAGGCTCAGGTTTAGCTTCTAGTGACCTTTTCCTCATTTTTATAGTAAAAAACACACCCCTAGGTGGAGATTTTATATGCTAATGATAAATGTGACCCATGTTAGAGCATGTAGATACTGAGCACACATGCCAACCGCAGGTCTGCCTTTGCATACTTGACCTCACCAGTATTTTATGAATACTCATGGTGTACTTTCGCTTTGGAATAAACTTCTTTGCCTACTTACTTTGGATTCACTCTGAAATTCTTTTGTGCGGCAAAGTCAAGAACCTGAACCAGCCCACTGACAACAGTTCCAAAGTCAGTGGTAGAGGGAAAGAGCCTACCTGCTTGTAGATACAATGAGTCCCTCTGCATTCCCCCAGTAACATGTTCCTATAGAACCCATTTCCATTTTATCATGGAACATGTCCAGACACTGCCTTCTTTATTAGAGTTTTCTCTGACATCACCCGAGACATTATGGGTATTTCAGGTTTCAGGAGTATTTTACATCCTTCAGTCATAGGGTCATTCTCCATTAATTCCCAATAGCAAACTAGTAGTTGTTTCTCTACTGGCATATATGGTAAGCCATGCCATCCAGGAACGTTCTGGTACAAAATTCCATTGGCCCCCTCTGGGTGGCACTCATAAGCTTTTGCAATAACCTCCAGTCTGCGTAAGTATGTTACAGAGACTTCCAAAATCATGTATGAGTGTGGAGCATAAGGGCCCAAAAGCATCCAGAGAGAAAATACTTTTCACACTTCTGACATGGCCTGATTTTGTTTGGGTCTGCATTCGGGTATGGCCCTCTTTGGGGGTAGTTGTATGGATAAAATCTAGCAATATACCCAAGGTAGAATATGCATCCTTCAAAACTCAAATCTACCACACAAATGTTGAACTAGATTATAACTAACGTTCTTAGTTAGATCTAGGAATAGATATTGACAGCAGTTTGTAGTCACCTGTGTAATGTCATGGGTGGCTCCTACCCAGGTTATTCCTAAGAATTTCACCAATTGAGCAGGCTCTTTGACTTTTGCAGGAGTTATCAACAAGCCTCTGCTGGTCAAGTGTGTCATCCCCCATTTGGGTCAGTCCGCCCTGGTCTTCAGTTTCAGACGTTATCATGATATCATCAATATAGTGTACTATTCCACTCAGAACCTGCATCAATCCAAACCTCCTCTCACCAGTTTATGACAGTAGTTGGTGAATTCAAATAACCCTATAGTAATTCAGTAAATGTAAATTGGAATCATCGTCACAAAATGGCAAACTCCAATTTATTCTTTTCTAGGATTGAGACAGAAAAAGCATTTGTAAGATCAATCAAAAAGCCACTAACTACTACCAGACAGGACATTCTAAGGGCTTAGAGACCACCTCCCAGAAGCTGAGAGCAAAGAGGGGAAAAAAAGGTGATCAGACATCTTTTTGGATAAAGTTAAATTATTTATTATACAGCGAGTCTCAAGCCTTATTGAAAACCATCAGGAAAACTGTAGAACAAAATTTAACAGTATTTTCCTTCCTTTCCACACAAGCATATTGCAGGGTGAGGATCCTGTCTCTGAATCTGTACATTCTGCTCATCCTGAGAATTTGACTGAGAAAAGAGGAAGAACTTTGTGAAGTAAATCACATGAGATTCCCTGATCTGCCCTAGAAAAGTATTGGATTTCTGTAAGAGGATCCTACCACTCATAAGAAAGCAATGAACAATCTGCTGAAGTTTTCAAATTCTTACACGTGTAAGCAAGCTTTCTTTTGTTTAACAACCATCAAGAACTGGGACAGATATTGCCTCGTTTCAGGTGAAAATGATATCCATGTGTGCTTATCACGAGTTTGGCCCGGAATTCAGTACGTATTTGTGCAGTTAAAAGTAAGAATGTGTTTTAGATAAAAGACGTGAATTTCATTCTATATTTTTAACCTCAAAAAAACACTTTATATGTACACATAAGCCTATCAAGGAAATCAAGAAACTAATATATGTGCATAATAATTTTGCATCTGCTAGACTTTTATTTGACCTTTATCATGTCACTTAGTGGAAAAAAATTCAAAGCTTTAATAAAATAATGTCTTAAACTATATTCTTACTCATTTTGCTTTGACTTGTGATTAATTGCTTTACTATTCAATACTGGCAAAAACTTTTATATAGTAAATAACATTAATTAAAATAACTTTATAATCCTTATTTAGATAAACCTACCAAGCTGACATTTCAAAAATTCATTTGCTTTTTGGTTTAAGCCAGTTATTTAAAAGAAATATACTATGTTTACCTTAAGGGTTTTTAAAATGTATGAAAAAGAAAGACATTAATTTTTAAAAGCTATCCAATCATTAGCTACCTGATTCTAGTCAACACAGATTGGCTAAAAAAATTGTTAGCTTTAAATAGGAGAAATAATTACTCTTGCGTATATCATGTACCATGTCCCATACCTCATTAGTGCATCTTATACTATGAATGTGTGATAAAACTTTGAAGCCTACTTGGACAAAATTTTTCAAAAATCAGTAGGAATTTATTAAAAGAAGAAACTGAAGTCTCCTCACCTACGTGACTGACTTGCAGTAGAAGAGATATGCTTTGTGGGGCAGAGGGGAGGGGGACCACAGAAAAAGAGTGGCTGATAGATTGGCTACAGTAAATAGATCCACTGAAAAATATCAGTCCCTATAAAAAATAACACTGACAAATAATAGTAGGTTATTATATCCATAGCTTACTCTCATAACAATGATCCATAGCTTTAGATGTAATTGGGTTTATGCAGGGATTCCTGGAGAACTGAAAATTAACTCAAGCATTTCTTCAAAGTAGAAAGATTGAGAATGTACTAGAACCTACTGCCACTGTGTCAGTGTGACTTGGGTTTCTGTGCCTTCTCGTTTGCTCACATTCTGATCCTCGAGGACTGTGAAGAGCAAAGGTCTACTGACCACTGACCTCAGGCCACTCAAAAGGCAGGATCCACTAATGACATCGTTTTGCACAAGTAGAGCACTAGTGCCCAGTTGGGCATCAGCTTCACTGCAGGATTGAAACATGACTGCTAGTCTCCCTGTATTCTTATGAGCGCCTTCCATCAAAAAGCACAGAATGGCTCTTAAATGAGGTAAATATACCATGTGCTGATTCAAAAATATCTCTGAGACACATTAACATGAAAAAGACAAGTTAACAAATGATATATAGCATGTAAATACATTTATGTAAATGTACCAAATTATGTAATTATATGAATTCCTGTCTGTATGTTCAGAGACACAGAGGGGAAACTAAAGGTTGTGATATTATGACATAAGAAATTTATATTTTGATCTTCTTTCCCAGCTATTGGCCATACCTCCTAAAACCTTTGTAATTGTCAAAGCCGTAAAGGTGCTAGGAGTATCTTTTGTTCTAATATTTGATTTTTGACCCCAGTTTCAGACACAGAGATCCTAAATCCCTTGGAATTTCCTGTGTGACAAGAGCATGTTTTCTTCTAATGAGGTGACTCTTGCTGGGCTCCTTAATGAGGGCTGGTCTCCAGGAAGACTAAGCCGTGGTTAGAAGCTTGGAACTTTCAGCTCCACTCCCATCCTGAGTGAGGGGAGAAGAGATAGAGGTTGAGTTAATAATTGATCATGCCTACATGAAGTCTCCATAAAATCCCTAAAAGACAGAGTTCAGAGACCTCCTGGGTTGGTGAACACATCCATGTGCCCAGAGGGCAGTGCACCCCAACTCCATGGGGACTGAGCCCCTGCTTTCAGGACCCTTGCTGATCTTGCTCTATATATGTTTTCATTTGGCTGTTCATGTCATATCATCCTCTATCATATCCTTAATAATAAACCAGCAAAAGTGTTTCCCTGAGTCCTGAGAGCCAACACAACAAACTGTCAAACTTGAAGAGGAGGTCCTGGGAACCCTCCATCTGTAGCCAAGGCTGACAGAAGTGCCGGTAACTTGGGGATTCAGTACTTGCAACTGGCTTCTGGAACCGGGACAGTCTTGTGGGACTGAGCCCTTAACCTGTACAAACACTAATTCCAGGTAGTTGGTGTCACAATTGAACTATAGATGCCTAGCTGGTGTCCAAAGAATAGGAGAATTGGTTGGTGTGGGGGGAGTGTTGGGGGAAGCCACTCATTTGGTCACAGAAGTGTTGAAAGTGTTGATGGTCACAAAGAAAATTTTTTGTTTTCCTCTTTAGGGCAAATTATGGGGATGGGGTGTGTCAGGGAAAGAACAGAAGGGAAAAATTGCCTCATTAAGAGCTATGAAAAGGAAAGGAATTTTAAGAAAAATAAGACTGCTAAATATAGCAAATAGGATGAGAGCTGCTATATACAAAATTACAAAATTAACAAAGTTACATACCCAGCATATGTATACCAATTTACAGTTGTCAAAACATTTTCACATATATATTCATGTATATATACTTGAATATATATATTCACATATATATTTCACATATATATTCATATATATTCATGTGTATGTTCATGTATATGTGTATATATATAATTTTATGTGATATCCCTAGAACTTCTCTACCTAAAGATGGAGCACACTCCTTCCCTCCTGGTGCAGGAACACTGAGTTATACCTTCAAGACCTGAGTCACATTACTATTTGTTCTGAATTTTAAAAAATCAAAAAGCCAAACAAACACTGACAAGACTAGGTTCTAATGCCAACTACTTTGTCAAGGATGCAAACCACTTTTCTACTCAAAAGAATGTACAGAAGCTCTTTAGTTTAATTAGATCCCATTTGTCAATTTTGGCTTTTGTTGCCATTGCTTTTGGTGGTTTAGACATGAAGTCCTCGCCCATGCCTATGTCCTGAATGGTATTACCTAGGTTTTCTTCTAGAGTTTTTATGGTTTTAGGTCTAACATTTAAGTCTCTAATCCATCTTGAATTAATTTTCGTATAAGGAGTAAGAAAAGGATCCAATTTCAGCTTTCTACTTATGGCTAGCCAATTTTCCCAGCACCATTTATTAAATAGGGAATCCTTTCCCCATTTCTTGTTTTTATCAGGTTTGTCAAAGAACATATGGTTGTAGATGGGTGGTATTATTTCTGAGGACTCTGTTCTGTTCCATTGGTCTATAGCTCTGTTTTGGTACCAGTACCATGCTGTTTTGGTTACTGTAGCCTTGTGGTATAGTTTGAAGTCAGGTAGCATGATGCCTCCAGCTTTGTTCTTTTGGCTTAGAAAAGAACTCAAACAAATTTACAAGAAAAAAACAAACAACCCCATCAAAAAGTGGGCAAAGGATATGAACAGACACTTCTCAAAAGAAGACATTTATACAGCCAACAGACACATGAAAAAATGCTCATCATCACTGGCCATCAGAGAAATGCAAATCAAAACCACAATGAGATACCATCTCACACCAGTTAGAATGGCAATCATTAAAAAGTCAGGAAACAACAGGTGCTGGAGAGGATGTGGAGAAATAGGAACACTTCTAAACTGTTGGTGGGATTGTAAACTAGTTCAACCATTGTGGAAGACAGTGTGGCGATTCCTCGAGGATCTAGAACTAGAAATACCATTTGACCCAGCCATCCCATTACTGGGTATATACCCAAAGGATTATAACTCATGCTGCTATAAAGACACATGCACATGTATGTTTATTGTGGCACTATTCACAATAGCAAAGACTTGGAATCAACCCAAATGTCCATCAGTGACAGACTGGATTAAGAAAATGTGGCACATATACACCATGGAATACTATGCAGCCATAAAAAAGGATGAGTTCGTGTCCTTTGCAGGGACATGGATGCAGCTGTAAACCATCATTCTCAGCAAACTATCTCAAGAACAGAAAACCAAACACCGTATGTTCTCACTCATAGGTGGGAATTGAACAATGAGATCACTTGGACACAGGAAGGGGAACATCACACACTGGGGCCTATTGTGGGGGAGGGGGGAGGGGGGAGGGATAGCATTAAGAGATATATCTAATGTAAATGATGAGTTAATGGGTGCAGCACACCAACATGGCACAGGTATACATATGTAACAAATCTGCATGTTGTGCACATGTACCCTAGAACTTAAAGTACAAAAAAAAAAAAAAAAAAAAAAGAATGTATAGACTGACAACGGTGAAAGCCAGATAAAGGTAGGCATACTTTGGAAAGAAATTGCCTGGAATAGAAGCAGTTTCTACACATTTAAGCCTGACTCCAAAACTGTCAGTGGAAGCCTGTATCTTGCTGACAAGTCTTAGACATGTAATATTTGAAAAAGAACAGAAACCTCCTATATCATGGTCTTTGGAATAGAGACCAGGAAAATGGTAGCCAAGAAAACCTGTTCAGAGTAGCCCAGGCTGAGATTGGGGAGGTGCGCTTGAAGGCAGGACCAGGCAAGAGGCTCTGTAGTTAACTTGGTTTCCCACCCTCAGCCTGCATTTAGACACCCCACTAACTTCAGTGTTCATGTTGGATTAGAATACAAAAGTGCTCGAATTTTAGTTCACAACACATATCCAATTCATAACCGAATTCATAAAACATTATGGCTTAGAAGTTAAGAGCATGGGAGCCTGGCCATCATGGTGAAAGCCTGTCTCAAAAAAAAAAAAAAAATATATATATATATATATATATATATATATATATATAAAAATTAGCCAGGCATGGTGGTGCATGCCTGTAGCCCAGCTACTCAGGAGGCTGAGGTGGGAGAATCGCTTGAATCTGGGAGGAGGAGGCTGCAATGAGCTAAGATGGCACCACTGCACTCCAGCCTGGGCAACAGAGTGAGACCTTGTCTCAAAAAAAAAAAAAAAAGTAAAGAACATGGGGTTTAAAGACAAATCTATGTGTTAATGAATAATGATTATATTTGTTGGGCAGGTTATTTAACTTGTATATGACTCAGTTTCCTATATGCCAAGCAGGGATAGTACCACCCACTTCAATGGGCTTGCATGAAGATGAAAACACCAAATGAACCTGAGTTTGGTACATAGAATACACTCCCAAAAAATGGACTAATAATAGAAACAACTGCTCTAGAACTCTCCTTAGGAAAAAAGAGCCTGATTTCCACAGAGAACAAACATCAGCTGTGCTACACACCTGCTTTATCCAGCTAAATCTCAGCTTTGTCTCCCGGGATCCCAGAACACAATCCTCATGATCCCATAAGAGGCTCAAGGCATCTACAGGGGACAGACATTAAGACAGAGATGTGACTTTTTTTTAACTTTTATTCTAGGTTCAGGAGTACATGTGCAGGTTTGTTATATAGGTACCTTGCATGTCACAGGAGTAGTTTTTCCAGCCTCACCCTCTTTCCACCCTCCGCCCTCAAGTAGACTCTGATGTCTGCTGTTCCCTTCTTTGTGTCCATATGTACTCAATGTTTAGCTCCCACTTATAAGGGAGAACATTAAGTATTTGGTTTTCTACTCCTGCATTAGTTTTCTTAGGATAATGGTCTCCAGCTCCATGCTAGTTGCTGCAAAGGACACGATTTTGTTCTTTTTACTGCAACATAGTATTCCATGGTGTATATGTACCATATTTTCTTTATCCAGACCACTTTTTTTTTTTTCCTGAGATGGGGTCTCACCCTGTCTCCCAGGCTGGAGTACAATGGCGCAATCTCAGCTCACTGCAATCTCCGCCTCCTGGGTTCAAACGATTCTCCTGCCTCAGCCTCCCGAGTAACTGGAATTGCAGGCGCCCGCCACTACGCCCAGTAATTTTTTTTTTTTTTGTATTTTTAGTAGAGACAGGGTTCACCATGTTGGCCAGGGTGCTCTCTCCAGCCTACCATTGATAGGCATTTAGGTTGATTCCATGTCCTTGCTATCGTAAATAGTCCTGTGATAAACATAGGTGTGCATGTGTCTTTATAGCAGAATGATTTACATTCCTTTGGGTATATACCTAGTAATAAGGTTGCTGAGTTGAATGGTGATTCTGTTTTTTAAGTTCTTTCAGAAATCATCAAACCACTTTCCACATTGGCTGAACTAATTTATAGTCCAAGCAGCAGTGTACATGTTTCCCTTTCTCCGAAAAGAGGTGTGTTTTTTTAAGAGACTAAGAAACTCCAAATAATGAATGGCTATCTATCATATTCAATGACTCCGGAGAAGTATAAAATATAAATTGTGCCCTTAAGATATTGTCAGCCTGATGGCAGTGGGAGGAGGGGCAGGGGAAACCCTGAAAGTTGGGTTGGAGAGACAGCCATGTAAAACCAAGTAGATGTATTTATAAGGCTTCCCTGCAGAAGGGATGGCTTTGTTCAGTCTGAGGGAAGAGTAGGAACAATCCAGGGAATGAGAAGATGCAAGCATGAAATGCAAGAACATTGTTATGTTTGTAGTAGAAGGAGCTTGTGAAGGCAAAGGGAGAGGAGTCAGGAACAAATCAACAAAGTCCCAGTATGGGAAGGCAAGAAATGTACATTTTATCATCAAAGCCAAGGGAGAGCCATGGTTGAATCTCCACAATGAGACGAACTTGATCAGCTTTTCACCTCGGAAAGGTTCCTCCAGCTTAGTTTTGAAGTAAGAGCAGAACAGAAGCTACAACTACACTCCAGGCAAGACAGATGACCACTCCAACAAAACGCAGCGACCAGGGAATCAGGAGAAGATCAACTAAAAGATAGCAGATATCATATTAGCAGGGCTTGGTGACAATTGGGTATGGAAGAAGTGAGAAGGATCTTGGCTGACTACAGTTTCTGACATAGACAACTGAATGGACAGTGGGCCCATATGTTAACATAGAAAATATAAGGAAAGGACCAGAATTCCTGAGAGCTCAAGTGCACGGTCCATAGAGATTCAGAGAGGTCCCTGTGCCCTGTGGTGGTAAGCAAAGCTGTGAAAGATGCTCTGCGTGATGGACAGAATGTGATTTGGTGTCTTTCAGAAGGAGTCTCCATCCTGGTTTGGGGCTTTGGTGACTTAACAAAGTGAAGTCTGGAAAGAGGGCAGGGAGACATCCTGGTGTGTCCTGGTGGGAGAAGAAAGGAAAGGATGGCCTGACTTAGAGAGGAGAGAGAACAGCAGCTGCCCAGACACCCAGGACCTGCCCAATCTTGAGCTATTCCTGTTGCTGGGATTCCCTCTGTGCCCTAGACAAAGGAACTGGGACTCACCACCAAGGTAATATGAAAACTGTATGTTGAATATTTTATATAAATAGATCCATAGAGATACAGAGATATGAATAGATATTCCTCCAAAAATGCCATAGGCCTGAGACAGGTGTCCCATCCCTTGGGCAAGAGAATGCTACAGAACAGTATATATGCAAAGACTTTCCAAGAGGTATTAGTAGGCATATATATGTTTTAAAAATCAATTTCTTCATTAGTATGAAAGATTCAGAAAAGCAAATTTATAAAATTTATAGAGACAAAATAGATAAAGGTTGCCTAGGTCTGGGGCTTGGAACAGGGATCAACTGTAAAGGGCATGAGGGGTCTTATTGGAGCAATAAAAATGCTCTACAACTCACCAAATGTGATGGTTGCACTACTTGGTAAAGTTACAAAAATCATTGAATTGTAGACTTAAATTTTACGATATGCTTCAACAAAGTTGTTTCTTAAAACAAGAAATCAGTTTTCAGATATTCAGCCTCCATGTGTGTTCTTTCCTAATGACCTGCCTGAGAAATGATCCACCTGAGAAAGCACCTGCGTTCAAGGCGATGTAAAATTCGCTTTACTACCTCCCCTTTTAGTTGGCCAAGCTCAAAAAGGAGGAGAGTCTTATTCTGCTCCTATCCTTATTTTACTATGGTGTGTGAATTCGAGTGAAGAAACCTCTAAGTTGCCAACAGAAAGACCATTATAAATATTGGTTACTGGGATGACTCTTCTAATGATTAACGCCTTAGGGCTTCTTATCTTCCCTATCTTATACTTAATTTGGTTAAGAGTGTAGCTTGGTACTGGAAATTAAGTGTTTTAATCTGTGTTGAGATGTTCTGAATTTGAATATATGGTGGAATGAGGCAGTGGATGTGTTGACAATTATCCTTTAAGGACCTCACCTTTCCACACCTCAACCCTTATCAAAGAACACAGATAAGGAAAGTTCTACAAGAAATGAGCAACGATAGCATGGATACACAACATTTAGTGCTGCAACTGGCTTTTCCAGGTATTTAAATGTGTGCAATCATTTTCAGCTCTTCTCAACGTTCACCAATAGGTTATGTTATTAGCCAGGGGAATAATCACCTTTGGACAGAAGAAGCTCAACTGCTTAGTGACACTGCCAAAGTTTTCAAGATAAGTTGGATAAAGGCCAAGAACAAAAAATTTACCTGACTTCTTCAGAGCCAATATAGATCAATCAGCAAGCTAATGAAAGTACATTTTACCCAGTCACATCATGAAATCCATAATCTAACTCCCTGACCCCTAATTTTGGGTGACCCCTTGATACTGCCCAGCTTCACACTTTACCTGCATTCATACTCCCACTCCCTTGACAACTGTGTGATTCATCCATGGATGCTGTATAGAATGGTATGATATTTGCATATAGCCTGTATGCATCCTCCCATGTCTCCTCAAACCTCTAGCTTCTCACTCTCTGCTGATGACCCCCCTTCTATTTCTCTAAGAAAATTGAGCAATTAGAAGAGACTTTCCAAGCTCCCACCACATATCTCTCCACCCAAACACATCTCTTCCCATTCACTCTCTCTTCTCTCCACTGATTCTAGGTAGATTTTAGGAGCTCCTGGCCAAAAGCACCCCCACCCTGTATTCTGGTCCTATCTCCTTCTACCTATCCCAGGATGCTCCTCACTGGTCTACCCTTGCACCCCTGCATTGACCAGCTCACCCTCTATCCTGGATCACTGGGATCCTCCTCACTGGCCTATTCTCTCCCAACTCCCACATTTTTTAAAACAACACAACTCTTTGAAAGGGTTTTCTACATCTACTGTCTCTTATTTGTTTCCTCGCCATTTTCAAGCTCATTCAGGTTTTGTGCCCCTACCATTCCACTGAAACCTTTCTTGTCAAGATCACCAATAAATTTTACACCACAAAAACCAAGAGTCAATACTCGATCCTCATTTTACTTCAACTACCAGCAGCATCTGACACAGCTGATAACTCTCCTCCTTGGAAACTATCTTCACTTGGCTTTGAGAATGCCAAATGCCTGATTTTCCTCCCACCTGTCACCTCTGCAAACAAATACTGAAAGGTCATGTCCTCTAAACATTGGTGTGACCCAGACCTCAATTCTTTTTGTAACTTATACTCACCGACTAGGTAGACTCATCCATTCCATATGATGATGACTCCTAAATACATATTTCTAACCTGGACCTCTCCCAACTCCAGAATTGTGTATCCAATTGCTTACTCTACATCTCCACTTGTATAGTCTGATTAGCACTTCAAATTTAATGTAACAAAGCTTACTTACCCTAGGAGGTGACCAGATCTTTAACCTGGATGAATCTGAGCCCCTGCTTCCCTTTGTCAGGCCACCATCCCTGCAATTGTCTGTTCATGGTTAATATGAGGCATGGGACCACCAACAGATGCCCAAACAGATCCCTTGAATTTCAGATATATTCCTCTGTGTCGCCATTTAGTATCAGGTATCCAACTTCTTTATGGTGATCAGAGGCAATTATATCTCCCATCCATTGTCTGCTGTTCTACTAGCATGAGGATTCCAAAATAATCAGAGGGTAATCATACCTTTAGATTCAGGGTAACCTTTAGTGTGTTCTCTAGTGGCAGCATTTCCTCCTAACAGAGAACCAAGTCCTCCAGACCCACTATCTTAGTCCATTTTCTTTGCTATAACAGAACATCAAAAATTAGATAATTTATAAAGAAAAGAAATTTATTTCTTACATTTCTTCAGGGGGTCCAAGGTTGAGAGGCTGCTGCTGGTGAGGCCCTTCTCACTATGTCATAACATGACAGAGGACATCACATAGTGAGAGGGAAGTGTGTGTGCCAGTTTAGGTCTCTCTTCTGCTTCTTATGAAACCACCAGTCTTATCATGGGGGCCCCACCCTGATGATCTTATCTAATCTTAATTACCTCCCAAAGGCTCCACCTCCAAATGTCATTAACCTCCTGCAAATGCCAAAATCTCATATAACCTAAGCACATCCTCCCATATACTTTAAATCATCTATGTATTACTTATAATACCTAATACAATGTAACTGCTACGTAAATGGTTGTTGTACTGTATTGATTAAGGAATCATGACAAGAAAAAAAAGTCTGTACATATTAAGTACAGACACAATTTTTAACAAAGTATTTTCAACATACCATTGGTCAAATCCATCGGATGCAGAACCCATGGATACAGATGACTAGCTGTACATCCATAAAGTAGATTTCTGTGTCAAGGGCTTGTATCCATTTATACCTGAAGAGATTCCCCATACTGCCTTCTCAATGTGTCCTGACCCCACTTAATGATAAGGGTCATTCAGTCCTGTGAGGATGAGAATCCTCTATTTCCCTGCTGTTCTTTGTCACAAGAAGCTCAAAGTATCCAAATGGCAGCCATAGCTTATAGCTGAACAAGGCTTTTGCTTACTCCCAAATAAAGGCATTCCCCTTTGAGATCTAAGACCTCTAAATTAACAGAGTCCACAGATGTAGGAATGCAGCAGGGTCCGAGGTGTGGGATGTCCCTGAGTTGGCCACTGGGTGTGATGGTAAACAGAGCCACTCCTGCTTCTAACCCTTGGTTCCCAGGGAAACTGGGAAGTCAAGATCTGGGGACATCAACTCAGATATGTGTCAGGGTCCCACTTCTTCCCACCCAGATGCCCTGTCCTTGGCATGGCAGACCTGCCTTATGTGGGAGTTTAACCTCCTTTGGAGCTCCTCTACTCTTTTTTAAAAGGTCCTCCAGCTTTGACAGTTTTTTCTTCTCTTTAGCGATGTCTCACTCTGCACTCACCAGGCTTGAGTGCAGTGGTGCAATCTCAGCTCACTGCAACCTCCACCTCTGGGGTTCAAGCGATTCTCCTGCCTCAGCCTCTCAAGTAGCTGGGATTACAGGCACCTGCCACCATGCCGGGCTAATTTTTGTGTTTTTAGTAGAGACAGGGTTTCTTCATGTTGCCCAAGCTGGTCTCGAACTCCTAACCACAAGTGATCCACCCCCGTCAGCCTCCCAAAGTGCTAGGATTACAGGTGTGAACCACCATGCCCAGCCAACACTTAGCTTGTAATACCTGATTAATTACTTTCAGCTTTTCATTATCCTTTTCCTGAGCATCAGTATAGTTACCACACCCCCTATATTTCTCAAATGCCTAATACCTTGTTCCAGTTAATGCACTCCCTTCCACAAGTACACCATTGCAGCGCATCACCAGTGAGCGACTGCACCACCACCTTATGCTACTAGCTATTGATGCCCCATCTACCACCAGTGATGCCAGATGGGTGGCCAGTAATCCTGCTCTAAGACACTGTCTCTTCATCTGCTTTCCAAGAACATCCTGGAACAACCCACTGTCCCTGCCTGTGTTTCCAGGAAGCAGACACCGAGATGGAGGTTAGTATGCAAGAAGCTCACTGGGGAGTGCTTTGAGTATCAACACCTGTGAAAGGGAAGGGAACGACGTGGGAATGGGAAGATGATGAAGTTCAGCTGCAATGCAGTCTCAATGAATGCCTCAGCCAATCCTGCAGGGAGTTCTGAAGATGGGGTGGCCATCAGAGCCTCTCCTGAGTTGGGGTGTAAGGGCCGGGCTCTATACCACTCATTATTCGATCCTGGATGTGGGCTGCTGGGAAGTGGCATAACCCTGGGCACGATGGCTCTCTTCAGTTTAGGAAATCGCAGAAGAGGTTGATGGGTGAGGGCTCTCTGCCAGCAGTTCTCCCAGCAGCTAGGGTAATAAATCCTCTAACCCTGAAGGGCGACTGTGCAGCAAATATCAGCAACCACCACATAACCCAAGCTACTGAAAATAGACACACCTGTTATATACATCCTTAGGTACTGCATGTCAATATAAAAATGTGCCTGGGGATTGTGTGCTCTGTCCTCTGCTCATTTTCCTGTACCTGGGAATCCTGAATTTCAGAGTACCCCTGACATCTGGGAGCCTATGCCCTCACAGGTGGCAGAATCCATTACAATAATCTGTTTATGGATCTTCATGTGGTTGCTGGCAGGAGGCCTCAGTTCCTCAACACACATTACTCTCCTTGGGTTGGCTTGAGTGTCCTCACAACATGGCAGCTGGCTTCCCCCAGAACAAGGGGTTGGAGAAAACAAGAGAGGAAGGCTCAACACCACTTACATCCGAGTCTCAGACATCATAAATCATCACTCCTGCCACATTCTATGCTTTAAACATGAGTCACTAAGTCCATCCTGCACTTAAGATGAGGGGAGGGGGTTCCACCTTTTGAAAGAAGTCATGTCAAATAGTTGTGGACATATTTTTAAACCACTACATATAGAGAGAAGGACATTCTCCAAATCAACAATGATAGATACTTCTGAGAAAGCGAGTAGATGGGAGGAGTAAAGTAAAAGGAGGCTTTTGTTTTTTATTTGTTTTTTATAAGAAGAATTTACTTTTGTAAATTAACAAATAAGAATATTCTTGATTGTTGAAAATATGGCAACCAGTGAAACTGGGTGGGAAAAGAGATGCTTATCTATGGAGCAGATTGTGATTGACTGTTCTCCTCTACCATGGTTTATCCTGCCTGACCCCACCCAACTAAACACAAAAGAATTAGAAACTAAATGATCATTGCCAGCAGCTTCTCCGAGGAGTCATCATTTTTCTAGCACATGAACAAGGAGTCTGATGACTGTACTATATTGAGATGTGAAAGGTTGGGGAAAATCATTAGAGCCATTAGTCTGTTCCTGCATCCCTATCCTTCATCCACAGTTTAATTTAATGTGGAAATTATCTTATTAGTTCTGATGGCTTGATTACAGGCTCTGGCTGGGGCACAGGCATCCCAGGAATATCCAAGAGGGCAAAGCTACTCGGTGGGAGATCCTATACCCTTGTGGCCCCTTCCATCCAGGCCCTTGGGAGCACTCCCTCTCCTGAATCCCACACAGACTGCCATTTTCCAACATCTAGGGCCAGCCCAAGTATCTCCAGGCAGGTAGGGAACCCTGTGGGAGGATCTGTCAATGTCCAGGCAGAGAAATCACACAGTTGCTAGATAGGAGTTGTCCGTCTCCTGAGTTTTATGGGCTGTTAGGAATTTTTTTTCCCTCCTGGGAGTCAAGACGTCTACACCCTATCTGGGTCTTTGCTGGCCCCTTCAGGCAAGGGAAGGAACTTCAGCTGTGTCCACACCCACAGAGCTCATTCCCATTTCTCCCCAGGCTCCCACACCTCCTTCACCTGATCCTTTGCAAAGGAAAGACAGAGTCCCCAGATGCTAAACTACATGGAGGAAACCTGGCCTGTCAGAGCAACAAGTAGGAACAAATAAGACCTTCTCCCCTGCCCACAGGAGAGTACTCTGTAAATGTGGGCTATCCCTGTCAATTTACAGATCAAGAACCATCCCGTGAGCCCCACAGGCATTGCTAGAGATACTCAAAGCCCAACCACTAGCTATCCCCAGTCTCTATTTGTTTGCATTTGTCATTTGTTTATGACTGTCTCCCTTTTGAAGGAGATCACACTGAAGAACTCTCAGTCTTGGAGACATTTCTGGATTGGGCAAGGCTGCTTCCACAAATTGGGCCTACTGTCGGTGTGGGCCAGACTGCAGACAAGAGGCAGCCACTCTAGAGGGTGTAGGCAGTCACAGCATCACTCCATCTGCTACCCCTGCGGGACTTAAGAGGCAAAATCTCCCTCTGACCCTGTTCCCTATCATAATACACCCTATCTCTAGACTCCCTGCTTTTCTGAGAAGGTTCACCAGGGTCAAGGTCCGCAGTCAACAAAGCTCAAGGGTCTACCCTACTTTAGGAATGAGAGTATCACCTCAGTAGCTTCCCTAGAAGTAGCTCCACACATAGGCCCTGATGTTTGCTTTTGGCAATCAGGTGGTGAGGATTTTCCCAGCATCTCTCGGGTCAGACCACAGATATGATTAAAGATGGGTTAACAAGGGGCAGACTGAAGCCTTTGAGATAAGGATTAACTTTGCACAAAATCGTAACAATCGTCTAAAGGGTCATCCTTCCCCCAGCTGCCTAAGCCCTTTCTTCAAGAAAAAGTATGGCCCATGTGAGAATGGACTTAACATGTTTAGGCTGCTATACTGGGGATGCCTCATAATTCCACACAGGAAGTGGATGATTTCTGCACAGTGAACTTTTTCATATAATATCCAACCTGGAAGTTGTTCCCCTCTCTTCAAGAGCCAACACTACTTATAAATACTTCAGTGCAAAGCAGAAGGAGATAAGCCATTCCTAGATACTAAGCAATATGCATTTTCACAGAGCAAACAATATACCATCTACAGTAGACTGAATAATGGCCCCAAATATACCCACATTAATCCCCAGAGCTTGCAAACGTTTTCTTATATGGCAGAAAGGACTTTGCAGGTGTGATTAAGTTAAGCATCTTGAGATGGGGAGATTATCCTGGGCTGTCTGAGTGGGCAATAAACGTAATCACAATGTAGTTATAATAAATGTACTTACATGAAGGAGAAGAGAAGAGGAGGTGATTTTAGCACGGAGGAAAGAAGGTGATATGATGCAGAGATTTAAGTAACTCACTTTGAAGATGAGGAAGAGGCCACAGAGAAGGAAAACAGGTGGCAAGCAGATGCTGAAGAATACAATAGATTCTCCCTTAAGATGCTGCAAAAGAGATCAGCCCTTCCCATACCTTGACTTGAGTCCAGTGATACTGATCTTGGTTGGACCTTTGACCTGCAAACTGTAAAAGAATACACTTACATTGTTTTAAGCCATTAAGTGCGTGGGGTAATTTGTTACAGCAGCAACAGGAAAGTAATACACCATCTTTAAACTCATCACTGTGTGTTATTTTTAACAGCTTTTTGAGGTGTAACTGACATATTTAAATAAGCTGCACATATTTAAAGTGCACAATTTGATAAGTTTTGACATATGTATACACACATGAAACAATCATCATAGTCAAGATAGTGAACGTATTCATTATCTTCAAAAGTTAGCTTACACACCTCATAATCTATAACTCTTGGTCCTCCCTGAGCCCTTGCTTTCCAGATAACAACTGATCTGTTCTCTGTCACTATAAATTAGTTGCTTTTATATATAACTAGAGTCATACAGTATGTACTCTTTTTTGTCTGGCTTCTTTTGCACAGCCTAGTTATCTTGAGATCCAACCGTGCTGTTGCATATATCAATATTTCATTCCATTTTGTTGCTGAGTAGTATTCCATTGCTTAGATATACTTTAAGCACTCACTTGTTAGTAGACTTTTGGATTATTTCCATTTTTTGGCTTTTTAAAATAAAGCTGCTACAAACATTCATGTAAAAGTCCTCATATGCTTTTGATTTTCTTGGATAAATACCTATGAATGGAATGGTTAGATTGCATGGTCGACGTGTATTTTACTTTTTAAGAAACTGTCAAACTGTTTTCCAAAGTGGTTGTACCATTTTACACTCCCAGCAGCCACCATATCTTGTTTTTGTGTTCTTCAAATTATTTAAGTTTTTTGTTAATTGATGCTCATCTCCATTCCTAAATAAGGTAAATAAATGCAGTATTACTTTTTGTTTGTCTGTTTGCTTCTGGTTTTGCTTTTGGGTTTTTTGTTTTGTTTTGTTTTTGAGAGGAAGTCTCACTCTGTCGCCCAGGCTGGAGTGCAGTGGCACGATCTCTGCTCACTGCAAGCTCCACCTCCTGGGTTCACATCATTCTCCTGCCTCAGCCTCCCCAGTAGCTGGGACTACAGGCGCCCACCACCACATCTGGCTAATTTTTTTTGTATTTTTAGTAGAGATGGGGTTTCACCATGTTAGCCAGGACGGTCTCAATCTCCTGACCTCGTGATCCGCCTGCCTCAGCCTCCCAAAGTGCTGTAATTACAGGCGTGAGCCATCGCACCGGGCTGTATTACTTTAATAGTAATACTTTAAAACAACAGAGAAAAAATTGAGTATTCAGATGGAGGAGATAGGGATAGAAAGAAAAAATGGTAGACACGGAGAAGAAATTGGAGGAGAGGAGTGGGACAAAGGAGAATAAGAGAACAAAAAAAAAAGAGAGAAAAAGTGAGAGAGAAACACAACAAAGTACTATCAATTAGAATCCCCACAAGAACCTGATGGCTTGTGCAAACAGGCTAGTTGAGGAATTTTTAATAAAGGGACTATTACCAATATGTAGGAAGAACTTATGAAACCAACAATGGGTCATGCAGTTCCTTGGTTACCATCTCTAAGCGTGAAGGCTGTCAGGGAAGGGAGATTCTGGGCACCCTGAGAGAGCAGCTACAGGAAAGGACCACCCATCAGAAGTGGGAGGAGCTAACCCTCTTGAACTGGGAGTGAGCTGCAGTAATAAACTCCCCACCTCACTCTGCACCCCACTTCCCAGTGCCTGCTGATGACTTCCTTTACCCAAACCCAGCTAGAAGCCAGAAAGCATGAGTCTGTTGATGATGTTCATTTGGGCCAGCCTCCCTCCTTGGTCTGGAGTGGACAGGTAAAATGTGGCTCTAGAAAGGCAAAGAGAAGACACCTAGTACAGGAACCAACAGAGGAAAGGGACAAGGAGCTGAACTGCTTTACCATCTTCCTCCATTAGTGACATGAAAAGATTGACAAAACAACATGTAAGGATTGAGAAACATGCCTGGGGGCGCAGTGCCTTGTGATGCACAGGGCTGCTTACTCTGTGTGCCAGAATTCTGACCACGTTTGTCAGCGTGGGCCATTCCATTTTGAGATCCGTTTTGAAAGGTTATTAACTTGGGCTTTACAAACAAAAAAGTCTGATTGTATCCTCCTTAGAAAGGGAAACCCTCTTCTAAATCATGAAACACAGTGTCGTGGCTTTGTGTGAAGTGTGGACTGTGGAAGCAGGGTCTACAGCAAGAAGGCCCGGGACTCATGACACTGGAGAGGCTTTATGGGGAAGACAAAAAATGTCCTTAAACCTCAGAGGAGAGGCACACATTTTAGAAGGACGGGTCATCTTGTTGGGTATTTATTCTTCCAATTTATCAGATGACCTGCTTGTCTGGGGATTAATCATCTCCATTTTATCCCTTTTAACACAAGGACTGCAGACAAAAAACAAGATGATCAAAGGCAGAATTCAAGCACCTGTCAGATCCACAGGAAGAGCTGAAAACTTTCTTTCTCTGCAACCTTTTTGTTTTTTATGTTTTATTTTATTTATTCATTTATAAGGCAGGGTCTGGCTCTGTCACCCAGGCTGGGGTGCAGTGGTGCAATCTCAGTTCACTGCACCCTCCACCTCCCAAGCTCAAGTGATCCTCCCACCTCAGCCTCCTGAGTAACTGGGCCTACAGGTGCACGCCAACACTCCCAGCTAATTTTTGTATTTTTGGTAGAGATGGGGTTTTTCCAAGTTGCCCAGGGTGGTCTCTAACTTCTAGGCTCAAGGGATCCACCCATCTCGACCTCCCAAAGTGTTGGGATTACAAGTGTGAGCCACTGCACCCGGCCCTTTTTTATTTTTTAATCTCATAAAACTCTAAAATTTATCTCCTTTAAATTATATCTACATTTCATCTTTTATGAATCTTTGTGATGACCATAAACAAGCCATTCATAATAAGATTTTTTAATTTTATTGTTTTATAAATTTTTAATTTTTGTTTTATTATTTATTTTTTTTATTTTTTTTATTTTTTTGAGATGGAGTCTCACTCTGTCGCCCAGGCTGGAGTGCAGTGGCGTGATCTCAGCTCACTGCAAGCTCCGCCTCTGGGGTTCATGCCAGTCTCCTGCCTCAACCTCCTGAGTAGCTGGGACTACAGGCTCCCGCCACCACGCCCAGCTAATTTTTTGTATTTTTAGTAGAGACAGGGTTTCACCATGTTAGCCAGGATGGTCTTGATCTCCCAACCTCATGATCCACCCACCTCAGCCTCCCAAAGTGCTGGGACTACAGGCGTGAGCCACCGCGCCCGGCCAAATTTTTTTTTTAATTTAATACTTCTATAGAGACAGGGTCTCCCTATGTTGTCTAGGCGGGTCTCAAACTCCTGGGCTCAAGTAATCCTCTTGCCTTGACCTCCCAAAGTGCTGGAATTATAGGCATGAGCCACCATGCCCAGCCAACAAGATATTTTCAGAACACCTTCTTATCTCAGGTGGGAATACCGAGGTGTTTTTTTCTCATCTATTCTATGAACATATCGGTGGCAAATATGAATACATTTTCCAGCCATTTTTTACAACATGGACACTGAAGGGAAACCTAGAGGGTTGGTAGTAATTTTAACATCTGAATATGCAGTCAAATTCCCTTTAATTGGCGCTTTTTGTGATCTGGGTTCCTGGTTCTCTTTGTTCAGAACATCTGAAGGGGAAAGTTGAGAAAAGTCGAGTTTACTGCTATTAATGGCTTCTCCCAGTTTCTGCAGTCCAAGAATCAAATGAGGTGTTATGATATGAATAGGGCAAATAGCTTGCTATGGTTCCAAACACTTTGATAAGTGGAAAGATAGCCAACACAATTTCCTATTCACAAATGTGAGCCAGTTCACAAATGTGAGCCAATTCAGGGTAGAGTGGAAAGAACAGCTAGATATGATGAGGTCAGGAGTTTGGCATTCTAATTCCAGTTATGCTGCTAACTAGCTGTATGTTCTCGAGTAACATTAACTTAATTCCTCTGTGTCTGTTTCCTATATCCTTCCAGCATAATTATTATACTTACCAAGACCAATACACCTGAAAGTAGGCATCAAGTCATTTAACAGAAACAACCTTACGGGCAGGTACTGCCCAGGAGAGGCTTAATGGTGTTAAACAGGAAAAATGAAGGTAAGGAATGACCTAGAACAACACAGCGTTAAAAGACCAAGCTAGGATATGGCACAAAGAAAGCAGGCTTTTTAAAAAGGCTCAAAGCAGAGCAGCAGCAAAGGTAGAATCCCCATACCACGGAGAGCCAGAAGCCTTCCCCAGATTAGTAACTTAGCAGCAGGGGTTTTGTAAAACACATTAGAGTCTCCTCAGGATTACAACTGATTAAGACTCTGGAGGGGCAGACTTTGAGCAAGTGCATAAGCAAAGGCCCTGATTTCAGATAGAGCCCTGTACAGAATGACATGGGGCAAAAATAATGAGAGACACCAAGAATAAAAATAAGCAGAACATGAAAACACAAGAACAAGGGAAGTCCAGGCAGAGCAAACAGTATTCTCTCAGCCCTGGGCAAGGGTTTTTGCCAATTCTCTGGGGGTGAATTAGAACCACTTCATTAATTCATTCAACAAAGGTATGTGGAGCATCCTCTCTGTACTAGGAACTTACCAGTTTGGGGGCAGGGATACAACCATGAGCACAAACAGCTCACCTTGGAGCTTACAGCTAATAGGGAAGACAGATCAAGGACCATGAAGGAAAGCAGCCAAAGTGCTGTAGGAACACATAGACCAAGAGGCTGGGGAGACGACAGATCCGAGCACAGAACAACAAGGGGAGAGGCCCAGACAAGACAGCAAGTGCATTCAAGAAACTGAAGGGCCAGCCCATGAGAGCAAGGAGCAAGAGCTGTGTCAGATGAGGTCAGACAGGACAGGAGCTAGGCCATGCAGGACCCAGGAGGCCTGGTTAGGGATTTTACTCTTTGTCCTAAGAATAGTGGGAGGCCACTGAAGGGTTTCAAGCACACGTGTTTTGGTAAGATCACCCTGGCCCATTTGGAAAACAAATCTGAACCCCTGTACATCATTTAAAGTTCATTCTCTGAAAGCAGGACCACATTACCTGTGTTCCTGTGGTGGTGTTTAATAAAGAATTTGTCTAGTCTTAGTCCAGGGTTCCTGGCATGGAGTTTCTACAACCCTTGGAATATCCCAAGTGATGGAAGTGTCTTCATTATTCATGAGCCAAGTGAGTTCATGCTAATGAGGAAACTCATGGTGGCCCCCTAGATAGCTTCAGGATGGGGCTGTTCACCAGAAAGACT
Source organism: Macaca nemestrina (assembly GCF_043159975.1). NCBI lineage: Eukaryota > Metazoa > Chordata > Mammalia > Primates > Cercopithecidae > Macaca > Macaca nemestrina. Next base: position 84,304,613 of record NC_092131.1, on the reverse strand, counting down.
CAGCAGAAAGACCAACCACATGATTAGAGGGTTGGGACTCTGAGAAATGTGATGTCAGCTCAGTCTGACCTCTGGAGAGCAAAGGAGGGTGGAGATTGACTTCAATCAGTTGGCCACTGATTTAATGAACTATGACTACATAATGAAACCCCAATAAAAACTCTGGACACCAAAGCTTAGTGTAGCTTCCTGGCTGGTGAACACATTGATGTGTCAGGAGGGTGACAGCACCCTGATTCCACAGGAGAAGGCACAGAAGCTCCACACTCTGGACTCTCCCAGAACTCACCCTGTGTATCCCTTCCTTTGGCTACCCCTGATCTGCATCCTTTATAATAAAATTGTAATTATTTTTTTAAAAAGTGTTTTCTCAAGCTCTGTGAGACATACTAGTGAATTTTTTAACCTGAGGGGTTTGTGAGAACTCCTAAATTTGTAGCCACTTGGTCAAAAGTGCAGGTGGCTTAAGGACCTCTGAATTGCAGCTGGCAACTAAAGTGAAGGAAGTCTTATGGAGAACTGAGCCTGTAACTGATGGGGTCTGCACTAGCTCCAGAAGGTTACCACCAGAATTGTAGTATGCCAGGTGGTGTCAGACCAGCTGGGGTTGAAACAGAATGCATGCTAAATTTTATTGCAGTCATTCTTAATTTCGAATCCAAGAATCCTTTGTTTAAGGAAGAAACAAACAAACAAACAAAATCCTTGTCCCAAAACTAAGAAATGGGAAGATTTATCTAAATTTGAGAAAAACCACTGGCTTTGGACAGCTCAAAACTCATACCTTGTTGCCTAGCACCCAGAGGTGAGCCCCCAGTGGACTCAATACCATTGATGCTTTCTTGTTACCAGCCCTAACATAACTTGGGGGGGTAAAATCTTGTTATTCCCACACTTCAGCCTCTTGTCATTTGTTTTTGAGAAGTGTTTTCCCATGACCTGAGTGTGCACCCCTGCCACCTCAGACTATCCTGCCATGGGCTCCCCTCCCAACAGCTGATGTGGACTCCATGTTTTGGTAACCTTTGAAATGGAACTCTAAACTTTCGTACTTTTTAAAAACTAGCTGCCTACATAAGCATCATTTGTCAACTCCAGAATTCCTCATTTTCATACCCTTTCTGGATGAGCAGACTCATTAGTTATCTTCTTAACAAATTAACAAGCATTGAATTGGGCTTGAGAGCAATTCATCTAAAAATTTTTATTGAACGTTTCCTAGGAATGACTATAGTAAAAATTCAAATTAGTAGTGGTCAGGTCCCAAAACCAGGGAATAAAATATCTCTTACAGAATGGGGTCTTAATAAGGCATTTCAGTCCAGATAGATTATATTAATAGGTTATATACTTGACATGCCCAAGCAAGGCACATTAATTAGCAAGATACTGGTATTTATAATTAACACATCATTTTAAAAATTCTGTCATGAATGACCTTTAGGTCTTTATAATCGTTTGTATTATAAATTTGTTTATCAAATTTTTCCTAATTTGAAGTAGCATCTCATTATAAGTGATTCTCAGTAATGCTTCTCTTCCATGTTGTCCACAGTGGTGATGCTTCTCGTCCCAGTAGTAATCCGTGTCATAATCATTGTCCAGAAGGAAAACACCCAGTTGTTCATTCTCTTTATCACAGATGGAGCTGGAAGAACACAACCAACCTTGGAGCAATTCCGTTTTTTTCCCACCCCTTTACGGCAAATGCCATTTTACCACTTTCCTCTCCCCTCACGTCCTTGGATATTCCAATCATTCCTTCCAGAAAAACACATACCAAAAAAGTGGCTTTTAATGTTTAGAAGTTGGAGATAGAAAGGAATGAGCTAGCTAGTATTGTCTTCCTTGTCCTATTGGGTGTAGAGCTCTTACTAACTCACTTCACAGTCTCCAGGTTTCCTTCTGATTCATCTCCAGGGTCTACACCCTTAGTTACTGTTGTTATCTACTGGTTTTACAAGGACTATAAAGAACCACAGGGCAGAAAAAGTAGTTAGTGGACTCTGCCCACAGTTTCCTGGGCTAGTCTTCCCTTATTTTATGCCACCAAAACTAAGACTAAGCTTAACTACAGTTTCCTACTTTGGGTCAACTTTATCAAGATTTGTAGGGGATCACTAAAAATATGTAATTACCTATTACGTTCCTGAATATATAGAAGAGAATGATAATACTCTCTACTTCAGAGTAGAAGAAAGTATAAGGCATATAAAAAATGTGTGTGTGTATATATGCACACACACTCTGTATTTATATTTTGGCTCTGTTTTGTTTCTATGTGACTTGTGATTCTGTACTTCCTCACATAGCTTTTCACTTTTTTCAAAACATTTTCCCTTAGAGATGATGTTCAGAGATACTTTCAGGTATCCCTGATGCAGGTAGCAGTTACCAGCATCGAGTGTATCCTGACTAATTAGAAAGTCAAAGTGCTTTAGGCTGGGCACAGTAGCCCACACCTATAATCCCAGCATTTTGAGAGGCAGAGGTGGACAGATGGCTTTGAGCTCAGGAACTTGAGACCAGCCTGGGCAACATAGTGAGACCACGCCCCCCACCATCTCCACAAAAAAATGTAAAAAGTAGCTGGGTGTGGTGGCACACACCTGTAGTCTCAGCTACTCGAGAGGCTGAGGTGGGGGGATGGCTTGAGTCCTGGAAAGTGGAGGTTGCAGTGAGCCAAGATCATGCCACAGCACTCCAGTGTGGGTGCTCAAAAAAATAATAATAATAAAACAACAACAAAAAATCTGGTAATGTCATTGATGAGGCTTTTGTTATTTTTTAATACTTGACTACATGACGAAGCCAGCTAAGATTTTTAAGTGTTATTTTCATTCCCCCATAAGAGATAAAACCTTCTTGGTCACAGCAAGAACCCTGATGACTATTTCACCTCTCTTTTTGCAGGAATTTCACCTCAAACACACACATAGAAAAATCTACTTCAAACAAACCTCTATCATTAACTTAAAAAAAAATCCATAAACTCAGCAGAAGAGGGCCTTTCTGCACACCACGACAGAGAAAAATACACCACTATTATTCAAGAGACCTGGGGAGAAAGATTTAAATTTTTTTCCCCTTGAAAATAATAAGAAAAGCAAATAGCAGTCTTTTAGATTCTGTGAATAAGGCAATATAGCTGAAATTTATTATACAAGATCTTCATAAAATCTTTGTGCTACTTTAAATTTCATTTTAGAGCTTTGTTAAATCTGATTGCAGAAATAATTAAAACACATGCGTTATGAGATGAAACAATAAATTTTCCTCTGCTACCCGATATGAACTTCTCATCCACAGAAATCAGTTGTTATTTCCCCAGGATCGAAAACAAGATTGCACAGGTGTTTGTGTAAAGGGCGCAGGGTAGACACCAACCAGCGTCATTTGGTGCAGCTGGAACTCATGAGAGCAGGATCAGCCCAGCCAGGTCCCTGCCCTCCCAGCCTCCTGTTGAAAGGTGTGCTTGGGCCAAATGGATAAATGTGCCATGGGGATGCCAGCAGGGAAACTCCACCCCTTGATATTCTTCCATTCAATGAGGTATGTATAAAGGTAGTCTTGCGTGGGGGAATAAACATGTTAGATAACACACCAAGCAGTTTCAATCTTAGGTGCCTACTGTGTAGGGAAATTCTCTCAGACGTCACCACATCCAGAACTTGGAGACTTTGGGAGCCCTCCGTCCTGTGGGACATTGAGTCTGAGAGCTGGCTCATTTTCAGGCAACTGAGAGGCCCCAGGTCCAGGGTCAGATGGTACTGCTTGTCTCCACAACTTCCAGCAGTATAGAGTTGGGGATATACACACAACATACACAAGTATATAGCTGTGTGTTTGTAACATTTGAATTTAGACAAATTTCCTTATACATGCCTTTTCAAACATGTCTCATAACATATGTAACCAAAAATATATGGGTGAAAACTGTTCACATGATTTTTTTTTTCAGATCCCACCTTGAAACTGCCATTATTGGTCCCTTCAAAAATTCAAGAGAGCTCATCGGAAGTGTTAGCAATGACAGCCTTGCTTACAGGCAAATTATTAAGAGAAAAAACTCATTGACATCCACTAGGTACTTCACATTGTGTTGTTGTCCTAAACTTAAGCACACTGGTCTTCCTCCTGTTTTCCTTTCATTTTTAGTAGTTTTGCCATCACCCTAGCTAAAAAGATAAAGTCATCTTTGCTGTGACCTTCCCCAGTACCTCCTGCTGCCTCTCTCCACACCCTCATTGCTCCCACCTGGGCTAATGCAACAGGCCCTGGGTGGTCTCCCTGATGCCCATCTGGCCTCCATAGTCTCCGGCATTGTCTTTCACTCATTTCACAAATGCTCATTGATTTCTTGCTCTGAGTCAAAAGATGGGTGACTTACTGAAGTCACAAGGATGAACAAGACCCCCCTGCCAACCTCACTGTCAAGGATCTCGAAATCTAAAACACAAATTCCATTTTGTCACTCACCTGCCTAAAATTCTCCAGGGAACCACTGTGGCCTATAGGATGAAATCAGAATGTATTAGCACAGTACAAACTGTTGTTGCCCATACTCATGGGATCTGGCCCCAATCGGCTCTGTCTCATCTCCCACCATTCTGCCCCATGTGCCCAGGTTGCAGCCACCCCAGCTACCTATAGCCTGTTCACCCTTCCAAGACTCAAGCAAACCACGCCCTCTACCTGGAACGCCCTCCCTCTAGCAAACTTCTAGGCAGCAGCACCCTGAGCAGGCTCACAGAGTCTACCGTGGATGAATCAGAATGCCAAGTCAGCGATTTTCCATAAACCCCACAAACGTGTGTACAGCACCTACCAGGCCAGGCACCGAGGGCCCTTACATGATTTATCATTATTCCTCACAAGGAACAGGAAGCTACTCTTAGTATCTCATTTGACAGATGAGGAAACTGATACAAAGAAGGTCACATAATTTGCCCAAGGTCACCAATAGGAAGTGGCAGAGCCAGAATCTCAACCTGGTTCCAAAATCAGTGCTTCTAACTACTTTGGCCTACAATGAGAATTTTTGGAGGACAGAAAGTTCTATCCCTGAGGGTCAGGCTACATGGGAAGCCAAATAATGCCATGAGAGGTTACATGGTAAGCATGCAATTGGAAAAGGGTTACGGTAACTCAAGTGCTTGATGGGGTCAAGGTAGCCTAATACATCCTTTTCCACAGAAACACGATGCCTGTTTCTAGACCCAGAGACACCATGGCTTTGGGCTGGGCACCTCACCAGAGCAGGGCATAGACTAGCATGTACGCCTGCCTCTCCTCCTCCTGGGGTCTGTGGGTCTTTAGTCCTTGCTCTAATTAACAAAATACCTTCATTCAGGCCTGAGAGTCAATCCAGCTCCTTAATGTGACTGGGTTCCTCTATGCTCTGATGAGTTATGCTGGTTTTACAGTTTATAGCTCAGACAGCGCTTATCTCTGCTATTTCTTGCAGATGTTTTCACTCTTGCCTCCTTGTTCTGCCTCCACAAGGTGGCTAATATAACCCATTTTGAGGATGACAAAATGGTGAGGAAGGTCACAGAGCTGGTTCTCAAAGTGGAACTTGAACCTTGGCCTTCTGACTGCCGATACTGTTCTTTCCATCCTACTCATTGTTTAAGAGAAGAAGCCTTTAAGATCTGCAGCTAACCCAACCCCACTGGCTCCACAGCCTTGAGACCAGCCTGTGCGTCTGCTTCCTCCCCAGCTCACACTGGTCTCGGCAGCCATCCCAGGAGGCACCCTGGCTCCACACTTCCCTGGTGCCCCAACTTTATGCACCCAGCATGTCCAGTCACAGCAGCCATCCACTGCACGGGCCATACCTCAGTGTCTGTCCACACTACAGCACAGTGAGTAGTCCTGGTCTCCCTTGGCTCCACCCTGTGGCCCCTCTCCTTGCCATCCACGGACACTTTTCATCTGCCATCTGTGCCACCATCTCCGCTCATCTTCTGCATTGCAGTTTTCTGCTCCCTTGGCCACAGCCCCAAGATTCTACCTGGTCTCCACTGCTTCATGTGGACTCCTAGGCAGGCTCACTCCCACCTGTTGTTCTCTTTGTAGCCTTGGCATTGTCTCCACTCTCTGCCTTTCCATGTATATGGTGCAGTAACTAAATGTTTTGCATTTTCCAACACCTCACTGACTTCAACTCTTCTGTCCCATCAGACCACTGGGGAAATTTTTCAGATCAGAAATATGTAGATTTATTGAGCCTAGACATCATGTTTTCATTGGCACCACACGCAAGGAATACAAAATCCAAAAGGCACCAACGAATATAGCACATATAGCGAAATTAAGTCACTTCCTAGCCCTCTTTCCCAGGCCCGCAAGCCCCGCTTCCCCTACTCAGGGGCAGCGACTGTAAGCAGTTTCTTATGCTTCCAGACGTAGTCCATGAACCTCTGACTTGGGTGGGATCGGGCAGTGTTTCAACTGGGCAATGAAACAATGCTGTGTTTTAGCAGCAGCACTGGCAACTTTCTAACCATTTGTGAATGTAATAGTGTGTATAAACTTTTTAAAATTCAGCTTCGATTCCACCACCCTAAATTAACTCACATCATTTCTCTAAATTGCATCCCAATTTTTAATCTACATACACACATTTTTCATTGTTTTAATCATACTATGGTTAAAAATTTAGTTCTACTTCCATTGCTAATTTCATACACATATTTCATCTTCATTATTTTTAACAGCTATATAATACTCATTTGGGGTAAAACTCAGTTCTTCCGTTTTTTATTCCAAGTTTTCGCAATTGTAAATATCAGGATAACAATCTACAATTTTTTCTTCTTTGAATTATTGCTTTCGGACAAGTTCCCAGAGTGGAAGTATTGAATCTAAGGAATGTTTCATGTCACATTTAGCCAAATAACTCTCTTAGAAAGATGAGAGCAGTTGGTAATTCCTCATACAGGTATAAGGACACATCTTACTTTTGTTCCATCAAATACAATAATTATACTTATCAACAAAAAATGCTTCCTCATAATGTTCTCTTTATGTATGTCTGTAATAAATAAATAACTCAGGTCAATGTCTTCTCTTTAGGTTTCTGTGTTTAATGCAGACTTCTGTTAGAAGCAGTCCTGACAGCCTGTTGGAATAAGGTGAGTGAGTGACTGGTTGGATTTCTAGGACCTCAAAGAGCTTTTAGTTCTCTGTTGCGCCCCACATGAAAGGCAGTTTGGCAAGGTCAAGTATGGTGGGGATGCATTCTCTCTCTCTCTCATCCTTGGTAACATCGTTTCATACCCACTGAGCTCTCTTTACATTACTAGAAAATCCAACCGTGTTTCCAATGTATATTCTTTTAAGAGTGATCTTCTCTTTTTGCGTGTCATCAAAGATGTATTTCCCTTATTATTTAAAATACGTATAAGACCCCTCCCACTTTGGAAAGCAGGACCTGGACTTGAACTTGGGCTCTTCACTTACTAGTTATATGCCTTGGGCAAATCACTCAGCTTCTTGGAGGTTAATCCCTATCTGTAAGACGAGAGATTAATAATATCTGTCTACCTCACATTGTTGTTGTAAAAGTCAAATGAAAAGATGTATAAGTGTGAGAACTGTTTCCTAAATGTTCATAACTGTTCTGTTAGACCATGTGACTCTTCTCTATTTCAAGTCTAATCTCTTATTGATTCTGGAATAAAGTATTCCTGCATCTTTAGTTATTGATTTAGGACCTTTTCTTTGTTTGGCTTACTCAGGAAGTCTAACTATTCAGAAATTGCAATATTCAGATCTATTCCCCAGATCTGCCCTCCTGAAGTGTTTCGTTTCTTAATTTAGTTTCTTTAAATTCTGGATCTATTGCTCAGGTTTCTTTACTGATTTAAGTGCCATTTCTGCTTTGTGCAGTTTAAACATGATTTTCAATGTGTCTTTTACAATAATCATTACCTTCATTCTTTTTTATTCTGACTTTCACTAGTGAGGATGTAATGTCCCCTTTATTTCTTTGAAAAGAGGCTCCAGCCATTTTCTGAATTCTGTGTATGGTTCCCTGTGGTTGTTTCTTTCTTTAGGATTAATTAAAATAAAGTTTTTTGTGTGGGCTCATTGAGTGTTTTTTGAAACTTTTTAAGGAAACCCACACTGATTTTTTTTTTCAGTTTAGTGCATTCTCCCTTAAGTTACTTCAGTGACTGGTCTTTGCTGTACTGCTGAAAATTATTTAGTAACATTTTAAAATTAATTTTAAGAGAATTTGCAATTAGGAGTTTGACTGGTTTTCTACTCACTCCAATATTTTCCTGGATAATTTTTCTACCATGTCAGGCCTTTCTATCTTCTGATTCAATGGAATCTGGAAAGAATCCAAAGACCAATGATGGGATTAGGACAAGAAAGCCAAGTACTTTCAACAGAAAACTGAAAAATGCCTTTTTGTGCTTTGTTGCTGCTGTTAAGGCTCAGGCTGAGTCTAAGAACAGAGAAGAAAGATTGGAATGCTGAAATAAAATCTTACTAAAAACACTTTAATAACCTTACATATTAGCTGCATTCCTAAAGGCTCTGAACCTTCCAGGTATCTCGCAAGCAGCAAAGGCCACAGTCATTTCTTTAGCTATAAATGAAGGGATGCTAAATTATTTCCAAGGTCACTTTTCCATCTCTGAATTTCTACAACATTAAATAATATTTAAGCTGCGAGTTCAGGCATGAATTAATGTAACCAGAATTATTCCCACTTCTTGCTACCCTGCCCACAAAAGGCACACACACACACCCCCACTTTGATTTCCCGATTTTTAAATTTTTCAAATCAATTGTTATTAAACACAAAATGAAGCTGTGAGAGAGAAAATGAGGGAACCGAATACAAAATTCCTCCCTTCCGGAATCAGGGCAGCCTCTGCACCCCCAGATCTGCTCCAACACATGAGGTACTTAAGAGGAGACCCCTCAAGGCAGCACCCTGCCACGGCATGGGTGAGCCACCAAATCTCAGCCGTTTGGACTGTGAGGGGAGGCCCCGAAGCCCTCTGGTGGACAAAGGTGGCATTACAGCCTTCTCTGTCTCCAAAAGGTCACAGCCCATCTGAGATGGAAGCCTCCCAGGGTTCTGATCTGCAAGCGTGACCTGAAATCCTAACCAAGGGCCAACCTGCCCAGGACAGGCTGGATCTTTGCCTCAGAAATGGTGCTTTTGTCATTTTGAGAAACATTATCCCTACAGATTTCAGACTGGAAACTCAAGAAGGCTATGGTGGATTTCAAATAGAGTACTGTTAAGTGGCCTACATTTTTACTAGTATTGTGGGCACTCCTACCAGAAGAAAAAAATTTTAATTCCATATAATTCAGAATGAAGTTAACCAGAATAAAGTTGTTCCCCACTCCTTTCTTGTGTCCTTCCAGCCCTCAGGGTGGTAGCAGCTTCTGCTGCCACTAATATGTGCTTGTTTAACCAGCCCGTTTGGCTTCTCAGCCCAGTCCATCGTGTAACCAATTTCCTGTTTTAAATTCCCTGTTTGAAATGCCTACAATGATTTTATTGTGCTTGGCAACAGGAATATGGCAGTGAGCAAAACAGACTTCGTTCCAGATCTTATGGAGCTCATAGTCTAGCCCAGGAAAATAAATACTAAATAAGCACTCATTCATTTAATAATTATTTCAAAACGGAAGTACATGAGAATGCATAGCAGAGGAACTTAACCTGGAAGAAGGATACATTTTGTGGTGACACTAGAAGCTAGAAACTCTAGGCCAGCGGGACGTTACACAGAGACAGCCCCACAGCTATGGTGGAAGCACAGTTCTGATGTTGCCTCTCCTCCTCCCTGGATCCAGCAGGGAAGAAAGGAAGGGTCCCTAGCCAAAGGGGGAAGTGAAGGACTTCAGGCAGGATTCAGTGCACAGTAGTGACAGAGAAGCGAGGATGGAGTTCTTCTGACAGCCTGCAGGCACCCAAGAAACCTTGGCTCTGCTAGATCTGGCCAGGAAAGAAACCAGACTCTTGAAGGAATGTGTCATCCCCCTGGCAACCTCCAAGCCACAGGAGTCAGGCAATGTCCAGAGCAAGCCTGACTCAAAAAAATGCTTTCCCAAAGATTTAACTTACCATATCACAATATTTCCCCAGCATCCTCCCAACCAGCATCATATGATAGGGAACGAGGATGGGAGAACCAGTCTGCTGCTGGGCTCTCTTGTCCCAACAGGTATCTCCTCCTGTCTTGATGAGCTCAAAACATCCTTATCTTCTCTACCTGTCAATACTGATGAACACCAGATTACTCAACACCTTGACTCACCATGCCAAATCATAACAACTCTAAATTTTTATCAGGTGGGATAGGCATACTTTATTCAGCTTTGCTATTTAGATCGGGGGTCCCCAATCCCTGGGCCAAAGACCAGACAAGTCCATGACCTGTTAGGAACCAGACCACACAGCAGGAGGTGAGTGGTGGGTGAGCGAGGGAAGCTTCATCTGTATTTACAGCCACTCCCCATCACTCGCACTACCGCCTGAGCTCCACCTCCTGTCAGATCAGCAGAGGCATTAGATTCTCATAGGTGCATGAACCCTATTGTGAACTGCATATGCAAAGGATCTAGGTTGCATGTTCCTTATGAGAATCTAATGCCTGATGATCTGTCACTGTCTCCCATCACCCCCAGATGGGGCCATCTAGTTGCAGGAAAACAAGCTCAGGGGTCCCACTGATTCTACAACATGGTGAGTTGTATAATTATTTCATTATATATTATAATATAATAATATAAATAAAGTACACGATAAATGTAATGAGCTTGAATCATCCCAAAACCATCCACCCGCAAGCCCCAGAGTCCATGGAAAAACTGTCTTCTATGAAACCAGTCCCTGGTGCCAAAAGATTGGGGACTGCTGATTTAGATCCCTGTTTACAAGATCTAAAGGTTTTTGAACAGAGAACTTCTACTCCCATACCACAGAGGGAAGCCACTACTCCCCTTCCTGCCTTACAGAGTCCCCAGTAGGGAATGAGGGAGAGAGCAAAGTTTCAGAGTCTTCTCTCTCCAAGTTCACTGCCTACTGCCTATTCTAAGTTAATATTAGATGACCTAAGAATGCCTAAGCCATTATAACTCAACATACCACCCCCTACAGGGCCTTGGTCTCTCCTTTGAACGCCAATTACATTTAGTGTACACTGTCAAACTCACGACTCAAGAAGTCTTTATGGGTCAGTTGTAGCAACTGAGGCAGGCCAAGAAAAGGAGGGAGCTCTGATGTTGCTTGAGACCCTTGGACGAGGACCCAGGGCAGCCCTTCTCAATCTGGGTTCCATGAGAAAATTAAACCCTAATGCCCAAAAGCATCTATTTTATGTAATGAATTAACTTATATTTCTCCTTCTTCTAGAATGGAACTAGTTATGTCACATCCTAGGGAAACTGAGAAGACGGTCACTCAAATAATATTCTGTAGACCTTAATTCTTTCCTGGAAATCCTGTTGAGAAAGGCTGGCCTAATAGCAAAAGTAGGTTCCAGTAATACTTTTGTCACTCTCTTGAACCTGTCTAATTCAGAGGATCATACACAGATGATGACAGTCACACAAGCATCAGCACAACTAGGGAGAAATGTATATTGAAAAGACATGGATATAAAGACATAGCGAGAGAATATGGAAAAGCTACTAGGCAACCAGAAGAGCCCCAAGAAGGTCACACCCAGTCTCCTGATGGCCTTTTGTCTTCCTTCTGCATGAATGAGATTCAGTAGATGCTTATCAATTTAACAAAAGATATCTGACCCCTCCAACTAACCAGACCCATTCCATTTTAACAGAAGACAACCTAAGAAATTAAACCTATTTTTATCTAACAGGTTTGCAGGGTCCATTTTCTGGATATAACCACACAAAACCACCTTCTCCTCTCATCACCCTCACACTCTCCCCCACACCAGTCCACTGAGCCCTGTGGGAAGGAGTGAAGGGTGCAGAGGAACTATTTACCAACAGTGACTATGTTCCATGGGGTAAAGAACGAGTGGGACACTGGAGGGAAGATTCATATGATCTGCCTCGTGCTCCCAGAGTTCTGCCGACTGAGGCAAGGTTGAGCCACTCTGCAGGGAAGATGTAGTGGAAGGGTGGAAAAGAGGTGCCAATGAATCCCACTTAGTTTAGCACTTTTTTTGGCAGTTGTTTTCTAGGTGTTTCGTTGTTGTGTCCTATTTCCTCAGCTAGCTTGTAAATTCCTTGAGTGCAAAGATGAAGTTTATGCTGTAAATCTTTAATTTTCTACAGTGTTTAGCACAGGGCTTCTCCTGCAGACGCTTAATCAGCATATTGTTGATTAATTAGAATCTGCTCGTGAGGAAAACGGTGCATCCTTGCAACAATTACAGTTAAGGTTTATATGGAAGTACTGTATGAATATCATGTAGCTTAAAATATAAGGCCGGGCACGGTGGCTCACGCCTGTAATCCCAGCACTTTGGGAGGCCGAGACGGGCGGATCACAAGGTCAGGAGATCGAGACCATCCTGGCTAAGACAGTGAAACCCCGTCTCTACTAAAAATACAAAAATTAGCCGGGCGCAGTGGCGGGCGCCTGTAGTCCCAGCTACACGGGAGGCTGAGGCAGGAGAATGGCGTGAACCTGGGAGGCAGAGCTTGCGGTGAGTGGAGATCATGCCACTGCACTCCAGCCTGCGTGACAGAGCAAGACTCCGTCTCAAAAAAAAGAAAAAAAAATATTTAATACTTGTGCACTATGAGCCAAGGCTTTCCCACATATCCTGCCCTGCTATGCTTCATGGGAACCACCCACCTTGAAAACTGGACAGAAACTGAATCCTGAGCAGGAAGGGGGCCTCCTCACTGCTGGAATTTATCAGAGCTCCTCCTGGAAACAGCCCAAAAGTCTCTTTCTCATGTAACTCTTCAGGAACAGCAGGCAAACCAGAAACTGTAGATAAAACTGACCCCCCATCTCCCTTCCACCCCTGCTGCCCTCTCCAGTCAGAGGTTTGTCTCATGCTACCCTCATGTGAAAGCAACACTTTGCTGCTGAACTCTAGAGTCCCAGCAACGCTCACCTCTTGCTACTTGCAGTGAGCAATTAGCTTGCATAGCCCATCCCCTGGGCCTTCAGCTCAGCTTCAGAACCACCTCTGGTGGGGTCCTAGTGCTCCTGAAGCCTGTGAGATCTGACTGCCAGTTTCAGGCTGGGCTCACAGGGTCCTGACCCCTGGTGTGGCTCTCAGATCAGTCAGCCAGGAGCTTGGATATCAAGACTTTGGAGGGAATTTGATGCTGAAAACTGGTACCAAACTCCCTCCAAGGTCTTGATATCCAAGCTCCTGGCTGACTGGTTCAGAGACTTTAGGAATGCAGCTAAGTAACCTAAACACACATGAAATTGACTGAGTCTCAAAACCCAGTGGATTGGCCTAACGCCTGTAATCCCAGCACTTTGGGAGGCCAAGGCAGGTGGATCACTTGAGGTCAGGAGCTCGAGACCAGCCTGGCCAACATGGTGAAACCCCATCTCCACTAAAAACACAAAAATTAGCCAGGCATGGTGGTGCGCGCCTGCAATCCCAGCTACTTGGGAGGCTGAGGCAGAAGAATCTCTTGAACCCAGGAGGCAGAGGTTGCAATAAGCCGAGATTACACCAGTGCACTCCAGCCCAGGCGAAAGAGCCTGACGCCATCTCAAAAACAAAAACAAACAAACAAAAAACAGTGGATTCAGTTTCAGTGGGGAACATGCCCTTCCAGTGATGAGAAAAGGTGTTGTCCATCATCCATCCCTCCAACCTGGAGTCATAATTAGAAAGTAGCAGAGTGAACATGGAACCAGGAGAGAGAGTTGGCTGGTGCTGAAGGATCCTTCAACCAGACAGGATGACAAGTCCACAAATAGCCTTGGCTGACCCTCTGTTGCTTGTAATTCTTGGGCAGAATGTACAGAGAATGTAACATTCTGAGATAGGAGGAATGCCCAGAATAGCCCAGGCTTTGTCTCTGTCATTCCTAGAACAGCCTGCAATGCTTGGCTCATCAATCCAAATGGTCTCTGAGGTATAAAACCAGAGCAGAGACCGGGCACGGTGGCTCACGCCTGTAATCCCAGCACTTTGGGAGGCCGAGGCGGGCAGATCACGAGGTCAGGAGATGGAGACCATCCTGGCTAACATGGTGAAACCCCGTCTCTATTAAAAATACAAAAAAAGTCGGGCGTGGTGGCGGGCGCCTGTAGTCACAGCTCCTCGGGAGGCTGAGGCAGGAGAATGGCGTGAACCTGGAAGTTGGAGGTTTCAGTGAGCTGAGATTGTGCCACTGCATTCCAGCCTGGGCGACAGAGCGAGACTCCGTCTCAAAAAAAAAAACAAAAAACAGAGCAGAATGCTTTCAGGGTCCCTCAGTAGTGGTGCTATATCAGTCCATTTTGTGTTGCTATAAAGGAATATCTAGGCAATTTATACAGAAATGAAGTTCATTTGTCTTACAGTTTTGCAGGCTCTACAAGAAGCCTAGCACCAGCATCTATCTCCTCAGCTTCTGGGGAGGTCCACAGGAAGCTCCCATTCATGGTGAAGGCAAAGAGGGAGGCAGCATGTCACATGGCATGACAGGGAGCAAAAGAGAAAGGAGAAGGTGCCAGTTTCTTTAAAACGACCAGATCTCACGTGAACTAATAGCTGAGAGCTCACTCATTACCACTGAGAGGTCACCAAGCCATTCATGGGGGATCCATCCCTGTGACCCAAACACCTCCCTCCAGGCCCCTCCTCCACACTGGGGATCACATTTCAACATGAGATTTGGAGGGGACAAATATCCAAACTATATCAGATGTAAAGTAGAGCACATACAGATAAGACTGCATTCACCCTGGGCAGCTTCCCTGAGCCTTGGGGGACCAGTACATCATGGATCCTAGACTTCCGTTGGCCCTTACTGCCTGCCTGGGAGTACCAAAGTTGCTTTGCCTGACATGTTGCACAAGTGCTCTGTCTCACCAAACTCATACACTGACAGCTGGGTTTGGGCAAAACCTCCTGCCAGATCTAGAAATCTGCCAGATCTAGGAACCTTGGTAGAAGTTGGCGAGGTGTTTAGAGTTCTCCTCTGGGATTCTTGATAGTTGCACAGAATTCCCCACCAGGGAGTAATACCCATGCACAGTATTCTGTTTAACAGAGACGCTGGTGGTGCTGATGCGCACCCACTGTCCACGCTGCAGCACACCTTCGGGGTGTCCAGAATATCCATGCCTACCAGAACATATGGATCTTCTTTGGGACAATATTTGACTCTAAAAATTCCACTTTTTTCAGAGACAGTGTCTCACCCTGTCACCCAGGCTGGAGTGCAGTGGCACAATCATAGCTCACTACAGCCTCCAACTCCCGGACTCAAGTCATCCTGCCTCCTCAGCCCGCTGAGTACCTGGCACTACAGGTGCACGCAACAATGATCAGCTAATTTTTTATTTCTAGTAGAGATAAGAGTGTCACTACATGGCCCAGGCTGGTCTCAAACTCCTAGCCTCAAGTGATCCTCCATCTCTGCTTCCCAAAGTGCTGTGATTTCAGGCATGAACCACTGTGCCCAACTCCCTATAAATTCTTAACTCACAGCCATCTTCACCCTACATTTGATGAGTTTAGACCTCCTTCCTTGTGTCTTAATAATTCCATCAGATTTTTGAACATATTTTTGCTCTTAAACATGTAGACAATGTCACGTCATGCACTGACAAATAAGGGTCATCAGCAGACATACGTGATGGCAGGGATCCCACGACTTCCCTGAGAAGATGAGTTTCCTGCCCTTTTCTTTGCACTGCCTTCCAGATTTCATCTCCACTGTATTTAGAAATGATGTCCTCAGCCCTCAACTCATGGCCTCCAGTGGATTCTGGCAGTCAGGACTGCCCCAGGATCCCAACAAATCTGACAAGGATTTGTGTGACGTCTTCACTGGGTCTCATTGGTTGGTAGTGAGTATGTGGTGTGTTATCTTCCTTTCTTTTAACTACCTTGTCTTTGGGGGCAAATGCAAAGCAATTCTGTACATCTTGCCTCTCTCCATCTAAGCCAAGCTGAGGGTCAGAGTCCTGCCCTGTGGTATCCTGCCCTGTGGTCAGGCACAACTTCTGGCTCTGCTACAAGGCAAACCTGGTCTTCTCGTTTCTGCTAGTCTGCAAAAAATTAACAGTCAACTAACACAACCTTTACACCACATTTATCAGCTTTGGCAAAGGGAAGCCTGAACTTTGGAAACTGTTTAGTAGGGTTGGCTGCCCAAGAAGTCAAAGACCAGCCTAGCCAATAGTTTCAAAGTTGACTGTGTTCTTTAGAGCCACAACTAACACTTCTTGTTGTTGTTGTTGTTGTTGTTGTTGTTGTTGTTGTTGTTGTTTTTGAGATAGAGCCTTGCTCTGTCGTCCAGGCTGGATTGTAGTGGCCTGATCTCAGCTCACTGCAACCTCTGCCTGCCAGGTCCAAGCTATTCTCCTGCCTCAGCCTCCTGAGTAGCTGGGACTACAGGCACATGCCACCAGACCCAGCTAATTTTTTTTGTATTTTTTTTTTTTTTTTAGTAGAAATGGGGTTTTGCCATGTTGGTCAACCTAGTCTTAAACTCCTGACCTCAAGTGATCCACCCACCTCGGACTCCCAAAGTCCTGGGATTACAGATGTGAGCCACAGTGTCCAGCCTACATTTTTATTTAATATATTTTAAGTCACTGTACTCAAATAAGCAATAAGATTTGGAATCTGATCTGCAGTTCTTATTTGGGGGCATCAAGCAGAATTTCCAGCTCAGTGAACTATACACAAACAGGCAGCTTAATGTAGTATAGAACAGTGGCTTTCAAACTGGCTCCACACTAAGAAATACAAGTTAAATGATAACGCAATGTGTGCACATGCACACACACACACACACACACACACACTCCTACATCACTACAACAGAAGCTTCTTAAAGCAGTGCTGCCCTAGAGGAAGATATAAATGAAAGTGATTTATTAGGAACTATTCCCAAAGAAAAGAGATATGTGAGAAAGTAAGAGTAGAAAGGGGCCAAGTAAGGGTACAACATCAAGCCAAGTCCCATGGAAGGCAATTTTGATTCATTCCCGCAGAAGGCTTGGGGAACATCATAGGTCACATCGCAGCCATCCCAGTGAGAGGGCAAAAGAGCTAGAGTATGTCTATCCCCACCCCCATCAGTCATTGGTTAAAGGCTGTGAGGGGAGGGAAGGGACATAAATTCCCAGGCATTTCTGGCTCTCTTGTACCTTCCAACAGCATGCTGGCTTTTGGGAAAGAATGCACGCTGGGATTCAACTGGTCTACAAAGAGATAGCAGAGGGATCCCAGATGACATAGGTAGAGCAGGAACAACTTCTGCTACAAACACCCTAACCACAGGTGATGAATTGTGATATTTTCTATTCTGATTTTTTAAATTGCTGGTCATGCATTTTAATCTCAATACAGCCACTTCTAGGTGTTCTTTAAACTGCCTGGGGCATTTTCCTCATTTCTAAAATGGGAATATCAACTTTGTTCATTGTAGTGAAAATCAAAAATGACGTAGATATCACTATGTCTATGGGATAACGGTAGGTATTCAACTTGTAGCTATTATAATTAATAAATGTGTCCTCAAAATGCCTCAAAAGAGTAACATGAAAATTTCTGTATCCTCTTAACTATGCTCAAGACATGCATGTATAAAAACACCAGTGGTGGAGCAAGAGTTCCTTTGCAGAGACACGACGCACATGTGCACAAATATTCACCACCTCCATGACTTTGTTCTTTATTCCCTTTGCCCAACGTTGCTCATCATTCAAGCTTCGTCTTAAATGTCCCTCTTTCGTGAAGCTTTTTCAGACCCCAATTAAAAATTCTCCCCCTCTGAATTGCCATACTCTTCTATTTGAGATTATTTTATGGCAATTTTAGCACTTTCTTTTTCCTCTTTGCAATATCTATTAAAATCCTGACTTGGAAACAGACAGACAAATCAATGAAATGAACTAGAGTCCAGAAATAGGCTCAAATACATACGGTAATGATAAAGAAACCAAGGCATGGAAGAGTTATTCAAACAGTGCTGAGACAACTGGTTAACCATTTGGGGAAAAAACTAACCCAGATTTCTATCTCACTTCCCACACAAGCACAAATATCAGATGGCCCAAAGATTTAAACATACATACACACACATTGAATAACTACAGGAAATCTTACAATTGAATATCTTATACTTTTGGAATAAGAAAGGCCTTTCTAATCATGACACAAAACTCAGAAGCCATAAACAAAAAACTAAATAAATTTATTTCATAAAGATTTTAAACTTCTACAATTCATTAAAAAGACATAAATTCAAAAGTCAAACTGGTAAAAATATTCACAACATATGACAATCAAATGGTTAATTTCCTTTTGTAAAGAGTTTATAGGAATAAATGAGAAAGAAGTAAACAACCAAATAAAAGTAGACAAAGGTCATGAGCAGTTCATTTAAAAAGAAATATAAATGTCTATAAACAAATGAAAAGATAATCACCTTAATATCATTAACCATTAATATTTTTCTCCCACATCAGCAAAAATCTGTATGTTTGTTGAAGCTGAGTGTTATAAGGGTATGATGAAATGGACACCATCACACAGGATCGCCTTTCAGGAAGGTTCTCTGCCACTGGAAAAGGGCACAGCTTTTCTAGAGGGAGACAGGCAATTTCTATTAAAATATCAAAGACACACTCCTTTGCCCTTGTACTTCAACTATTTACCTGGGCTTAGTACAAGTTCTCCTAGCTACATGTACAAGGGTGCTATTGCAACATCATGCCTTAGAGAAAAACCATAAACAACTGAAGTGGATTCCGATAGGGGACTGATAAGTGATAGTTCATCCAGATAGTGAACAAAGGAATAAGAATGGAGTAGATCTGTATGGCTTGCTAGTCAAAGTTCTCCTAAATACATCAACAAGCAGAGAAGCACAGACATACATTGACACACACAAATGAGTGCAAGTAAAAAATAATGAAAACTGAATAAGGTCTATAGTCTAGTTAGTATTGTACCAATATCAATTTCCCAGAATTGATATTATAGTACAGTTGTCACCACTGTGGGAAGAGTACTCAGGGACTCTATGTACTACTTTTGCAACTTCCTATGAGACTATAATTACTTCAAAATAAAAAATGTTTCTTTGAAAAATCAAGATGTATAAATATTTATGGTTTCTTACAAAGTATGAAAAGGTAAGGACAATCCTTGTTTAATTAAATTCAAAATGAGCTGGCAGAACATATGTAACCAGAAGGACAAATCCACCCTTCCCTTTTGTCAAGCACGTCTTTGTGAAGAGACCACAAACAGGCTTTGTGTGAGCAACAAGGCTGTTTATTCACTTGGGTGTAAGTGGGCTTAGTCCGGAAAGAGAATCAGCAAAGGGAGATGGGAAAGAGGTTGCTTTGTAGGAGTTGGGTAGGTAATGGAAAATTACAGTAAAAGGTGACTATCTATTGTTAGCAGAGGAGGGGTCACAAGGTACATGGTGGGGAGATCATAAGATTCATTGTCCAGAAGAAGAATGTCACAAGGTCGATTGATCAGTCAAGGTAGGGCAGGGACAAGTCACGATGGTGGAATGTTGTAATGTTGGTTAATCGGTTAAGGCAGGAACTGGCTGTTTTACTTCTTGTGTGGTTTTTCAGCTGCCCCAGACTTCTTGGCTCCTGCAGGCCATCTGGACGTATATGTGCAGGTCACAGGGGTTACAATGGCTGAGCTTCAGCTCAGAGGCCTGATACCTTTTACTCCTGAGGGATTGCTCAAGGTAGAAGGTTAATAAATTCTTAAACTACCCCCCACTTCCACTGCAGAGATTAAGAGTACAATTCTGTCCAAGGATTTGATCTGGCCCAACAAAGAGCCTTCTTCAGAAGTAGATTTGTTTTGTCCTTTGGTGAGGCTTGTGATGGGCCTTATTTATTCGTATCATAGGCCTCTTATACTATTCCAAAAACAAGACAAGGGAAATGAAACCACTTTGCATAATAATGTCACCTGTTATCTCCAGTGAGGCCAGTATGGCCACCTCTGGATCAATAGTTCTCTTTTTTTTTTTTTTTTAAGATAGAGTTTTGCTCTTGTTGCCCAGGCTGGAGTGCAACGGCACAATCTCGGCTCACTGCAACTTCCGCCTCCCAGGTTTAAGCGGTTCTCCTGCCTCAGCCTCCCGAGTAGCTGGGATTACAGGCGCCTGCCACCATGCCGGGCTAATTTTGTATTTTTAGTAGAGACAGGGTTTCTCCATGTTGGTCAGATTGGTCTTGAACTTCCAACCTCAGGTGATCCACCCGCCTCAGCCTCCCAAAGTTCTGGGATTACAAGCGTGAGCCACCGCACCTGGCCATAGTTGTCTTTCTTAATGTGGATTTAATCTGCATTGTCCCTAAGAACTCAGAATTACTGTTGATGCTTCAAAGGGGTGTGTGTGTGTGTGTGTTCAGTTGATTCAGAAATTCCTCCCAGGAAAATAGAAGACCCCAGGAAGAGTGAGGCAACACCTCTTTATCTGCTACTGGCAGAGAGATCTTCATGAAAACACACATGAACCTCCAGAACTCGATGTGCTCCACCAGCCAGCCTTCGCCTATCAAAGCCAACCCTGCAACTTACTGCTGAAGCCCCCATGGAATAGCTCAGCTAGCAGGAACTGTAGAGTAGAGGATTCTTACTTCAGTGCATCTTGATGTTCTGAGTGAGGGAACAGCACAGACCCTCTGGGAGACCATCTCCTGTGTGTTAGTGAGGTCTTACATTGTAAAGGTTTTGAAGAAAGGAGACTGTGTCTGTGAGTCCTCAATAAAGCAGATACCTGGTTGGAGTTAGGAGTCCAAAGGGCTTATCTGAAGTGGCACCTGTGAAACGAAAAGGAAGGAAGCAGGATTGAGAAGAAGAAAGTGTTAGACCACGAGATGCAGGTCTGACAAATGCCTAACTGAGAGCTCCAAAGAAAAGAGGATCTTTAGAGAAGCCACATGTTGGGCAGAAATAGCGAGGTCCTTGACCAAACTGTCCTGCTCAGTAAATGGCCAGGGCCACCCTGAGAAGACTGTGACCTCCGTCCAGAGCTGAAGTAGACCAGAAGGAGTTAACAGCTGGACACTCACAGCTAATCAGGCTCTCAGCAGCTGGGCCATGAGTCCTGTCTAGAAGGAAAACCTGAGCTGTGACCTGCATCTCCACATCTGCCACAGGGACTATCTCTGGAGGACAGAGGAAATCTCAGTTTTGAAAGCAGGGCTAGGAATTTGCTGGTGCCAATAAAAGACCCAATGGGAAGTTATGTTAGGCATCCAATGCCTGTGGATTTGTCCCTCTGTATTGTGATTCATTCTGCCCCCAAATCTTCAGTGAATTTCTTAGTGCCGTGGCATTGTGAGGAATAAAGAATAGGCAGCTGGGGAAGTGTGTGAGTCCATTTTATGTTGCTATAAAGGAATACCTGAGACTGGGTAATTTGTAATGAAACAGGGTTTGTTTGGCTCACAGTTCTGCAGGCTGTACAGGCACAGTACCAGCATGGAACAGGTCATAGGCTCCTTTTAACAACCAGTTCCCACATGCACTAATAGAGAGAAAACTCACTCATCACCAAGGGGAGGGCACCAAGCCACTCATGTGGGATCCACCCCCATGACCCAAACACCTCCCACCAAGCTCATCTCCAATATTGGGAATCACATTTCAGCAAGAGATTTGGAGGGGACAAACATCCAAACTGTATCAGGAAGTATGGCATTCCCCATCCCATCCCTGCCCCAAAGCCTGCATCTCAGCATCCACATGGAAATCATGCGAGGGCCATAATCTTGGAGTTCCTAGAAGTGGCCAGCAGAAGAGAGTGCTGAGGCCCAAGACGGAGCCACCTGCTATTTGAAAATAGACTGTGGAACTGCATAGACAACCCCCCTTCCCATACCACCCCTTCCCAAATACAGCAGAAAGCAATCCTAGGCATGAGGGGAAAGAGAAGCCTATACCTGTTTTAAAAGAATGTTCTGCCTGCTAGGACCATGCAAATACTGGGATATTTCCAACCAGTATTCACAAACAACTGCTTAAATACTGAGCAGTCAGAGAAAAAACTGAAAAACCAAAAATTTGAGTAACTACACAACAGAGTTATAAAATTCTAGGAGTCACTTACAAGATGGCTGAATAGGAACAGCTCCAGTCTACAGCTCCCAGCATAATTGATGCAGAAGACAGGTGATTTCTGCATTTCCAACTGAGGTGCCTGGTTCATGTCACTGAGATTGCTTGAACAGTGGGTGCAGCCCAAAAAGGGTGAGCTGAAGCAGGGCAGGCCATCACCTCTCCCGGGAAGAGCAAGGAGTCAGGGGATTTCCCTTTCCGGGTCAAGGGAAGCCATGAGTTACTGTACCTGGAGGAATAGTACACTCCTGCACAAATACTGCACTTTTCCCATGGTCTTCACAACTGGCAGACCAGGAGATTCCCTCCCATGCCTGACTTGGCAGGTCCCATGCCCACAGAGGCTAGCTCACTGTGAGTGCAGCAGCTTGAGATTGACCTGGGACAGTGGAACTTGGCAGGGGGAGGGGCGTCCCCCATTGCTAAGGCTTGAGTAGACGGTTTTAGGCTCACAGTGTAAACACAGTGGCAAAAAAGCTCAAACTGGGCAAAACCCACCACAGCTCAGCAAGGCCTACTACCTCTCTAGATTCCGCCTCAGGGGGCAGGACATACCTGAACAAAAGGAAGCAGACAGCTTCTGCAGACTTCAACATCCCTGCCTGACAGCTCAGAAGAGAACAGTAGTTCTCCCAGTGTGGCATTTGAGCTCCGATAATGGACAGACTGCCTCCTCAAGTGGGTCACTGACCCCCACGTAGCTGACTGGGAGACACTTCCCAGTAGGGACCAACAGACACCTCCTACAGGTGGGTGCCCTTCTGGGACGAAGCTTTCAGAAGAAGGATCAGGCAGCAATATTTGCTGTTCTGCAGCCTCCGTTAGTGATACCCAGGCAAACAGGGTCTGCAGTGGACCTCCAGCAAACTCCAAAAGACCTGCAGCTGAGGGGCCTGTCTGTTAGAAGGAAAACTAACAAACAGAAACGAATAGCATCAACATCAACAAAAAGGACATCCACACCAAAAGCCCATCCGTAGGTCACCAATATCAAAGATCAAAGGTAGATAAAACCACAAACATGGGAGAAACCAGAGCAGAAAAGCGGAAACATCCAAAAACCAGAATGACTCCTCTCTTCCAAAGGAATGCAAGTCCTCGCCAGCAAGGAAATAAAATTAGACAGAGAGAAGGTCAGTAATAACAAACTTCTCTGAGCTAAAGGAGCATGTTCTAACCCATCACAAGGAAGTCAAAACACCTTGAAAAAAGGTTAGACGAATGGCTAACTAGAATAACCAGTGTGGAGAAGAGCTTAATGACCTGACAGAGATGAAAACCACAGGACGAGAACCTTATAAAGGATACACAAGCTTCAATAGACGATTTGATCAAGCAAAAGAAAGGATATCAGTGATTGAAGATAAAATTAATGAAATAAAGCCAGAAGACAAGATTAGAGACAAAAAGAGTAAAAAGAAGCATTCATTCAGGAAATATAGAGAACATCACAAACATACCCCTCAAGAAGAGCAACCCGAAGACACATAATTGTCAGATTCACCAAGGTTAATGGCAGCCAGGGAGAAAGGTTGGGTTACCAACAAAGGGAAGCCCATCAGACTAACAGCAGATCTCTCAGCAGAAACCCTACAAGCCAATAGGGGTTATTTAACATTCTTAAATAAAAGAATTTTCAAAATAGAATTTCCTATCCAGTCAAACTAAGTTTCATAAGTGAAGGTGAAATACAATCCTTTACAGACAAGCAGATGCTGAGAGATTTTGTCACCACCAGGCCTGCCTTACAAGAGCTCCTGAAGGAAGCACTAAACATGGAAAGGAACAACCGGTACCAGCCACTGCAAACACACACCAAATTGTAAAGACCATCAATGGTATGAAGAAACTGCATCAATTAACAGGCAAAATAACCAGCTAGCATCATAACGACAGGATCCAATTCACATACAAAAATATCAACCTTAAATGTAAATGGGATAAATGCCCCAATTAAAAGACACAGACTGGCAAATTGAATACAGAGTCAAGACCCATCGGTGTGCTATATTCAGGAGACCCATCACACGTGCAAAGACACACGTAGGCTCAAAATGAAGGGATGAAGGAATATTTACCAAGCAAATGGAAAGCAAAAAAAAAGCAGGGTTTGCAAACCTGGTCTCTAATAAAACAGAATTTAAACCAACAAAGATCAAAAGAGACAAAGAAGGCCATCACGTGATGGTAAAGGGATCAATTCAACAACAAGAGCTAACTATCGTAAATATATATGCACCCAATACAGAAGCACCCAGATACATAAAGCAACTTCATAGAGACCTACAAAGAGGCTTACACTCCCACACAATAATAATGGGAAACTGTAAACCCCACTTTTAATATTAGACAGGCAAAAAGACAGAAAATTAACAAGGATATCCAGGATTTAAACTCAGCTCTAGACCAAGCAGACCTAATAGATATCTACAGAACTCTCCATTCAAAATTAACAGAATATACATGATTCTCAGCACCTCATCACACTTATTCTAAAATTGACCACATAATTGGAGGTAAAATATTCCTCAGCAAATGTTAAAGAACAGAAATCACAACAAACTGTCGCTCAGACCTCAGTGTAATCAAATTAGAACTCAGGATTAAGAAACTCACTCAAAACTGCACAACAACATGGAAACTGAACAACCTGCTCCTGGATGACTACTGGGTAAATAATGAAATGAAGGCGGAAACAAAGATGTTCTTTGAAATCAGTGCGAACAAAGACACAATGACCAGAATCTCTGAAACACATTTAAAACAGTGTGTACAGGGAAATTTATAGCACTAAATGCCCACAAGAGAAAGCAGGAAAGATCTAAAATGAACTCCCTAATATCACCATTAAAAGAACTGGAGAAGCAAGAGCAAACACATTCAAAAGCTAGCAGAAGGCAAGAAATAACTAAGATCAGAGCAGAACTAAGGGAGGTAGAGACACAAAACACCTTCAAAAAATCCATGAATCCAGAAGCTGGTAATTTGAAAAGATCAACAAAATAGATAGACCACTAGCAAGACTAACAAGGCAGAAAACAGAGAAAAATGAAATAGACACAATAAAAAATGATAAAGGGGATATCACCGCCCATCCCACAGAAATACAAACTACCATCAGAGAACACCTCTATGCAAATAATTGAGAAAATCTAGAAGAAATTGATAAATTCCTGGACACACACACCCTCCCAAGACTAAACCAGGAAGAAGTTAAATCTCTGAATAGACCAATATCAAGTTCTGAAATTGAGGCAATAATTATAGCCTACCAAACAAAAAAGTCCAGGACCAGATAGATTCACAGCCAAATTCTACCAGAGGTACAAAGAGGAGCTGGTACCATGCCTTCTGAAATTATTCCAGTCAATAGAAAAGAGGGAATCCTTCCTAACTCATTTTATGGGGCCAGCATCATCTGATAACAAAGCCTGACAGAGACACAACAAAAAAAAGAGAATTTTAGGCCAATATCCCTCATGAACATCAATGCAAAAATCCTCAATAAAATACTGGCAAACCGAATCTAGCAGCACATCCAAAAGCTTATCCACCATGATCAAGCCGGCTTCATCCCTGGGATGCAAGGCTGGTTCAACATATGCAAATCAATAAACATAATCCATCACATAAAAAGAACCAATGACAAAAACCACACGATTAATTGAATAGATGCAGAAAGGCCTTCGACAAAACTGAACACCCCTTCATGCGAAAAACTCTCAATAACATAGGTATTGATTGAACATATCTCTAAATAATAGGAGCTATTTATGACAAATCCACAGCCAATATCATACTGAATGGGCAAAAACTGGAAGCACTTCCTTGAAAAAAGGCACAAGACAAGGGTGCCATCTCTCACAACTCCTATTCAACATAGTACTGGAAGTTCTGGCCAGGGCAGTCACGAAAGAGAAAGAAATAAAGGGTATTCAAACAGGAAGAGAGGAAGTCAAATTGTCTCTGTTTGCAGATGACATGATTGCATATTTAGAAAGCCCTATAGTGTCAGCCCAAAATCTCCTTAAGCTGATAAGCAACTTCAGCAAAGTCTCAGGATACAAAATCAATGTGCAAAAATCACAAGCATTCCTATACACTAATAACAGACAACAGAGAGCCAAATCATGAGTGAACTCCCATTCACAATTGCTACAAAGAGAATAAAATACCTAGGAATCCAACCTCCAAGGGATGTGAAGGAACTCTTCAAGGAGAACTACAAACCACTGCTCAAGGAAATAAGTGAGGATACAAACAAATGGAAAAACATTCCATGCTCATGGATAGGAAGAATCAATATCATGAAAATGGCCATACTGCCCAAAGTAATTTATAGATTCAATGCTATCCCATCAAGCTGCCATTGACTTTCTTCACAGAATTGGAAAAAAATACTTTAAATTTTATATGGAACCTAAAAAGAGCCAATATAGCCAAGATAATCCTAAGCAAAAAGAACAAAACTGGAGGCATCATGCTACCTGACTTCAAACTATACTGCAAGGCTACGGTAACCAAAACAGCAGGGTACTGGTACCAAAACAGGTATCTAGACCAGTGGAATGGAACAGAGGCCTCAGAAATAATACCACACATCTACAACCATCTGATCTTTGACAAACCTGACAAAAACAAACAATAAGGAGAAGATTCCTTATTTAGTCAATGGTGTTGGGAAAACTGGCTAGCCATATGCAGAAAACTGAAACTGGACCCCTTCCTTACACCTTATAAAAAAATTAACTCAAGATGGATTAAAGACTTAAATATAGGATCTAAAACCATAAAAACCCTAGAAGAAAACAGAGGCCAAACCATTCAGGACATAAGTATAGGCAAAGACTTCATGACTAAAACACCAAAAGCAATGGCAAAAAAAGCCAAAATAGACAAATGGGATCTAATTAAAGAGCTTCAACGCAGCAAAAGAAACAAACTATCATCAGAGTGAACAGGCCACCTACAGAATGGGAGAAAAGTTTTGCAATCTATCCATCTGACAATGGGCTAATATCCAGAATCAACAACAAACTTAAACAAATTTACAAGAAAAAAGAAAATCATCAAAAAGTGGGCTAAGGATGTGAACAGACACTTCTCAAAAGAAAACATTTATGCAGCCAACAGACAAGATAAAAAGCTCATCATCACTGCTCATTAGAAAAATGCAAATCAAAACTACAATGAGATACCATCTCACACCAGTTAGAATGGCAATCATTACAATGTCAGGAAACAACAGATGCTGGAAAGGAGATGGAGAAAGAGGAACACTTTTAGACTGTTGGTGGGAGTGTAAATTAGTTCAACCATTGTGGAAGACAGCGTGGCCATTCCTCAAGGATCTAGAACCAGAAATACCATTTGACCCAGCAATCCCATTATTGGGTATATACCCAAGGATTATGAATCATTCTACTATAAAGACACATGCACACATATGTTTATTGGAGCACTGTTCACAATAGCAAAGACCTGCAACCAACCCAAATGCTCATCAATAATAGACTGGATAAAGAAAATGTGGCACATATACACCAGGGAATACTATACAGCCATAAAAAAGGATGAGTTCATGTCCTTTGCAGGGACATGGATGAAGCTGGAAACCATCATTCTCAGCAAACTAACAACAGAACAGAAAACCAAATACTGCGTGTTCTGACTCATAAGTGAAAGTTGAACAATGAGAACACATGGACACAGGGAGGGCAATATCACACACCAGGGCCTTTTGGGGGTGGTGGGGGGCTAGGGGAAGGATAGCATTAGGAGAAATACTTAATGTAGATGACAGGTTGTTGGGTGCACCAAACCACCATGGCACATGTAACAAACCTGCACATTCTGCACGCGTATCTCAGAACTTAAAGTATAATAATTTTAAAAAAGAAAAAAACAGTGGGGGTTGGAGCATAGAAGAAAGAAAAGAAAAGAAATTTAAAGGACAGTATGTATAGTCTCATCTCAATTGTGGAAACAATTTTTAAAAGAAAAATGCATGTAAATGTATAGGAAACTTCTGGAAGGATACACAAAGCCAACAGCTATATGGGAAGAAGGTTAAAAAAAAAATAGGGAAGAGTTACCTTTTACTTTTCAAATAACTTTCTGTCCCTTTTTAAAATAATAAGCATGTGTTATTTTATATTTAATGAATAGATGTGTTGATTTGAAAAACACACTGATCCTGAAAGTTAAAATACAAATTCAGAGAAAATTGATTTTTATGAAAACTATCAATCCCCCAACATTGCCAGAAAACTGAAGTGTAGCTATACAACATATACTGGTTGAGGTTGTCATCACTCACTCGAATTTCACATAGAGAATTTAAAACACCTGACCAGGTGCAGTGGCTCATGCCTATAATCCCAGCACTTTGGGAGGCTGAGGTGGGCAGATCACTAGGTCAAGGGATCGCGACCATCCTGGCCTACATGGTGAAACCCCATCTCCACTAAAAATACAAAAATTAGCTGGGTCAGGTGGTATGTGCCTGTAGTCCCAGCTACTTGGGAGACTGAGGCAGGCGAATCACTTGAACCTGGGAGGCAGAGGTTGCAGTGGGCCAAAATTGTGCCACTGCACTCCAGCCTGGCGACAGAGCAAAACTCTGTCTCAAAAAACAAAAAAAGAATTTAAAATGCCACAGTCCTTGGTGGACTTAACAAAAGAAGATTAACACAAGAATAAAGACAAAGGCAAAAAAGTAAACTTGGAAGAAGGGGTCAGGGGGCTCCTTGCTTCTAGTGAACAAGGGCCCTGAGTTTCTATAGCCCTTCATATTTATTGAGTAAAGGAGGTAGGGAGAAAGGGGTGGTTGTCAGTCAGCTACTTGACTTAGTGCAGGCTTGCAGGACCGCATTCTTTGAACAGTAGTCTCCAGATGTTGCAGTAGATAACCTCTAGGGGCACAGCACCAGGGAGTGATTGCCCTCAGCAAACCTCCTGGTGGCAGGTGCAGAAGTGAGTTGGCCCACATTCTGCATTCATGATAAACAGTTTGCTGTTTGATCACATAGCCTTCAGTGGAATGCTGAGTTGGTCACAACCCTCAGGCCTTTGGCTTCCTTCATTAAAACACCCATTTCACCAGATGAAAAATATTCAATAAAATTTATAAAAAGCACTTAAAACTTGCCAACACTTAGTAACAAAGTGCTCAATAAATACTGTTAACACTCTTACTATTATTTTCTCTACTTAGCAGTTGTCCTAAGCCCACACCAGCCCCTCCCACACTGCCTACTCCTGACTTATGTCAGTGATGCATGACTCAACAATTAATCTAGGACAGCTATTGCAAAGTGCAAGACTTAAATTCCACCCCAGGTGAATACTCTTCTGGACCGCAGGCAGCCCTTGAAAAGGATAGGAGAAGAGCCCTCAATCATGGAGGGATTTGTCCCTCAAGATAGGCAGATGTTACCACCTCCACACAAGAACAATCCCATTGCCTATTACAGTTCCCATTTCAAAGAGATACTCCCAAATATGCATGTATTTCCCTGAAAGATTTCCTGTTGTGTTTTTTTGTTTTTGTTTTTGTTTTTTGAGATGGAGTCTCTCGTTCTGTTGCCCAGGCTGGAGTTCAGTGGCATGATCTCTGCTCGCTGCAACCTCTGCCTCCCAGATTCAAGCAATTCTCCTGCCTCAGCCTCCTGAGTAGCTGGGATTACAAGCACGTGCCACCAGGCCTGGCCAGTTTTTGTATTTTTAGTAGAGACAGGGTTTCACCATGTTGGCCAGGCTGATCTCGACGTTCTGACCACGCCCAGCTAAGTTTTGTATTTTTAGTAAAGACGGGGTTTCGCCATGTTGGCCAGGCTGGTCTCAAACTCCTGACCGGCCCGGCTAATTTTTGCATTTTCAGTAGAGATGAGGTTTCACGGTGTTGCCCAGCTGGTCTTGAACTCATGACCTCAAGTGATCCGCCCAAGTCGGCCTCCTAAAGTGCTGGGATTACAAGCATGAGCCACCGTGCCCGGCCCAAGATTTCCTGTTCTTATCTCCAATAAGCCAGCTTGATGAGGAGTAGTGCTAGAGATTCCCATACTTCTTGACTTCCTTCTATCCTTTTCTGCTCACAGGCCCCCTCCCTAATGTCCCCTGTGCTCTCCATAAAAGAAATAGTGCTGGAAGCCAAATAGCAACCCTGCCAACACAAGGAAAGGCCATGTGATGTTCACCAAACTCCCATGCCACAATTCTCTTTTCCCAGAATCCTTTGCTCCTTGAAGTGTAGTCTTCCTCACCTTTCTGCCAACCTCAGCCCCTGAGTCCGCCTGTCCACCTCTGAAGAGAAGGGGAAGAGAGAGCAAATGCCCCTTGCAGGCCTGTCCCTTTGAACCAAGCCCTGAGAAGCGCTGCAGCTGTCCTCCTGTGTACCCTCCTCACAGCCCCACACACAGATGGAGAGCCCTGGGAAGGGTTCCCACAGTGCATTAGCTCCAACAGTGCAAGAGGACAAGGAGTGTGGCGCTTCCAGCCTCTGTCAATAATTCATGAGGCTCAGACTGAGGAGTACCAGTCAGATTCAGCTTTCCCTGGACATGGGGAAAATTATACTTAAGCTCTCCTATCTCATCGGGATGTGCTGAGTACCAAAGCAGAGTACTGCAGCTGTAACTTCTTGGATGAGGAAAACACTATAAATCCAGTGCAGGCCTGTTCTAGTACTTGCTCACCGTACACCCCCTTTTGAATGTCGAAATCCTTTTTCAGCTGCTCAGCTGACCTACACTAAATGAATCTTGAGCAAACATGAATTCTATTAAAAAGTCATGCCCAGAACCGATTTCACAAATCAGAATTCTTTCCCCTTTAATTGTAGCGACTGACATAAGACTGCCAAACTGGTGATTTCACCGACGACATATCTCTAAATCTACCCATCTGCTTTCATCATCTTTTCTGAAAGAAAACACTAACACATACACAAGCACACACACACACACACACACAAAGGAGCGAATGTATACTCCACAATAAAGGACTGTTAAATAAGCTTAGCTTTGTAAAACTCACTGTAATGTCTTTATGTTGTCATTTTGCCTTGAACTAGCGAAGACGTTGCCATGGACCAGCACTGCTTCTCAGTCTGGCCTTTGGAGGCCAGTGGGTTAAACCAATTCTGATGCTTGCATCTGGGTCTGTTGGGGCCTTTCTACAGTGCACCATAAGCCATCCAGATTTATTGATTCTCCCAGAAACCCAGGAGGGAGATCACTTCAGCCCACATAGCAGAATTGGAGGCTGAAGTCTTGGACACAGAATTTATAGCTAGTAAGGACTTTATTCATCATCTACTCCATACCCTCAGTAATTTACAGATGAAGAGTCTGGCCCAGGGCACCAACAATAATCACTACATGGTAGCAGTAACTACTATGTGCTTATAGCTTACAGTTCATAAAGAGATTTTGCATTCAACAAATATTTACTGAACTAAGATGGAGGCTAAGACCTGGGGACATAGTGGTTAGGGAGAACTTGAGTGCCCCCAGTTCTCAGCATTTCCACCACTGCTCCAGGGACTCTGCAGCCTCCTCTCTAGCACTTAGCCCCTGTAAAGGAGGAAGTCCCTTTGGCGAGGGATGTGAGATACTGTTTGGTCAATGACCATAGTCTGCCCTCCAGAGCCCATGAAGATGGAGGAGACCTTGGGCAGAGTGAAGGGCAGTGCCAGACCTGGTGCAGCTACTCCCTATCACAGCTCTCCCAGGCTCCTCCAGCCTCACCTGGTGAACTCTATAAGGACCACAGGACTCACCTCCATGGGCAGTCTCAAAACATTTGTCCTCCTGTGGGCTGTCACATACATTGACCCAGACTTTCTTGGAGAAGGAATTCTGAAGAAGCAAAAGCAACTCAAAACCCCCACTTCCCACAGAAGAAAAACGTGGGCAAGCAGATGTAGAAGGGCAGCGGCCAAAGTCTGCGGGTTCCTGCAGGGGCCAGGGGAGGGGCGAGCCCTACAGAAAACTTGAACAGAGAGCGCTTTGGTCACCAGCTAGCACGGGAAGGCAAGCCCCAGTCGGGCGGAACGTAGCTGGCTGCGGGGAGCAGCGGCGGAGGGAGGCGAGCGCCGCCACAGAGGACTTCCAGCGGGCCAAGGACGGGGAGGGGGCGGGCAGGGAAGCGGCCCGCCCTTCGTCCTGCCCTTAGCCCTTGGTCCTGCCCTTCGCCCTACTCTCTGTCACCTCCGCTGGAAGGAGTAGAACCCAGACTTGCTGGTCTGAGCCATGCACAAGGCGGGGCTGCTAGACCTCTGTGTCCGGGCTTGGAATTCGGTGAGGATGGCCAGCTCCGGGATGACCCGCCGGGACCCGCTCGCGAATAAGGTGGCCCTGGTAACCGCCTCCACCGACGGGTGAGTGCTCCGGCGGGAGTTTCTGAGGCCCTGGCTGCCTGGAAACAGGCACTGGCCTCTCATCCTCGGCCTCCGGTGCCCCTGTTCTCAGACCTCACACGCGGCCAAAATCTGACCCTGGAAAAAAGCAGCCGCGTGGTCCGCCTGAAGCCCCTCCGAATCCCCTGGCCCTGGACCCTCCCTTGCCAGGTTCGCGTCCCTGCTGCCTCTGGCACAACTGTGCCACCTCTGTGCAGACCCATCTTTCTGGTCCCGGCAGTGTTCTGGGCTGCCCCAGTCAACCAGCTCCACCTAGTGTCCGGGAAAACCAGAAACTAGAAATCCAAGGGAATCTGGATTTCAAAATCCTATCCCAAGGCCTCCAGCTTTATGAAAATGTACCAGACACTCTATTTGGGCACGAGAAAGTCTCCCGGGACCTCCCCCCCTTACCTAGATGGGACACAAGAGCCATGTGTCAAGATTTTTGTTTAGGTCAGTACATCTGGGCCTACCTTGTCCAGCCTTTTCCTCACCCACCACTCTTGTCTGTCTTGGTTCTCATTTCTACAACACTTTGCTAGATACCAGCTCTCCGCAAAACTAAAATACAAACGTAGGTAAAATGCTAACGACTGACAAGTGCAGAATGTGTAACTCTTCCTCCCAAGGAAATATTTACATTTCTGACCGGAGACCATCTTTTCACAAAATAGATGTTCCCAAAAAGTAACTAAGGATAGAATTTTGAGAATGTTGTAGACTAGTAAGAAAGAAACCTGGGGGCAAAGCTGTTCTGAGTGAGACCCTCAAATCATGGAAGTGGCTGCTGCACACCCACCTCATTTCTTACCTCTCAGTCCCAACAGGGGATGAAGCCTGTCACCATGGTGGGAACTGTAGAAAGTGATGTAAGTTCTTGGGAACTGAGGCTGTGGTCCAGGTCATAAGAAAAAGTAAATGAGTGCCAAAATTGGCCGTGCCATTAAGCCTGTTTTACACATAGAAGAGACACGTGGAGATCATATAGAGAAAGAGCCAGAATTCAAACCCGAACAGTCTTCAGAGCCCATGCTGTCCACCTCTTCCCCTGCACAGGCCTTGGCAGTCTTTGTCTCTTTCTGCTCACAGGATCGGCTTTGCCATTGCCCGGCGTTTGGCCCAGGACGGGGCCCACGTGGTCGTCAGCAGCCGGAAGCAGCAGAAAGTGGACCAGGCGGTGGCCACGCTGCAGGGGGAAGGGCTGAGCGTGACGGGCACCGTGTGCCATGTGGGGAAGGCGGAGGACCGGGAGCGGCTGGTGGCTACCGTGAGCTGCAGGGAAATAGGCACAGAGCCAGAAAGTGGAAAAGGGAGCCAGCCTGATCCTCCTTCCCTGCTTTCCTGGATAGCAGCACATTTTTACTGTGTGCCTTTCTGTTATGTTCATGAACTAACTTCAGAGAATCATCCCATCTCAGTCAGAGAATTTTAAAACATTCTAATGCTTCAACCCTGCATCATCCCTTGAGTACCCCAAAGAAACAGTTGGTACTGGTTCTCTAGTAATTTTCCATCTAATTGGACAGATGAGAAGGGTAAATACAATCACAAAATAGATGTTCCCACCCATGAGCTAATAAACAATCCCCTATTCTTCAGCTTATAGAGTCAAGTCCCTGGGAACCTCAGGAAGCAGCCCACCATGTTTCAGCCACTTATTATGTGCCATTTCCTGTGTTCAGAGCCTTACACAGGTTGTCTCTAGGCCTGACAACAACCCAAGCAAGGCAAGGACTATTCTCTCAGTCTGCAGAGACTGGCTCAGATAGCTGGAGCTACTTCCTAAGGTCCCACAGCCAGTAAGGAAAGAGCCGTGATTCAACCCAGACCTCCCAAGCTCCCTTCCTTTATTGGCTGGCTACAGACTACCAGGTACTGGACTTTAGTCTCAAAGAAAGTATATAAGTCAATGTCACAGTTAGTAGTGGACACCAGCCTTGCAGCTGCTGAAGAAAATATGAACCATCCAACAAAGGAAGCTCCTCTTCCCTTGAGGCTCAGGACACACTTTATTCCCCAGAGTGGAAGGGAGAATCTACCCAAAAATGGATAGTACAGGATTGTGCTAACAGATTGGAAGGTTGGCAGAAATAATTGCATAATCTTCTTAGAAGAGGAGGATCTTAACAATAGTAGACGGTAGTCTGGTAGACTGTATAGGGTAATTCTGTTTTTAAGGAACTGTCTGGCAAATGCTCAGATGTGCATTGGAAAGAACCAAATGTGAGTCCAAGAGAGTCACAAATGTGAGTCCAAAAAAGCCTGGCCTAGGCTGGTGAACACAGCCTAAGATTGGGGACTTGATCCTGATAGTGGAAGGAGCTGTTTGGGAGTCTGGGTCAATTAGCACTAACTATATGACATGTAAGTAGCAATTTAATGTCAAAATCCTGCTGGAAAAACATCCTGTGACCCCCACTAGTTCACTTAACAAGGCCTACAGGCCTAGCCCAGAAGTGATACTTGAGCTAAACGTTTAGGAATAAATGTGAATGGACAGATGGAATAGAGATGAGGTTCCAGATAACTCCACAAAATGAGCAGACAGCCAAGAAGGAACTGAAGGAAAGAGAGGAGCGCTGTCAGTCCACAGTGGAGAGCACAGGCTTAGAAGTACTGCTGGGAAAGGGGCTGCATTGGAAAGATAGAGGCCATGGGCCTCCATATCCTTTTTTTCTTTTTTTTTTCTTTTTCTTTTTTGAGACATAGTTTCACTCTTGTTGCCCAGGCTAGAGTGCTATGGCACAATCTTAGCTCACTGCAACCTCAGCATCCAGGTTCAAGCAATCCTCATGCCTCAGCATCCCAAGTAGCTAGGATTACAGGCATCCACCACCACGTCCAGCTAATTTTTGTATTTTAGTAGAGATGGGGTTTCACAATATTGGCCAGGCTGGTCTTGAACTCCGGATCTCAGGTGATCCGCCCCCTCGGCCTCCCAAAGTGCTGGGATTACAGGCATGAGCCACCGCACCCGGCAATAGCTTCTTAAAAGGATATGTTAAGGACCTTAAAAGGATATGTTTAGACATCCTTATAGCAAATAAGAAGCCATGTGAGGTTTTGAGCAAGAGAAAGATGGTTATTAAGAAAGATAATCTGGCTCTGGTAGAAAGGATATACAAAGAAGACACTGAATCCAGGGTATCAGTGAGGAAGCTGTTGCTGTCATCCAGGTTTAGAGCAGTGGTGGTGGGACTGGAACAGATGTGCCCAAGAGACATTTAGTGGGAACGGACCAAGATTTTCCAACCACATGTCAAAAAGTGGGAAACACGAGCGAAGTCAAAAATGACTCTCAGGTAGTTTGTGTGACCATTGTCAGAGAGGAGAATGATAGAATACTTGTCAGCTATTCGAAATGTCTTCTGCCAATTGCCACATGTTACCCTGCAATGAGAAAAGCCACTGCCCTGAGAATGGTTACTACCCAGTGGCCTCCTCATCTGCACCACAAAGCTTCTAAGTGTGTGGTAAGCGGAAACCAGATTAGCTGCCTATCTGCTTGATTATATTTTTTCTTAAAAATGTATAACTATCAGAACACAGAGCAAACAGCTCCTAACCGTTTTAGTGTAGTGATCACACAATTTAGAACAAGACTTAGATACTTTTTTTTTTTCCAAAGACAAGGCCTCACTCTGTTTCCCAGGCTGGAGTGCAGTGGCATGATCATAGCTCACTGTAACCTCCAACCCCTGAACTCAAGCAATCCTGCCACCTCAGCCTCCCAAGTGGCTAGGACTACAGGCATGAGGTATACTGCAGAGTAGAAAATGTCTCCAGGTGATTCTAGAGCAATCCACTGTCCTCACCCAGCCCAAAAACATGTGAACTCAGCACAGCGCACATCACTTATTAACTTACTCTGCACCTCCCTGGTAACAAGTCCATTGGTGAGACTTAGACAAAACCAAGGCAGGTGACTGGGCTTTATGCCAAAATTTAAAGGGTGCAGGAAAGTATTAACACTGGTTTTAAAAGATTATATGACTGTAAATTTTATTAGATTTACACATTGACAGCCCAGGCATTCCTTCAACCATCTAGAAACAACTGAGTTTAGCACCTAGTTAACGAGAATAATTAGTTAAAACGGGAAGCTAGCAGATGGTGTACATTGTTAGTAACACCCCTCTGTGTGCCAAGTCTGAAGCACAAAGTTGACCAAGGGCCCATGTACTGCTACTTGCCCAAGGCATCAAAATTGCCAGTTCCGGGCAAATGTAAAGTCTGGTTTCAGGGTCACTTTGTAGAGAAAACTCTTGTTGGCAGATTCTGCTTGGCCATTCATTACTCTAGCACACGCCTCACTACCTACTTATAGCTGATTAAGGAGGTGAGATGTTGCCTTTCTTGGCTTTCTCAGTTTAAATGTCAGTTTCTACCTTGAATCTTTCATGCCTTCAGGTCAAAAGAGAGAGACAGAGACAGAGAAAATGCCATCATAACTAAATATGGAATTGCTTTAAATTCAGGCTGGTATCTTCTCCCATCATGGCTCTCCTGGGCAGTCAGTTTCCTAATGACCCCAACTCACTTTCAGAGGGCTCTTATGAATTAGCGGTGTGCTACAGAATGGGAGACTGACCTCAGTTCTTCCACTGCTAACTAGCTTTGTGCCCTGAGCAAATCACTTTCCCAAACACAGAATAAGCAGGCCTCCTGTTCTTAGCTACCCTCAGTGTGTCACTACTGAACTATATGGTCTTGAGAAAATTCCCAGAACCTGTTTCATCATCTCCACCTTAAGGACATTGGAATAGATGATCTCAAAGGCCCCTCCAGGGTAACTTTCTTCAGCTCTATTTAAGCCCGTTTTTCCATTCAGGTAAGTGTGGACAGATTGACTTTGAGATAAGGGTAACTTATTCAAGGAGAACTGGACAGTAAGCACTTGGAGAAATGGGGGTGGAACTCACTGTGAAAGGAAGAGGAGGGGTCTGGAAATAGATTTTGAGGTGAGACTTGAAATCATGAGAATGAAGGAGCTTCCCAAAGGGAGAGTGTAAAGAAAAGCGCAAAGGGTCAGAGACAGCCTTAGAAGAATAGGAGGTGGGAAGAAAAGACTGCAAAAAAATGTAAGACAAACTTCCTGGTGGCTCACACCTGTAACAATTTCAGATACTGAGGCAGGTGAATGGCTTGAGCTCAGGAGTTCCAGACCAGCCTCGGCAACAGGGCAAGACCCTGTCTCTACAAAAAATACAAAAATTGGCGGGGTGTGGTGGCAAGTACTTGTACTCCCGACTACTTTGGGGACTGAGGCAAGAGGATGGCTTGAACCCAGTAGATCAAGGCTGCAGTGAGCTGAGATCATGCCACTGTACTCCAGCCTGGGTGACAGAGCAAGACTCCGTCTAAAAAAGAAAGAAGGAAGCCAACCTTAAATGGTTAGCAGCAGATCTTGGGGTAGTTTTCAAAAAAAAAAAAAAAAAGATGTTTTAGGAAAGAGAACTTATTTTGATGATAGTTCCTAAGAAGGAAGGTTTTGTTGTCATTTTTTTTTTTTTTAATATAAAGACAAGGTCTCGCTATGTGGCTCTAGCTTCTCTCAAACTCCTCAGCTCAAGTGATCCGCCCACCTTGGCCTCCCAAAGTGCCATGATTACAGGCGTGACCCACAGGGCATAACTCAAAAGCAAGTTTTTATCAACATGGGTAAATGTACCTCCCTTACTTACTGCAGCCCTGGTCCAGACCTCACCCCCTCTCTCTAGGCTGTGAAGCTTCATGGAGGTATCGATATCCTAGTCTCCAATGCTGCTGTCAACCCTTTCTTTGGAAGCCTAATGGATATCACCGAGGAGGTGTGGGACAAGGTGAGAGGGGATTAAATCAACAGGGGGCTGGCCTCAGAACACATTCAGTACAAACTCCATCTGCTTTTAGAATGTGTTTGTCAAGGGCAGTGTAAATGTGAGGACTCTTTGCCATGTGCCACACACGTGGAGCACACATGGTAAAGGGCGGGGTGGGGGGTAGCTCTATCCCTGCCCTTCTTATTCATTTCTGCTACTCCTAGTTCTGACTGCTCATATTTGCTCTTCACTCTCTGTAGTCTACTCCCCTCCCCAGGCTTCTTCCCCAGTATGCTCTTCTACGTGGCTGATTTCCAACAGAGACATAGCAGCTAATATGCCAACAACTACAACACTTAAATTTACACACCCACCTGACCCCTTTCAGTGGACAAAAAGTAATCTTTTTTATTAGTTGGGAAATATTAAATGCCGCTAGTTATTTAAAATACTGATTCTGGTGAAATGAGCAGTTGCCACTTTATAACATACACCCTTTAAAAATAAAAAATAAAAACCCGTACTAGTTTCTTCTTAGCTGCAATGTCAAGAAAATCTGAGATCCGGATGTCTAAATTCAAGTGGTAGAATATTGGGTTTTATGTGAAAATGTATAATTACATTATATTCATAATATATTTCACACATATTTAATTACAAAGTTTTAATTAAAATATTTGTTTTTGTTTATTAAGGTTAATATTCCCACATGATTTGGAAATGCTAATTTTTTATGATTTCTCATGGTTTTGCTTTTTACTCTGATGTTGTATTAGTCTGTTCTGTGTTGCTATAAAGGAATACCTGAGCTGGGCAATTCATAAAGAAAAGAAGTTTGTTTTGGCTTACAATACTGCAGACTGTACAAGAAGCATGGTGCCAGTATCTGCTTCTGATGAGGCCTCAGGAAGCTTACAATCATGGCAGAAGGAAAAAGGGAGCAGGGTGTCACATGGCAAGAGAGGAAGCAAGAGAGAGAAACCAGTCTGTTTTAAACAACTAGTCCTGGCATGAACTAATAGAGTGAGAACTCACTCATTGCCACAGGCAGGGCACCAAGCCATTCATAAGGGATCCACCCCCGTGACCCAAACACCTCACACCAGGTCCCACCTTGAACATTGGTGATCACATTTCAACATGGGACTTAGAGGGCACAAACATACCAACTATATCAGATGTCATCAAAAATTTCTCAACACTAAAGTATCAGGTTGTGAAAATACTGTGATTTATTTACTAGTGTTTCATACACATAAAGACCAAAGTGCTAAAATGTTCTTCAGTGAGCTAGTTTTTGATTCTAGATGAGCTAGTTTGAGCGAAGCCTGGGCAACACAACGAGACCTTTTGTCTATATTAAAAACAACAGAAACAACAACAACAACGACAACAAAACCTTCCTTCTTAGGAATTATCATCAAAATGGCTTCTCTTTCTTAAACCATCTTTTCTTCAAAACTACCCAAAGATTTGCTGCTAACCATTTAAGGTTGGCTTCTTTCTTTCTTTTCTTAGACAGTCTTGCCCTGTCTTTTTTGCCTTTTTCTTTTTTTTTTTTTTTTTTTTTTTTCATTTCTTTTTTCTTTGCTGTGTCACCAAGGCTGGAGTGCTGTAGTGCGATCTCAGCTCACTGCAACCTCTGCCTCCCAGGTTCAACCTCAGCTCCTGAAGTACCCAGGACTACAGGCATGTGCCACCACACCAGGCTAATTTTTTGTATTTTTATTAGAGATGGGGTTTCACTGTGTTGCCCAGGCTGGTCTCAAATTCCTGGCCTCAACAGATACCCCCACCTTGGCCTCCCAAAGTATTGGGATTACAGGCACGAGCCACCGCACCCAGCCAGATTCTTATACTCTTTAAAATAGAGGAACATCTTTCGTGAACAGTCTGAATAGAGACCATATGAAAGTCAGTTTTACACTAAGTACAGGCACACCTCGGAGATATTGTGGGTCTGGTTCCAGGCACCACAATAAATTCAATATTATAATAAAGCCAGTCACATGAATTTTTTGGTTTCCCAGTGCATATAAAAGTTATGTTTACACTATAATGGTCATCTAATGGTAGTCTATTAAATGAGCAGTAGTATTATCTCTTAAAATATATATATGTATCTAAAGTTTAAAATAGTTTATTGCTAAAAAATGCTAACAATCATCTGAGACTTCAGAAGCTGTAATCTTTTTGCTGGTGGAGGGTCTTGTCTCCACATTGATGGTGGCTGACTTAGGGTGGTGTTCCTGAAGGCTGGGGTGGCTGTGGCAATCTCTTCAAATAAGCCAGCAGTGAAGTTTGCCACATCAGTTGATTCTTCCTTTCACAAAAGATTTCTCTGTAACATGCAATGCTGTTTCATAGCATTTACCCACAGTAGAGCTTCTTTCAAAATTGGAGTCAATCCTATCAAACTCTGCCACTGCTTAATCAACTAAGTTCATGTAATATTCTAAATCTCGTGTTGTGATTTCAACAATGTTCGTGGCATCTTCACCAGAAATAGATTCCATCCCAAGAAACCACTTTCCTTACTTATCCATAAGAAGCCACTCCTCAGCCGTTTACATTTTGTCGTGAGATTGCAGCAATGCAGTCCCATCTTCAGGCTCTACTTCTGGATCTCTTGCTATTTCCACCACATCTGCAGTTCCTTCCTCTGATGCAGTCTTGAACCCCTCCATGTCATCCATGAGGGTTGGAATCAACTTTTTCCAGACTCCTGTTAATGTAGATATTTTGACCTCCTCCCATGAATC
Source organism: Macaca nemestrina (assembly GCF_043159975.1). Taxonomy (NCBI): domain Eukaryota; kingdom Metazoa; phylum Chordata; class Mammalia; order Primates; family Cercopithecidae; genus Macaca; species Macaca nemestrina. Next base: position 84,263,389 of record NC_092131.1, on the reverse strand, counting down.
ACAAATATTCTTAATGGCATCTAGAATGGTGAATCCTTTTCAGAAGGTGTCAGTTAACTTTGCTGTGATCCATCAGAGGAATCACTATCTATGGCAGTTACAGCCTTACAAAATGTATTTCTTAAATAATAAGACTTGCAAGTCAGAGGTACCCCCTGATCCATGGACTACAGAATGGACGTTGTGTTAGCAGGCATAAAAACAACATTAATCTCCTTGTACATCTCCATCAGAGTTTTTGACTGACCAGTTGCATTGTCAATGAGCAGTAATAGTTTGAAAGGAATCTTTTTCTGAGCAGTAGCTATCAACATTGAGCTTTAAATGTTCAGTTAACCATGCTATAAACAAATGTACTCTTATTCAGGCTTTGTATTCCATTTATAGAGCATGGGCAGAGTAGATTTAGCATAAATCTTGAGAGCCATAGAATTTTCAGAATGGTAAATGAGCATTGGCTTCAACTTAAAGTCACTGGCTGCATTAGACCCTAACAAGAGAATAAGCCTGTCCTTTGAAGTTTTGAAGCCAGGCGTTGACTTCTCCTCTCTAGCCATTAAAGCCCTACAGGGCACCTTCTTTCACTAGAAGGTTGTTTCATCTACAGGAAAACCTATTGTTTGGTGTAGCCACCTTCATCACTGATCTTAGCTAGATCTTCTGGATAACTTGCTGCAGCTTCTACATCAGCACTTGCTGCTTCACCTTGCACTTTTATGTTACAGAGATGGCTTCTTAAACCTCATGAACCAACCTCTGCTAGCTTCAAACTTTTCTTCTGGAGCTTCCTCACCTCTCTCAGCCTTCAAAGAATTAAAAAGTTAGGGCCTTTTTCTGATTAGGCTTTGGCTTAAGGGAATGTTGTGGCTAGTTTGATCTTCTATCCAGAACACTAGAACTTTCTCTCTATATTAACAATAAAGCTGTTTTGCTTTCTTATCATTTACGTGTTCACAGAAGTAGCACTTTTAATTTCCTTCAAGAATTTTTCCTTTGCACTCACAATTTGGCTAACTGGTGCACATGGCCTAGCTTTCAGCCTGCCTCAGCTTTCAACATGCCTTCCTCACTAAGCTCAATTATTTCTAGCCTTTGATTTAAAGTGCAAGATGTGTGACTCTTCCTTTCACTTGAACACTTAGAGGACATTATATGGTTATTAATTGGTCTAATTTCAATATAAACGTGTCTCAGGGAATATGGAGGCCTACAGAGAGGAAGAGAGATGGGAGAAGGGCAGAGCAGTCAGAACGTACAACATTTATCGATTAAGTTCACCTTCTTTTCTGGGTGTGGTTTGTGGTATCCCAAAACAATTATAATAAAAACATGAAAGACCACTGATCACAGATCACCATAACAGATATAATAATAATGAAAAAGTCTGAAATATTCCAAGAATTACTGAAATGTGACCCAGAGACAAAGTCAGCACATGCCATTGGAAAAATGGCTCTCATTAGCGCAGGGTTGCCATGAAACTTCAATTTGTAAAAAAAAAAGAAAACACACAGTATCTGCAAAGCATAATAAAATGAGATGTGTCTATAACTTTTCTTTTATATATCTTTTAAACTATCACAGTACATCAAATGCAAACATAATGGCTGATCCTTGATTGAGCTCTGGACTTTAAAAAACACAACACACATTTGGGGGACAAATGAGGCCCATATATTAGATAGCATTCTCATCATTGTCAGACTCTTGGTTGTGATAACAGATTATGGTTGTGTAAAAGAACATCGTTACTCTCTGGAAATGTCTGATAAGTATTTAGGGATAGAGCATTGTAATATCTGCAACTGAGTTTACTTATTTTATTTTATTTATGTATTTATTTTTGTGATGGAGCCTCACACTATTCCCCAGGCTGGAGTGCAGTGGTGCTATCTCAGCTCACTGCAACCTCCACCTCCTGGGTTCCAGCTATTCTGCTGTCTCATCCTCCTGAGTAGCTGAGACTACAGGCAGATGCCACCACATCCGGCTAATTCTTGTATTTTTAGTACAGATGAGGTTTGCCATGTTGCCCAGGCTGGTCTCAAACTCCTGACCTCAAAGTGGTCCACCCACCTTGGCCTCCCGAAGTGCAGGGATTACAGGCATGAGCCACCATGACCAGCCCTGAGTTTCTTTTTTTTAATTTACATTTTTATTTTTTTATTTGTGTTCTTAGTAATTTTTCATTTTATTATATAAAATCTTACAGAAAACTTGCAACTGAGTTTCAGTGGTTCATTTAAAAAAACTGTACAGATCTACAGAGAGGACAAATGGAACACAATGTGAACAATTGGTGAATCTAAGTGAACGATCTCCAGATATTCGTTGTATTTCTATTACCAATTTTTCTGTAAGACTGAAATATTTTAATATAAGCAGTTGTCTAGAACAATGTAACACATTTGTTTTACATTATGGATGTGGGGATTCTGATTATAGCCTGTCCCCCAGCTTCCCCAGAAGGTGCCTCCTCATGATCCCACTTTCTAATCAGGTCTAGCCAGGCAGTCCATCCTAGAGGGCCAAGAGCATCTCACTCCCTAAGCACAGAAGCCAGAGAAGTGCTAGAACAACCCCAGGTATCCAAGGTCAGGCCACATTTTCCCTGAGAACCATGGCCCACTCTAGGGCAAGTCCAGGAGGCTGACAATTGCAGACTTTCCCTACTTTGAAGAAACGCAGAAAACGCAGCTCAAATCCAAAGGAGCCCTGAGGATTTAGGCCCCTTCTGGGCCACATCATACTTGGCTGGTGACGAAACAAGATGAACCAGGCTCCATTTTTTCTCACCTGAACCTAATGTATCATTATCTAGCTGAGCAGCTGGTGAGAGCTACTTCTCCCTGAACCTCAGTTTCTTCATGTGCAAGATGCAGCTGAATCATCCTAAGATCTTCGTCAGTTCTGACAAACATCCTAGGAACCCACTCTAACTCCTCATTGCCATGCCTCCTCCAGTGCTCTTCACTCATGCTGTTTCCCCTTCTTCTCTTGGCTTCAGACTCTGGACGTTAATGTGAAGGCCCCAGCCCTGATGACAAAGGCAGTGGTGCCAGAAATGGAGAAACGAGGGTACAGAGAGTGAGGGAGAGCCTGGGTGAGATGGGACCCCACACGGGCTGAGGGCAATGGTCCAGGCTGGGAAGACCGTCAGCTCTCTTCTTTTTCCAGAGGCGGCTCAGTGGTGATCGTGGCCTCCATAGCAGCCTTCAGTCCATCTCCTGTAAGAACCCTTTTGACTGCCCCTTCCATCCCATCCTGTACATCTTTCCACCCCAACTGTTACCCAAAGAAGTTTGTGTCCCCTTTTAGAATCACACCACCAAGTCCCTGCCCACAAAATAGATGCCTTGCCTCCACAAACCATAACCTAAGGGAGGTTTAGCCACAAGACAGTTTCCTAACTGTGCCCCTCCATTACAGGAGATCCCTATTGAGCACTGCCCTTTATGTCTAGTTATTAGAACCCAGAGTGACCTGGAAATTATGAGTCTAACCCATTGTTTTCTATCTCCAGGGCTTCACTCCTTACAATGTCAGTAAAACAGCTTTGCTGGGCCTCACCAAGACCCTGGCCATAGAACTGGCCCCAAGGAACATTAGGGTGAACTGCCTAGCACCTGGACTTATCAAGACCAGCTTCAGCAGGATGGTGAGGAAGGAGAGCTCTGCATCCCACTGGAACCCCTTAAAAGGCATCCATCTTCTTGGACGGGGAAGCCCAGTACCTGATTCCTGAACTCTCAACCACTCCCTTCTCCTTCCCTTGGCTTTTCCATGTTCCCTCTCTGTACCAACTGCCCTTTCCAAGCCAGACTCCAGTCACACCATTTCTAAGGCATAGGGTGGAGACTGAGGTATTCAGACTCTACTCACACTGTTTCCTCTCTCCTTCCATGGATGAGAATTGGAGAGATGCAGCAAAATGCATCACTAGAACCTGAAACAAATGAAACACATGAGGGCAGTGGGGAGAGCTGGGAGCTAGAAAAAAAAATAGGAAGTGAAAGAGGGAAGTCTCTCCATCCTTACTTTCTGTTGCCATGAGGACGGGCAGTTTCTTTCTTTTTTGTTCCTCACTTTCCTCTTCTTAAACATAAAGAGATTTCCCTTCTTCCTGCAGTTCTGGATGGACAAGGAAAAAGAGGAAAGAATGAAAGAAACCCTGCAGATAAGAAGGTAAAACTATTATGGGATCAAGGGCCCTAAAAGGCAGGGGGATGGAAAGGTCTGGTCTCTAGCAGCCCACAGCCCGCTGTCTCAGTCCCACAGATAACACAGGCAGGCTCTCCTCTGCCTCACAGAGCACAAATTCATAAACACTATCACTGCAGTGGCCTAAGCAAGAAGTCAGCTTCCCTTTCAAAAAGTAAACTCAGAGATATCAGGGTTTCAGGAGTGCAGAGCTCTGGGAGAAGCCCTGAGTCCTCTCTCCATCTGGGGGATTGCCTCCACCTCTGAGCATCCTTGGAGACCAGGGACCAAAACCAAAACCATGCATTTTTAGTTCCCATGAATAATGACACATGTTTACAAAACTCAGGTTGATGATCTACAATCCAAATGAAAAGAATGAAGAGCTTTACTAAGCCCCAAACTCCCCTTGCCTAAGGAGTTACTTTCTTCCCCAGTGAGCTGGGTGAACTGTTCAAGCACCTTTGTTGAGCTCACTTTCCTCTAAGTTCCCCGCCTCTCTTTACCTTCTGGCTTCAGGGCACTATCTACTTCCTCCATCTTGTCCCTCAAGGACAAATGCCAGCAATGCCTAACTCTGTACTGGTCCAGACATCCCAAATTTTCCCAAAGCCATTCTGATGTCAGGCATCAGCTACAGGCCTGGTTTATAAGTCACGGGATTGTCATCCTAGAGCTCTGATGAATGATCCAGCCCATGTAGCTCAATCCTGGATTCACATTAGAATCACCTGTGGAGCTTTTTAAACTGCAGGTGCTCAGGCCCCGCCCACTCCCAGAGATTCTTTTTTAATTGGTCCAAGGTAGGACTTGACCATCTGGGCTTTTGTTTTTGTCTTTTCTTTTTTTGTTTAAGCTTCTCAAATGATTGCAAGATACAGCTAGAATGAAGAACCATTAATTCAGCCCTTCTAGGTTTGAGCTACTCACTCTGCCCACCTCTAGAGCATACTATGGCAGGCAGATTAAAGTGTCCCCTAACTATGCAGTCACTGACAAAAAAAGAATTAGCACATTCTCACCAAATGAACCTGACTTTAAGGGACAAGTATAGATTCCTGAAAAGGTCGTCTGTAAGTTGAACCTGTACAAATGGAATCATTTTAAACACACCATTTACTGTCACACAGACTCCCTGATACTTTAGTGTGTGCACATGTGAAACCATTTTTTTTTTGAAGTATGAAATAATTGCTCACCATTTTATCTATATAACTTTGGATCTTGGTGTCCTGAGCTCTCTATAAAACAGTATGTTTCCATAGTATTTGAATATTATGGGTAATGGTTTTTCCGAGTACAGTATGCTTCTACTAAATTATAACAGCATATCCTCATGGTAACCCTATTTGATAGGCAGAAAGCTTGTACACTGATCCTGAAAAGTCATCTGATAATTCTTGATTAAGCAAACTTCATTCCCTGTGTCCCAGGTGAAGGGGCCAGAACTATTTTATTTTTACTCCCTTCCTTTCTTCCCCTATTCCCCAGGTTAGGCGAGCCAGAGGATTGTGCTGGCATCGTGTCTTTCCTGTGCTCTGAAGATGCCAGCTACATCACTGGGGAGACAGTGGTGGTGGGTGGAGGAACCCCATCCCGCCTCTGAGGACCCGGAGACAGCCCACGGGGCAGTTTTGGGCTTTAGCTCCTGGTGCTGTTCCTGCATTCATAAACTGGCCTTTTCCACCTCTGCTCACCTTACTGTTCACCTCACAAAATGAATTCTGCCCTGTGACAAGATCCAGCCTTCCCTGCCGTCAAGTTGGCGTCTTACTCAGGATTCCTGCTGTTGCTGTGCCCTTGGGTAAAGGCCTCCCCTGAGAACACAGCCTGCTGACAAGGCTGAGTCTACCTTGGCAAAGACCAACAGATATTTTTTGCCCGGGCCACTGGGGAATTTGAGGGGAGATGGGAGAGAAGGAAGCTGGAGTGGAAGGAGCAGAGTTGCAAATTAACAACTTGCAAATGAGGCGCAAATAAAATGCAGATGATTGCGCGGCTTCGAATCAACCTGTTCATTTCTCAGTGTGGGGTGCTTAGCTGAGCAGAGAGCAGAAGTCTGGCCAGGCTGGATCTCTGGATCCCCCAGCCCTCCTCCCTGTCTCCAGGACCTGAGCGTGATGTTCAGGGGTGGAGGTGTCTGCAGAGCTGCCAACTGGAAGGAAGGTGGCACGGGAACTGCCAGGACGCCACGGGAATCCCTGAGGCAGGGCCAGGCTGGCGAGGGTGGGGAAGGATGAACTCTCTAACACCTCCCCGCCCCTTGCCTCCCAGATCCCGCCAGGTTCTCTCCCAGCATGGCCCTAGTTTCCGAGTTCCCTCCCGAGTCAGCAAGGACAAGCTGGACGGGTCCTGAGCCAGTGGGGAATAGTAAAAGGCCCTGCAAGGTACCCAGACCGACAAACAAAAGAAATGAGTTCTGCTCACGGCCCGAGGACTGAGTACACGGAAAGGGGGAACGCTACCCCCGAAGGCCCGGACACCAGGTTATGCGCGCCGGGCCTTTCATGCTGGAGCCCAGGAGAGGGGTAGAGGCCAGCGGCCTGTGGTCTCACCCTACCCGGCAGCGCGGCGCGCATGCTCAGTCCGGCAATTCCCCGGGCGGGGCGGGAGAGCGGCGCTAAGACGCGCGGGAGAGGAGCGCTTATGCTGCCGCCCCTGACGGGAGCGGGCTCTGCAACTACTGCAGCGCTCAGCGCCCCTATCAAAGCGTAGTCTAGCATGTGTCCCGGCTCCCCGGCTGCAAGGGTGGCGGCGGCTCCTCTGCAGCAGCCTCAACAGCTGGAGCCCATGGCCAAGCCCAGCGTGGAGCTCACCCGCGAGTTTTAAGGTAAGATGCTGCCTCGGTCTCTGGGACTGTCAGTCCGGGAGCATCCCAGACCCAGCGTGTTCCTTCCCGCGGTGCACCCCAGCCCGGTGCCTCACACGCACCCCCCCACGCCACGCCATGCATCCCGGTTCCAAGGCACCCCCTGTATCCTAGTCTGGGCATTCATATTTCTGGAGCATCCCCCGCTGGAGCTGGAGCTTGACGAGGGAGGGACGATCGCCATTACTGAGGCTTGAGTAGGCAGTTCTAGCTCAGTGTAAGCAAAGTCACAGGGAAGCTCGAACTGGGCGGAGCCCACCTCAACTCAGCAAGGCCTATGCCTCTCTAGATTCCACCTCAGGGGGCAGGGCATACCTGAACAAAAGGAAGCAGACAGCTTCTGCAGACTTCAGCTTCTCTGCCTGACAGCTCAGAAGAGACCAGTGGTTCTCCCAGCATGGCATTTGAGCTCTGATAATGGACAGATTGCCTCCTCAAGTGGGTCCCTGACCCCCGTGTAGCCTGACTGGGAGACACCTCCCAGTAGGGGTCGACAGACACCTCCTACAGGTGGGTGCCCCTCTGGGACCAAGCTTCCAGAAGAAAGATCAGGCAAAAATATTTGCTGTTCTGCAGCCTCTGCTAGTGATACCCAGGCAAACAGGGTCTGCAGTGGACCTCCAGCAAACTCCAAAAGACCTGCAGCTGAGGGGCCTGTCTGTTAGAAGGAAAACTAACAAACAGAAACCAATAGCATCAACATCAGCAAAGGACAGTATCAACATCAGAATAGCAAAGGACAACCACACCAAAACCCCATCCATAGGTCACCAACATCAATGACCACAGATAGATAAAACCACAAAGATGGGAGAAACCAGAGCAGAAAGGCTGAAACTTCCAAAAACCAGAAAGTCTCTTCTCCTCCAACAGAATACAAGTCCCCGCCAGCAAGGGAACAAAATTGTATGGAGAATGAGTTTGACGAGTTGATAAAAGCAGGCTTCAGAAGGTCAATAATAACAAACTTCTCCGAGCTAAAGGAGCATGTTCTAACCCATCGCAAGGAAGCTAAAAAACCTTGAAAAAAGGTTAGACAAATGGCTAACTAGAATAAAGAGTGTAGAGAAGAGCTTAAATGACCTGATGGAGCTGAAAACCACAGTATGAGAACTTCATGAAGGATACACAAGCTTCAATAGCCAATTCAATCAAGTGGAAGAAAGGATATCAGTGATTGAATGTCAAATTAATTAAAGTCAGAAGACAATATTACAGACAAAAAGAGAAAAAAGGAACATTCAAATTCAGGAAATACAGAGAACACCACAAACATACCCCTTAAGAAGAGCAACCTCAAGACACATAATTGTCAGATTCACCAAGGTTAAGGGCAGCCAGAGAGAAAGGTTGGGTTACCAACAAAGGGAAGCCCATCAGACTAACAGGGGATCTCTCAGCAGAAACCCTACAATCCAGAAGACAGTCATGACCAATATTCAACATCCTGAAAGAAAATATTTTTCAAACTAGAATTTCATATCCAGCCAAACTAGCTTCATAAGTGAAGGAGAAATACAATCCTTTACAGACAAGCAAATGCTGAGAGATTTTGTCACCACCAGGCCTGCCTTACAAGAGCTCCTGAAGGAAGCACTAAACATGGAAAGGAACAACCGGTACCAGCCACTGCAAAAACATACCAAATTGTAAAGATCATCAATGCTATGAAGAAACTGCATCAATTAATGGGCAAAATAACCAGCTAACATCATAATGACAGGATCAAATTCACACATAACAATATTAACCTTAAATGTAAATGGGATAAATGCCCAATTAAAAGACACAGACTGGCAAATTGGATAAAGAGTCAAGACCCATTGGTGGGCTATAGTCAGAAGACCCATCTCATGTGCTAAGACACACGTAGGCTTAAAATGAAGGGATGAAGGAAGATCTACCAAACAAATGGAAAGGGAAAAAAAGCAGGGGTTGCAATCCTAGTCTCTAATAAAACAGACATTAAACCAACAAAGATGAAAAGAGACAAAGAAAGTCATCACATAATGGTAAACGGATCAATTCAACAAGAAGAGCTAACTATCCTAAATATATATGCACCAAATACGGGAGCACCCAGATTCGTAAAGCAAGTTCTTAGAGACCTACAAAGAGGCTTAGACTCCCACACAATAATAATGGGAGACGTTAACACCCAACTGTTAATATTAGACAGAAAATTAACAAGGATGTCCAGGACTTGAACTCAGCTCTAGACCAAGCAGGTGTAATACAAATCTACAGAACTCTCCACCCCAAATCAACAGAATATATATTCTTCTCAGCACCATATCACACTTATTCTGAAATTGACCACATAATTGGAAGTAAAACACTCTTCACCAAATGTCAAAGAACAGAAATCACAACAAACTGTCTCTCAGACCACAGTGCAATCAAATTAGAACTCAGGATTAAGAAACTCATTCAAAACTGCACAACTACATAAAAACTGAACAACCTGAACAACCTGCTCCTGAATGACTACTGGGTAAATAACAAAACGAAGGCAGAAGTAAAGATGTTCTTTGAAATCAATGAGAACAAAGACACAACATACCAGAATCTCTGGGACACATTTAAAGCAGTTTGTAGAGGGAAATTTATAGCACTGAATGCCCACAAGAGAAAGCAGGAAAGACCTAAACTCAACACCCTAACCTTAAAATTAAAAGAAGTAGAGAAGCAAGAGCAAAAAAATTCAAAAGCTAGCAGAGGACACGAAATAACTAAGATCAGAGCAGAACTGAAGGAGACAGAGACACACAAAAAGAAAAACTTCAAAAAATCAATGAATCCAAGAGCTGGGTTTTTTTTCAAAGGTCAACAAAATAGATAGACCGCTAGCAAGACTGCTAAGAAAGAAAAGAAGAATCAAATAGACACAATAAAAAATGATAAAGGGAATATAACCACTGATCCCACAGAAATACACACTACCATCAGAGAATATTACAAACATCTCTATGCAAATAATCTAGAAAACTTAGAAGAAATGGATACATTCCCAGACAAATACACCCACCCAAGACTAAATCAGGAAGAAGTTGATTCACTGAATACACTAATAACAGGTTCTGAAACTGAGGCAATAATTAATAGCCTACCAAACAAAAAAAGTCTAGGACCAGATGGATTCACAGCCGAATTCTACCAGAGGTAGTAAGAGGAGCTGGTACCATTCCTTCTGAAACTATTACAATAAATACAAAAAGAAGGAATCCTAACTAATTTTATAAGGCCAGCATCATCCTGATAACAAAGCCTGGCAGAGATACAACAAAAAAAGATAATTTTAGGCCAATATCCCTGATGAACATCATTGCGAAAATCCTCAATAAAATACTGGCAAACTGAATACAGCAGCACATCAAAAAGCTTATCCGCCACGATCAAGTTGGCTTCATCCCTGGGATGCAAGGCTGGTTCAACATACGCAAATCAATAAATGTAATCCATCACATAAACAGAAGCAAGGATAAAAAACCACATGATTATCTCAATAGATGCAGAGAAGTCTTTGGCAAAATTAAACACCCCTTCATGCTAAAAACTCTCAATAAACTAGGAATAGATGTAATGCATCTCAAAATAATAAGAACTATTTGAATGGGCAAAACTGGAAGCATTCCCTTTGAAAACTGGCATAAGACAAGGATGCCCTCCCTCACCACTCCTATTCTACATAGTATTGGATGTTCCAGCCATGGCACTTAGGCAAGGGGAAGAAATAAAGGGTATTCAATTAGGAAAAGAGGAAGTCAGATTGTCCCTGTTTGCAGATGACATGATTGTCTATTTAGAAAACCCCATCATGTCAGCCCAAAATCTCCTTAAGCTGATAAGCAACTTCAGCAAAGTCTCAGGACACAAAATCAATGTGCAAAAATCACAAGCATTCCTATACACCAATAATAGACAGCCAAATCATGAGTGAACTCCCATTCACAATTACTACAAAGAGAATAAGATACCTAGGAATCCAACTTACATGGGACATGAAGGACCTCTTCAAGGAGAACTGCAAACCACTGCTCAAGGAAATAAGTGAGGATACAAACAAATGGAAAAACATTCCATGTTCGTGGATAGGAAGAATCAATATCATGAAAATGGCCATACTGCCCAAGGTAATTTGTAGATTCAATGCTGTCCCCAAAAAGCTACCATTGACTTTCTTCACAGAATTGGAAAAAGCTACTTTAAATTTCGTATGGAACCTAAAAAGAGCCCATATAACAAAGACAATCCTAAGCAAAAAGAACAAAGCTGGAGGCATCATGCTACCTAACTTCAAACTATACTGCAAGGCTACAGTAACCAAAACAGCATGGTTCTGGTACCAAAACTGATATCTAGACCAATGGAATGGAACAGAGGCCTCAGAAATGACACCACACATCTAAAACCATCTGATCTTTGACAAACCTGACCAAAACAAGCAATGAGGAAAGGATTCCCTATTTAATAAATGGTGTTGGGAAAACTGGCTAGCCATATGCAGAAATCTGAAACTGGACACCGTCCTTACACCTTATAAAAAAATTAACTCCAGATGGATTAAAGACCTAAATGTAAGACCTAAAACCATAAAAACACTAAAAGAAAACTGAGGCCATACCACTGAGGACATAAGTATGGGCAAAGACTTCATGACTAAAACACCAAAAGCTATGGCAACAAAAGCCAAAATAGACAAAGGGGACCTAGTTAAAGAGCTTCGGCGCAGCAAAAGAAACTATCAGAGTGAACAGGCCATCTACAGAATGGGAGAAAATTTTTGCAATCTATCCATCTGACAATGGGTTAATATCCAGAATCTAAGTGCAAATCAAAACTACAAGGAGATACCATCTCACACCAGTTAGAATGGCAATCATTAAAATGTCAGGAAACAACAGATGCTGGAAAGGAGATGGAGAAAGAGGAACACTTTTACACTGTTGGTGGGAATGTAAACTAGTTCAACCATTGCAGAAGACAGTGTGGCCATTCCTCAAGGATCTGGAACCAGAAATACCATTTGACCTAGCAATCCCATTACTGGGTATATACCTAAAGGATTATAAATCATTCTAATATAAAAATACATGCACATGTATGTTTTTTGCAGCACTGTTCACAATACAAAGACTTGGAACCAACCCAAATGCCCATCAACACCAGACTAGATAAAGAAAATGTGGCACATATACACCATGGAATACTATGCAGCCATAAAAAAGGATGAGTTCATGTCCTTTGCAGGGACATGGATGAAGCTGGAAACCATCATTCTCAGCAAACTAACACAAAAACAGAAAACCAAACACTGCAAGTTCTTACTAATAAGTGGGAGTGGAACAGTGAGACACATGGACACACGGAGGGGAACATCACACAACAGGGCCTGTCGGCAGCATGGGGGGCTAGGGGAGGGAGAGCATTTGAAAAAATACTTAATGTAGATGATGGGTTGATGGGTGCAGAAAACCACCATGGCACGTTTATACCTATATAACAAACCTGCAAGTTCTGCACATGTATCTCAGAAATTAAAGTATAATAATTTTAAAAAAGAAAAAAATTTTAAAAAAGAAATAAAAAAGTGGGGGTTGGAACATGGGAGAAATAAAAGAAAAGCAATTTGAAGGACAGTATGTATAGTGTCATCTCATTTGTGAAACAATTTTTAGAAGAAAAATGCATGTAAATGTATAGGAAACTTCTGGAAGGATACACAAAGCCAAGAGCTATATGGGAAAAAGGTAAAGGAACCACAAGGAAGAGTTACCTTTCAGTTTTCACGTAACTTTTTATCCCTTTTTAAAATAATGAGCATGTGTTATTTTTATAATTTAATGAATAGATGTGTTGATTTGAAAAACACAATGATCCTGAAAGTTAAAATTCCAATTCAGAGAAAATTGATTTCTATGAAAACTATCAATCCCCCAAAAATGCCAGAAAAATGAAATGTAACTATACAACACAGACAGTGATTGAGGTTGTCATCACTCACTCTGATTTCACATATAGAATTTAAAACACCTGACCGGGCACAGTGGCTCATGCCTGTAATACCAGCACTTTGGGAGGCCAAGGAAGGAAGATCACTAGGTCGAGATCGAGACGATCCTGACCAACATGGTGAAACCCCATCTCTACTAAAAACCCAAAAATTAGCTGGGTGAGGTGGTGTGCACCTGTAGTCCCATCTACTCAGGAGGCTGAGGCAGAAGAATCGCTTGAACCCGGGAAGAACAGGCTGCAGTGAGCCGAGATTGTGCCACTGCACTCCAGCCTGGTGACAGAGCAAGACACCATCTCAAAAAAACAAACAAACAAACAAACAAAAACGAATTTAAAATGCCGCAGTCCTTGGTGGACTGAACAAAAGAATATTAATGCAGGAATAAAGACAAAGATGAGTATATTTGGAAGAAGGGGTTGGGGGCTCCTTGCTTCTAGTGAACAAGGGCCCCGAGTTTCTACAGCCCTTTGTATTTATTGAGTAAAGGAGGTAGGGAGAAACAGGTGGTTGTCAGTCAGCTGCTTGACTTAGTGCAGGCTTGCATGACTGCGTTCTTTGAACAGTAGTCTCCAGATGTTGCAGTAGATAACCTCAAGGAGCACAGCACCAGGGAGTGATTGCCCTCAGCAAACCTCCTGGTGGCAGGTGCAGAAGTGAGTTTGCCCACATTCTGCATTCATGATAAACAGTTTGCTGTTTGATCATATAGCCTTCAGTGGAATGCTGAGTTGGTCACAACCCTCAGGCCTCTGGCTCCCTACATTAAAACACCCATTTCACCAGATGAAAAATATTCATGGCCGGGCGCGGTGGCTCACGCCTGTAATCCCAGCACTTTGGAAGGCCGAGGCGGGCGGATCACAAGGTCAGGAGATCGAGACCATGGTGAAACCCCGTCTCTACTAAAAATAGAAAAAAATTAGCCGGGCGCAGTGGCGGGCGCCTGTAGTCCCAGCTACTCGGGAGGCTGAGACAGGAGAATGGCGTGAACCCGGGAGGCGGAGCTTGCAGTGAGCCAAGATTGCGCCACTGCACTCCAGCCTGGGTGACAGAGCGAGACTCCATCTCAAAAAAAAAAAAAAAAAAAGAAAAATATTCAATAAAATTTATAAAAAAGCACTTAAAACTTGTCAGCACTTAGTAAGGAAGTGCTCAATAAATACTGTTAACACTCTTACTTTCTCTGCTTGGCAGTTGTCCTAACCCCACACCAGCCGTCCCACATTGCCTAATCCTGACTTGTGTCAGGGATGCATGACTCAACAGTCAATCTAGGACAGCTATTGCAAAATGCAAGACTTACATTCCACCCCAGGTGAATCCTCTTCTGGACGACAGGCAGCCCTTGAAAAGGATGGGAGTAGAGCCCTCAATCGTGGAGGCATTTGTCCTCAAGACAGGCAGATGTTACCACTTCTATACAAGAACAATCCCATTGCCTATTACAGCTCCCATCTCAAAGAGATACTCCCACATATGCATGTATTTCCCTGAAAGATTTCCTGTTTTTGTTTTTGTTTTTCTTTTTTTTAGATGGAGTCTCTCGTTCTGTTGCCCAGGCTGGAGTGCAGTGGCGTGATCTTGGCTCACTGCAACCTCTGCCTCCCAGGTTCAAGCAATTCTTCTGCCTCAGCCTCCTGAGTAGCTGGGATTACTGGCACGTGCCACTAGGCCCAACTAGCTATTGTATTTTTAGTAGAGACGGAGTGTCACCATGTTGGTCAGACTGGTCTCGAACTCCTGACCACGCCCAGCTAAGTTTTGTAGTTTTAGTAAAGACAGGGTTTCACCATGTTGGCCAGGCTGGTCTCAAACTCCAGACCACACCTGGCTAATTTTGGTATTTTCAGTAGAAATGAGGTTTCACCATCTCGGCCAGCTGGTCTCGGACTCCTGACCTCAAGTGATGTGCTCACTACGGCCTCCTAAAGTGCTGGGATTACAGGCGTGAGCCACCATGCCCGGCCCAAGATTTCCCGTTCTTATCTCCAATAAGCCAGCTTGATGAGGAGTAGTGCTATCCTAGTGCTATAGTACAGCTATACTAGTGCTATAGTAGTACTATAGTAGTACTATACCCATACTTCTTGACTTCCTTCTATCCTTTCCTGCTCACAGGCCCCCTCCCTAATGTCTCCTGTGCTCTTTGCAAAAGAAATAGTGCTGGAGGCCAAATAGCAACTCTGCCCACAAAAGGAAGGGCCATGTGATGTTCACCAAGCTCCCAAGCCACAATTCTCTTTTCCCAGAATCCTTTGCTCTTTGAAGTGTGGTCTTCCTCACGTTCCTGCAACGCTCCACCCCTCAGTCAGCCTACCTCTGAAGAGAAGGGGAAGAGAGATCAAATGCCCCTTGCAGGCCTGTCCCTTTGAACCAAGCCCTGAGAAGCCCTGCAGCAGTCCTCCTGTGTACCCTCTCCCCAGCCCTACACACAGATGGAGAGCCCTGGGAAGGGTTTCCACAGTGCATGAGCTCCAACAGTGCAAGAGGACAAGGAGTGTGGCGCTTCCAGCCTCTGTCAATAATTCATGAGGTCAGACTGAGGAGGACCAGTCAGAGTCAGTTTTCCCTGGACATGGGGAAAATTATACTTAAGCTCTCCTATCTCATCAGGATGTGCTGAGCACCAAAGCAGAGTACTGCAGCTGTAACTTCTTGGCTGAGGAAAATAGTATAAATCCAGTGCAGGCCTGTTCTATTACTTGCTTGCCATATATCCTCTTTTGAATGTCAAAATCCATTTTTTTTCTTTTTCTTTTTTTTTTTTTTTTTTTTTGAGACAGAGTCTCAGTCTGTCGCTCAGGCTGGAGTGCAGTGGCGCAATCTCAGCTCACTGCAAGCTCCGCTTCACAGGTTCATGTCATTCTCCTGCCTCAGCCTCCCGATTAGCTGGGACTACAGGCACGTGCCACCATACCCGACTAATTTTTTGTATTTTTAGTAAAGACGGGGGTTTCACCGTGTTAGCCAGGATGGGCTTGATCTCCTGACCTCGTGATCTGCCCGCCTCGGCCTCCCAAAGTGCTGGGATTACAGGCATGAACCACCATGCCCAGCTGAATGTTGAAATCCTTTTTCAGCTGCACAGCTGACCTACACATACACTAAATGAATCTTAAGCAAACATGAATTATATTAAAAAGTCATCTCTAGAACTGGATTTCATAAACCAGGATTTTTCCCCCCAGTTGCAGGGGAATAAGGTTGCCAAACTGGTGATTTCACCAACAACACATCTCTAAACCTACCCATCTGCTTTCATCATCTTTTCTGAAAGAAAACACTAACACACACCAAAAAAAACGAGCAAACGTATACTCCACAATAAAGGACTGTTAAATAAACTTAGCTTCATGAAACTCACTATAATGTGTTTCCTTTTCTCATGTTGCCTTACACTAGTGAAAACGTTGCCATGGACCAGCACTGCTTCTCAGTCTGGCCTTTGGAGGCCAGTGGGTTAAACCAATTCTGATGCTTACATTTGCGTCTGTTGGGGCCTTTCTACAGTGCACCATAAGCCATCCACATTTATTGATTCTCCCAGAAACCCAGGAGGGAGATCACTTCAGCCCACTTGGAAGAAGTGGAGGCTGAAGTCTTGGACACAGAATTTACAGCTGGCAAGGACTTTATTCATCATCTACTCCATACTGTCAGTAATTTACAGATGAAGAGTCTGGCCCAGGGCACCAACAATAATCACTACATGGTAGCAGTAACTACTATGTGCTTATAGCTTACAGTTCATAAAGAGATTTTGCATTCAACAAATATTTATTGAACTAGGATGGAGGCTAAGACCTGGGGACATAGTGGTTAGGCAAAACGTGAGTGCCCCCAGTTCTCAGCATTTCCACCACTGCTCCAGGGACTCTGCAGCCTCCTCTCTAGCACTTAGCCCCTGTAAAGGAGGAAGTCCCTTTGGCGAGGGATGTGAGATACTGTTTGGGCAATGACCATACTCTGCCCTCCAGGGCCCGTGAAGATGGAGGAGACCTTGGGCAGAGTGAAGGGCAGTGCCAGGCCTGGTGCTGCTACTCCCTATCACATCTCTCCCAGGCTCCTCCAGCCTCACCTGGTGGACTCTATGAGGACCACAGGCCTCACCTCCATGGGCAGTCTCAAAACATTTGCCCTCCTCTGGGCTGTCACATACATTGACCCAGACTTTCTTGGAGAAGAAATTCTGAAGAAGCAAAAGCAACTCAAAACCCCCACTTCCCGCAGAAGAAAAACGTGGGCAAGGAGATGTAGAAGGGCAGCGGCCAAAGTCTGCGGGTTCCTGCAGGGGCCAGGGGAGGGGCGAGCCCTACAGAAAACTTGAACAGAGAGCGCTTTGGTCACCAGCTAGCCCGGGAAGGCAAGCCCCAGTCGGGCGGAACATAGCTGGCTGCCGGGGGCGGCGGCGGAGGGAGGCGAGCGCCGCCACAGAGGACTTCCAGCGGGCCAAGGACGGGGAGGGGGCGGGGAGGGTGAGGGCAGGGAAGCGGCCCGCCCTTCGTCCTGCCCTTAGCCCTTGGTCCTGCCCTTCGCCCTACTCTCTGTCTCCTCCGGTGGAAGGAGTGGAACCCAGACTTGCTGGTCTGAGCCATGCACAAGGCGGGGCTGCTAGGCCTCTGTGTCCGGGCTTGGAATTCGGTGCGGATGGCCAGCTCCGGGATGACCCGCCGGGACCCGCTCGCGAATAAGGTGGCCCTGGTAACCGCCTCCACCGACGGGTGAGTGCTCCGGCGGGAGTTTCTGAGGCCCTGGCTGCCTGGAAACAGGCACGGGCCTCTCATCCTCGGCCTCCGGTGCCCCTGTTCTCAGACCTCACACGCGGCCAAAGTCTGGCCCTGGAAAAAAGCAGCCGCGTGGTCCGCCTGAAGCCCCTCGGAATCCCCTGGCCCTGGACCCTCTCCTGCCAGGTTCGCGTCCCTGCTGCCTCTGGCACAACTGTGCCACCTCTGTGCAGACCCATCTTTCTAGTCCCCGCAGTGTTCTGGGCTGCCCCAGTCAACCAGCCCCACCTAGCGTCCGGGAAGACCAGAAACTAGAAATCCAAGGGAATCTGGATTTCAAAATCCTATCCCAAGGCCTCCAGCACTTTGAAAATGTACCAGACACTCTGTTTGGGCACCGGAAAGTCTCCCGGAACCCCTCCCCCTTACCTAGATGGGACACAAGAGCCATGTGTCAAGATTTTTGTTTAGGTCAGTACATCTGGGCCTACCTTGTCCAGCCTGTTTCTCACCCACCACTCTTGTCTGTCCTGGTTCTGATTCCTACAGGACTTTGCTAGATGCCAGCTCTCCGCAAAACTAAAATACAAATGTAGGTAAAACGCTAACGACTGACAAGTGCAGAATGGGTAACTCTTCCTCCCAAGGCAATATTTACATTTTTGACCGGAGACCATCTTTTCACAAAATAGATGTTCCCAAAAAATGACTAAGGATAGAATTTTGAGAATGTTGTAGGCTAGTAAGAAAGAAACGTGGGGGCAAAGCTGTTCTGAGTGAGACCCTCAAATCATGGAAGTGGCTGCTGCACACCCAGCTCATTTCTTACCTCTCAGTACCAACAGGGGATGAAGCCTGTCACCCATGGTGGGAACTGTAGAAAGTGATGTAAGTTCTTGGGAACTGAGGCTGTGGTCCAGGTCATAAGAAAAAGTAAATGAGTGCCAAAAATGGCCGTGCTATTAAGCCTGTTTTACACATAGAAGAGACACGTGGAGATCATATAGAGAAAGAGCCAGAATTCAAACCCGAGCAGTCTTCAGAGCCCATGCTGTCCACCTCTTCCCCTGCACAGGCCTTAGCAGTCTTTGTCTCTTTCTGCTCACAGGATCGGCTTTGCCATTGCCCGGCGTTTGGCCCAGGACGGGGCCCACGTGGTCGTCAGCAGCCGGAAGCAGCAGAATGTGGACCAGGCGGTGGCCACGCTGCAGGGGGAAGGGCTGAGCGTGACGGGCACCGTGTGCCATGTGGGGAAGGCGGAGGACCGGGAGCGGCTGGTGGCTACGGTGAGGTGCAAGGAAATAGGCACAGAGCCAGGAAGTGGAAAAGGGAGCCAGCCTGATCCTCCTTCCCTGCTTTCCTGGATAGCAGCACATTTTTACTGTGTGCCTTTCTGTTATGTTCATAAACTAACTTCAGAGAATCATCCCATCTCAGAGAATTTTAAAACATTCTAATGCTTCAACCCTGCATCATCCCTTGAGTACCCCAAAGAAACAGTTGGTACTGGTTCTCTAGTAATTTTCCATCTAATTGGACAGATGAGAAGGGTAAATACAATCACAAAATAGATGTTCCCACCCATGAGCTAATAAACAATCCCCTATTCTTCAGCTTATAGAGTCAAGTCCCTGGGAACCTCAGGAAGCAGCCCACCATGTTTCAGCCACTTATTATGTGCCATTTCCTGTGTTCAGAGCCTTACACAGGTTGTTTCTAGGCCTGACAACAACCCAAGGAAGGCAAGGACTATTCTCTCAGTCTGCAGAGACTGGCTCAGATAGCTGGAGCTACTTCCTAAGGTCCCACAGCCAGTAAGGAAAGAGCCGTGATTCAACCCAGACCTCCCAAGCTCCCTTCCTTTATTGGCTGGCTATGGACTACCAGGTACTGGACTTTAGTCTCAAAGAAAGTATATAAGTCAATGTCACAGTTAGTAGTGGACACCAGCCTTGCAGCTGCTGAAGAAAATATGAACCATCCAGCAAAGGAAGCTCCTCTTCCCTTGAGGCTCAGGACACACTTTATTCCCCAGAGTGGAAGGGAGAATCTACCCAAAAATGGATACTACGGGATTGTGCTAACAGATTGGAAGGTTGGCAGAAATAATTTGCATAATCTTCTTAGAAGAGGAGGATCTTAACAATAGTAGACGGTAGTGTGGTAGACTATATAGGGTAATTCTGTTTTTAAGGAACTGTCTGGCAAATGCTCAGATGTGCATTGGAAAGAGCCAAATGTGAGTCTAAGAAAGTCACAAATGTGAGTCCAAAGAAGCCTGGCCTAGGCTGGTGGACAGAGCCCAAGATTGGGGACTTGATCCTGATAGTGGAAGGAGCTGTTTGGGAGTCTGGGTCAATTAGCACTAACTATATGACATGTAAGTAGCAATTTAATGTCAAAATCCTGCTGGAAAAACATCCTGTGACCCCCACTAGGTTCACTTAACAAGGCCTACAGGCCTAGCCCAGAAGTGGTACTTGAGCTAAACGTTTAGGAATAAATGTGAATGGACAGATGGAACAGAGATGAGATTCCAGATAACTCCGCAAAATGAGCAGACAGCCAAGAAGGAACTGAAGGAAAGAGAGGAGCGCTGTCAGTCCACAGTGGAGAGCACAGGCTTAGAAGTACTGCTGGGAAAGGGGCTGCATTGGAAAGATAGAGGCCATGGGCCTCCATATCCTTTTTTTTTTTTTTTTTGAGACAGAGTTTCACTCTTGTTGCCCAGGCTAGAGTGCTATGGCACAATCTTAGCTCACTGCAACCTCAGCCTCCAGGTTCAAGCAATCCTCATGCCTCAGCATCCCAAGTAGCTAGGAATACAGGCATCCACCACCACGTCCAGCTAATTTTTGTATTTTAGTAGAGATGGGGTTTCACAATGTTGGCCAGGCTGGTCTTGAACTCCTCACCTCAGGTGATACACCCCCTCGGCCTCCCAAAGTGCTGGGATTACAGGCATGAGCCACCGCACCCGGCAATAGCTTCTTAAAAGGATATGTTAAGGACCTTAAAAGGATATGTTTAGACATCCTTATAGCAAATAAGAAGCCATGTGAGGTTTTGAGCAAGAGAAAGATGGTTATTAAGAAAGATAATCCAGGCCGGGGCGGTGGCTCAAGCCTGTAATCCCAGCACTTTGGGAGGCCGAGACGGGCGGATCACAAAGTCAGGAGATCGAGACCATCCTGGCTAACAGTGAAACCCCGTCTCTACTAAAAAAATTACAAAAAACTAGCTGGGCAAGGTTGCGGCACCTGTAGTCCCAGTTACTCTGGAGGCTGAGCGAGGACAATGGCATAAACCCGGGAGGCAGAGCTTGCAGTGAGCAGAGATCCGGCCAAGCACTCCAGCCTGGGCGACAGAGCGAGACTCCGTCTCAAAAAAAAAAAAAAAAAAAAAAAAAAAAAGATAATCTGGCTCTGGTAGGAAGGATATACAAAGAAGACACTGAATCCAGGGCATTAGTGAGAAAGCTGTTGCTGTCATCCAGGTTTAGAGCAGTGGTGGTGGGACTGGAACAGATGTGCCCAAGAGACATTTAGTGGGAACGAACTAAGATTTTCCAACCCCATGTCAAAAAGTGGGAAACACGAGCGAAGTCAAAAATGACTCTCAGGTAGTTTGTGTGACCATTGTCAGAGAGGAGAATGATAGAATACTTGTCAGCTATTTGAAATGTCTTTTGCCAACTGCCACATGTTACCCTGCAATGAGAAAAGCCACTGCCCTGAGAATGGTCACTACCCAGTGGCCTCATCTGCACCACAAAGCTTCTAAGTGTGTGGTAAGCGGAAACCAGATTAGCTGCCTATCTGCTTGATTATATTTTTTCTTAAAAATGTATAACTATCAGAACACAGAGCAAACAGCTCCTAACCGCTTTAGTGTAGTGAGCACACAATTTAGAACAAGACTTAAAAGACTTTTTTTTTTTTTTTCCAGAGACAGGGCCTCACTCTGTTTCCCAGGCTGGAGTACAGTGGCATGATCATAGCTCACTATAACCTGCAACTCCTGAAGTCAAGCAATCCTCCCACCTCCACCTCCCAAGTGGCTAAGACTATAGGCATGCACCACCACACCAGTTTGTTTTTTAAATTTGTTGTAGAGTTGGGACTGTATTGCCCAGGCTGTTTTGAACTCCTGTCCTCTAGCAATCCTCCATACTGGGCCTACCAAAGTACTAGGATTATAGGTGTGAGCCACCACACCCAGCCTCATTCATCTTTTATGGTTTGCTATCTCTGTTCAATCAAAACCCAGCCTCCGCCCATCTCTGTGCTGACAGACCTGGAAGGAGAGGGGCATGAGGTATACAGCAGAGTAGAAAATGTCTCCAGGTGATTCTAGAGCAATCCACTGTCTTCTCCCAGCTCAAACACACGTGTACTCGGCACAGCGCACATCACTTAACTTACTCTGCACCTCCCTAGTAACAAGTCCATTGGTGAGAATTATACAGAGGCAAGGCAGGTGACTGGGCTTTATGCCAGGATACCAAAATTTAAAGGGTGCAGGAAAGTATTAACACTGGTTTAAAAAGATTATGTGACTATAAATTTTATTAGATTTACATGTTGACAGCCCAGGCATTTCTTCAACCGTCTAGAAACAACTGAGCTTAGCACCTAGTTAACAAGAATAATTAGTTAAAACGGAAAGCTAGCAGATGGTGTACATTATTAGTAACACCCCTCTGTGTGCCAGATCTGAAGCACAAAGTTGACCAAGGGCCCATGTACTGCTACTTGTTCAAGGCATCAAACTTGCCAGTTCTGGGCAAATGCAAAGTCTGGTTTCAAGGTGGCTTTGTACTGAAAAGTCTTGTTGGCAGATTCTGCTTGGCCATTCATTACTCTAGCACACACCTCACTACCTACTTATACCTTATTAAGGAGGTGAGATGTTGCCTTTCTTGGCTTTCTCAGTTTAAATGTCAGTTTCTACCTTGAATCTTTCATGCCTTCAGGTCAAAAGAGAGAGACAGAGATAGGGAAAATGACATCATAACTAAATATGGAATTGCTTTAAATTCAGGCTGGTATCTTCTCCCATCATGGCTCTCCTGGGCAGCCAGTTTCCTAATGACCCCAACTCACTTTCAGAGGGCTCTTATGAATTAGCGGTGTGCTACAGAATGGGAGACTGACCTCAGTTCTTCCACTGCTAACTAGCTTTGTGCCCTGAGCAAATCACTTTCCCAAACACAGAATAAGCAGGCCTCCTGTTCTTAGCTAGCCCCAGTGTGTCACTACTGAACTATATGATCTTGAGAAAATTCCCAGAACCTGTTTCTTCATCTCCACCTTAAGGACATTGGAATAGATGATCTCGAAGGCCCCTCCAGGGTAACTTTCTTCAGCTCTATTTGTTTTTCCATTTAGATAAGTGTGGACAGATTGACTTTGAGATAAGGGTAACTTATTCAAGGTGAACTGGACAGTAAGCACTTGGAGAAATGGGGGTGGAACTCACTGTGAAAGGAAGAGGAGGGGTCTAGAAATAGA
The DNA here is from genome assembly GCF_043159975.1 of Macaca nemestrina. Classification (NCBI taxonomy): domain Eukaryota; kingdom Metazoa; phylum Chordata; class Mammalia; order Primates; family Cercopithecidae; genus Macaca; species Macaca nemestrina. The sequence continues at coordinate 84,240,067 of NC_092131.1, read as the reverse complement.
TTTGGAGGTGAGACTTGAAATCATGAGAATGAAGGAGCTTCCCAAAGGGAGAGTGTAAAGAAAAGCGCAAAGGGTCAGAGACAGCCTTAGAAGAATAGGAGGTGGGAAGAAAAGACTGCAAAAAAATGTAAGACAAACTTCCTGGTGGCTCACACCTGTAACACTTTTGGATACTGAGGCAGGTGGATGGCTTGAGCTCAGGAGTTCCAGACGGCAACAGGGCAAGACCCTGTCTCTACAAAAAATACAAAAATTGGCGGGGTGTGGTGGCAAGTACTTATACTCCCGACTACTTTGGGGACTGAGGCAAGAGGATGGCTTGAACCCAGTAGATCAAGGCTGCAGTGAGCTGAGATCATGCCACTGTACTCCAGCCTGGGTGACAGAGCAAGACTCCGTCTAAAAAAGAAAGAAGGAAGCCAACCTTAAATGGTTAGCAGCAGATCTTAGGGTAGTTTTCAGAAAAAAAGATGTTTTAAGAAATTGAACTTATTTTGACGACAGTTCCTAAGAAGGAAGGTTTTCTTGTCATTGTTGTTGTTGTTTTTAATATAAAGATAAGGTCTCGCTATGTGGCTCAGCCTTATCTCAAACTCCTCAACTCAAGTGATCCTCCCACCTTGGCTCCCAAAGTGCCATGATTACAGGCATGAGCCACAGGGCATAACTCAAAAGAAAGTTTTTATCAACATGGGTAAATGTACCTCCCTTACTTACTGCAGCCCTAGTCCAGACCTCACCCCCTCTCTCTAGGCTGTGAAGCTTCATGGAGGTATCGATATCCTAGTCTCCAATGCTGCTGTCAACCCTTTCTTTGGAAGCCTAATGGATATCACCGAGGAGGTGTGGGACAAGGTGAGAGGGGATTAAATCAGCAGGGGGCGGGCCTCAGAACACATTCAGTACAAATTCCATCTGCTTTTAGAATGTGTTTGTCAAGGGCAGTGTAAATGTGAGGACTCTTTGCCATGTGCCACACACGTGGAGCACACCTGGTAAAGGGCGGGAGGGGGTAGCTCTATCCCTGCCCTTCCTATTCGTTTCTGCTACTCCTAGTTCTGACTTCTTGTATTTGCTCTTCACTAGCTGTAGTCTGCTCCCCTCCCAAGGCTTCTTCCCTGGTATGCTCTTCTGCCTGGCTGATTTCCAACAGAGACATAGCAGCTAATATGCCAACAACTACAACACTTAAATTTACACACCCACCTGTCCCCTTTTCAGCTGACAAAAAGTAATCTTTTTTATTAGTTGGGAAATATTAAATGCTGCTAGTTATTTAAAATACTGATTCTGGTGAATGACCAGTTGCCCCTTTATAATATACATCCTTTAAAAAAATAAAATAAAAACCCATATTATTTTCTTCTTAGCTGCAATGTCAAGAAAATCTGAGATCCGGATGTCTAAATTCAAGTGGTAGAACATTGGATTTTATGTGAAAATGTATAATTACATTATATTTGTAATATATTTCACACATATTTAATTACAAAGTTTTAATTGAAATATTTGTTTTTGTTTATTAAGGTTAATATTCCCACATGATTTGGAAATGCTAATTTTTTATGATTTCCCATGGTTTTGCTTTTTACTCTAATGTTGTATTAGTCTGTTCTGTGTTGCTATAAAGGAATACCTGAGCTGGGCAATTTATAAAGAAAAGAAGTTTGTTTTGGCTTACAATACTGCAGACTGTACAAGAAGCATGGTGCCAGTATCTGCTTCTGATGAGGCCTCAGGAAGCTTACAATCATGGCAGAAGGAAAAAGGGAGCAGGCGTGTTACATGGCAAGAGAGGAAGCAAGAGAGAGAAACCAGTCTGTTTTAAACAACTAGTCCTGGAATGAACTAATAGAGTGAGAACTCACTCATTGCCACAGGGAGGACACCAAGACATTCATAAGGGATCCACCCCCGTGACCCAAACACCTCACACCAGGTCCCACCTTGAACATTGGTGATCATATTTCAACATGAGACTTAGAGAGCACAAACATACCAACTATATCAGATGTCATCAAAAATTTCTCAACACTAAAGTATCAGGTTGTGAAAATACTACGGTTTATTTACCAGTGTTTCATACACATAAAGACCAAAGTGCTAAAATGTTCTTCAGTGAGCTAGTTTTTGATTCTAGTTTGAGCTAGTTTGAGCAAAGCCTGGGCAACACAGCGAGACCTTTTCTCTATATTAAAAACAACAACAACGACAACAAAACCTTCCTTCTTAGGAACTATCATCAAAATGACTTCTCTTTATAAATCATCTTTTCTTCAAAACTACCCAAAGATTTGCTGCTAACCATTTAAGGTTGGCTTCTTTCTTTCTTTTCTTAGACAGTCTTGCCCTGTCTTTTTTCCATCTTTCTTTTTTTTCTTTTTTTTCTTTGTTTCTTTTTTTTTTCTTTTTTCTTTTTTCCTCGCTGTGTCACTGAGGCTGGAATGCTGTGGTGCGATCTCAGCTCACTGCAACCTATGCTTTGCAGGTTCAAGCGATTCTTGTGCCTCAGCCTCTGAAGTACCCAGGACTACAGGCATGTGCCACCACACCCAGCTAGTTTTTTGTATTTTTAATAGAGATGGGGTTTCACTGTGTTGCCCAGGCTGGTCTAAAATTCCTGACCTCAACAGATCCCCCCACCTCAGCCTCCCAAAGTATTGGGATTACAGGCATGAGCCACCACACCCAGCCAGATTCTGACAGTCTTTAAAATAGAGGAACATCATTCATGAACAGTCTGAACAGAGACCATGTGAAAATCAGTTTTGAACTAAGTACAGGCACACCTCGGAGATATTGTGGGTCTGGTTCCAGGCCACTGCACAATAAATTCAATATTATAATAAAGCAAGTCACATGAATTTTTTGGTTTCCCAGTGCATATAAAAGTTAGGTTTACACTATAATGGTCATGTAATGGTAGTCTATTAAATGAGCAATAGTATTATATCTTAAAATATATATATGTATCTTAATTTTAAAATAGTTTATTGCTAAAAAATGCTAACAATCATCTGAGACTTTAGAAGCTGTAATCTTTTTGCTGGTGGAGGGTCTTGCCTCAACATTGATGGTGGCTGACTTAGGGTGGTGTTCCTGAAGGCTGGGGTGGCTGTGGCAATTTCTTCAAATAAGCCAGCAGTGAAGTTTGCCACATCAGTTGATTCTTCCTTTCACAAAAGATTTCTCTGTAACATGCAATGCTCTTTCATAGCATGTACCCACAGTAAAACTTCTTTCAAAATTGGAGTCAATCCTATCAAATTCTGCCACTGCTTAGTCACCTAAGTTCACGTAATACTCTAAATCCCATGTTGTGATTTCAACAATGTTCGTGGCATCTTCACCAGAAATAGATTCCATCCCAAGAAACCACTTTCTTTGCTTATCCATAAGAAGCAACTCCACAGCCATTTACATTTTGTCATGAGATTGCAGCAATTCAGTCCCATCTTCAGGCTCTACTTCTGAATCTCTTGCTATTTCCACCACATCTGCAGTTCCTTCCTCTGATGCAGTCTTGAACCCCTCCACGTCATCCATGAGGTTTGGAATCAACTTTTTCCAGACTCCTATTGATGTAGATATTTTGACCTCCTCCCATGAATCACAAATATTCTTAATGGCATCTAGAATGGTGAATCCTTTTCAGAAGGTTTTCAGTTAACTTTGCCGAGATCCATCAGAGGAATCACTGTCTACGGCAGCTGTAGACTTACAAAATGTATTTCTTAAATAATAAGTCTTGCAAGTCAGAATTACCACCGATCCATGGGCTGCAGGATCCATGTTAGCAGGCATGAAAACAACATTAATCTCCTTGCACATCTCCATCAGAGCTTTTGACTGACCAGGTGCACTGTCAAGGAGCAGTAATAGTTTGAAAGGAATATTTTTTTCTGAGCAGTAGCTATCAACAGTGAGCTTAAAATATCTAGTAAACCATGCTATAAACAGTGTACTGTTATTCAGGCTTTGTTTTCCATTTATAGAGCATGGGCAGAGTAGATTTAGCATAAATCTTGAGAGCCATAGAATTTTCAGAATGGTAAATGAACATTGGCTTCAACTTAAAGTCACTGGCTGCATTAGACCCTAACAAGAGAATAAGCCTGTCCTTTGAAGTTTTGAAGCCAGGCGTGACTTCTCCTCTCTAGCTATTAAAGCCCTACAGGGCACCTTCTTCCACAAGAAGGTTGTTTCATCTACAGGAAAATCTGTTGTTTGGTGTAGCCACCTTCATCACTGATCTTAGCTAGATCTTCTGGATAACTTGCTGCAGCTTCTACATCAGCACTTGCTGCTTCACCTTGCACTTTTATGTTACAGAGATGGCTTCTTAAACCTCATGAACCAACCTCTGCTAGCTTCCAACTTTTCTTCTGGAGCTTCCTCACCTCTCTCAGCCTTCAAAGAATTAAAAAGTTAGGGCCTTTTTCTGATTAGGCTTTGGCTTAAGGGAATGTTGTGGCTAGTTTGATCTTCTATCCAGAACACTAGAACTTTCCCTCTATATTAACAATAAAGCTGTTTTGCTTTCTTACCATTTATGTATTCACAGAAGTAGCACTTTTAATTTCCTTCAAGAATTTTTCCTTTGCACTCACAATTTGGCTAACTGGTGCACATGGCCTAGCTTTCAGCCTGCCTCAGCTTTCAACATGCCTTCCTCACTAAGCTCAATTATTTCTACCTTTTGATTTAAAGTGTAAGATGTGTGACTCTTCCTTTCACTTGAAAACTTAGAGGCCATTGTAGGGTTAATAATTGGCCTAATTTCAATATAAATCTGTCTCAGGGAATATGGAGGCCCACAGAGAGGGAGAGAGATGCGAGAAGGGCAGAGCAGTCAGAACGTACAACATTTATCGGTTAAGTTCACCTTCTTTTCTGGGTGTGGTTTGTGGTACCCCAAAACAATTATAATAAAAACATGAAAGATCACTGATCACAGATCACCATAACAGACATAATAATAATGAAAAAGTCTGAAATATTCCAAGAATTACCAAAATGTGACGCAGAGACAAAGTCAGCACATGCCATTGGAAAAATGACTCCAATTAGCGCAGGGTTGCCACGAAACTTCAATTTGTAAAAAAAAAAAAAAAAAAAAAAACACAATATATGCAAAGCATTATAAAATGAGATGTGTCTATAACTTTTCTTTTATATATCTTTTAAACTATCACAGTACATCAAATGCAAACATAATGGCTGATCCTTGATTGAGCTCTGGACTTTAAAAAACACAACACACATTTGGGGGACAAATGAGGCCCATATATTAGATAGCATTATCATCATTGTCAGACTCTTGGTTGTGATAACAGATTATGGTTGTGTAAAAGAACATCGTTACTCTCTGGAAATGTATGATAAGTATTTAGGGATAGAGCATTGTAATATCTGCAACTGAGTTTACTTATTTTATTTATTTATTTTTGTGATGGAGCCTCACACTATTCCCCAGGCTGGAGTGCAGTGGTGCTATCTCAGCTCACTGCAACCTCCACCTCCTGGGTTCCAGCTATTCTGCCGTCTCATCCTCCTGAGTAGCTGAGACTACAGGCAGATGCCACCACATCCGGCTAATTTTTGTATTTTTAGTACAGATGAGGTTTGCCATGTTGCCCAGGCTGGTCTCAAACTCCTGACCTCAAAGTGGTCCACCCACCTTGGCCTCCCGAAGCGCAGGAATTACAGGCATGAGCCACCATGACCAGCCCTGAGTTTCTTTTTTTTAATTTACATTTTTATTTTTTTATTTGTGTTCTTAGTAATTTTTCATTTTATTATATAAAATCTTACAGAAAACTTGCAACTGAGTTTCAGTGGTTCATTTAAAAAACTGTACAGATCTACAGAGAGGACAAATGGAACACAATGTGAACAATTGGTGAATCTAAGTGAACGATCTCCAGATATTCGTTGTATTTCTATTACCAATTTTTCTGTAAGACTGAAATATTTTAATATAAGCAGTTGTCTAGAACAATGTAACACATTTGTTTTACATTATGGATGTGGGGATTCTGATTATAGCCTGTCCCCCAGCTTCCCCAGAAGGTACCTCCTCATGATCCCACTTTCTAATCAGGTCTAGCCAGGCAGTCCATCCTAGAGGGCCAAGAGCATCTCACTCCCTAAGCACAGAAGCCAGAGAAGTGCTAGAACAACCCCAGGTATCCAAGGTCAGGCCACATTTTCCCTGAGAACCATGGCCCACTCTAGGGCAAGTCCAGGAGGCTGACAATTGCAGACTTTCCCTACTTTGAAGAAACGCAGAAAACGCAGCTCAAATCCAAAGGAGCCCTGAGGATTTAGGCCCCTTCTGGGCCACATCATACTTGGCTGGTGACGAAACAAGATGAACCAGGCTCCATTTTTTCTCACCTGAACCTAATGTATCATTATCTAGCTGAGCAGCTGGTGAGAGCTACTTCTCCCTGAACCTCAGTTTCTTCATGTGCAAGATGCAGCTGAATCATCCTAAGATCTTCGTCAGCTCTGACAAACATCCTAGGAACCCACTTTAACTCCTCATTGCCATGCCTCCTCCAGTGCTCTTCACTCATGCTGTTTCCCCTTCTTCTCTTGGCTTCAGACTCTGGACATTAATGTGAAGGCCCCAGCCCTGATGACAAAGGCAGTGGTGCCAGAAATGGAGAAACGAGGGTACAGAGAGTGAGGGAGAGCCTGGGTGAGATGGGACCCCACACGGGCTGAGGGCAGTGGTCCATAATGGGAAGACCGTCAGCTCTCTTCTTTTTCCAGAGGCGGCTCAGTGGTGATCGTGGCCTCCATAGCAGCCTTCAGTCCATTTCCTGTAAGAACCCTTTTGACTGCCCCTTCCATCCCATTCTGTACATCTTTCCACCCCAACTCTTACCCAAAGAAGTTTGTGTCTCCTTTTAGAATCACACCACCAAGTCCCTGCCCACAAAATAGATGCCTCGCCTCCACAAACCGTAACCTAGGGGAGGTTTGGCCACAAGACAGTTTCCTAACTGTGCCCCTCCATTACAGGAGATCCCTATTGAGCACTGCCCTTTATGTCTAGTTATTAGAACCAAGAATGACCTGGAAATTACGAGTCTAACCCATTGTTTTCTATCTCCAGGGCCTCAGTCCTTACAATGTCAGTAAAACAGCTTTGCTGGGCCTCACCAAGACACTGGCCATAGAGCTGGCCCCAAGGAACATTAGGGTGAACTGCCTAGCACCTGGACTTATCAAGACCAGCTTCAGCAGGATGGTGAGGAAGGAGAGCTCTGCATCCCACTGGAACCCCTTGAAAGGCATCCATCTTCTTGGACAGGGAAGCCCAGTACCAGAGTCCTGAGCTCTCAACCACTCCGTTCTCCTTCCCTGGGTTTTTCCATATTCCCTCTCTGTACCAGCTGCCCTATCTAAGCCAGACTCCAATCACACCATTCCTAAGGCATAGGGTGGAGACTGAGGTATTCAGACTCTACTCACACAATTTCCGCTCTCCTTACATGGATGAGAATTGGAGAGATGCAGCAAAATGCATCACTAGAACCTGAAACAAATGAAACAGATGAGGGCTGTGGGGAGAGCTGGAAGCTAGAAAAAGAAATAGGAAGTGAAAGAGGGAAGTCTCTCCATCCTTACTCTCTGTTGCCATGAGGACGGGCAGTTTCTTCCCTTTCTGTTCCTCACTTTCCTCTTCTTAAAGAGATTTCCCTTCTTCCTGCAGCTCTGGATGGACAAGGAAAAAGAGGAAAGAATGAAAGAAACCCTGCAGATAAGAAGGTAAAACTGTCATGGGATCAAGGGCCCTAAGAGGCATGAAGATAGAAAGGTCTGGTCCCTAGCAGCCCACAGCCCGTTGTCTCAGTCCCACAGATAACACAGGCAGGCTCTCCTCTGCCTCACAGAGCACAAATTCATAAACACTATCACTGCAGTGGCCTGAGCAAGAAGTCAGCTTCCCTTTCAAAAGGTAAACCCAGAGACATCGGGGTTTCAGCAGTGCAGAGCTCTGGGAGAAGCCCTGAGTCCTCTCTCCATCTGGGGGATTGCCTCCACCTCTGAGCATCCTTGGAGACCAGGGACCAAAACCAAAACCATGCATTTTTAGTTCCCATGAATAATGACACATGTTTACAAAACTCAGGTTGATGATCTACAATCCAAATGAAAAGAATGAAGAGCTTTACTAAGCCCCAAACTCCCCTTGCCTAAGGAGTTACTTTCTTCCCCAGTGAGCTGGGTGAACTGTTCAAGCACCTTTGTTGAGCTCACTTTCCTCTAAGTTCCCCGCCTCTCTTTACCTTCTGGCTTCAGGGCACTATCTACTTCCTCTATCTTGTCCCTCAAGGACAAATGCCAGCAATGCCTAACTCTGTACTGGTCCAGACATCCCAAATTTTCCCAAAGCTATTCTGATGTCAGGCATCAGCTACAGGCCTGGTTTATAAGTCACGGGATTGGCATCCTAGAGATCTGATGAATGATCTAGCCCATGTAGCTCAATCCTGGATTCACATTAGAATCACCTGTGGAGCTTTTTAAACTGCAGGTGCTCAGGCCCCGCCCACTCCCAGAGATTCTTTTTTAATTGGTCCAAGGTAGGACTTGACCATCTGGGCTTTTGTTTTCTTTGTCTTTTCTTTTTTTGTTTAAGCCTCTCAAATGATTGCAAGGTACAGCTAGAATGGAGAACCATTAATTCAGCCCTTCTAGGTTTGAGCTACTCACTCTGCCCACCACTAGAGCATGCTATGGCAGGCAGATTAAAGTGTCCCCTAACTATGCAATCGCTGACAAAATAAGAATTAGCACATTCTCACCAAATGAACCTGACTTTAAGGGACAAGTATAGATTCCTGGAAAGGTCGTCTGTAAGTTGAACTTCTACAAACTGAATCATTTTAAACACACCATTTACTGTCACACAGACTCCCTGATACTTTAGTGTGTGCACATGTGAAACCATTTTTTTGAAGTATGAAATAATTGCTCACCATTGTATCTATATAACTTTGGATCTTGGTGTCCTGAGCTCTCTATAAAACAGTATGTTTCCATAGTATTTGAATATTATGGGTAATGGTTTTTGCAGAGTACAGTATGCTTCTACTAAATTATAACAGCATATCCTCATGGTAACCCTATTTGATAGGCAGAAAGCTTGTACACTGATCCTGAAAAGTCATCTGATAATTCTTGATTAAGCAAACTTCATTCCCTGTGTCCCAGAAGAAGGGGCCAGAACTATTTAATTTTTACTCTCTTCCTTTCTTCCCCTATTCCCCAGGTTAGGCGAGCCAGAGGATTGTGCTGGCATCGTGTCTTTCCTGTGCTCTGAAGATGCCAGCTACATCACTGGGGAGACAGTGGTGGTGGGTGGAGGAACCCCATCCCGCCTCTGAGGACCCGGAGACAGCCCACATGGCACTGTTGGGCTCTAGCTCCTGGTGCTGTTCCTGCATTCATCGACTGGCCTTTCCCACCGCTGCTCACCTTACTGTTCACCTCATAAAATCAGTTCTGCCCTGTGATGACATCCAGCCTTCCCTGCCGTCAAGTTGGCGTCTTACTCAGGATTCCTGCTGTTGCTGTGCCCTTGGGTAAAGGCCTCCCCTGAGAACACAGGACAGGCCTGCTAAGGCTGAGTCTACCTTGGCAAAGACCAACAGATATTTTTTGCCCAGGCCACTGGGGAATTTGAGGGGAGATGGGAGAGAAGGAAGCTGGAGTGGAAGGAGCAGAGTTGCAAATTAACAACTTGCAAATGAGGTGCAAATAAAATGCAGATGATTGCAGGGCTTTGAATCGAATCCACGTGTTCATTTCTCAGTGTGGGGTGCTTAGCTGAGCAGAGAGCAGAAGTCTGGCCAGGCTGGATCTCTGGATCCCCCAGCCCTCCTCCCTGTCTCCAGGACCTGAGCGTGATGTGCAGGGGTGGAGGTGTCTGCAGAGTTGCCAACTGGAAGGAAGGTGGCACAGGAACTCCCAGGACACCACGGGGATCCCCGAGGCAGGGCCAGGCTGGCGAGGGTGGGGAAGGATGAACTCTCTAAAACCTCCCCGCCCCTTGCCTCCCAGATCCGGCCAGGTTCTCTCCCAGTATGGCCGTAGGTCCCGAGTTCCCTCCCCAGTCAGTAAGGACAAGCTGGACAGGTCCTGAGCAGGTGGGGAATAGAGAAAGGCCCTGCAAGGTACCCAGGCCCACGAATAAAAGAAGTGAGTTCTGCCCACCGCCTGAGGATTGAGTACACGGAAAGCGGGAACGCTACCCCCGCCCCGAAGGCCCGGACACCAGGTTATGCACGCCCGGCCTTTCATGCCGGAGCCCAGTAGAGGGGTAGAGGCCAGCGGCCTGTGGTCTCACGCGGCTAGGCAGCGCGGCGCGCATGCTCAGTCCGGCAGTTCCCCGGGCGGGGCGGGAGAGCGGCGCTCCGGGACGCGGGAGAGAAGCGCTGATGCAGCTGCCCCTGACGGGAGCGGGCTCTGCCACTACTGCAGCGCTCATAGCCTCTACCAAAGCGTAGTCTAGCATGTGTCCCGGCTCCCCGGCAGCAGGGATGGCGGCGGCTCCTCTGCAGCAGCCTCAACAGCAGGAGCCCGTGGCCAAGCCCAGCGTGGAGCTCAGCAGAGAGTTTTAAGGTAAGATGCTGCCTACGTCTCTGAGACGACCCATCTGGGAGCATCCAAGACCCAGCGTGTACCTACCCGCGGTGCACCCCAGCCCGGTGCCTCACACACCGCCGACACCCCGCGCCATGCATCCCAGTTCCAAGGCACCCCCTGTATCCCAATCTGGACATTCATATTTCCGGAGCATCCTCCGCTGGAGCTGGAGCTGGAGCTTTACGAGGGAGGGACGATCGCCATTACTGAGCCTTGAGTAGGCGGTTCTGTGCTCACAGTATAAGCAAAGCCAGGGGAAGCTCGAACTGGGCGGAGCCCACCTCAACTCAGCAAGGCCTAATGCCTCTCTAGATTCCACTTCAGGGGGCAGGGCATACCTGAACAAAAAGAAGCAGACAGCTTCTGCAAACTTCAACATCCCTGCCTGACAGCTCCGAAGAGACCAGTGGTTCTCCCAGCACGGCATTTGAGCTCTGATTAATGGACAGATTGCCTCCTCCAGTGGGTCCCTGACCCCCGTGTAGCCTGACTGGGAGACACCTCCCAGTAGGGGTCAACAGACACCTCCTACAGGTGGGTGCCCCTCTGGGACCAAGCTTCCAGAAGAAAGATCAGGCAAAAATATTTGCTGTTCTGCAGCCTCTGCTAGTGATACCCAGGCAAACAGGGTCTGCAGTGGACCTCCAGCAAACTCCAAAAGACCTGCAGCTGAGGGGCCTGTCTGTTAGAAGGAAAACTAACAAACAGAAACCAATAGCATCAACATCAGCAAAGGACAGTATCAACATCAGAACAGCAAAGGACAACCACACCAAAACCCCATCCATAGGTCACCAACATCAATGACCACAGGTAGATAAAACCACAAAGATGGGAGAAACCAGAGCAGAGAGGCTGAAACTTCCAAAAACCAGAAAGTCTCTTCTCCTCCAAAGGAATACAAGTCCTCGCCAGCAAGGGAACAAAACTATATGGAGAATGAGTTTGACGAGTTGATAAAAGCAGGCTTCAGAAGGTCAATAATAACAAACTTCTCCGAGCTAAAAGAGCACGTTCTAACCCATCGCAAGGAAGCTAAAAACCTTGAAAAAAGGTTAGACAAATGGCTAACTAAAATAAAGAGTGTAGAGAAGAGCTTAAATGACCTGATGGAGCTGAAAACCATAGTACGAGAACTTCATGAAAGATATACAAGCTTCAATAGCCAATTCAATCAAGTGGAAGAAAGGATATCAGTGATTGAATGTCAAATTAATTAAAGCGAGAAGACAAGAGTAGAGACAAAAAGAGAAAAAAGGAACATTCAAATTCAGGAAATACAGAGAACACTACAAACATAGTCCTTGAGAGAATTAATTGAATGTCAAATTAATTAAAGCGAGAAGACAAGATTAGAGACAAAAAGAGAAAAAAGAAACATTCAAATTCAGGAAATACAGAGAACACTACAAACATAGTCCTCGAGAAGAGCAACCGCAAGACACATAATTGTCAGATTCACCAAGGTTAAGGGCAGCCAGAGAGAAAGACTGGGTTACCAACAAAGGGAAGCCCATCAGACTAACAGCAGATCTCTCAGCAGAAACCCTACAAGCCAGAAGACAGTCATGACCAATATTCAACATTCTGAAAGAAATATTTTTCAAACTAGAATTTCATATCCAGCCAAACTAGCTTCATAAGTGAAGGAGAAATAAAATCCTTTACAGACAAGCAAATGCTGAGAGATTTTGTCACCACCAGGCCTGCCTTACAAGAGCTCCTGAAGGAAGCACTAAACATGGAAAGGAACAACCGGTACCAGCCACTGCAAAAACATACCAAATTGTAAAGATCATCAATGCTATGAAGAAACTGCATCAATTAATGGGCAAAATAACCAGCTAACATCATAATGACAGGATCAAATTCACACATAACAGTATTAACCTTAAATGTAAATGGGCTAAATGCTCCAATTAAAAGACACAGACTGGCAAATTGGATAAAGAGTCAAGACCCATTGGTGGGCTATAGTCAGAAGACCCATCTCATGTGCTAAGACACGTAGGCTTAAAATGAAGGGATGAAGGAAGATCTACCAAACAAATGGAAAGGGAAAAAAAGCAGGGGTTGCAATCCTGGTCTCTAATAAAACAGACAGTAAACCAACAAAGATGAAGGCCATCACATAATGGTAAAGGGATCAATTCAACAAGAGCTAACTATCCTAAATATATATGCACCAAATACAGGAGCACCCAGATTCATAAAGCAAGTTCTTAGAGACTTACAAAGAGGCTTAGACTGCCACACAATAATAAGGGGAGAGGTTAACATCCGACTGTTAATATTAGACAGAAAATTAACAAGGATGTCCAGGACTTGAACTCAGCTCTAGACCAAGCAGGTGTAATACAAATCTACGGAACTCTCCACCCCAAATCAACAGAATATATATTCTTCTCAGCACCACATCACACTTATTCTAAAATTGACCACATAATTGGAAGTAAAACACTCCTCAGCAAATGTCAAAGAACAGAAATCAACAACAAACTCTCAGACCACAGTGCAATCAAATTAGAACTCAGGATTAAGAAACTCATTCAAAACTGCACAACTACATAGAAACTGAACAACCTGCTCCTGAATGACTACTGGGTAAATAACAAAATGAAGGCAGAAGTAAAGATGTTCTTTGAAATCAATGAGAACAAAGACACAACATACCAGAATCTCTGGGACACATTTAAAGCAGTTTGTAGAGGGAAATTTATAGCACTGAATGCCCACAAGAGAAAGCAGGAAAGACCTAAACTCAACACCCTGACCTCAATATTAAAAGAAGTAGAGAAGCAATAGCAAACAAATTCAAAAGCTAGCAGAGGACACGAAATAACTAAGATCAGAGCAGAACTGAAGGAGACAGAGACACACAAAAAGAAAAACTTCAAAAAATCAATGAATCCTAGAGCTGGGCTTTTTTTTAAAGATCAACAAAATAGATAGACTGCTAGCAAGACTGCTAAGAAAGAAAAGAAGAATCAAATAGACACGATAAAAAATGATAAAGGGAATATCACCACTGATCCCACAGAAATACACACTACTATCAGAGAATACTATAAAGAACTCTATGCAAATAATCTAGAAAACTTAGAAGAAATGGATAAATTCCTGGACAAATACACCCACCCTAGACTAAACAGGAAGAAGTTGAATCGCTGAATACACCAATAACAGGTTCAGAAACTGAGGCAATAATTAATAGCCTACCAAACAAATAAAGTCCAGGACCAGATGGATTCACAGCCGAATTCTGCCAGAGGTAGAAAGAGGAGCTGGTACCATTCCTTCTGAAACTATTGCAATAAATACAAAAAGAAGGAATCCTAACTAATTTTATAAGGCCACCATCATCATGATAACAAAGCCTGGCATAGACACAAGAAAAAAAGAGAATTTTAGGCCAATATCCCTGATGAACATCATTGCGAAAATCCTCAATAAAATACTGGCAAACTGAATACAGCAGCACATCAAAAAGCTTATCCGCCACGATCAAGTTGGCTTCATCCCTGGGATGCAAGGCTGGTTCAACATATGCAAATCAATAAACGTAATTCATCACATAAACAGAACCAAGGACAAAAAAACCACATGATTATCTCAATAGATGCAGAAAGGCCTTCAATGAAATTGAACACTCCTTCATGCTAAAAACTCTCAATAAACTAGGAATAGATGTAATGCATCTCAAAATAATAAGAGCTATTTGAATGGGGAAAAAACTGGAAGCATTCCCTTTGAAAACTGGCATAAGACAAGGATGCCCTCCCTCATCACTCCTATTCAACATAGTATTGAAAGTTCTAGCCAGGGCACTTAGGCAAGGGGAAGAAATAAAGGGTATTCAATTAGGAAAAGAGGAAGTCAGATTGTCCCTGTTTGCAGATGACATGATTGTCTATTTAGAAAACCCCATCATCTCAGCCCAAAATCTCCTTAAGCTGATAAGCAACTTCAGCAAAGTCTCAGGATACAAAATCAATGTGGAAAAATCACAAGCATTCCTATACACCAATAATAGACAGCCAAATCATGAGTGAACTCCCATTCACAATTGCTACCAAGAGAATAAAATACCTAGGAATCCAACTTACATGGGACATGAAGGACCTCTTCAAGGAGAACTGCAAACCACTGCTCAAGGAAATAAGTGAGGACACAAACAAATGGAAAAACATTCCATGCTCATGGATAGGAAGAATCAGTATCGTCAAAATGGCCATACTGCCCAAAGTAATTTATAGATTCAATGCTGTCCCCAAAAAGCTACCATTGACTTTCTTCACAGAATTGGAAAAAACTACTTTAAATTTTTTATGGAACCAAAAAAGAGCCCATATAACAAAGACAATCCTAAGCAAAAAGAACAAAGCTGGAGGCATCATGCTACCTGACTTCAAACTATACTGCAAGGCTACAGTAACCAAAACAGCATGGTTCTGGTACCAAAACTGATATCTAGACCAATGGAATGGAACAGAGGCCTCAGAAATGACACCACACATCTAAACCATCAGATCTTTGACAAACCTGACAAAAACAAGCAATGAGGAAAGAATTCCCTATTTAATAAATGATGTTGGGAAAACTGGCTAGCCATATGCAGAAATCTGAAACTGGACCCCTTCCTTACACCTTATAAAAAGATTAACTCCAGATGGATTAAAGACTTAAATGTAAGACCTAAAACCATAAAAACACTAAAACAAAACTGAGGCCATACCATTGAGGACATAAGTATGGGCAAAGACTTCATGACAAAAACACCAAGCAATGGCAACAAAAGCCAAAATACACAAATGGGACCTAGTTAAAGAGCTTTGGTGCAGCAAAAGAAACTATCAGAGTGAACAGGCCATCTACAGAATGGGAGAAAATTTTTGCAACCTATCCATCTGACAATGGGCTAATATCCAGAATCTAAAAAATCTTTAACAAATTTACAAGAAAAAAAAAACCACCAAAAAGTGGGCTAAGGATGTGAACAGACACTTCTCAAAAGAAAACATTTATGCAGCCAACAAACATGAAAAAAAGCTCATCATCACTGCTCATTAAAGAAATGCAAATCAAAACTACAAGGAGATACCATCTCACACCAGTTAGAATGGCAATCATTAAAATGTCAGGAAACAACAGATGCTGGAAAGGAGATGGAGAAAGAGGAACACTTTTACACTGTTGGTGGAAATGTAAATTAGTTCAACCATTGTGGAAGACAGTGTGGCCATTCCTCAAGGATCTAGAACTAGAAATACCATTTGACCCAGCAATCTCATTACTGGGTATATACCCAAAGGATTATAAATCATTCTAATATAAAGATACATGCACATGTATGTTTTCTGCAGCACTGTTCACAATACAAAGACTTGGAACCAACCCAAATGCCCATCAATAATAGACTAGATAAAGAAAATGTGGCACATGTACACCATGGAATACTATGCAGCCATAAAAAAGGATGAGTTCATGTCCTTTGCAGGGACATGGATGAAGCTGGAAACCATCATTCTCAGCAAACTAACACAAAAACAGAAAACCAAACACTGCATGTTCTCACTAATAAGTGGGAGTGGAACAGTGAGAACACATGGAAACAGGGAGGGGAACATCACACAACAGGGCCTGTTGGGCGTATGCGGGGGCTAGGAGAGGGATAGCATGAGAAAAAATACTTAATGTAGATGATGGGTTGATGGGTGCTGAAAACCACCATGGCACATTTATACCTATATAACAAACCTGCAAGTTCTGCACATGTATCTCAGAAATTAAAGTATAATAATTTAAAAAAAGAAAAAAATTTTTTTAAAAGAAATAAAAAAGTGGGGGTTGGAACATGGGAGAAATAAAAGAAAAGCAATTCGAAGGACAGTATGTATAGTGTCATCTCATTTGTGTAACAATTTTTAGAAGAAAAATGCATGTAAATGTATAGGAAACTTCTGGAAGGATACACAAAGCCAAGAGCTATATGGGAAAAAGGTAAAGGAACCATAAGGAAGAGTTACCTTTCAGTTTTCACGTAACTTTTTATCCCTTTTTAAAATAATGAGCATTTGTTATTTTTATAATTTAATGAATAGATGTGTTGATTTGAAAAACACAATGATCCTGAAAGTTAAAATTCCAATTCAGAGAAAATTGATTTCTATGAAAACTATCAATCCCCCAACGATGCCAGAACAAAGAAATGTAACTATACAACACAGACAGTGATTGAAGTTGTCATCACTCACTCTGATTTCACATACAGAATTTAAAACACCCGACCAGGCGCAGTGGCTTACACCTGTAATACCAGCACTTTGGGAGGCCAAGGAAGGAAGATCACTAGGTCGAGATCGAGACGATCCTGGCCAACATGGTGAAACCCCATCTCTACTAAAAACCCAAAAATTAGCTGGGTGAGGTGGTGTGCACCTGTAGTCCCATCTACTCAGGAGGCTGAGGCAGAAGAATCGCTTGAACCCGGGAGGAACAGGTTGCAGTGAGCCGAGATTGTGCCACTGCACTCCAGCCTGGTGACAGAGCAAGACACCATCTCAAAAAAACAAACAAACAACAACAAAAAAAAAACGAATTTAAAATGCTGCAGTCGTTGGTGGACTGAACAAAAGAATATTAATGCAGGAATAAAGACAAAGATGAGTATATTTGGAAGAAGGGGTTGGGGGCTCCTTGCTTCTAGTGAACAAGGGCCCTGAGCTTCTATAGTGCTTCATATTTATTGAGTAAAGGAAGTGGGGAGAAAGGGGTGGTTGTCAGTCAGCTGCTTGACTTAGTGCAGGCTTGCATGACTGCGTTCTTTGAACAGTAGTCTCCAGATGTTGCAGTAGATAACCTCAAGGAGCACAGCACCAGGGAGTGATTGCCCTCAGCAAACCTCCTGGTGGCAGATGCAGAAGTGAGTTGGCCCACATTCTGCATTCATGATAAACAGTTTGCTGTTTGATCATATAGCCTTCAGTGGAATGCTGAGTTGGTCACGACCCTTAGGCCTTTGGCTCCCTTCATTAAAATACCCATTTCACCGGATTAAAAATATTCAATAAAATTTCTAAAAAGCACTTAAAACTTGCCAGCACTTAGTAAGGAAGTGCTCAATAAATAGTTAACACTCTTACTTTCTCTGCTTGGCAGTTGTCCTAACCCCACACCAGCCCTCCCACATTGCCTAATCCTGGCTTGTGTCAGTCATGCATGACTCGACAGTCAATCTAGGACAGCTATTGCAAAATGCAAGACTTAAATTCCACCCCAGGTGAATCCTCTTCTGGACCACAGGCAGCCCTTGAAAAGGATGGGAGTACAGCCTTCAATCATGGAGGCATTTGTTCCTCAAGATAGGCAGATGTTACCACCTCCACACAAGAACAATCCCATTGCCTATTACAGTTCCCATTTCAAGGAGAAACTCCCACATATGCATGTATTTCCCTGAAAGATTTCCTGTTCTCTTTTTTTTTTTTTTTTTTTTTTTTGAGATGTTGCCCAGGCTGGAGTGCAGTGGCGTGATCTCGGCTCACTGCAACCTCTGCCTCCCAGGTTCAAGCAAGTCTTCTGCCTCAGCCTCCTGAGTAGCTAGGATTACAGGCACGTGCCACCAGGCCCAACTAGCTATTGTATTTTTAGTAGAGACAGGGTTTCACCATGTTGGTCAGGCTGGACTGGAACTCCTGATCATGCCCAGCTAAGTTTTGTATTCTTAGTAAAGACAGGGTTTCACCATGTTGGCCAGGCTGGTCTCAAACTCCAGACGACACCCGGCTAATTTTGGTATTTTCAGTAGAGATGAGGTTTCACCATCGTGGCCAGCTGGTCCCGGACTCCTGACCTCAAGTGATGCACTCACCATGGCCTCCTAAAGTGCTGGGATTACAGGCATGAGTCACCATGCCCAGCCCAAGATTTCTCATTCTTATCTCCAATAAGCCAGCTTGATGAGGAGTAGTGCTAGAGATTCCCATACTTCTTGACTTCCTTCTATCCTTTTCTGCTCACAGGCCCCCTCCCTTGTGCTCTCTGCAAAAGAAATAGTGCTGGAGGACAAATAGCATCCCTGCCCACACAAGGAAGGGCCATGTGATGTTCACCAAGCTCCCATGCCACAATTCTCTTTTCCCAGAATCCTTTGCTCTTTGAAGTGTAGTCCCCCACCTTCCTGCAACCCTCTGCCCCTCAGTCAGCCTACCTCTGAAGAGAAGGGGAAGAGAGATCAAACACCCCCGGCAGGCCTGTCCCTTTGAACCAAGCCCTGAGAAGCCCTGCAGCAGTCCTCCTGTGTACCCTCTCCCCAGCCCTACACACAGATGGAGAGCCCTGGGAAGGGTTTCCACTTGCATTAGCACCAAAGAGTGCAAGAGTGTGAATAGCCTCTGTCAATAATTCATGAGGTCAGACTGAGGAGGACCAGTCAGAGTCAGTTTTCCCTGGACATGGGGAAAATTATACTTAAGCTCTCCTATCTCATCGGGATATGCTGAGTACCAAAGCAGAGTACTGCGGTTGTAACTTCTTGGCTGAGGAAAATATGATAAATCGAGTGCAGGCCTGTTCTATTACTTGCTTGCCATACATCCTCTTTTGAATGTCAAAATCCTTTTTTTTTTTTGGAGACAGAGTCTCCATCTGTCACTCAGGCTGGAGTGCAGTGGTGTGACCTCACCTCACTGCAAGCTCTGCCACCCAGGTTCATGTCATTCTACTGCCTCAGTCTCCCGGGTAGCTGGGACTACAGGCGCGTGCCACCATGCCCGGCTAATTTTTTGTATTTTTAGTAAAGACAGCATTTCACCGTGTTAGCCAGGATGGACTGGATCTCCTGACCTCGTGATCTGCCTGCCTTGGCCCCCCAAAGTGCTGGGATTACAGGCGTGAACCACCATGCCCGGCTGAATGTCAAAATCCTTCTTCAGCTGCTCCGCTGACCTACAGATACACTAAATGAAGCTTGAGCAAACTAAATGAATCTTGAGCAACCATGAATTCTATTAAAAAGTCATCCCTAGAACTGGATTTTACAAACCAGGACTTTTCCCCGGTAATTATAGGGAAATAAGGCTGCAAAACTGGTGATTTCACCAACAACACATCTCTAAACCTACCCATCTGCTTTCATCATCTTTTCTGAAAGAAAACACTAACACACACACAAAAAAAGGAGCAAACGTATACTCCACAATAAAGGACTGTTAAATAAACTTAGCTTCATGAAACTCACTGTAATGTGTTTACTTTTCTCATTTTGCCTTACACTAGTGTAAACATTGCCATGGACCAGCACTGCTTCTCAGTCTGGCCTTTGGAAGCCAGTGGGTTAAACCAATTCAGATGCTTGCATCTGGGTCCCTTGGGGCCTTTCTACAGCGCACCATAAGCCATCCAGATTTATTGATTCTCCCAGAAACCCAGGAGTGAGATAATTTGAGCCCACTTGGCAGAAGTGGAGGCTGAAGTCTTGGACACAGAATTTATAGCTGGCAAGGACTTTATTCACCATCTACTCCATACTGTCAGTAATTTACAGATGAAGAGTCTGACCCAGGGCAGCAATAATAATCACTACATGGTGGCAGTAACTACTATGTGCTTAGTAGCTTACAGTTCATAAAGAGATTTTGCATTTAACAAATATTTATTGAACTAGGATGGAGGGTAAGACCTGGGGACATAGTGGTTAGACTTGAGTGCCCCCAGTTCTCAGCATTTCCACCACTGCTCCAGGGACTCTGCAGCCTCCTCTCTAGCACTTAGCCCCTGTAAAGGAGAAAGTCCCTTTGGAGAGGGATGTGAGATACTGTTTGGTCAATGACCATAGTCTGCCCTCCAGGGCCCGTGAAGATGGAGGAGACCTTGGGCAGAGTGAAGGGCAGTGCCAGGCCTGGTGCAGCTACTCCCTATCACATCTCTCCCAGGCTCCTCCAGCCTCACCTGGTGGACTCTATGAGGACCACAGGCCTCACCTCCATGGGCAGTCTCAAAACATTTGTCCTCCTGTGAGCTGTCACATACATTGACCCAGACTTTCTTGGAGAAGAAATTCTGAAGAAGCAAAAGCAACTCAAAACCCCCACTTCCCGCAGAAGAAAACGTGGGCAAGCAGATGCAAAAAGGCAGCAGCCAAAGTCTGCGCGTTCCTGCGGGGGCCAGGGGAGGGGCGAGCCCTACGGAAAACTTGAACAGAGAGCGCTTTGAACACCCGCCTGCCGGGGAAGGCAAGGGCGGAAAGTAGCTGGCTGCTGGGCGCGGCGGCGGAGGGAGGCGCCCACCGCCACACAGGACTCCCAGGTGGTCGAGGGCGGGGAGGGGGTGGGGAGGGGGCGGGGAGGGGGTGGGGAGGGGGCGGGGAGGGGGCGGGGAGGGGGCGGGGAGGGGGCGGGTCGGGAAGCAGCCCGCCCTTCGTCCTGCCCCCTCGCCCTAATCTTTGTTACCTCCGCTGGAAGGAGTGGAACCCAGACTTGTTGGTCTGAGCCATGCACAAGGCGGGGCTGCTAGGCCACTGTGTGCGGGCATGGAAGTCGGTGCGGATGGCCAGCTCCCGGATGACCCGCCGGGATCTGCTCACGAATAAGGTGGCCCCTGGTAACGGCCTCCACCGACGGGTGAGTGTTCGTGCTGGAGTTTCGGAGGCCCTGGCTGCCTGCAAACAGGCACTGGTCTCTTCTTTGCCTCCAGTGCCCCTGTGCTTAGAACTCACGTGTGGCTGAAGTCTGGCCCTGGAAAAATGTAGTCACGTGATCCGCCTGAACCCCCTCCAAATCCCCAGGCCCTGGGCCCTCCCTTGCTAGCCCTCGTGTCCCTGCTGCCTCTGGCACAACTGTGCCACCTCCGTACAACCCCATCGATCTATTCCCCTCCTGGGTTCTGGGCTGCCCCAGTCAACCAGCCCCACTTAGCCTCTGGGAAAACCAGAAACTAGAAATCCAAGGAAATCTGGATTTCAAAATCCTATCCCAAGGCCTCCAGCTTTATGAAAATGTACCAGACACTCTATTTGGGCACCGGAAAGTCTCCAGGAACCCCTCCCCCTTACCTAGATGGGACACAAGAGCCATGTGTCAAGATTTTTGTTTAGGTGGGTACACCTGGGCCTACCTTGCCCAGGCTGTTTCTCACCCACCACTCTTCTCTATCCTGGTTCTCATTTCTACGGGACTTTGCTAGATACCAGCTCTCCACAAAGCTAAAATACAAAAGTAGGTAAAATGCTAATGACTGACAAGTGCAGAATGTGTAACTCTTCCTCCCAAGGCAATATTTACATTTCTGACCGGAGACCATCTTTTCACATGCACCCCAAAAAATAACTAAAGATAGAATTTTGAGAATGTTGTAGACTAGTAAGAAAGAAACCTGGGGGCAGGGCTGTTCTGAGTGAGACCCTCAAATCACGGAAGTGGCAGCTGCACACCCAGCTCATTTCTCACCTCTCAGTCCCAACAGGGGATGAAGCCTGTCACCCGTGGTGGGAACTGTAGAAAGTGATGTAAGTTCTTGGGAACTGAGGCTGCGGTTCCAGATCATAATAAAAATAAGTAAATGAGCGCCAAAAAGGCCGTGCCATCAAGCCTGTTTTACACAGAGTAGAGACACGTGGAGGTCATATAGGGAGAGAGCCTGAATTCAAACCCAGGCAGTCTAACTTCACAGCACATGCTTCGACCTCTTCCCCTGCACAGGCCTTGGCAGTCTTTGTCTCTTTCTACTCTCAGGATCGGCTTTGCCATCGCCCGGCGTCTGGCCCAGGACGGGGCCCACGTGGTTGTCAACAGCTGGAAGCAGCAGAATGTGGACCAGGCGGTGGCCACGCTGCTGGGGGAGGGGCTGATGAGAATGGGCTGCCTTGGAAAGATAGAGGCCATGGGCCTCTATATCCTTTTTTCTATTTTTATTTTTTTACTTTTTTTCTTTTTTTGAGACAGAGTTTCACTCTTGTTGCCTAGGCTGGAGTGCAGTGGCACCATCTCGGCTCACTGCAACCTCGGCATCCAGGTTCAAGCAATCCTCATGCCTCAGCCTCCCAAGTAGCTGGGATTACAGGTGCCCGCCACCATGCCCAGCTAATTTTTGTATTTTAGTAGAGACGGGGTTTCACCATGTTGGCCAGGCTGATCTTGAACTCCTGACCTCAGGTGACCCACACCTTGGGCCTCCCAGAGTGCTGGGATTACAGGTGTGACCCACCATGCCCAGCCATAGCTTCTTAAAAGGATATGTTAAGGACGTTAAAAGGATATGGCCTCTTGAAAGGATATGTTTACCCATTCTTGTAGGAAATAAGAAGCCATGTGAGGTTTTGAGGAAGAGAAAGATGGTTATTAAGAAAGATAATATGGCTCTGGTAGGAAGGATATACAGAGAAAACACTGAATCCAGGGCATCAGTGAGGAAGCTGTTGCTGTCATCCAGGTTTAGAGCAGTGGTGATGGGACTGGAACAGATGTGCCCAAGAGACATTTAGTGGGAATGAACCAAGATTTTCCAACCACATGTCAAAAAGTGGGAAACATGAGCGAAGTCAAAAATGACTCTCAGGTAGTTTGTGTGACCATTGTCAGAGAGGAGAATGATAGAATACTTGTCAGCTATTTGAAATGTCTTCTGCCAATTGCCACATGTTACCCTGCAATGAGAAAAGCCACTGCCCTGAGAATGGTTACTACCCAGTGGCCTCCTCATCTGCACCACAAAGCTTCTAAGTGTGTGGTAAGTGGAAACCAGATTAGCTGCCTATCTGCTTGATTATATTTTTTCTTAAAAATGTATAACTATCAGAACACAGAGCAAACAGCTCCTAACCGTTTCAGTGTAGTGATCACACAATTTAGAACAAGACTGAGAAGACACCTTTTTTTTTTTTTTTTTTCCCCCAGAGACAGAGCCTCACTGTTTCCCTGGCTGGAGTGCAGTAGTATGATCATAGCTCACTGTAACCTCCAACTCTTGAGCTCATGCAATCCTACCACCTCAGCCTCCCAAGTGGCTAAGATTATAGCCATGCACCACCACACCAGTTCATTTTTTAAATTTTCTGTAGAGTTGGAGCTTTATTGCCCAGGCTGGTTTTGAACTCCTGGCCTCTAGCAATCCACCCCACTGGGCCTACCAAACTGCTAGGATTATAGGTGTGAGCCACCACACCCAGCCTCATTCTTCTTTTATGGTTTCCTATCTCTGTTCAATCAAAACCCAGCCTCCTCCCGTCTCTGTGCTGACAGACCTAGAAGGAGAGGGGCATGGGGTATACAGCAGAGTAGAAAATGTCTCCAGGTGATTCTAGAGCAATCCACTGTCTTCTCCCAGCTCAAACACACGTGCACTGAGCACAGCGCACATCACTTATTAACTTATTCTGCACCTCCCTAGTAACAAGTCCATTGGTGAGACTTATACAGAGCCAAGGCAGGTGACTGGGCTTTGCACCAGGATACCAAAATTTAAAGGGTGCAAGAAAGTATTAATACTGGTTTCAAAACAGTGTATGACTTTAAATTTTGTCTGATTTAATTTTGTCGACAGCCCAGGCATACGTTCAACCGCATAAAAACAATTGAACTTAGCACCTAGTTAACAAGAATAAGTAGTTAAAACGGGAAGCTAGCAGATGGTGTATATTGTTAATAACACTCCTCTGTGTGCCAAATCTGAAGCACAAAGTTGACCAAGGGCCCATGTACTGCTACTTGTTCAAGGCATTAAAATTGCCAGTTCTGAGCAAATGCAAAGTCTGGTTTCAGGGTCGCTTTGTACTGAAAAGTCTTGTTGGCAGATTCTGCTTGGCCATTCATTACTCTAGCACACACCTCACTACCTACTTATACCTTATTAAGGAGGTGAGATGTTGCCTTTCTTGACTTTCTCAGTTTAGATGTCAGTTTCTCCCTTAAATCTTTCATGCCTCCAGGTCAAAAGAGAGAGAGAGAGACAGAGAAAATGACATTATAACCAAATATGGAATTGCTTTAAATTCAGGCTGGTATCTTCTCCCATCATGGCTCTCCTGGGCAGTCAGTTTCCTAATGACCCCAACTCACTTTCAGAGGGCTCTTATGAATTAGCGGTGTGCTACAGAATGGGAGACTGACCTCAGTTCTTCCACTGCTAACTAGCTTTGTGCCCTGAACAAATCACTCCCCCCCTCCCAAACACAGAATAAGCAGGCCTCCTGTTCTTAGCTAGCCCCAGTGTGTCACTACTGAACTATATGGTCTTGAGAAAATTTCCTGAACCTGTTTCATCATCTCCACCTTACATTGGAATAGATGATCTCAAAGACCCCTCCAGTGGTAAGTTTCTACAGCTCTATTTAAGCCGATTTTTCCATTCAGGTAAGTGTGGACAGATTGACTTTGAGATAAGGGTAATTTATTCAAGGTGAACTGGACAGTAAGCACTTGGAGAAATGTGGGTGGAACTCACTGTGAAAGGAAGAGGAGGGGTCTGGAAATAGATTTGGAGGTGAGACTTGAAATCATGAGAATGAAGGAGCTTCCCAAAGGGAGAGTGTAAAGAAGAGAGCAAAGGCTCAGAGACAGCCTTAGAAGAATAGAAGGTGGGAAGAAAAGACTGCAAAATAAATAAGGCCAACTTCCTGGTGGCTGGCACCTGTAACATTTTGGGAGGCTGAGGCAGGTGGATGGCTTGAGCTCAGGAGATCGAGGCCAGCCTGGGCAACACAGCAAGACCCTGTCTCTAAAAAAAATACATAACTTGGCCGGGTGTGGTGGCATGCACTTGTAGTTTCAGGTACTTGGGGACTTAGACAGGATGATGGCTTGAACTCAGTAGGTCAAGGCTGCAGTAAGCTAAGATCATGCCACTGCACTCCAGCCTGGGTAACAGAACAAGACTCCATCTAAAAAAAGAAAGAAGCCAACCTTAAATGCTTAGCAGCAGATCTTAGGGTAGTTTTGAAGAAAAGATGTTTTTAAAAAGAGAAGTTATTTTGATGATAGTTCCTAAGAAGGAAGGTATTGTCGTCATTGTTTTTGTTGTCATTTTTAATATAAAGAAAAAGTCTGTGTGGCCCAGGCTTCTCTCAAACTCCTCAACTCAAGTGATTCTCCCACCTTGGCCTCCCAAAGTGTCATGATTCCCGGCGTGAGCCACCGCGCCTGGCTCAGAAGGAAGTTTTTATCAACATGGATAAATGCACCTCCCTTACTTACTGCAACCCTGGTCCAGACCTCACCCCTCTCTTTAGGCTGTGAAGCTTCATGGCGGTATCGATATCCTAGTCTCCAATGCTGCTGTCAGCCCTGTCTTTGGAAGCCTAATGGATATCACCAAGGAGGTGTGGGACAAGGTGAGAGGGGATTAAAGCAGCAGGGGCCGGGCCTCAGAACACATTCAGCACAAACTCTGTCTGCTTTTAGAATGCGTTTGTCAAGGGCAGTGTAAATGTGAGGACTCTTTGCCACATGCCACACACCTGGAATGCACCTGGTAAATGGGTGGGGGCAGCTTCCTCTGTCCCTGCCCTTCTGGTTCGCTTCTGCTGCTTCTACTACTGTCTGCTTCCATCTGCTCTTCACTATCCTCCGTCTACTCCCCTCCCCAGACTTCCTCCCCGGCATGCTCTTCTGCCTTGTTGATTTCCAACAGAGATGTGGCAGCTAATATGCTAAAAACTACAATGCTTAAACTTACACACCCACCTGTCCCCCTTTCAGCTGCCAAAAAGGAATCATGTTTCATTAGTTGGGAAATATTAAAAGCTGCTAGTTAAGTAAAATACTAATTCTGGTTAAATGACCAGTGTCCACTTTATAACATACATCCTTTAAAAAAATAAAAATAAAAACCTATATCATTTTTTTCTTAACTGCAGTGTCAAGACAATCTGAGACCCGGATGTCTAAATTCAAGTGGCAGAATATTGGGTTTTATGTGAAAATATATAATTACATTATATTCATAATATATTTCACAGCCATTCTTTAATTATAGAGCTTTAATTAAAATATTTGTCCTTGTTTATTAAGGTTAATACTCCCACATGATTTGGAAATGCTAATTTTTTATGATTTCCCATGGTTTTGCTTTTTACTCTGATGTTGTATTAGTTTGTTCTGCGTTGCTATAAAGGAATACCTGACCTGGGCAATTTATAAAAGACAAGAGTTTCGTTTTGGCTTAGGGTTCTGCAGACTGTAGAAGAAGCATGGTGGTGCCAGTATCTGCTTCTTATGAGGCCTCAGGAAGCTTACAATCACGGCAAGGAGGCAAAAGAGAGCAGGCGTGTTACATGGCAAGAGAAGAAGTAAGAGAGATACCAGGATCTTTTAAACAACTAGTTCTGGCATGAACTAATAGAGTGAGAACTCATTGCCACAGGGAGGGCACCAAGACATTCATAAGGGATCCACCCCCATGATCCAAACACCTCACACCAGGTCCCACCTTGAACACTGGTGATCACATTTCAACATGAGATTTAGAGGGCACAAACATAACTATATCAGATGTCATCAAAAATTCCTCAACACTAGTTTGAGGATGTGAAAATACTATGATTTATTTACTAGTGTTTCATACACATAAAGACCAAAGTGCCAAAATGTTCTCCAATGAGCTACTTTTTGATTCTGATAGTCTTTTTCCCTCTTTCTTTTTCTTTCCTCTTTTTTTTTTTTTTTTTCTCACTGTGTCACTGAGGCTGGAGTGCTGTGGTGTGATCTCAGCTCACTGCAACCTCTGTCTCCCAGGTTCAAGCAATTCTTGTACCTCAGCCTGCCAAGTACCTGGGACTATAGGCATGTGCCACCACGTGTGGCTAATGTTTTGCATTTTTAGTAGAGACAGGGTTTCACTGTGTTGCCCAGGCTGGTCTCAAATTCCTGACCTCAACTGATCTGCCCCACTCGGCCTCCCAAAGTGCTGGGATTATAGGCGTGAGCAACTGCAGCCAGACAGATTCTGATAGTCTTTAAAATAGAGGAACATCATTCATGAACAGTCTGAATAGAGACCATATGAAAGTCAGTTTTAAACTAAGTACAGGCACACCTCGGAGATATTGTGGGTCTGGTTCCAGGCCACCACGATAAATTCAATATTATAATAAAGTAAGTCACATGAATATTTTGATTTCCCAGTGCATATAAAAGTTATGTTTACAGTATAATGGTCATCTAATAATAGTCTATAAAATGAGCAATAGCATTATGTCTTTAAAAGCATATACATATCTTCATTTTAAAATACCTTATTGCTAAAAAATGCTAACAATCATCTGAGACTTTAGAAGCTGTAATCTTTTTGCTGGTGGAGGGTCTTGTCTCCACATTGATGGTGGCTGACTTAGGGTGATGTTGCTGAAGGCTGGGGTGGCTGTGGCAATTTCTTCAAACAAGCCAGCAATGAAGTTTGCCACATCAGTTGATTCTTCCTTTCACAAACGATTTCTCTGTAGCATGCAATGCTGTTTCATAGCATTTACCCACAGTAGAACTTCTTTCAAACTTGGAGTCAATCCTATCAAACTCTGCCACTGCTTAATCAACTAAGTTCATATAATATTCTAAATCCCGTGTTGTGATTTCAACAATGTTCATGGCATCTTCACCAGAAATAGATTCCATCCCAAGAAACCACTTTCTTTGCTTATCCATAAGAAGCAACTCCTCAGCCGTTTACATTTTGTCATGAGATTGCAGCCATTCAGTCCCATCTTCAGGCTCCACTTCTAGTTCTCTTGCTATTTCCACCACATATGCAGTTCCTTCCTGTGATGCAGTCTTGAACCCCTTCACGTCATCCATGAGGGTTGGAATCAACTTCTTCCAGACTCCTGTTAATTTAGATATTTTGACCTCCTCCCATGAATCACAAATATTCTTAATGGCATCTAGAATGGTGAATCCTTTTCAGAAGGTTTTCAGTTAACTTTGCCAAGATCCATCAGAGGAGTCACTATCTATGGCAGCTATAGACTTACAAAATGTACGTCTTAAATAATAAGTCTTGCAAGTCAGAATTACCCCCGATCCATGGGCTGCAGAATGGATGTTGTGTTAGCAGGCATGAAAACAACATTAATCTCCTTGCACATCTCCATCAGAGCTTTTGACTGACCAGGTGCACTGTCAAGGAGCAGTAATAGTTTGAAAGGAATATTTTTTTCTGAGCAGTAGCTATCAACAGTGAGCTTTAAATGTTCAGTTAACCATGCTATAAACAGATGTGCTGTTATTCAGGCTTTGTTTTCCATTTATAGAGCATGGGCAGAGTAGATTTAGTATAAATCTTGAGAGCCATAGAATTTTCAGAATGGTAAATGAGCATTGGCTTCAACTTAAAGTCACTGGCTGCATTAGACCCTAACAAGAGAATAAGCCTGTCCTTTGAAGTTTTGAAGCCAGGCGTTGACTTCTCCTCTCTAGCTATTAAAGCCCTACATGGCATCTTCTTCCACTAGAAGGTTGTTTCATCTACATGGAAAATCTGTTGTTTGGTGTAGCCGCCTTCATCACTGATCTTAGCTAGATCTTCTGGATAACTTGCTGCAGCTTCTACATCAGCACTTGCTGCTTCACCTTGCAATTTTATGTTACAGAGATGGTGTCTTAAACCTCATGAACCAACCTCTGCTAGCTTCCAACTTTTCTTCTGGAGCTTCCTCACCTCTCTCAGCCTTCAAAGAATTAAAAAGTTAGGGCCTTTTTCTGATTAGGCTTTGGCTTAAGGGAATGTTGTGGCTAGTTTGATCTTCTATCCAGAACACTAGAACTTTCCCTCTATATTAACAATAAAGCTGTTTTGCTTTCTTACCATTTATGTGTTCACAGAAGTAGCACTTTTAATTTCCTTCAAGAATTTTTCCTTTGCACTCACAATTTGGCTAACTGGTGCACATGGCCTAGCTTTCAGCCTGCCTCAGCTTTCAACATGCCTTCCTCACTAAGCTCAATTATTTCTAGCCTTTGATTTAAAGTGCAAGATGTGTGACTCTTCCTTTCACTTGAACACTTAGAGGCCATTATATGGTTATTAACTGGTCTAATTTCAATATAAATGTGTCTCAGGGAATATGGAGGCCCATAGAGAGGGAGAAAGATGGGAGAAGGGCAGAGCAATCAGAACGTACAACATTTATCGATTAAGTTCACCTTTTCTGGGTGTGGTTTGTGGTACCCCAAAACAATTATAATAAAAACATGAAAGATCACTGATCACAGATCACCATAACAGATATGATAATAATGAAAAAGTCTGAAATATTCCAAGAATTATCAAAATGTGACCCAGAGACAAAGTGAGCACATGCCGTTGGAAAAATGGCTCCAATTAATGCAGGGTTGCCATGAACCTTCAATTTGTAAAACACACAGTATCTGCAAAGCATAATAAAATAAGGTGTGACTGTACCTTTCCTTTTAGTTTATATATTTTTTTAAATATCACAGCACATCAAATCCAAACATAATGGCTGATCCTTCATTAACCTCTGGATTTAAAAGAAAAAAACACACACATTTGGGGGACGATTGAGACCAATATATTAGATAAAATTATCATCAGTGACAAACTTCTTGGGTGTGATGATGGATTATGGTTGTGTAAAAGAACATCCTTACTCTTGGGAAATGTATGCTAACTATTTAGGGATAGAGCACTGTAATATCTGCAACTGCGTTTACTTATTTTAATTAATTAATTAATTAATTTTTTTGAGATGGAGCCTTGCTCTGTTACTCAGGCTGTAGTGCAGTGGTGCTATCTCGGCTCACTGCAACCTCCACCTCCTGGGTTCAAGCTATTCAGCTGTCTCATCCTCCGGAGTAGCGGGGACTACAGGCACATGCTACCACGTCTGGCTAATTTTTGAATCTTTAGTACAGACAATATTTGCCATTTTGCCCAGGCTGATCTTGAACTCCTGGCCTTAAAGTGATCCACCCACCTTGGCCTCCCAAAGTGCTAGGATTACAGGCATGAGGCACCACTCCCACCTCTGAGTTTCTTCTTTTTAATTTACATTTTTTTATTTTTGTTCTTAGTAATTTTTCATTTTATTACATAAAATCAGAAAACTTGCAACTGAGTTGCAATGGTTCATTTAAAAAACTGTACAGAAATACAGAGAGGACAAATAGGACAAAATGTGAACAACTGGTGAATCTAAGTGAAGGATCTCCAGATATTCGTTGTACTTCTATTTCCAATTTTTCTGTAAGATTGAAATATTTTAATATAAGCAGTTGTCTAGAACAATGTAAACAGGGGTCATGCATTTGTTTTAGATTATGGATGTGGGGATTCTGATTGTACCTTGTCTCCCAGCTTCCCCAGAAGGTGCCTCCTCATGATCCCACTTTCTAATCAGGTCTAGCCAGGCAGTCCATCCTAGAGGGCCAAAAGCATCTCACTCCCTAAGCACAGAAGCCAGAGAAGTGCTAGAACAACCCCAGGTATCCAAGGTCAGGCCACATTTTCCCTAAGAAGCATGGCGCACTTTAAGACAGGTCCAGGAGGCTGACAATTGCAGGCTCTCCCTACTTTGAAGAAACGCAGAAAACACAGCTCAAATCCAAAGGAGCCCTGAGGATTTAGGCCCCTTCTGGGCCACATCATACTTGGCTGGTGACGAAACAAGATGAACCAGGCTCCATTTTTTCTCACCTGAACCTAATGTATCATTATCTAGCTGAGCAGCTGGTGAGAGCTACTTCTCCCTGAACCTCAGTTTCTTCATGTGCAAGATGCAGCTGAATCATCCTAAGATCTTCGTCAGCTCTGACAAACATCCTAGGAACCCACTCTAACTCCTCATTGCCATGCCTCCTCCAGTGCTCTTCACTCATGCTGTTTCCCCTTCTTCTCTTGGCTTCAGACTCTGGACATTAATGTGAAGGCCCCAGCCCTGATGGCAAAGGCAGTGGTGCCAGAAATGGAGAAACGAGGGTACAGAGAGTGAGGGAGAGCCTGGGTGAGATGGGATCCCACACGGGCTGAGGGCAATGGTCCAGGCTGGGAAGACCGTCAGCTCTCTTCTTTTTCCAGAGGCGGCTCAGTGGTGATCGTGGCCTCCATAGCAGCCTTCAGTCCATCTCCTGTAAGAACCCTTTTGACTGCCCCTTCCATCCCATCCTGTACATCTTTCCACCCCAACTGTTACCCAAAGAAGTTTGTGTCCCCTTTTAGAATCACACCACCAAGTCCCTGCCCACAAAATAGATGCCTTGCCTCCACAAACCATAATCTAGGGGAGGTTTAGCCACAAGACAGTTTCCTAACTGTGCCCCTCCATTACAGGAGATCCCTATTGAGCACTGTCTTTTGTGTCTAATAATGAGAATGAAGAATGACCTGGAAACTATGAGTCTAACCCATTGTTTTCTCTCTCCAGGGCCTCAGTCCTTACAGTGTCAGTAAAACAGCCTTACTGGGCCTCACCAAGACCCTGGCCATAGAACTGGCCCCAAGGAACATTAGGGTGAACTGCCTAGCACCTGGACTTATCAAGACCAGCTTCAGCAGGATGGTGAGGAAGGGGAGCTCTGCATCCCACTGGAACCCCTTGAAAGGCATCCATCTTCTTGGACAGGGAAGCCCAGTACCTGATTCCTGAACTCTCAACCACTCCATTCTCCTTCCTTGGGCTTTTCCATATTCCCTCTCTGTACCAACTGCCCTTTCCAAGCCAGACTCCTATCAAACCTTTCCTGAGGTATAGGGTGGAGACTGAGGTATTCAGACTCTACTCACACTGTTTCCTCTCTCCTTACATGGATGAGAATTGGAGAGATGCAGCAAAATGCATCACTAGAACCTGAAACAAATGAAACACATGACGGCAGTGGGGAGAGCTGGGAGCTAGAAAAAAAAATAGGAAGTGAAAGAGGGAAGTCTCCATCCTTACTCTCTTGCCATGAGGATGGGCAGTTTCTTCCCTTTCTGTTCCTCACTTTCCTCCTCTTAAACCTTCTTCCTGCAGCTCTGCAAGGACAAGGAAAAAGAGGAAAGAATGAAAGAAATCCTGCAGATAAGAAGGTAAAACTGTCATGGGGTCAAGGGCCCTAAGAGGCATGAAGATGGAAAGGTCTGGTCCCTAGCAGCCCACAGTCCACTGTCTCAGTCCCACAGATAACACAGGCAGGCTCTCCTCTGCCTCACAGACCACAAATTCATAACACTATCACTGCAGTGGCCTGAGCAAGAAGTCAGCTTCCCTTTCAAAAGGTAAACCCAGAGACATCGGGGTTTCAGCAGTGCAGAGCTCTGGGAGAAGTCCTGAGTTAAGAGACAAGTATAGATTCCTGAAAAAGTTGCAAGCTGAATCTGTACAAATGGAATCACTTTAAACACACCATTTACTGTCACACAGACTCCCTGATACTTTAGTGTGTGCACATGTGAAACCATTTTTTTGAAGTATGAAATAATTGCTCACCATTTTACCTATATAACTTTGGATTTTGGTGTCCTAAGCTCTCTAAAAAAAAAACAGTGTGTTTCTATAGTATTTGAATATTATGGGTAATGGTTTTTTGCGAGTACAGTATGCTTCTACTAAATTATAACAGCATATCCTCATGGTAACACTTTTTGATAGATGGAAAGCTTGTACACTGATCCCGAAAAGTCATCTGATAATTGTTGATTAAGCAAATTTCATTCCCTGTGTCCCAGGTGAATGGGCCAGACCTGTTTGATTTTTACTCCCTTCCTTTCTTCCCCTATTCCCCATGTTAGGTGAGCCAGAGGATTGTGCTGGCATTGTGTCTTTCCTGCGCTCTGAAGATGCCAGCTACATCACTGGGGAGACAGTGGTGGTGGGTGGAGGAACCCCGTCCCGCCTTTGACGACCCTGCGACAGCCCACGGGGCAGAGTTGGGCTTTAGCTCCTGGTGCTGTTCCTGCATTCATCCACTGGCCTTTCCCACCTCTGCTCACCTTACTGTTCACCTCATAAAATCAGTTCTGCTCTGTGAAAAGATGCAGCCTTCCCTGCAGTCAAGGTGGCGTTTCACTCGGGATTCCTGCTGTTGCTGTGGCCTTGGGTAAAGGCCTCCCCTGAGAACACAGGACAGGCCTGCTGACAAGGCTGAGTCTACCTTGGCAAAGACCAACAGATATTTTTTGCCCTGGCCACTGGAGAATTTGATGGGTGATGGGAGAGAAAGAACCTGGAGTGGAGGGAGCAGAGTTGCAAATTAACAACTTGTAATTTAGGGGCAAATAAAATGCAGATGACTGCAGGGCTTTGAATCGAATCCACGTGTTCATTTCTCAGTGTGGGGTGCTTAGCTGAGCAGAGAGCAGAAGTCTGGCCAGGCTGGATCTCTGGATCCCCCAGCCCTCCTCCCTGTCTCCAGGACCTGAGCATGATGTTCAGGGATGGAGGTGTCCGCAGAGTTGCCAACTGGAAGGAAGGTGGCACAGGAACTCCCAGGACGCCACGGAGATCCCCGAGGCAGGGCGAGCCGGGCGAGAGTGGGGAAGGATGAACTCTAACACCTCCCTTCCCCTTGCCTCCCAGATCAGGCCACCTCCCCTCCCGGCAGTTCCCTCCCGAGTCAGCAAGGACAAGCTGGACGGGTCCTGAGCCGGTGGGGAATAGAGAAACGCCCTGCAAGGTACCCAGGTAGACAAACAAAAGAAATGGGTTCTGCCCACAGCCCGAGTATTGAGTAGACGGAAAGTGGGGACGCTGTATCCGCCCCAAGACACTGACACTAGGCGACGCACACTGGGCCTCTGACGCCGGAGCTGGCGAGAGATGTCGGCGCCAGCGCGTGGGGTCTCAGCAGGCTAGGCAGCGCGGCCCGCATGCTCAGTCGGGCAGCTCTCCGGGCGGGCG
Organism: Macaca nemestrina; assembly: GCF_043159975.1. NCBI lineage: Eukaryota > Metazoa > Chordata > Mammalia > Primates > Cercopithecidae > Macaca > Macaca nemestrina. The sequence goes on along the minus strand of NC_092131.1, from coordinate 84,205,581 downwards.
TGAGAGCTGGAGCTCCAAGGCCCGGGGTCGGAGCGCTCACGCAACCAACCCTGTCTGGAGCGGGCTCGCCTCTGCTGCAGCGCTCAGCGCCCGGGATTTACTGAAGCCGAGTCTAGCATGTGCCACCGCTCCCCAGCGGTGGGGATGTGGGATGTGGCGGGGGCTCCTGTGCAGCAGCCTCAGCAGCGGCGGTCGCCATGGCCAAGCCTACCTTGGAGCTCACCCCAGAGTTGTAAGGTAGGGGACTGCCCCGGTTTATGGGACGCCCAGTCGGGCAGCATCCCAAACCCAGGGCGTTCTTCCCGGCGGTGCACCCCAGCCCAGTGCCTCACACCCCGCCACCCCATGCATCCAGGCTCTAAGGCAGCCCCTGCATCCCAGTCCCGGCATCGCTGTCCCTGGAGCATCCTCCGCTGGAGCTAGATCTTGACCGGTAAGGGGGAGAGGGCGGCGGGGAAACAGCATCACATAATGGGGCGGGTGGGGGGAGGGGCCTCCTCCATTGCTGAGGCTTGAGTAGGCGTTTCTATGATCACAGTGTAAACAAAGTGGCAAGGAAGCTCTAACTGGGCGGAGCCCACCGCAGCTCAGCAAGGCCTACCACTTCTCTAGATTCCACCTCTGGGGACAGGGCATATCTGAACAAAAGGCAGCAGACAGCTCCTGCAGACTTCAGTGTCCCTGCCTGACAGCTCTAAAGACAGCAGTGGCTCTCCCAGCAGGACGTTGGAGCTCCAATAACAGACAGACTACTCCCTCAAGTAGGCCCATGACTCCCGTGTAGCTTGACTGAAAAACACTGCCCAGTAGGGGTGGAGAGACACCTCATACAGGTGGGTGTGAATAAGGAGTGTAGAGAAGAGCTTAAATAACCTGATGGAGCTGAAAACCACAGTAGGAGAACTTCGCAAAGGATACACAAGCTTCAATAGCCGATTCAGTCAAGTGGAAGAAAGGATATCAGTGATTGAAGATAAAATTAATGAAATAAAGCAAGAAGATAAGATTAGAGACAAAGAGAGGAAAAAAACATTCAAATTCAGGAAATACAGAGAACACCACAAAGATATTCCTTGAGAAGAGCAACCCCAAGCACATAATTGTCAGATTCACCAAGGTTAAGGGCAGCCAGAGAAAAAGGTTGGGTTACCAACAAAGGGAAGCCCATCAGACTAACAGCAGATCTCTCAGCAGAAACTCTACAAGCCAGAAGACAGTCGGGACCAATATTCAACATTGTGAAAGAAAGGATTTTTCAAACTAGAATTTCATATCCAGCCAAACTAAGCTTCATAAGTGAAGGAGAAATAAAATCCTTTACAGACAAGCAGATGCTGAGAGATTTTGCCACCACCAGGCGTGCCTTACAAGAGCTCCTGAAGGAAGCACTAAACATGGAAAGGAACAACCGGTACCAGCCACTGCAAAAACATACCAAATTGTAAAGACCATCAACGCTGTGAAAAAACTGCATCAATTAATGGGCAAAATAGCCAGCTAACATCATAACGACAGGATCAAATTCACACACAACAATATTAACCTTAAATGTAAATGGGATAGATGCCCCATTTAAAAGACACGGACTGGCAAATTGGATAAAGAATCAAGACCCATCAGTGTGCTGTATTCAGGAGACCCGTCTCACATGCAGACACACATAGGCTCAAAATGAAGGGATGGAGGAAGACCTACCAAACAAATGGAAAGCAAAAAAAAAAAAAAAAAAACAGGGGTTGCAATCCTGGTCTCTGATAAAACAGACTTTAAACCAACAAAGATAAAAAGAGACAAAGAAGGTCATCACATAATGGTAAAGGGATCAATTCAACAAGAAGAGCTAACCTAAATATATATGCACCCAATACAAGAGCACCCAGATTCATAAAGCAAGTTCTTAGACACCTACAAAGAGGCTTAGACTCCCATACAATAGTAATGGGAGACAGTAACACCCCATTGTTAATATTAGACAGAAAACATGACAGAAAATTAATAAGGATATCCAGCTCTAGACCAAGTAGGCCTAATACACATCTACAGAACTCTCCACCCCAAATCAACAGAATATACATTCTTCTCAGCACCACATCGCACTCATTCTAAAATTGACCACATAATTGGAAGTAAAACACTCCTCACCAAATGTCAAAGAACAGAAATCACAGCAAACTGTCGCTCAGACCACAGTGCAATCAAATTAGAACTCAAGATTAAGAAACTCACTCAAAACTGCACAACTGCATGGAAACTGAACAACCTGCTCCAGAATGACTACTGGGTAAATAACAAAATGAAGACAGAGATAAAGATGGTCTTTGAAACCAATGAGAACAAAGACACAATGTACCAGAATCTCTGGGACACATTTAAAACAGTGTGTAGAGGGAAGTTTATAGCACTAAATACCCACAGGAGAAAGCAGGAAAGATCTAAAATCAACACCCTAACATCACAATTAAAAGAACTAGAGAAGCAAGAGCAAACAAATTCAAAAGCTAGCAGAAGACAAGAAATATAATTATGATCAGAGCAGAGCTGAAGAAGATAGAGACATAAAAAAAAAACCTTCAAAGAATCAGGAATCCAGGAGCTGGATTTTTGAAAAGATCAACAAACTAGACCACTAGCAAGACTAATAAGGAAGAAAAGAGAGAAGAATCAAATAGACACAATAAAAAATGATAAAGAGAATATCACCACGGATCACAGAGAAATACACACTACCCTCAGAGAATACTATAAACACCTCTATGCAAATAATCTAGAAAACCTAAAAGAAACAGATAAATTCTTGGACATGTACACCTTCCCAAGACTAAATCAGGAAGAAGATGAATCGCTGAATAGACCAATAACATGTTCTGAAATTGAGGCAATGATTAATAGCCTACCAAACAAAAGAAGTCCAGGACAGGTGGATTCACAGCCGAATTCTACCAGAGGTACAAAGAGGAACTGGTACCATTCCTTCTGAAACTATTCCAATCAATAGAAAAAGAAGGAATCCTCCGTAACTCCTTTTATAATGCCAGAATCATCCTGATATCAAAGTCTGGCAGAAACACAACAAAAAAAGAAAATTTTAGGCCAATATCCCTGATGAACATCAATGCAAAAATCCTCAAAAAAATACTGGCAAACCAAATCCAGCAGCACATCAAAAAGTTTGTCTGCCACGATCAAGTTGGCTTCATTCCTGGGATGCAAGGCTGGTTCAACATAAGCAGATCAATAAACATAATCCATCACATAAACAGAACCAATGACAAAACCCACATGATTATCTCAATAGATGCAGAAAGGCCTTTGACAAAATTAAACACCCCTACATGCTAAAAGCTCTCAATAAACTTGGTATTCATGGAATGTAATTCAAAATAATAAGAGCTATTTATGACAAACCCACAGTCAATATCATACTGCATGGGCAAAAACTGGAAGCATTCCCTTTGAAAACCGGTACAAGACAAGGATGACCTCTCTCATCACTCCTATTCAACACAGTATTGGAAGTTCTGGCCAGGACAGTCAGGGAAGAGGAAGAAATAAAGGGTATTCAATCAGGAAAAGAGGAAGTCAAATTGTTTCTGTCTGCAGATGAATTGATGGTATATTTAGAAACCCCATCATCTCAGCCCAAAATCTCCTTAAGCTGATGAGCAACTTCAGCAAAGTCTCAGGATGCAAAATCAATGTGCAAAAATCACAAGCATTCCTACACACCAATAATAGAGAGTCAAATCATGAGTGAACTCCCATTCACAACTGCTTCAAAGAGAATAAAATACCTAGAAATCCAGCTTACATGGGACGTGAAGGACCTCTTCAAGGAGAACTACAAACCGCTGCTCAAGGAAACAAGTGAGGACACAAACAAATGGAAGAATAGTCCATACTCATGGATAGGAAGAATCAATATCGTGAAAATGACCATATTGCCCAAAGTAAATTATAGACTCAATGCTATTCCCATCAAAATACCACTGACTTTCTTCACAGAATTGGAAAAACACTACTTTAAATTTCATATGGAACCAAAAAAGAGCCCACACTGCCAAGACAATCCTAAGAAAAAGAACAAAGCTGGAGGCATCACACTACCTGACTTCAAACTATACTGCAAGGCTACAGTGACCAAAACAGCATAGTACTGGTACCAAAACAGATATCTAGACCAATGGAACTGAACAGAGGCCTCAGAAATAATACTACACATCTTCAACCATCTGATCTTTGACAAACCTGACAGAAAGAAGCAATGGGGAAAGGATTCCCTATTTAATAAATGGTGCTGGAAAAACTGGCTAGCCATATGTAGAAAGCTGAAACTGGATGTCTTCCTTACACCTTATACTAAAATTAACTCGAGATGGATTAAAGACTTAAATGTAAGACCTAAAACCATAAAAACCCTAGAATAAAACCTAGACAATACCATTCAGGACATAGGCGTGGGCAAAGACTTCACGACAAAAACACCAAAAGTAATGGCAACAAAAGTCAAAGTAGACAAATGGGATCTACCTAAACTAAAGAGCTTCTGCACAGCAAAAGAAACTATCATCAGAGTGAAAAGGCCGCCTACAGAATGGGAGAAAATTCTTGCAATCTATCCATCTGACGAAGAGCTAATATTCAGAATCTACAAAGAACTTAAACAAATTTACAAGAAAAATAAAACAAATAACCACATCAAAAAGTGGATAAAACGTATGAACAGACACTTCTCAAAAGAAGATATTTATGCAGTCAACAGACATATGAATAAATGCTCATCATCACTGGTCATCAGAGAAATGCAAAGCAAAACCACAATGAGATACCATTTCATGACACTTAAAATGGCAACATTAAAAAGTCAGGAAACAACAGATGCTAGAGAGGATGTTGGAGAAACAGGAATGCTTTTACACTGTTGGTAGGAGTGTAAATTAGTTCAACCATTGTGAAAGACCGTGTGGCCATTCTGCAAGAATCTAGAACCAGAAATACCAATTGATCCAGCAACCCCATTACTGGATATATACCCACAGGATTATAAATCATTCTACTATAAAGACACATGCACACATATGTTTATTGCAGCACTGTTCACAATAGCAAAAACTTGGAACCAACCCAAATGCCCATCAGTGATAGACTGGATAAAGAAAATGTGGCACATATACGCCATGGAATATTATGCAGCCATAAAAAAGGGTGAGTTAATGTCCTCTGCAGGAACATGGATGAAGCTGGAAATCATCATTCTCAGCAAAATATCACAAGGACAGAAAACCAAACCCTGCATGTTCTCACTCATAAGTGGGAGCGGAACAAGGAGAACACATGGAAACAGGGAGGAGATCATCACACACCTGGGTCTGTTGGGGGATGGGGGGCTGGGGGAGGGATAGCATTAGGAGAAATGCCTAATGTAAATGAGGAGTTGATGGGTCCAACAAACCAACATGATACATGTATACCCTATGTAACAAACCTGCACATTGTGCACATGTGCCCTAGAACATAAAGTATAATAATTTTAAAAAATCTAGATAGAGCAATATCTCACAAAATTAATAATCCATTCCATTTAAATAGACAGACTACATCAGTCAGTCTCTGGCACCTATAGATCCATTCACGGTTTTGTTTTCTGGGTTCTTTTTTAAGTATATAATTTGCCTACATTTAAAATTTAAATATTTCCGATTACCACCCAGATTTCTAGCTTCTGTTTAAAAACCCCAAGGGCTGGCAATGCTGAGCCAGCATTCTCAATGACAAACATGAGTGGAACTGGGTGTACCTCAGATCTGCAAGTTGTGGTTCTGCAAGTTGGCCACTGCGACCTAAGGTGTGTTACCATTTATCACTGAGCTTAAGCCACCACCAAAGTTTAAGCCATTCTGTATACTATGCATAAGGAGGTAGGGCAGCAGGTAAATTCACTTTAGGGGGAAAAATTCATCAAAACTGCTTAGATCTGTGAAAATTAATAAAATTTAAAAGCTGTGGGAACCCCAAAAATCACTTTAAGCCTTGAGACGTGACTGTGAGCTGAGTCACATATGGTTATAACTTCTGTTCTCAAATTATAGATTAACTAGCTTTCTTATTTTTCTTCTACTGTACAAAGACTAGAGAGAATTAAATAACATCATGGAAAAAAACCTCTGGCCTTCTTAATTAATGACCCTTGTTATAGATTAATTTCCCATTGTTGTCCTGCTTTGCTTAGACCAGATGACAAAATCCCACAATTATTACACCCTCTAAAAAACATATTAAATATATCCTTCCCAAAAAGAAACACTGCCTATAAGGATCAAATGGCTGTAACTATATGCCAACCTTGTACAAATACTGTTATAATTTTGCTAAACACTCCTCTCTCTCTGGATATATAATTGAAACCTTAACTTCTCTACTTCAGAATGCTGACTGCATTCCTTTGAAGTTGATGTTTCCAGATGGTCCATCCTCACACTTTGCACTTGAATAAAGGCTCCTTAACTTCAATTCTGACCCTTTTATTATTTTCAGTTGACAAATCTTTTTTAAGGTAATTTGACCATCATAGCTATCAATTTAAAATATTTGACCCAGCATACAAATGTATTTGTACCAAACACACAAAAATATACATTCATCCAAGGTTGTTCACCATAGTATTATTTGAAATAGCAAAACACTGGAAGCTACTTAAAAATCCATCAGTAGGAGACTAGCTAAATAAATTATGGAATAGCCACACAATAGAATACTGTACAGCTATTTTATAAAAGAAGAAAGAGAATAAAGTAGGTCTATTATGTACCACCCATTCACCAAGAATGTATTTTAAAAAATAAAAAGAGTTACTGACAAGATGACCAAACAGGAACAGTTCCGGTCTGCAGCTCCCAGCGAGATCAACGCAGAAGGCGTGTGATTTCTGCATTTCCAACTGAGGTATCTGGCTTATCTCATTGGGACTGGTGAGACAGTCGGTGCAGCCATGAAGAGCCAGCTGAATCAGGGTGGGCATCACCTCACTCAGGAAGCACAAGGGGTCAAAGAAACCCTCCCCTAGCCAAGGGAAGCCAAGAGGGACCATGCCATGAGGAATGGTTATGAAGCCAAACTCAGCTTCATAAGTGAAGGAGAAATAAAATCCTTTACAGACAAGCAAATGCTGAGAGATTTTGTCACCACCAGGCCTGATTTACAAGAGCTCCTGAAGGAAGCACTAAACATGGAAAGGAACAATCAGTATCAGCCACTGCAAAAGCATACCAAATTGTAAAGACCATCGACACTATGAAGAAACTGCATCAACTAATGGGCAAAATAATCAGCTAGCATCATAATGACAGGATCAAATTCACACATAACAATATTAACCTTAAATGCAAACAGGCTAAGTGCCCCAATTAAAAGACACAGACTGGCAAATTGGATAAAGAGTCAAGACCCATCAGTGTGCTGTATTCAGGCGACCCATCTCATGTGCAAAGAAACACAAAGGCTCAAAATAAAGGGATGGAGGAATATTTCCCAAGCAAATGGAAAGCAAAAAAAAAGCAGGGGTTGCAATCCTGGTTTAAAGAGACTTTAAACCAACAAAGATCAAAAGAGACAAAGAAGGCCATTACATAATGGTAAAGGGATCAATTCAACAAGAAGAGCTAACCTAAATATATATGCACCCAATACAGGAGCACCCAGATTCATGAAGCAAGTTCTTAGAGAACTACAAAGAGACTTAGACTCCCACACAATAGTAATGGGAGACATTAACACCCCACTGTCAATATTAGACAGATCAATGAGACAGAAAATTAACAAGGATATCCAGGACTTGAACTCAGCTAGACCAAGCAGACCTAATAGACATCTACAGAACTCTCCACCCCAAGTCAACAGAATATACATTCTTCTCAGCACCACATCGCACTTATTCTAAAATTGATCACATAATTGGAAGTGAAACCCTCCTCAGCAAATGCAAAAGAATGGAAATCATAGCAAACAGTCTCTCAGGCTGCAGTGCAATCAGACTAGAAATCAGAATTAAGAAACTCACTCAAAATCTCACAACTACCTGGAAACTGAACAACCTGCTCCTGAATGACTATTGGGTACAAAATGAAATTAAAGCAGAAATAAATAACTTCTTTGAAACCAGTGAGAACAAAGACACAACATACCAGAATCCCCTGGGACACAGTCAAAGCAGTGTTTAGAGTGAAATTTATAGAACTAAACGCCCACAGGAGAAAGCAGGAAAGATCTAAAATCGCCACCCTAACATCACAATTAAAAGAACTAGAGAAGCAAGAGCAAAAAAATTCAAAAACGAGCAGAAGACAAGAAATAACTAAGATCAGAGAAGAACTGAAGGAGATAGAGACATGAAAGGCCCTTCAAAAAAATCAGTGAATCCAGGAGCTGGTTTTTTGATAAGATCAACAAAATAGATAGACCACTAGCAAGACTATTAAAAAGAAAAGGGAGAAGAATCAAGTAGATACAATTTAAAAAATGATGGAGGGGATATCACCTCCGATCCCGCAGAAATACAAGCTACCACCAGAGAATACTATAAACAACTCTATGCAAATAAACTAGAAAATCTGGAAGAAATGGATAAATTCCTGGACGAATACACCCTCCCAAGACTAAATCAGGAAGAAGACAAATCCCTGAATAGACCAATAACAAGTTCTGAAATTGAAGCAGTAATTCATAGCCTACCAAACAAAGAAAAGCTCAGGACCAGACAGATCACAGCTGAATTCTACCAGATGTACAAAGAGGAGCTGGTATGGCGATCATTAAAAAGTCAGGAAACAACAGGTGCTGGAGAGGATGTGGAGAAATAGGAACACTTTTACGCTGTTGGTGGGAATGTAAACTAGTTCAACCATTGTGGAAGACAGTGTGGCAATTCCTCAAGGATCTAGAACTAGAAATACCATTTGACCCAGCCATCCCGTTACAGGGTATATACCCAAAGGATTATAAATCATGCTGCTATAAAGACACATGCACACGTATGTTTATTGCGGCGCTATTCACAATAGCAAAGACTTGGAACCAACCCAAATGTCCATCAATGACAGACTGGATTAAGAAAATGTGGCACATATATGCCACGGAATACTATACAGCCATAAAAAAGGATGAGTTCATGTCCTTTGTAGGGACATGGATGAAGCTGGAAACCATCATTCTGAGCAAACTGTGTCAAGTACAGAAAACCAAACACTGCATGTTCTCACTCATAGGTGGGAACTGAACAATGAGAACAGTTGGACAAATGGGGGGGAACATCACACACTGGGGGCTGTTGTGCGGTGGGAGGAGGGGGAAGGGATAGCATTAGGAGATATACCTAATGTAGATGACAAGTTAACGGGTGCACACCAACATGGCACATGTATACATATGTAAAAAACCTGCACGTTGTACACAGTACCCTAGAACTTAAAGTATAATTAAAAAAAAAAAAAAGAAAGAAAAAGAAATAGTGCTGGAGGCCAAATAGCAACCCTGCCCACACAAGGAAGGGCCATGTGATGTTCACCAAGCTCCCAAGCCACAATTCTCTTTTCCCAGAATACTTTGCTCTTTGAAGTGTAGTCTTCCTCACCTTCCTGCCAACCTCAGACCCTGAGTCCGCCTGTCTACCTCTCAAGAGAAGGGGAAGAGAGATTAAATGCCCCTTGCAGGCCTGTCCCTTTGAACCAAGCCCTGAGAACCCTTGCAGCTGTCCTCCTGTGTACCCTCCTCACAGCCCCACACACAGATGGAGAGCCCTGGGAAGGGTTTCCACAGTGCATTAGCTCCAAATAGTGCAAGAGGACAAGGAGCGTGGCCCTTCCAGCCTCTGTCAATAATTCATGAGGCTCAGACTGAGGAGCACCAGTCAGAGTCGTTTTTCCCTGGACATGGGGAAAATTATACTTAAGCTCTCTTATCTCATGGGGATGTGCTCAGTACCAAAGCAGAGTACTGCAGCTGTAACTTCTTGGCTGAGGAAAATACTATAAATCCAGTGCAGGCCTGTTCTAGTACTTGCTTGCCATACACCCCTTTTGAATGCTGAAATCCTTTTTCAGCTGCTCAGTTGACCTGCACGTATACTAAATGAATCTTGAGCAAACATGAATTCTATTAAAAAGTCATCCCTAGAACTGGATTTCACAAATCAGGACTTTTCCCTGCTAATTATAGGGAAATAAGGCTGCAAAACTGGTGATTTCACCAACAACACACCTCTAAACCTACCCATCTGCTTTCATCATCTTTTCTGAAAGAAAACACTAACACACACACAAAAAAAGGAGCAAACGTATGTTCCACAATAAAGGACTGTTAAATAAACTTAGCTTCATGAAACACACTGTAATGTGTTTCCTTTTCTCATTTTGCCTTACACTAGTGAAAACGTTGCCATGGACCAGCACTGCTTCTCAGTCTGGCCTTTGGAGGCCAGTGGGTTAAACCAATTCTGATGCTTACATTTGCGTCTGTTGGGGCCTTTCTACAGTGCACCATAAGCCATCCGGATTTATTGATTCTCCCAGAAACCCAGGAGGGAGATCACTTCAGCCCACATAGCAGAAGTGGAGGCTGAAGTCTTGGACACAGAATTTATAGCTAGTAAGGACTTTATTCATCATCTACTCCATACCCTCAGTAATTTACAGATGAAGAGTCTGGCCCAGGGCACCAATAATAATCACTACATGGTGGCAGTAACTACTATGTGCTTATAGCTTACAGTTCATAAAGAGATTTTGCATTCAACAAATATTTATTGAACTAGGATGGAGGCTAAGACCTGGGGACATAGTGGTTAGGGAGAACTTGAGTGCCCCCAGTTCTCAGCATTTCCACCACTGCTCCAGGGACTCTGCAGCCTCCTCTCTAGCACTTAGCCCCTGTAAAGGAGAAAGTCCCTTTGGCGAGGGATGTGAGATACTGTTTGGTCAATGACCATAGTCTGCCCTCCAGGGCCCATGAAGATGGAGGAGACCTTGGGCAGAGTGAAGGGCAGTGCCAGGCCTGGTGCAGCTACTCCCTATCACATCTCTCCCAGGCTCCTCCAGCCTCACCTGGTGGACTCCACGGGGACCACAGGACTCACCTCCATGGGCAGTCTCAAAACATTTGTCCTCCTGTGGGCTGTCACATACATTGACCCAGACTTTCTTGGAGAAGAAATTCTGAAGAAGCAAAAGCAACTCAAAACCCCCACTTCCCCCAGAAGAAAAACGTGGGCAAGCAGATGCAGAAGGGCAGTGGCCAAAGTCTGCGGGTTCCTGCGGGGTCCAGGGGAGGGGCGAGCCCTACAGAAAACTTGAACAGAGAGCGCTTTGATCACCCGCCAGCCTGCCAGCCCGGAAGGCAAGCCCCAGTCAGGCGGAAGGTAGCTGGCTGCGGGGAGCGGCGGCGGAGGGAGGCGCCCAGGGTCACAGACAACTCTCAGCGGGCCGAGGGCAGGGAGGGGGTGGCAGGGAAAGCGGCCCGCCCTTCGTCCTGCTCCCTTGCCCTACTATCTGCCACCTCCCCTCGAAGGAGTGGAACCCAGACTTGCTGGTCTGAGCCATGCACAAGGCGGGGCTGCTAGGCCACTGTGCCTGGGCATGGAAGTCTGTGCCGATGGCCAGCTCCAGGATGAGCCCCCGGAACCTGCTCGCTAATAAGGTGGCCCCGGTAACGGCCTCCACTGACGGGTGAGTGCTAGTGCTGGAGTTTCTGAGGCCCTGGCTGCCTGCAAACAGGCACTGGTCTTTCATCCTTTGCCTCCAGTGCCCCTGTCCTCAGACCTCACATGCGGCCAAAGTCTGGCCCTGGAAAAAAGTAGCCACGTGGTCTGCCTGAACCCCCTCCGAATCTCCTGGCCCTGGGCCCTACCTTGCCAGCCCTCGTGTCCCTGCAGCCTCTGGCACAACCGTGCCACCTCTGTGCAGCCCCATCGATCAGTCCCCGCCGGGCTTCTGGGCTGCCCCAGTCAACCGGCTCCACCTAGCGTCCGGGAAGACCAGAAACTAGAAATGTGAGGGAACCTGGATTTCAATATCCTATCCCAGGGTCTCCAGCACTTTGAAAATGTACCAGACACTCTATTTGGGCACCGGAAAGTCTCCAGGAACCCCGCCCCCTTACCTAGATGGGACACAAGAGCTTTGTGTCAAGATTTTTGTTTAGGTCAGTACATCTGGGCCTACCTTGTCCAGCCTGTTTCTCACCCACCACTCTTGTCTATCCTGGTTCTCATTTCTACGGGACTTTGCTAGATGCCAGCTCTCCGCAAAACTAAAATACAAATGCAGGTAAAATGCTAATGACTGACAAGTGCAGAATGTGTAACTCTTCCTCCCAAGGCAATGTTTACATTTTTGACAGGAGACCATCTTCTCACATGCACCCCAAAAAAATAACTAAGGATAGAATTTTGAGAATGTGGTAGACTAGTAAGAAAGAAACCTGGGGGCAAGGCTGTTCTGAGTGAGACCTTCAAATCACGGAAGTGGCTGCTGCACACCCAGCTCATTTCTCACCTCTCAGTCCCAACAGGGGATGAAGCCTGTCACCCGTGGTGGGAACTGTAGAAAGTGATGTAAGTTCTTGGGAACTGAGGCTGCGGTTCCAGATCATAATAAAAATAAGTAAATGAGCGCCAAAAGGCCTTGCCATCAAGCCTGTTTTACACAGAGTAGAGACACCTGGAGGTCAGATAGGGAAAGAGCCTGAATTCAAACCCGGGCAGTCTAACTTCACAGCCCATGCTTCGACCTCTTCCCCTGCACAGGCTTTGGCAGTCTTTGTGTCTTTCTGCTCACAGGATCCACTTTGCCATCGCGGGCATCTGGCCCAAGATGGGCTCCACGTGGTTGTCAGCAGTCAGAAGCAGCAGAACTCGGCAGCCACCCTGCAGGGGGAGGGGCTCAGCGTGACGGGCACTATGTGACATGTGGGGAAGGCAGAGGACTGGGAGCGGCTGGTGGACACGGTGAACTGCAGGGAAATGGGCAAAGAGCCAGGAGGTAGAAAAAGGAGCCAGCCTGAGCCGCCTTCCCTGCTTTCCTGGACAGCCTTGGTGAATCCAATGCACTGCTGTTAACTAAAACATAACAGTGCGTTCTGCATACCCACACCAGCCCACCGGTACATTTTTATTGTATGCCTTTCTATTATGTCCATATACTAACGTTGGAGAATCATCCCATCCCAATCAGAGAATGTTAAAACATTCTAGTGCTTCAATCCTGCATCATCCCTTGAATACCCCAAAGAAACAACTGGTTTTGGTTCTCTAGTAATTTTCAATCTAACTGGACAGATGACAAGGGTAAATACAATCATAAAATAGATGTTCCCACCCATGAGCTAATAAACAATCCCCTGTTCTTCAGCTTATAGAGTCAAGTCCCTGGGAACCTCGGGAAGCAGCCCACCATGTTTCAACCACCTACTATGTGCCATTACCTGTGTTCAAAGCCTTACAAAGGTTATCTCTAGACCTGACAACAACCCAGGCAAGGCAAGGACTATTCTCTCAGTCTGCAGAGACTGGCTCAGATAGCTGGAGCTACTTCCTAAGGTCCCACAGCCAGTAAGGAAAGAGCTGTGATTTGACCCAGACCTCCCAAGCTCTCTTCCTTTATTGGCTGCCTACAGACTACCAGGTACTGGACTTTAGTCTCAAAGAAAGTATATAAGTCAATGTCACAATTAGTAGTGGACACCAGCCTTCCAGCTGCAGAAGGAAATATGAACCATCCAGCAAAGGAAGCTCCTCTTCCCTTGAGGCTCAGGACACACTTTATTCCCCAGAGTGGAAGGGAGAATCTACCCAAAAATGGAAAGTACAGGATTGTGCTAACAGATTGGAAGGTTGGCAGAAATAATTTGCATAATCTTAGAAGAGGGGGATCTTAAGCAATAGTAGACAATAGTATGGTAGACTGTATAGGGTAATTTCATTTTTAAGGAACTCTCTGGCAAATGCTCAAATATGCATCGGAAAGAGCCAAATGTGAGTCCTAGAAAGTCACCTTGCCTGGCCTAGGCTGGTGGACAGAGCCCAAGATTGGGGACTTGATCCTGATGGTGGAAGGAGCCATTTGGGAGTCTGGGTCAATCAGTGACTAACCATATCACATGTAAGTAGCAATGTAATGTGAAAATCCTGGTGGAAATACATCCTGTGGCCCCCACCAGGTTCACTTAACAGGGCTACAGGCCTGGCCCAGAAGCGGTACTGGAGCTAAACCTTTAGGAATGGATGGGAATGTTCAGATGGAATAGAGATGAGGTTCCAGATAACTCTGCAAAATGAGCAGACAGCCAAGGAGGAACTGAAGGAAAGAGAGGAGCACTGGCAGTCCACAGTGGAGAGCACAGGCTTAGGAGTACTGCTGGGAAAGGGGCTGCATTAGAAAGATAGAGGCCACGGGCCTCTATATCCTGTTTGTTTGTTTGTTTCCAAGATGGAGTTTCACTCTTGTTGCCTAGGCTGGAGTGCATTGGCACCATCTCGGCTCACTGCAACCTCCACCTCCCAAGTTCAAGCAATTCTCCTGCCTCAGCCTCCTGAGTAGCTGGGATTACAGGTGCCCGCCACCATGCCCAGCTAATTTTTGTATTTTTAGTAAAGACGGGGTTTCACCATGTTGGCCAGGCTGGTCTTGAACTCCTGACCTCAGGTGATCCAGCCCCTGGGCCTACCAGAGTGCTGGGATTAAGGGCGAGAGCCACCATGCCCAGCCATAGCTTCTTAAAAGGATATGTTAAGGATGTTAAAAGGATATGGCCTCTTAAAAGGATATGTTTAGACATTCTTGTAGCAAATAAGAAGCCATGTGAGGTTTTGAGGAAGAGAAAGATGGTTATTAAGAAAGATAATATGGCTCTGGTAGGAAGGATATACAGAGAAAACACTGAATCCAGGGCATTAGTGAGGAAGCTGTTGCTGTCATCCAGGTTTAGAGCAGTGGTGGTGGGACTGGAACAAATGTGCCCAGGAGACATTTAGTGGGAACGAACCAAGATTTTCCAACCACATGTCAAAAAGTGGGAAACACGAGCGAAGTCAAAAATGACTCTCAGGTAGTTTGTGTGACCATTGTCAGAGAGGAGAATGATAGAATACTTGTCAGCTATTTGAAATGTCTTCTGCCAATTGCCACATGTTACCCTGCAATGAGAAAAGCCACTGCCCTGAGAATGGTCACTACCCAGTGGCCTCCTCATCTGCACCACAAAGCTTCTAAGTGTGTGGTAAGCGGAAATCAGATTAGCTGCCTATCTGCTTGATTATATTTTTTCTTAAAAATGTATAACTATCAGAACACAGAGCAAACACCTCCTAACCGCTTTAGTGTAGTGAGCACACAATTTAGAACAAGACTAAGAAGACATCTTTTTTTTTTTTTTCCCCAGAGACAGGGCCTCACTCTATTGCCCAGGCTGGAGTGCAGTGGCATGATCATAGCTCACTATAACCTCCAACTCTTGAACTCAAGTAGTCCTCCCACCTCAGCCTCCCAAGTGGCTAAGACTATAGGCATGCACCACCACACCAGTTCATTTTTTAATTTTTTTGTAGAGTTAGGGCTTTATTGCCCAGGCTGGTTTTGAACTCCTGGCCTCTAGCAATCCACCCCACTGGGCCTACCAAACTGCTAGGATTATAGGTGTGAGCCACCACACCCAGCCTCATTCTTCTTTTATGGTTTCCTATCTCTGTTCAATCAAAACCCAGCCTCCTCCCGTCTCTGTGCTGACAGACCTAGAAGGAGAGGGGCATGGGGTATACAGTAGAGTAGAAAATGTCTCCAGGTGATTCTAGAGCAATCCACTGTCTTCTCCCAGCCCAAACACACGTGTACTGAGCACAGCACACGTCACTTATTAACTTATTCTGCACCTCCCTAGTAACAAGTCCATTGGTGAGACTTATACAGAGCCAAGGCAGGTGACTGGGCTTTATGCCAGGATACCAAAATTTCAAGGGTGCAAGAAAGTATTAATACTGGTTTCAAAAGAGTATATGACTTTAAATTTTCTTAGATTTAATTTTGTTGACAGCCCAGGCATTCCTTCAACCATGTAGAAGGTTAGCACCTAGTTAACAAGAATAATTAGTTAAAACGGGAAGCTAGCAGATGGTGTACATTGTTAGTAACACCCCTCTGTGTGCCAAATCTGAAGCACAAAGTTGACCAAGGGCCCATGTACTGCTACTTGCCCAAGGCATCAAAATTGCCAGTTCTGGGCAAATGCAAAGTCTGGTTTCAGGGTCGCTTTGTACTGAAAACTCTTGTTGGCAGATTCTGCTTGGCCATTCATTACTCTAGCACACGCCTCACTACCTACTTATAACATATTAAGGAGGTGAGATGTTGCCTTTCTTGGCTTTCTCAGTTTAAATGTCAGTTTCTGCCTTAAATCTTTCATGCCTCCAGGTCAAAAGAGAGAGAGAGAGACAGAGAAAATGACATTATAACCAAATATGGAATTGCTTTAAATTCAGGCTGGTATCTTCTCCCGTCATGGCTCTCCTGGGCAGTCAGTTTCCTAATGACCCCAACTCACTTTCAGAGGGCTCTTATGAATTAGCGGTGTGCTACAGAATGGGAGACTGACCTCAGTTCATCCACTACTAACTAGCTTTGTGCCCTGAGCAAATCACTTTCCCAAACACAGAATAAGCAGGCCTCCTGTTCTTAGCTAGCCCCAGTGTGTCACTACTGAACTATATGGTCTTGAGAAAATTCCCAGAACCTGTTTCATCATCTCCACCTTAAGGACATTGGAATAGATGATCTCAAAGGCCCCTCCAGGGTAACTTTCTTCAGCTCTATTTAAGCCCGTTTTTCCATTCAGGTAAGTGTGGACAGATTGACTTTGAGATAAGGGTAACTTATTCAAGGAGAACTGGACAGTAAGCACTTGGAGAAATGGGGGTGGAACTCAGTGTGAAAGGAAGAGGAGGGGACTGGAAATAGATTTGGAGGTGAGACTTGAAATCATGAGAATGAAGACGCTCCCGAATGGGAAAATGTAAAGAAAAGAGCAAAGGGTCAGAGACAGCCTTAGAAGAATAGGAGGTGGGAAGAAAACACTGCAAAAGAAAAAAGGCCAACTTCCTGGTGGCTCGTGCCTGTAACACTTTGGGAGGCTGAGGCAGGCGGCTGGCTTGAGCTCAGGAGTTCGAGACTAACCTGAGCAACATGGCAAGACCCTGTCTCTACAAAAAATACAAAAATTGAGGCCGGGCGCGGTGGCTCAAGCCTGTAATCCCAGCACTTTGGGAGGCCGAGACGGGCGGATCACGAGGTCAGGAGATCAAGACCATCCTGGCTAACACGGTGAAACCCCGTCTCTACCAAAAAAGACAAAAAACTAGCCGGGCGAGGTGGCGGCCGCCTGTAGTCCCAGCTACCCGGGAGGCTGAGGCAGGAGAATGGCAGGAACCCGGGAGGCGGAGCTTGCAGTGAGCTGAGATCCGGCCACTGTACTCCAGCCTTGGCGACAGAGCGAGACTCCGTCTCAAAAAAAAAAAAAAAAATTGGCCAGGTGTGGTGGCACGCACCTGCATTCTCAGCTTCTTGGGTAGCTAAGGCAGGAGGATGGCTTGAACCTAGTAGGTCAAGGCTGCAGTGAGCTGAGATCATGCCACTGTACTCCAGCCTAGGAGACAGAGCAAGAATCTGTCTAAGAAAAGAAAGAAAGAAGCCAACCTTAAATGCTTAGCAGCAGATCTTAGGGCAGTTTTGAAGAAAAGATATTTTAAAAAAGAGAAGTTATTTTGATGATAGTTCCTAAGAAGGAAGGTTTTGTCGTCATTGTTTTTGTTGTCATTTTTAATATAAAGAAAAAGTCTCACTGTGTGGCCCAGGCTTCTCTCAAACTCCTCAGCTCAAGTGATCCTCCCACCATGGCCCCCAAAGTGCCATGATTCCCGGTGTGAGCCACAGGGCCTGGCTCAAAAGGAAGTTTTTATCAACATGGACAAATGCACCTCCCTGACTTACTGCGGCCCTGGTCCAGACATCACCCCTCTCTTTAGGCTGTGAAGCTTCATGGCAGTATCGATATCCTAGTCTCCACTGCTGCTGCCAGCACTTCCTTTGGAAGCCTAATGGATATCACCGAGGAGATATGGGACAAGGCGAGAGGGGGTTAAAGCAGCAAGGGGCGGGCCTCAGAACACATTCAGCACAAACTCTGTCTGCTTTTAGAATGTGTTTGTCAAGAGCAGTGTAAATGTGAGGACTCTTTGCCACATGCCACACACGTGGAGCACACCTCATAAAGGGTGGGTGGGGGCAGCTTCCTCTGTCCCTGCCCTTCTTATTCGTTTCTGCTGCTCCTACTTCTGTCTGCCTCCATCTGCTCTTCACTATCCGCCGTCTGCTCCCCTCCCCAGCATTCTTCCCCGGCAAGCTCTTCTACCTTGTTGATTTCCAACAGAGACATGGCAGCTAATATGCCAACAACTATGACACTTAAACGTACACACCCAAATGTCCCCCTTTCAGCTACCAAAAAGGAATCATGTTTCATTAGTTGGGAAATATTAAAAGCTGCTAGTTAAGTAAAATACTAATTCTGGTGAAACGATCAGTTGCCACTTTATAACATACATCCTTTAAAAAATAAAAATAAAAACCTATATTATTTTCTTGTTAACTGCAATGTCAAGAAAATCTGAGATCCAGATGTCTAAATTCAAGTGGTACAATATTGGGTTTTATGTGTAAGTATATAATTACATTATATTCGTAATATATTTCACAGACATTCTTTAATTACAAAGCTTTAATTAAAATTTTTGTCTTTGTTTACTAAGGTTAATATTCCCACATGATTTGGAAACGCTAATTTTTTTATGATCTCCCATGGTTTTGCTTTTTACTATGACGTTGTATTAGTCTGTTGCATGTTGCTATAAAGGAATACCTGAGCTGGGCAATTTATAAAGAAAAGAGGGTTGTGGCCAGGCGCAGCAGGTCACGCCTGTAATCCCAGCACTTTGGGAGGCCGAGGCGGGCGGATCACAAGGTCAGGAGATCAAGACCTCCCTGGCTAACATGGTAAAACCCCGTCTCTACTAAAAATACAAAAAATTAGCCGAGAGTGGTGTTGGGCACCTGTAGTCCCAACTACTTGGGAGGCTGAGGCAGGAGAATGGCGTGAACCCGGGAGGTGGAGCTTGCAGTGAGCCGAGATTGCGCCACTGCACTCCAGCCTGGGCGACAGAGCAAGACTCTGTCTCAAAACAAAAAAAAAAAGAAAAGAGGGTTGTTTTGGCTTACAGTTCTGCAGACTGTACAAGAAGCATGGTGCCAGTATCTGCTTCTGATGAGGCCTCAGGAAGCTTACAATCATGGCAGAAGGGAAAAGGGAGCAGGCGTGTTACATGGCAAGAGAGGAAGCAAGAGAGACACCAGGGTTTTAAACAACTAGCTCTGGCATCAACTAATAGAGTGAGAACTCACTCATTGCCACAGGGAGGGCACAAAGCCATTCATAAGGTATCGACCTCCATGACACAAACACCTCACACCAGGTCCCACCTTGAACACAGGTGATCACATTTCAACATGGGACTTAGAGGGCACAAACATACCAACTATATCAGATGTCATCAAATATTTCTCAACACTACAGTATCAGGATGCAAAAATACTATGATTTATTTACCAGTGTTTCATACACATAAAGACTGAAGTGCCAAAATGTTCTTCAGTGAGCTGGTTTTTAATTCTGTTAGGCTATTTCCCTCTCCTTTTTTTTTTTTTTTTTTTTTTTTCCCTCACTGTGTCACACAGGCTGGAGTACAGTGGTGCGATCTCACCTCACTGCAACCTCTGCCTCCCAGGTTCAAACAATTCTTGTGCCTCAGCCTGCCAAGCACCTGGGACTACAGGCGTGTGCCACCACACCCGGCTAATTTTTTGTATTTTTAGTAGAGACAGGGTTTCACTGTGTTGCCCAGGCTGGTCTCAAATTCCTGACCTCAACAGATCCACCCACCTCGGCCTCCCAAAGTGCTGGGATTATAGGTGTGAGCCACCGCACCTAGACAGATTCGGATAGTCTTTAAAATGGAGGAACATCATTCATGAACAGTCTGAATAGAGACCATATGAAAGTCAGTTTTAAACTAAGTACAGGCACACCTCGGAGACATTGTGGTCTGGTTCCAGGCCACCGCACAATAAATTCAATATTATAATATAGCAAGTCACATGAATTTTTTGGTGTCCCAGTGCATATAAAAGTTATGTTTACACTATAATGGTCATCTAATGATAGTCTATTAAATGAGCAATAGCATTATGTCTTAAAATTTATATACATATCTTAATTTTAAAATACTTTATTGCTAAAAAATGCTAACAATCATCTGAGACTTTAGAAGCTGTAATCTTTTTGCTGGTGGAGGGTCTTGTCTCCACATTGATGGTGGCTGACTTAGGGTGGTGTTGCTGAAGGCTGGGGTGGCTGTGGCAATCTCTTCAAATAAGCCAGCAGTGAAGTTTGCCACATCAACTGACTCTTCCTTTCCAAAAGGTTTCTCTGTAGCATGCAATGCTGTTTGATAGCATTTACCCACAGTAGAACTTCTTTCAAAATTGGAGTCAATCCTATCAAACTCTGCCACTGCTTAGTCAACTAAGTTCATATAATATTCTAAATCCCGTGTTGTGATTTCAACAATGTTCATGGCATCTTCACCAGAAATAGATTCCATCCCAAGAAACCACTTTCTTTGCTTATCCATAAGAAGCCACTCCTCAGCCGTTTACATTTTGTCATGAGATTGCAGCAATTCAGTCCCATCTTCAGGCTCCACTTCTAGTTCTCTTGCTATTTCCACCACATCTGCAGTTCCTTCCTGTGATGCAGTCTTGAACCCCTCCACGTCATCCATGAGGGTTGGAATCAACTTCTTCCAGACTCCTGTTAATGTAGATATTTTGACCTCCTCCCATGAATCACAAATATTCTTAATGGCATCTAGAATGGTGAATCCTTCTCAGAAGGTTTTCAGTTGACTTTGCCCAGATAAATCAGAGGAATCGCTATCTATGGCAGTTACAGCCTTACAAAATGTATTTCTTAAATAATAAGTCTTGCAAGTCAGAATTACCCCCGATCCATGGGCTGCAGAATGGATGCTGTGTTAGCAGGCATGAAAACAACATTAATCTCCTTGCACATCTCCATCAGAGTTTTTGACTGACCAGGAGCATTGTCGAGAAGCAGTAACAGTTTGAAAAGAATCTTTTTCTGAGGAGTAGCTATCAACGATGAGCTTAAAATATTCAGTTAACCATGCTATAAACAGATGTGCTGTTATTCAGGCTTTGTTGTTCCATTTATAGAGCACGGGCAGAGTAGATTTAGCATAAATCTTGAGAGCCCTAGAATTTTCAGAATGGTAAATAAGCATTGGCTTCAACTTAAAGTCACTGGCTGCATTAGCCCCTAACAAGAGAATAAGCCTGTCCTTTGAAGTTTTGGAAGCCATATTAACAATAAAACTGTTTTGCTTTCTTATGATTTATGTGTTCACAGAAGTAGCACTTTTAATTTCCTTCAAGAATTTTTCCTTTGCACTCACAATTTGGCTAACTGGTGCACATGTCCTAGCTTTCAGCCTGCCTCAGCTTTCAACATGCCTTCCTCACTAAGCTCAATTATTTCTACCTTTTGATTTAAAGTGTAAGATGTGTGACTCTTCCTTTCACTTGAACACTTAGAGGCCATTGCAGGGTTAATAATTGGTCTAATTTCAGTGTAAATGTGTCTCAGGGAATATGGAGGCCCACAGAGAGGGAGAGAGATGGGAGAAGGGCAGAGCAGTCAGAACACACACAACATTTATCGATTAAGTTCACCTTCTTTTCTGGGTGTGGTTTGTGGTACCCCAAAACAATTATAATAAAAATATGAAAGATCACTGATCACAGATCACTGTACCAGATATAATAATAATGAAAAAGTCTGAAATATTCCCAAGAATTACCAAAATGTGACCCAGAGACAAAGTGAGCACATGCCGTTGGAAAAATGGCTCCAGTTAGTGCCATGAACTTTCCATCTGTAAAACCCTTCAATTTGTAAAAAAACACAATATCTGCAAAGTGTGATAAAATAAGATGTACCTGTAACTTTTCTTTTAGATTATATATATATTTTAAATATCACAGTACATCAAATCCAAGCATAATGCCTGATCCTTGATTGAACTCTGAACTTTTTTAAAAAAACACATTTGGGGACAATTGAGGCCAATATATTAGATTAAATTATCATCAATGTCAAACTTCTTGGGTGTGATAATGGATTATGGTTGCGTAAAAGAACATCCTTGCTCTTTGGAAATGTATGGTAAGTATTTAGGGATAGAGCATTCTAGTATCTGCAACTAAGTTTGTTTATTTTAATTTTTATTTATTTATTTATTTTTTAAATGGAGTCTCACTCTATTGCCCAGGCTGGAGTGCAGTGGTGGGATCTCGGCTCACTGCAACCTCCACCTCCCGGGTTCAAGCTATTCTCCTGTTCCATCCTCCTAAGTAGCTGAGATTACAGGCACATGCCACCACGTCCAGCTAATTTTTGTATTTTTAGTAGAGAACAATTGGTGAATCTAAGTGAAGGATCTCTAGATACTCGTTGTACTTCTATTTCCAATTTTTCTGTAAGATTGAAATATTTTAATATAAGCAGTTGTCTAGAACAATGTAAACAGGGGTCATGCATTTGTTTTAGATTATGGATGTGGGGATTCTGATTGTACCTTGTCTCCCAGCTTCCCCAGAAGGTGCCTCCTCATGATCCCACTTTCTAATCAGGTCTAGCCAGGCAGTCCATCCTAGAGGGCCAAGAGCATCTCACTCCCTAAGCACAGAAGCCAGAGAAGTGCTAGAACAACCCCAGGAATCCAAGGTCAGGCCACATTTTCCCTGAGAAGCATGGCCCACTCTAAGACAGGTCCAGGAAGCTGACAATTGCAGGCTCTACCTATTTTGAAGAAACGCAGAAAACGCAGCTCAAATCCAAAGGAGCCCTGAGGATTTAGGCCCCTTCTGGGCCACATCATACCTGGCTGTTTACGAAACAAGATGAACCAGGCTCCATTTTTTCTCACCTGAACCTAATGTATCATTATCTAGCTGAGCAGCTGGTGAGAGCTACTTCTCCCTGAACCTCAGTTTCTTCATGTGCAAGATGCAGGTATATCATCCTAAGATCTTCGTCAGCTCTGACAAACATCCTAGGAACCCACTCTAACTCCTCATTGCCATGCCTCCTCCAGTGCTCTTCACTCATGCTGTTTCCCCTTCTTCTCTTGGCTTCAGACTCTGGACATTAATGTGAAGGCCCCAGCCCTGATGACAAAGGCAGTGGTGCCAGAAATGGAGAAACGAGGGTACAGAGAGTGAGGGAGAGCCTGGGTGAGATGGGACCTCACACGGGCTGAGGGCAGTGGTCCACACTGGGAAGAGGGTCAGCTCTCTTCTTTTTCCAGGGGTGGCTCAGTGGTATTCCTGCCCTCTGTAGCAGCCTTCAGTCCATCTCTTGTAAGAAACCTTTTGTCTGCCCCTTCCATCCCATCCTCCACTCTACATCTTTCCACCCCTCCTGTTACATAACCCAAAGAAGTTTGTGTCCCCTTTTAGAATCACACCAAGTCCTTGCCCTGCAAGATGCCTTGCCTCTACAAACCATAACCTGGGGGAGGTTTAGCCACAAGACAGTTTCCTAACTGTGCCCCTCCCTTACAGGAGATCCCTATTGAGCACTGCCCTTTCTGTCTAGTAATTAGAACCAAGAATGACCTGGAAACTATAAGTCTGACACATTCCCTTCTTTCTCCAGGGCTTCAGTCCTTACAGTGTCAGTAAAACAGCCTTACTGGGCCTCACCAAGACCCTGGCCATAGAACTGGCCCCAAGGAACATTAGGGTGAACTGCCTAGCACCTGGACTCATCACGACTCACCTCTGCAGTGTAGTGAGGAAGGGTAGCTCTGCATCCCACTGGAACCCCCTTGAAAGGCATCCATCTTCTTGGACAGGGAAGCCCAGTACCTGATTCCTGAACTCTCAACCACTCCATTCTCCTTCCTTGGGCTTTTCCATATTCCCTCTCTGTACCAACTGCCCTTTCCAAGCCAGACTCCTATCAAACCTTTCCTGAGGTATAGGGTGGAGACTGAGGTATTCAGACTCTACTCACACTGTTTCCTCTCTCCTTACATGGATGAGAATTGGAGAGATGCAGCAAAATGCATCACTAGAACCTGAAACAAATGAAACACATGACGGCAGTGGGGAGAGCTGGGAGCTAGAAAAAGAAATAGGAAGTGAAAGAGGGAAGTCTGTCCATCCTTACTCTCTTGCCATGAGGACAGGCAGTTTCTTCCCTTTCTGTTCCTCGCTTTCCTCTTCTTAAACATAAAGACATTTCCCTTCTTCCTGCAGCTCTGGATAGACAAGGAAAAAGAGGAAAGAATGAAAGAAACTCTGCAGATCAGAAGGTAAAACCATCATGCGGTCAAGGGCCCTAAGAGGCATGAAGATGGAAAGGTCTGGTCCCTAGCAGCCCACAGTCCACTGTCTCAGTCCCACAGATAACACAGGCAGGCTCTCCTCTGCCTCACAGACCACAAATTCATAAACACTATCACTGCAGTGGCCTGAGCAAGAAGTCAGCTTCCCTTTCAAAAGGTAAACCCAGAGACATCGGGGTTTCAGCAGTGCAGAGCTCTGGGAGAAGCCCTGAGTCCTTTCTCCACCTGGGAGATTGCCTCCACCTCTGAGCATCCATGGAGACCAAAGACCAAAACCAAAACCATGCATTTTTAGTTCCCTTGAATAATGACACATGTTTATGAAACTCAGGTTGATGATCTACAATCCAAATGAAAAGAATGAAGAGCTTTACTAAGCCCCAAATTCCCCTTGCCTAAGGAGTTACTTTCTTCCCCAGTGAGCTGGGTGAACTGTTCAAGCACCTTTGTCGGGCTCCCTTTCCTCTAAATTCCCTGCCTCTCTCTATCTTCTGGCTTCGAGGACAGATGCCAGCAATGCCTAACTCTGTACTGGTCCAGACATCCCAAATCTTCCCAAAGGCATTCTGATGTCAGGCATGAGCTGCAGGCCTAGTTTGTAACTCATTAATAATTCGGGATTGTCATCCTAGAGCTCCAATGAATTGATCTAGCCCATGTAGCTCGATCCTGGATTCACATTAGAATCACCTGGAGAGCTTTTTAAACTGCAGATGCTCAGGCCCCACCCACTCCCAGAGATTCTTTTGTAATTGGTCCAAGGTAGGACTTGACCATCTGGGCTTTTGTTTTTCTTTGTCTTTTCTTTTCTTTTTTTTTGTTTTGTTTTGTTTTTGTTTTGTTTGTTTGTTTAAGCCTCTCAAATGATTGCAAGGTACAGCTAGAATGGAGAACCATTAATTCAGCCCTTGTATGTTTGAGTTACTCACTCTGCCCACCTCTAGAGCATTCTATGGCAGGCAAATTAAAGTGTCTCCTAACTATGCAGTCACTGA
This sequence comes from Macaca nemestrina, assembly GCF_043159975.1. NCBI lineage: Eukaryota > Metazoa > Chordata > Mammalia > Primates > Cercopithecidae > Macaca > Macaca nemestrina. The sequence goes on along the minus strand of NC_092131.1, from coordinate 84,180,009 downwards.
TAAAATAAGAATTAGCACATTCTCACCAAATGAACCTGACTTTAAGGGACAAGTATAGATTCCTGAAAAAGTTGTCTGTAAGTTGAACCTGTACAAATGGAATCATTTTAAACACACCATTTACTGTCACACAGATTCCCTGATACTTTAGTGTGTGCACATGTGAAACCATTTTTTTTCTGAAGTATGAAATAATTGCTTACTATTTTATCTGTATAACTTTGGATTTTGGTGTCCTGAGCTCTCTAAAAAACAGTGTGTTTCTACAGTATTTGAATATTATGGGTAATGGTTTTTGCAGAGTACAGTATGCTCATACTAAATTATAACAGCATATCCTCATGGTAACACTATTTGATAGGCGGAGAGCTTGTACACTGATCCTGAAAAGTCATCTGATAATTCTTGATTAAGCAAATTTCATTCCCTGTGGGCCGAGTGAGGGAGGCAGACCTGTTTGATTTTTACTCCCTTCCTTGCTTCCCCTATTCCCCAGGTTAGGCGAGTCAGAGGATTATGCTGGCATCTTGTCTTTCCTGTGCTTTGAATATGCCACCTACATCACTGGGGAGACAGTGGTGGTGGGTGGAGGAACCCCGTCCCGCCTCTGAGGACCTGGAGACAGCCCATGGGGCAGTGTTGGGCTCTAGCTCCTGGTGCTGTTCCTCCATTCATCCACTGGCCTTTCCCACCTCTCCTCACCTTACTGTTCACCTCATAAAATCAGTTCTGCCCTGTGAAAAGATGCAGCCTTCCCTGCAGTCAAGGTGGCGTCTTACTCAGGATTCCTGCTGTTGTTGTGGCCTTGGGTAAAGGCCTCCCCTGAGAACACAGGACAGGTCTGCTGACAAGGCTGAGTCTACCTTGGCAAAGACCAACAGATATTTTTTGCCCGGGCCACTGGGGAATTTGAGGGGAGATGGGAGAGAAGGAAGCTGGAGTGGAAGGAGCAGAGTTGCAAATTAACAACTTGCAAATGAGGTGCAAATAAAATGCAGATGATTGCAGGGCTTTGAATCGAATCCACGTGTTCATTTCTCAGTGTGGGGTGCCTAGCTGAGCAGAGAGCAGAAGTCTGGCCAGGCTGGATCTCTGGATCCCCCAGCCCTCCTCCCTGTCTCCAGGACCTGAGCGTGATGTGCAGGGGTGGAGGTGTCTGCAGAGCTGCCAACGGGAAGGAAGGTGGCACGGGAACTCCCAGGACACCACGGGGATCCCCGAGGCAGGGCGAGCCGGGCGAGGGTGGGGAAGGATGAACTCTCTAACATCTCCCCGCCCCTTGCCTCCCAGATCTGGCCAGGTCCCCTTCTGGCATGGCCCTAGGTCCCGAGTTCCCTCCCGAGTCAGCAAGGACAAGCTGAACAGGTCCTGAGCCGGTGGGGAATAGAGAAACGCCCTGCAAGCTGCCCAGGCCCACAAACAAAAGAAATGGGTTCTGCCCACTGGCCCGAGGAATAGTAGACGGAAAGCGGGGACGCTGCCCCCTACCCCGAAGGCCCGGACACCTGGCGACGCACACCGGCCCGCTCACGCGGGAGCCGGCGAGAGGGGTCCGCGTGAGCGCGCGCGGGGGGTCTCACGCTGCTCGGCCGCGCGTCGCGCATGCTCAGTCGGGCAGCTCTCCGGGCGGGGCGGGGGAGCCGGCGCTCCGTGGCCGGGGGAGGAGCGCTCAAGCAGCCGCCCCTGACCCGAGCGGGCTCGGCCGCTGCTGCAGCGCTCAGCGCCTGGGCCCTGCCGAAGCCGGGTCTAGCATGTGCTGCGGCTCCCCAGCGGTGGCGGCGGCTCCTCTGCAGCAGCCTCAGCAACAGCGGCCGCCATGGCCAAGCCCAGCGTGGAGCTCACCCGCGAGTTGCAAGGTACGAGGCTGCCTCGGTCTCCGGGACGCCCCGTCCGGGAGCATCCCAGACCCAGCGCGTTCCTCCCCGCGGTGCACCCCAGCCCGGTGTCTCACACCCCTCACCCCATGCATCCCGGCTCCAAGGCAGCCCCTGCATCCCAGTCCGGGCATCGCTGTCCCCGGAGCATCCTCCGCTGCCTGCCTCGCCTCACCCGGTCGGGACCTTCCTGTCCCGGAGCCGCCCGTCCCGCCCTTCGGTGACAGGTGCAGTTCCCTGGCGCTCTCTGGGGCTGACTCTCGGCGTTCCTGGCCCACCTTCGGCGAAGCGTCCAGTCTCCCCTCCGGAGAGTCCCCGCTTCCCGGCCGGGCGGGGCCAAGCCCGCCCCTCCCGGCAATGGGAGCTGCCCCTGGTCCTGACCGCTGCGTGGCTTAACACCCTCCCTCCTCCCGGCCCCGCCCCGGAACTGGCCCTGAAGAGCCCCTTAGGAGCTGGGCAGCGCCCAGGCCAGTGGGGCAAAGAAGAGAGTCAGGGAAGAGGCCCTGGATTGGAGCTAAAACCAAGAGCAGGAGGGTCTCTGCGGCTCGCCTCCCACAGCCCCCGTCCCAGCCTGCCTCCTTCTAGCTACCCACCACCCACACATCAAGGCTGCTCCGGTTTGCATGGTTCTCAGACCTAGCCCAAACCCAGGCCCGGCCACCCAGCACTGCCACAACCCTGACCCCCAGAGACGGGAGCACAGGCTAGCCCACGCAAAGCGCAGGATGCTCATGGATACTCAGAGGCATGCTGTACCGTGGCGGTCTCCCACACCTGCACACACACACAGCACAATCGTGAGACGTGTGTAAACACATCTTCACAGAGATGGCACCCCAGCACACGCGCGCGCGCGCACACACACACACACACACACTATATCTGGGTGGTTCTGCCAGCAGATGGTATGGGTCTCATTTAAACGTTAATTCTTCTCCCCGCCCAACACACAGGGAGGAACTGTCTGGCTCTGTGCCCTTTCCACAGCATACTCATTCACACTTACCTGTCCCCACCAATGCCACACTCAGACTCCCTGACATCTCCAGGAGGCATGCACACTCTCATAGTAAAGGCAGACACTCACACCCAGACCACCTAGAATATAGTCAAAGGGACACCCCACACCCCCACACACTGACTCACTGTGTATGTGTCAATGGCTGTTGTAGTGCATGGGTTGGAAATTCTTCACACCCTTAGAAGTGTAAGACACACCCTCCCACAGACAGTCAGCAACCGTCCCCTGACTCAGGGACATCAGGAGCCAGAGTTTTCTCCATATTCTACTCCTTCTCTAATAGGAAGACAAAAGCCAAAAAGAAAGAGTGTGAAAAGTCACCCAAGCAGGAAAGGCCTCTGTCCCTGTCCTCCCTTGTCTCTCTGTTTCTCTCTCATCCCATTTGACCCTGACCCTGCCTCTATCTGGAGAGCTCTGGGAGGTGGAGGTGGCCAGGGTAAGGGGAAGCTCTGAGCAGGCTCCCACTCACCCTCAGACAGTATCCGGAGGTGCCTGAGCCAAGGCGCCGTGCTCCAACAACATCGTGTGAAGTTGGAGACAAAACCCAAGAAGTTTGAGGACCGAGTGCTGGTGAGGGCACTGGGCATGTGGGGAGGCAGGAGGTGGCTGGCAAGGGCAGCTGGCCAGGAGAGGGCAGGGAGCTGGGGGGACAGAGGAGACAGAAGTGGGTGGACACTGAAGAGACAAAACCTGGGGGGAGGAGGCAGGGCTGGACTGTGTTGATGTCCAAAAGTCTAGGGTAGGGCATCGGGTTGGGGGGACAATCCAAGAGCAGAGCTGAAGGGCTTAAGGAGGGCAGGGCCACTAGGGCCCAGAAGCTGCCATGAACCGCCGACATTCTTTTCCTCTCTCTGCAGGCCTTGACCTCCTGGCGCCTCCACCTCTTCCCCCTGAAAGTCCCAGCCAAGGTGAGTTGGGCTGAGGAGCAGGAGAGCACCTAGCATTCTCCCTACCTCCCGAGCCTGGCAACCCGGGTCCTTACCAGGAGCTGAGCATCTCCATCCCTCCTAGGTGGAGAGCTCCTTCAATGTCCTGGAGATCCGTGCCTTCAACACGCTCAGTCAGAACCAGGTGAGTACCAGGGCTCTGGGCCCCACTACTGGGCCAGCTGGAGGAAGGAGCAGAGAGGAGGGAGTCTGAGGCTCTGATGCTTCCTCTCCCCCAGATCCTGGTGGAGACGGAGCGTGGCATGGTGAGCATGCGGCTGCCATCAGCTGAAAGTGTGGACCAGGTGACACGACATGTGAGCTCTGCCCTGTCCAAGGTCTGCCCTGGCCCTGGGTGAGTGGCAAATGAGGGGTCTCTTAAGGCATTAGATAAGAGGGAGAGTTCTCCTTCCCTTCCTCCTTCCCCTGGACCAGGGCTGAGAAGAGCTCTTATGTCCCCACTCCTGGTTTTTCCTGGGATGCAGGAGCTGTAACGGGGAAAGAGTTGAGAGCCTCCTTCTGGCCCTCTCTGGAATGACTTGTTTGTTTTCCAGGTGTTTGATCCGGCGTGGAAACGCAGACACCCCAGAGGGGCCCCGAGACACATCCCCCAACTCTGAGACTTCCACATCTACCACCCACAGTGTCTGCGGTGAGCAGGGGCAGATATGAGGAAAGTAGGCACTCCACCATCTTGGCCCATGACCACAGCCCTTTGTGCACTGGGTGTTGCCTGCGTGGGATTGCTTTGCCTGCCCTAAGGACTCCCAGCTCCCAGACCTCAGGAAGTTCACGGCATAGCAAGAACCAAGAGCACTGCCAATTAAAGTGAACTTGACTGTTCTTGAATCCAAGCCTATTCCCCATCTCCTTACCCTCGTGGAACCAGCCTATCTCCTGCCCCACAGGTGGCTTCTCTGAGACCTACGCTGCTCTGTGTGACTACAATGGGTTACACTGCCGTGAGGAGGTTCAATGGGTACGTTGGACAGGGACCCCATAGGGAACAAGTGGGGCCTGGAGGGAGGGGGCTAAGGAGGAAGTGGGGAAGGTGTGAGCCAGTTCCACCTCTCCAAGGATGTGGACACCATCTACCATGCTGAAGATAACCGGGAGTTCAATCTCTTGGATTTCAGCCACTTGGAGAGCCGGTAAGCAGATGGGGCAGAGACTCCACCCTCAAATTCTCAACTTCAGCCCAACCCCAGCCCTTCCCAGGAGCACCCTTCTGGTCCCACAGCCCCAGCTCTAACTCCCCAATTCCATCCCATCCCCATCTACCCATCTAGGCCTTCCCCAGCCCAATTACCTATCCTTGGTCTCTTCTTTTCTGACCCAGCCACCTGCTCACCACTTTCCTGCCCACTTCCATATCCCCACAGAGACTTGGCCCTAATGGTAGCAGCCCTGGCCTACAACCAGTGGTTCACCAAACTCTACTGCAAGGACTTGCGACTGGTAGGAACTAGGAGGGGCTGGTGAGGTGGGGAGGAGTAGTGTCCCCCTTGGCCCCTGATCACAAGACCCCCTCTGTCCTCAGGGCTCTGAAGTGCTAGAACAGGTGCTACATACCCTGAGCAAGTCGGGGAGCCTCGAAGAGCTGGTGCTGGACAACGCCGGGCTTAAGACGTGAGGCCAGCCTCCTCCTTGGGCAGTAGTGCACCCTTAATGTAGTTTTAGGGTCCCAGAACCTCAGAGCATGATGCAGGCCTCTGGACTATCTTATCCAGTGCCTCTCTTTACAGAAGAGGAGACCAAGGCCAAAAGAGGGCACAAAGCAATTCGGAGATCAAGCTAGGACTCAGACCCAAGCCTCCTGACCCCCAGCTCCATGGCCTTTCCCCAGGATGTTCCATGCCCTGTCCTCTTTTTCCATTAACTACCAAGCAGGGTGGGCTGCTCCAGTCTTGAGGACCCAAAGCTGACCTTTGTCTCAGCACAACTTCCTAAGGTGTGGAATGCCCCCAGGTACTCTGGAGTGGTGACAAGCTCCCCGGCAGGCCCTGAGCTATTCCCCTGTTGTGGGGACCTCTGACCATTGCAGCCCCAGCCAGGCAGGCAGGTAGAGGAGGAGGGGAAGCCCAGAGGCTGGGACCTGGGGCTCAGCTCAGGACAAATCCTTCCTCCCCTTCCCTGAAGGGATTTTGTCCAGAAGCTGGCCGGGGTGTTTGGGGAGAACGGGAGCTGTGTGCTGCATGCCCTCACTCTGTCCCACAACCCCATCGAGGACAAGGGTGAGCCCCAGCCCTGAATCCTGTCCCCATCACAATGCAGACCCCTGTCCTAGCCCAGAACCCAACCAGGTCTGAACAGCAGCTCTCCAGCCTGATTCCAGCCCCTGCCCTGAAACCTCCATCCTTGACCCAAGGCCTGTACCCTACTCGAGCCCCCAACCTGACTCTGTGCCACCCACGCCCACTGCCCTGCCCCTCACTGGGCCCGTTTCTCTCTCCACTCCCCAGGCTTCTTCAGTCTGAGCCAGCAGCTCCTCTGCTTCCCCACTGGCCTCACCAAACTGTGCCTGGCCAAGACTGCCATTTCCCCTCGAGGTACTCACACCAGGACCCCTGACCTCTGACCCTACCCTGGTGCTGCCTGGAGTGTTGAGCTCCAGAGGTACACCCACACACTCACACACCATCTCAGGGATGGAAGAGTGAAAAGGAGCCACATTTGGGGAGCGGGGAAGAGTTATGTGCTGAGGGGAAGAGGTGGGGCTAGGGGCCAATCCAGTCCAGTGCCCACTATGCTCAGGGCTCCAGGCACTCGGCCAGACCTTCGGGGCCAACCCAGCATTTGCCAGCTCCCTTCGATACCTGGACCTGAGCAAGAACCCTGGGCTCCTCGCCACGGACGAGGCCAATGTGAGTCCTCAGAGCAGCCTCAGTCCCCTGAAGAAAGCATGCTCAAGCTTCAGGAGCTGGGAGGCCTTCTGCCCCATGGCCTCTGGGGGTGGCGAAACTCCGTCGTCCCTTCCCCTGCAACCTCTCTATCCTTCCTGCTCCAGGCCCTCTACAGTTTCCTGGCCCAACCCAATGCTCTGGTGCACCTGGACCTGTCAGGAACTGACTGCGTCATCGACTTGGTGAGCAGTTGGTGATGGGAAGCCAGTCCGAGGTGATGTGGGGAGACCAGAGTGGACCTCGGTCTCACCCCCCATCCCTGAGTACACAGGTGGACAGAGCTGTCTGGATGACTTCAGGTTCAGCTGAAGTATAAAGCAATGTCTGTAGTTCATACCTGTGTGGCACTTTATCCAGGCCACAAGGTTGTGCTTGCTGTGCTTAAAAGCCAGCCCTTGCTCCCTTCCCCAGCTGTGCGCCCTGGCACCCTCAGGGCAATGGATGCTTTTCCTGACTTGAACAAGGCACCTTAGGAGTCAATGGTGGCCCTGACTTTACACATCCACTGCCTGTGAGCAGCTCTATGCCCCTGTAAGCCAGGCAGGGAGTAGGCCCATGTTCCATAGGGGAGAAAACAGAGGCTTCAACAATCTGAGTGGGCATCTACAGTGGGGCTCACACAGGCTGACCACAGAGAGTGAAGAGCCAGGAACCTCGATGGGGAGGAAGGGGGAGTCCTTTCCTGCCACTCCCCACCCCCTTCCAGCTCCCCTGAGACCCACCGTGTCTCCCCCTACAGCTTCTCGGTGCCCTACTCCACGGCTGCTGCTCCCACCTCACCTACCTCAACCTGGCTCGCAACAGCTGCTCCCACAGGTGGGAGAGGAGGGGGAAGGGAGGACAGAGCAAGACATGGCCAACCCCCTCCCTCACTGACCCCAGGGGTCTCTCCACAGGAAGGGTCGAGAGTCCCCGCCGGCCTTCAAGCAGTTCTTCAGCAGCGCCTACACACTGAGCCACGTCAACCTGTCAGCCACAAAGCTGCCCCTGGAGGCCCTCAGGTCGGGTGGGTGCAGGGTTGGGGGCGCATCCAAGGGAACCACGGGGAGCGGGGAGAGGTAAAGGAGGGCCTGCTGACCTCCCTCTCACAGGGCGCTGCTTCAGGGCCTCTCCCTCAACAGTCACCTCAGTGACCTACACCTGGATCTCAGCAGCTGTGAGGTGAGCCGTCAGTCCCCAACCCCTCTGCCGGCCTCTGACCCATGTGTATTTCTCGGACCTAAGTCAATCCCTGGCTCCATCTAGCCTCTGTGCTGACCCTCTGCGACCCCCTGACCTGGCCACACCACCACTTTCCCCTCTCAGTCTGGGGTCTGTGGCCCTCTTTTCCAGAGGCCATTCACTCTCAGTCTCTAGTATCTCTGCCCTTGAAGCTTTGGGGTGGGAGATACCAGACTTTTCCACCAGAGGGCAGGAGCAAGCTGTCTCAGGAATAGCAGCCTTTCTGGCCTAAGGCGGGGAAACCAGCTCTAGGGAAGGATCTGGTATGGGGAAAGAGTCTCCCTGATTTTACACCCAGATCCTGGCATGAATTTGATTTCTGGTGTGACTACTCTATCCTAAGCCTTAAAGGTGCCCTATCCCCCCCCCCCCCAACTCCTGCCTTCCACCCCTCACCTTGTCCCTGCAGCTCCGCTCAGCGGGAGCCCAAGCCTTGCAGGAGCAGCTGGGAGCTGTCACCTGTGTAGGCAGCCTGGATCTGTCGGACAATGGTGAGTAGTGGTGCCTCACTTCCCTGGGGCCGGGGAGAACAGGGACCTGGAGCATGCAGAAGCAGCCCTGAGGGGACACCAGTCAGCCTCAGGCCTCAAGGCCAGGCCTCTCCCGTCTGCTCACCAGGGTTCGACTCGGACCTCCTGACACTGGTGCCGGCACTTGGCAAGAACAAGTCCCTCAAGCACCTGTTTTTGGGCAAGAACTTCAATGTCAAGGCCAAGTGAGGCCCCCTTTCCGTGCCCACAGACCCTTATCCCATCATTCACCCATCCTCTTGGCTCACCGTGTTACCTCTGGCCACCTCTCTCCTCCTCCAATAGCATGACCCCAGCCCCTCCCCTCCTACTCTGAGCCCCACCTCCCTGCAGGACCCTGGAGGAGATCCTCCACAAGCTGGTGCAGCTAATCCAGGAAGAGGACTGTGTGAGTGCCTGGGCCTGGGAGGGGACCTGCAGTCGGAGGAGGCTGTGGGGCTGGGCCCAACCCCCCCTTGCCCACACAGTCCCTGCAGTCACTGTCGGTGGCAGACTCCCGGCTGAAGCTTCGCACCAGCATCCTCATCAATGCCCTGGGCAGCAACACCTGCCTGGCCAAGGTGGATCTGAGCGGCAATGGCATGGAGGACATCGGGGCCAAGATGCTGTCTAAGGCCTTGCAGATAAACTCCTCCCTCAGGTGGGGCCCACACTGGGTCCCCCTGACCTGGAGCCCCAGCCCTTCCCCATATATATACAATCCCCCTGCTTGCCTTGATGCTCTGGACCCCAGCTTTCAGAAGACCCCCAACCCCAGAACCATCTCTGAGTCATCCTTATTGCCCCAAGAGGATTGTGTCCCTGGCCCCTAGTAGGGACCCAGGGGGAGGGATGCTAAACGGGTGCTTACCCTCCCCCCAGAACTATCCTATGGGATCGGAACAATACATCTGCCCTGGGCTTCCTGGACATCGCAAGGGCCCTGGAGAGGTGAGTAGACGATGCTTCTGCCCTAATCCAAGTCCCCAGCCCACCTGTGCCTGGATCAGGCCTGAACTACTCTTGCCCCACCCTAGCCCCTTTGACCTATTTGCACAGAAATTTTAGGAAGGGCCATGGAAGAGAGAAATGATGAGCAAGGGGGCTGGCGGGCTGCTCACCAACAGAGGAGGCAGGGGCCTCCCATCCTCACCTGTTCCCACCCAGCTGTGCCCTGTGTCCCACAGCAACCACACGCTGCGCTTCATGTCCTTCCCCGTGAGCGACATCTCCCAAGCCTATCGCAGCGCCCCTGAGCGCACGGAGGACGTCTGGCAGAAGGTGCAGGGTGCTATCCTAAGCAGGGTGGGACAGCAAGGGGCAGGGCGCAGCCCACATCCCCAGGCCCTGACCCACCAACCCCATCATCTCCAGATCCAATGGTGCTTAGTGAGGAACAACCACTCCCAGACGTGCCCCCAGGAGCAGGCCTTCAGGTTGCAGCAGGGCCTGGTGACCAGCAGCGCCGAGCAAGTAAACGTTTCCCTCTGGGACACAGGGGGCATACCTGGGGCATGCAGGGCACAGGTGTGATGTGATGGAAAATTGAGTGGGGGGAGCATGAAGAGGCACTGCATGGTGCCTGTCACTGGACTGAACCATGTGGGGAAGCAAAAAGAGAGGGCATGCCAGATATGGGCTTCAAACATACGTGGGCGAACAGCAGGAGTGCACAGGACTCTGGGAGCTCAGCTGAGTATTCAGAAAGGCTGTAGCAAGGGGGACCAGGCCAGCCAGAGACATCACCTCCACCACTGCTAGCACCAGTAGCACTGCCTAAGGGGTCCCACCTGCGAAGATGTGGAAGCAGGGGTCCCCTTGACACCCCTGCCACTGTGCTCCAGATGCTGCAGCGGCTGTGTGGACGAGTGCAGGAGGAGGTGCGGGCCCTGAGACTCTGCCCCCTGGAGCCCGTGCAGGATGAGCTACTCTACGCTCGGGACCTCATCAAAGATGCCAAGAACTCCCGGGCGGTGAGCCCTCCACAGGCTACCCTTCCCCTGAAGTCTGGAGAACCCAAGAAGGGCGACCATGCTAAGCCATGCCAGCCCTGCCCTGTGCATCTGCCTTCCTAGCCCAGGGACCCCGGAGATCTAGCAAGTCCTGGTTCTGGCCTGCTAATCATAACCCCTTCCTTCTCCAGCTGTTTCCCAGCCTCTATGAGCTGGGCCACGTACTGGCCAATGACGGGCCTGTGCGGCAGAGGCTGGAATCAGTAGCAAGCGAGGTGTCCAAAGCTGTGGACAAGGAGCTGCAGGCAAGTCCTGGAGGAGGGAGGAAGCCATGGTGGGAACCCAGTGTTGACTGAGGCCCTAAGCCCAGAGCTAAAGTCAGAGCTGGGAGACTACTGGAGGGCCAGGAGGACATGTGCAGAGTTGAGACCACCCACAGTCCCACGTTACCAAGGCATTGCTGCAATATCAGGCTTGGATTTTTTTCTGCGAGCTTTGATGTTAGTCCCTGAACTCTGAGCCCACCCCTTCTGGATTTGGATCCTTGGACTGACTCCCCCTGTCTATATGGTAGGGTAGAAGGAGCACTGACCAGAAAGTAGGGAAGCCTTAGTGTCCAAGACTCTGCCACTAACGGTTTTGTGACCTTAGGTGGGTCCCTTGGTCTCAGCATGAGGGGCTGAAATAGATAGTCTCCCCTGCTGTGGTGCCACCCCTGACCCTGTCCCCCTTGGGCCTCTGGCCTCCCTTTCCCCCATACTAGGTGATCCTGGAGTCCATGGTCAGCCTGACACAGGAGTTATGCCCTGTGGCCATGCGGGTGGCCGAGGGGCACAACAAGATGCTGAGCAATGTGGCGGAGCGTGTCACAGTGCCCCGGAACTTCATCCGAGGGGCACTGCTGGAGCAAGCAGGACAGGACATTCAGAACAAGCTGGAGTGAGAGGCGAAGGGCAGGGCTGGGGGCTGAGCTGGATTTGGCCGAGATCACTTAGGGACTTGGGACTGGAGAGCTATCAGCAATGAATAATGAATGGCACAATCTCCATTACAAGGATCAATCTTTAACCAAATGCAACCTTGCTATTTAGGGTCTGACTGGTCTTTGCCCTAGAAATCTAAGTGCTGAGCTGGGGTTTAGGAGCCAAAGGTTGTGCCCACACAGGTGTACACACACATACCCACACAAATACACCAGGAATGGGATAGCAGGGCCTCCTCGGAGGCGTGGACAAAGAAAAGTCCCTAAGTTGGGTGTGTGGAAGCACTGTCTTCCTTCCAGTTTTCGTTGCCCCTAGAGCTCTTTCATTCTGGGTCTGGGTGCCACCACTCACCAAAGCAAAGGAAAAGTACTACACATATCCATGAAACAGCTAGGTCCAAGGAAGGGTCTTTTCTACCCTCACAGTAGCAACTAGCAGGGTTTAGTTAGTCAGCACCCCAATTACCTAGTTCTGTTCCGCTGGGGCTCCAGGGGCCTGACCTAGGGCCCCCTTGCTCCTTCTTCTCCTCGAATTCCTCTTTCCCCACACATAGTTGGGCTGGGGGCTCCGGGGTGGGACTAGATCTGTATTTATGGACAAATGAGTGTCGCGGGCTAGGCTGCCTCCTTCAGCAGCCACATGCGCTCCATGGGCAGACAGACCAGGCCAGCTGGCCATTCTCTCAGGCCTCTGGGAAAGGGAGTGGCTCAGGGGCCATGCGAGGAACTGAGGTACTACTGTTCTGAGTAGCCCCACCTGTGCCCACAGTGAAGTCAAGCTCTCAGTCGTCACCTACCTAACCAACTCCATAGTGGATGAGATCCTGCAAGAGCTCTACCACTCCCACAAGAGCCTGGTAAGGCTTCTGCAGCCTGGCCTGACTCAGGCACACCCTCTACCCCACATTATCCTGTCTCTCTAATCACTCTCCCCTTCAAGGCCCTGGGAGGTGGGCAGCTTCCTTGGAATTCTGTTCACACCTGCCCTTCCCCAGGCCCGGCACCTGACCCAGCTAAGGACGCTGTCAGATCCACCAGGGTGCCCAGGCCAAGGGCAGGATCTGTCCTCCCGGGGCCGAGGCCGGAACCATGACCATGAGGAGACCACAGATGATGAACTTGGGACCAACATTGTGAGCCCCCCACTCCCTGCTCCTCCTTAATAACCGGGGCCCTGCCCTTAAACCTGCACAACACTGTCCCCTTTCACTGCTCTGGACTCCCCTGGCCACCTCCCTGAGCCTGGCCTTCTGCCCCCAATCCCAATCCAACCCAACCTCTTCCCTCATCCCAATGCCTCAGCCCTCTGAGGAGCAAGGGGCAGGATGGGCTCAAATAAGGTTTCATGATGAATGGATGGCTCTGGCCCTGCCACTCGTCTTCATTTCTGCAGGACACCATGGCCATCAAAAAGCAGAAACGCTGCCGCAAGATCCGGCCGGTGTCTGCCTTCATCAGTGAGTCTCCCAGCCTCCGTTCTCATGGACTCCAGACTCCCACCCTCCATAGCCCCTCTTTCCCTTGATTTTTTCTCTGTCTCCCCATCCTGCTTGCTCCCCATTCCTCTGCTAGTCCCTCTAATGCTACTGTCTTTGCAGGCGGGAGCCCTCAGGACATGGAAAGCCAACTGGGGAACCTGGGAATCCCCCCTGGCTGGTTCTCAGGACTCGGGGGCAGCCAGCCCACAGCTACTGGCTCCTGGGAAGGTCTATCTGAGCTGCCCACTCATGGTTACAAACTAAGGCATCAAACACAAGGGAGGCCCCGCCCCCCCAGGACCACGCCTCCAGGACCTGGTCGGCCCAGTGTGAGTCCCTAAGGCCTCACAAGAGGATCCCCTTCACTTAGTGATGCCAGAGCCAGGGGTTTTACCTTTAGGACCCAAATTCCAGAAACAATAGCCTTGAGGGATTGGGCAGGAGCCCAGGCATGCCAGTGAACAGATAAGGGATTGTCCAGTTTGTATAAGAGCTAGACCTTGTCACAGATAAGAAATCTCTGTCTGCCGGGCAGTGTCATTCTTATTTTGGTGAAGGATAGAGCCACCAAGAACACCAAGAGCCACCAAGCTTAGGAAACACTGGGTGAACTGAAGTCTAAATGTCCATAAATGTCCAAGCCCAAAGGGGAATGCTCTGAGTGGATGGGAGGTGGGGCTTCCTGACCTAGATGAGATGTCCCATGGGACTTTCCTCCCAGCAGATGCCAGCACCTGGGACTCGTCAAGAGAATGGGATGGCCACCCGCCTGGATGAGGGGCTGGAGGACTTCTTCAGCCGAAGGGTCATGGAGGAAAGTTCCAGGTGTGATGCCTAAAAACACTCCCATTTTCAGCAGGCCCCAAGGCCCTAGAAGGGCTCCTGTGTCCTCCCACCTCCCACGGGAGTCTCTATAGCAACAGTCCCCAAAGCCAGTCTCCGTGGGACATTTCCCCACATTGTCATCCTTCCCCACCCAGCCCTCAGGGCCCATGACCTCTGCATCTTCTCAGGACAGCTGGGAGGAATGAGGCCAGAGTGAAACACCACAGTGGATGAGAGGGAGGTGGGGAGCAGCCCTGGGACAGGTTACCATTAATGCTGAGAGGCCTGGGAGGTAGTATTCACTGTCACTGTCCTGCAGACTGCCCAGGGTCTGTCCAGGAGGAGCCGGGTCACTTGGAGAAGCTGAGAGGAGATGCGGGGGAGGTGCCGGGGAAGAAACAGTCAGTCTGTGGGAAAGGCTGCTGGAGGATTACAACGGGACAGGAAGGGCAAGGGCGTCATCTCCCTGAGAACGAAGTGGAAAGGGCTGCAGTGCAGCAGGAGAGACCAGATGAGAGGAAAGCAGGTTTATCAGACCCAGGATTGAACTTGCATCTGGCATTTGTTGCTAACTTACCCTGATTCTCCCCAGCTACCCCCGGACTCTGAGGACCGTACGGCCAGGACTCTCAGAGCCACCGCTGCCTCCACTCCAGAAGAAAAGGCGCCGGGGCCTGTTTCACTTTCGCAGGCCCCGGAGCTTCAAGGGGGACAGGGGGCCGGGGTCCCCCACCACTGGACTCCTCCTCCCTCCACCCCCACCCCCTCCCCCGACTCAGGAGAGCCCCCCTAGCCCAGACCCCCCAAGCCTCGGCAATAACTCCTCTCCCTGCTGGAGCCCAGAGGAGGAGAGCGGCCTCCTGCCTGGATTTGGTGGGGGCCGGGGGCCTTCCTTCTGCAGGAAGATGGTAAGTGAGGCAGGGGGTGCTGTGTCTTCCCCTTTTCCTGCCCCACACTTAACCCAATCTCCTACCCCACCCCAAGCTTAATGGGAAAATGCTAGGACCCAGGGTTCTCAGGAACACTGGTTTCAATTCTCCTCTCCTTGAGAGTGGACTAAGACCCAGTGGCCAAGAGCATACTGGGAGTGCTATATGCGAATGCAGGTGTTGGAAGGACTCTTCAGAGGGTCTCCGCAGGGCTTCCCCATGGCTGGGGACTCAGTGAGGCAGGGGTCCTCCTGACAACTCCCTCGCAGCCTGGGGAGCTCCCTTCCACTGGGAACTGCTAATAAATAAGAGACCTTGTTCTAGGGCACTGAGGTGTCGGAGCCAGGGGAGGGGGGCCCAGCCCCTGGGATAGCACAGCAGCCACGGGTTCACGGTGTTGCCCTTCCTGGGTTGGAAAGAGCCAAGGGTTGGAGCTTCGATGGGAAACGAGAGGTGAGTGGAGCCTGGGACAACAAACTGTGGGTCCTGAGGGTACCTGTCCACCACCCTCTCCTTCCCACTCCCTCATCCCTGGTGGTTCAGTAGGGAAAGTAGATGCTTTGGCATTAGAAGATGTTAGCTGCTGTTCAGCCCCCACCACACACTTGCCATGGAGCCCTGGACTGGTCACTTAACCTCTTGAAACTTCTTCTTCTTTACTGTAAAATGAGGGGTTATAAAAATACTTATCTCTAGAGCTCTGTTTCCCAAGCCATGGTGACTTGATTATAACCTTTGCGACTGATTTTTACCTGAATTATTACTTACATCGTATTTTTATTTAAATTAACTCACTTTTTTTTAACTTAGGCTAGACCTAGGCATTGTCATCTTTAAAATCACAGGCTTTTTGAATGACTCATGTTTTTTTCTACTACACATAAAATACATGTGTAACTATAAAGATGGAAGTATACTCATTTGTGTAAGTCATTTCTTGTGCCCCTGGGGAGGTATGGGTGCCATTCTTTGGAAAACAGTCTAAGTGTCTAGGGACTAATGACAGGAGAATGACATGGGAGATGCTAGAGCAGAAGCCCTTTGTCACCTGCAGTCCTGCCACAGAGGAGACTTTCTTACGACCTGACCCACTGTTCTTTCAGGGCCCAGGCGCAGACCAGGAGGGCAGCACCCAGGCCTGGCAGAAACGGCGCTCTTCGGATGATGCAGGTAAGAACAGTCACATTCAAGCCCTTCCTTTGACCCCTCTCTCGGGGGTCAAATTTACCTTTTTCCTTTCTCCTTCTCTCTTTCTCATCCCTTCTCTCTACTCCAGGGCCTGGATCCTGGAAGCCCCCACCACCACCCCAAAGCACCAAACCAAGCTTCAGTGCCATGCGCCGAGCAGAGGCCACGTGGCACATAGGTATGGAAAGCCTCTTCTCAGGCAGCGGTACTGAAAGCCCAGGGTGTGTCCAGAGAAACAGAAGCCCATGGCCCCTGTGCTGGGGAATGTATGGCCAAGGTGGGCCAATGAGAAGTCAACACAGTGAAAATGTTTAAGGATATTTACAAAGCTACATCCAAAAGAGACAACCCAATCCAAAGAAAGCGTCTACAGAACAAAAGCGGCTTCTCCAGTGTTAGCAGACAGGAGCAATGCTTTGTGGATGGCTCTGGTGAATTCTCTAGAGCAGGTGCAGCCTCTGGTCACCGTCAGCACAGTGGCAGCCTCTGTAGAGAAGGCTTCTCTCTGCACCTTGCTGGGAAGAGGGTGGGCAAGTCAAACTGCCAGCAAGCACCAGCTATGCCAGGCCCACCTCACACATTCCAGCCTCCTCCAGAAGTCGTTTATCAACTCACCCTCAGCTCACGCAGAAAGGTGCCCCAAACACAGGCAAGAGCTCTGCCTCGGAGGTCAGAAACCTGCAGTATTAGTCCTTCTCAGCCACCCACAACTTTACACAAGTCATTTACTTTCTGGCCCCATGACTGGAGGAGTAAAAGGGAGGGGATTATCCCAGGCATGACACTTCCCTCCTGCTGGCCTCAGTGCACCTTCCACTTAGGGAGTCACTAAAGAAAAGTTGGTCAGCTCAGCATCAACTCCAGTTGCCAAAGGCCTGGACTATGACCCTCCAGCAATACTGACATAAACAAAATCTCCCTGTTAATGGTGACACCCCCTCAGCCTCTTCCACTCCCATCACCAGGCTAGGGCGTAAGGGCTGAAAAGAGCTAAGAGCTGAGCTGGCTGGTCTGGCTTGAGCCGCATGCTCCCCACTGTCCCATCCCACCCATTCTGCATCTGCCCCTCTCTCCCCTGTAGTGCAGAACCAGGCGAGCCTGAGACTTGGAGTGCCTGTGCCCTTGCCTCCTCCTCCAAGGCCAACCCAGCACTGGGGGCATCTTTGCTGATTTTTTCCATCCCATGCACAGGCTAATTAAAGCCCCCAAAGTAGGGCTCCATCTTTCATTTAGGAAACCGCAATAGTCAGTTAGTCAGTTGCCCCACTGCACAAACACCTCACAGATGCACACGTAGACAACACTTTCCAGTGTCAGACCCACAGGCTCATGTTGCTTAAAGGCCACCAGGGTGGGGGATGAGTGTGCCAGGGCACCCCTCCATCTAAATCAGACTTTCAGACAGAGTTCTGGGAATGCCAGGCTGCAGCCTTGGCAGAGCCCCCAGGGCACTGCAGCCTGGATGGGCAGCATGCCTGTGGACCCAGCAGGCCCTGGGCCCTGGCTCTGCCCCAGCAGGAAAGGGGTCAAGCACTGCTCTGCAAGAGGGACAATTAGGCCAGAGTCCCCTCCAGAGGTGATGGCCTCAGGATGATCCTGGGAAACAAGGGCTAAGGAGCGTGGACATAGAAAGGCACATGAAAGGCCAGGTGCAGTGGCTCACGCCTGTAATCCCAGCACTTTGGGAGACAAGGCGGGCGGATCACGAGGTCAAGAGATCAAGACCATCCTGGCCAACATGGTGAAACCCCATCTCTACTAAAAATACAAAAATTAGCTGGGCGTGGTGGTGGGTGCCTGTAATCCCAGCTACTCGGGAGGCTGAGGCAGGAGAATCACTTGAACCCGAGAGGTGGAGGTTGCAGTGAGCCGAGATTGCGCCACTGCACTCCAGCCTGGGCAACAGAGCAAGACTCCATCTTAGAAAAAAAAAAAAAAAAGGTACATAAAAGGCAGAGACATAGGAGCAAATGGGATAGGAGCAAATGGGCTTGGAGGGAGAAAGTCCTGGCCTCCAGGGCTTCAGTGGAGAGAGGAGACAGGGGCAGGAGCTATGCAAGAATGCCTTTTCCTGCAGCTTCTCCTCTCTCTCATCCCCAGCTGAAGAGAGTGCCCCCAACCACAGCTGCCAGAGTCCCAGCCCAGCCTCCCAAGATGGGGAAGAGGAGAAGGAGGGGACCCTCTTCCCAGAGAGGACACTTCCAGCTAGGAATGCCAAGGTGAGGGGCCAGCAAGGTGGGTGGGGGAGGCACTTTGATGAGGCAAAGGGACTAACTGACCCAGCATCTTCCTTCCTCTGCCAGCTACAGGACCCTGCTCTAGCTCCACGGCCTCCCAAGCCAGTGGCTGTGCCCAGGGGCCGCCGGCCTCCCCAGGAGCCAGGGGTCAGGGAGGAGGCTGAGGCTGGGGATGTAACTCCAGGAGGCAACAAACCCCAGCTGAGGCTGGGATCACAGCAAGACCAAGAGGAGCCCGAAGTCCAAGGTCTGCCACCCTGGCTGAAAGGGGGGCTCAGGGCACCTCTAGGACTTTGCTGCCCACATCAGGTCCTCTTCCAGAGCATGGAATGAGTGAAACCAGGAGTCACAGCCTGGATGAGCATCCCAGCCTGACCCCCACTCCTGTGTTAGGCCTGCCTTGATTGTTATTTCAGGGCTCCCTGATCCAGGCCGGCGGACTGCCCCACTGAAACCCAAGAGGACACGGCGGGCACAGTCCTGTGACAAGCTGGAACCTGATAGAAGACGGCCTCCTGACCCCACAGGTGCTGGTGGTGAGAGGGCAAGTCCCCCTTCCCACCTATCTGTCCAACATGACACCCCTCGAAGCCCCAACACCAGGTGGCTGGCTGTCCCTGCCCAGGAAACAGGGCTCCCTGGATTTGTCCCCAGCAGGAACCAGTGAGCCAGGAACAGACTGACAACTGCCACAACACCCTCCTCAGCCCTCGACATGTGCCTCACAAGGACTCAGACCCCTAGCCACCCCCAGTCCCCCAGGGCCTCCTGCCAGCTCCTGTCCTACAGGGGCAAGATGGCAGGACCAGGCATGGGGGAGCTGGAGACAGGGACTAGAACAGAGGGAGCCACCTGGAGAGATGGAGGCTGTCAATGCCTGCCTCGATGCCTCTCTCTGCAGAGAGCTTCTGGGTGGGGGCTTGTCTCCTCCCCCAGGAGGGTGGATCTCTGTCCCTCTATCCCCAGGGACTCTCTCCCCACTTGTATAGAATAAAAAAACAAAATCACTGCCTGCCTCGAGTCTCTGCTATCTTCCCCATTCACTGCCTCCACCTTCTGCTCCTTTGCCACAAACCCTCGGAGCTTGGCCACAGTGGAGAAAAGTGAGAAACATTCCACAGGGATAGACTTGGGGTTCTTAGAGGAGCAGGAGAAAAAAACAGAGAACTGTCGAGGGAAGGGGACTGATAAGTCCCCAAGTCAAGGTGGGTGTTATGCACAGGGTCAGGGCTGAGCTCCCTGGAGAAGGAACCAAAAGGACAGAAACCAACACCAATGTCTGTCCAGCTTTTGGGGGTGTAATAGGATTGGAAGCCCCAGTGTACCAGAGGGACACTGGGGAGCAGTGCGTGCGTGTGTGTGTGTGTGTGTGTGTGTGTGTGTGTGTGTGTGTGTACATGCGCATGCACACTAATGGGGGAATTACATGATGTTGTGTCGTCCTGGGGGCACCCTCACTAGTGAGAAATCTCAATAGCAGAGTGGCTTGCAGGTGAACAGAAGTCTCTGTGGCATGAGGTCAACAACTAAAGTCGCTGCCTCCCATGGTGTCCTAGCAAATACTGTCTTGGCATTCAAGATCCCACTCAAAAGGCCCTTTCTCTGTGAAGCCCTTCCTGATGGCTTCCCCACTCATCCATATCGCACCCTGCCTTAACGTGCTCTCACTGCATCCTGAGCAGGTCCGTAACATTGCACCTGTCACACTTAATTGCATATGTGTATTGGCTTATCCTCTCTCTGTCTCTCTGTTCCACATACATCTGCCTCCCCCAGGGGCAGAGGCTGTGTCTTAATCACCTGGGTAGCCCCAGCACCTGGCACAGTGCCTGACACCCAGGAGATGCTCAATAAATGGCTGCTACATTAATACATGAGCAGCTTAAGGGGATGGAGGGTGAAAGTAAATGCTCTTGCATACTCATCGCAGACCACAATGTGCCCAAACGTCTTCACATGTGGTTTGCAGCTCCCCAAGCAACTGCTTACTTCCCTTAATTACTGATTTCACCAGTAATGACTTGTTTTGTTTCCTTAAGATCTGTGCATGGCACAGCCCCTCCCACAAGAGTAAGGCCGTATAGGTTGAATCTCCGGGGGTGTTGGGTATATTGTGGCACCGGGAAGAAGCCTTGGGAGTCAGTCCTTCAGCACATGCCCTCATGTGACCAGGATATGAGGTTGGGTGTCCTTAAGCAATTATGTCCATTTCCTGTGTCTCCTTATAAAATGGTGGCTAGGGAACTGGACGTCATTCTCAAAGCTATGACGTTCAGCAAGGTACGTGATGGTTTTTAAGGAGCACGGGAAGATCTACATTCTGCTGTATTCCGGGTTAGTGTGAGTGAGTACATGTGTGACAAGGACAGCCCGGTGTTCCTGTCTATGTGACTGCAGATATCCTTAGCTAGTATAACAATGTTGAAAGTGATGTGAGAAGGGGTATGTTTCCCAATGTGTATCGGCCGGGGGCTGTAACTGTCATGGTGTCACAGTGAGTTTATGTACTGGCGCCTGTGTGTGTCAAGATATGTGTGAGCCTGTGAGTCGTGGGTGCATGTGTCGCCATCATTTCTCTGTGTGAATGTGTATGCATGCACCACTGCAATGTGCGCATCTCTGTAATTCTGGGTGTGGGTGTGGTGTGAAGGGGAAGATGTGTGTCACTGTGTCTGTAGGGGTCCTGCCTCTAAGCCACCCCTAGCCCGCCCTCTTCCCCTGGTTCTGTGGCTCCCTCCCAGGCTGTGGCCCTGCCCCTTCCCTCTTCTCCCTCCCAATCCATCCACGCGGGGGGAGCTGGTGCTGCGCCCCCCCCACCCCTCCCCATCCAGGCCCCATAAATAGCAGCAGAGCCGGAGTTGGAGCCAGCGCCAGCGGCTGGAGCAGCAAGGGAGTCAGGGCCAGGGCCAGAGAGCCGGAGAGAGGAGCCCCCGACCGAGAGCCCAGGTGAGCCCACCCTTCCTCCCCAGCCCAGCCCCAGCCCAGCCCAGCTTGGCCCAGTCTCCATAACAACGTATCCTGGAGCCCACAGAGAGATCCCAGCCCTGCCCAATCCCTTCACCACCACAAGCCCCTGCCTATCTCAGGGACCCCCCAAGAACTGGGAGACTTGTGGCTGGAAAGCAGAGATCTCCCTCCCCCAGCCCAGACCCTCCCTCACATATCCAGAAAGGCACACATTGTGGGGAGGTAGATACCCAGCCAGAGAAAGGTCCCAGTTCTGAGGGAGGTACAGGAACTGTCACACCCTCCTGGAAATGGACACACAACACGGGGGGACTGACACGGAAGGTGGGGCACTCAGACACACCAATGCACACTCATTCGGGGAAGCATGACATGAGATCAGACAGCCTCACCCTGAGATCTGTACAGACACAGATAGATGGACTGACCGGCCATGAACTCGGGCCGGCATACCCCTGCCTGCTTCAGCCCGAGGCTTGGTAGCACTGCTGGGGGAAGGTGGCATGCGTGCATCCCACGGGCAGCATGGAGGGAGCCACGACTCCCCAAAAATCCTGTCGCTAAGAGACAGTGCCAGTGCTGCCAAGAAGTGTGAAAACAGGGGAGGTGGGGAGGGATGTGAGGCTTGTCATAGTTGGAGCTCCTGCCAGGAGCCTGAAAGAGCTTTCAGTAGAGCCCTGGTCCTGCCTCCCAGCCCACCACCCCTCCTTTTCCATCAGCTAGCCAGTAGGGGAATGGGGGCAGGGGGTGGATAGGGATACCCCAGCAGGGGACTTTCCAACCTGTCTCCTGCCCACTGCAGACTCCACTTCTGAGACCCATCCTCTTCAGACCTCCAGGGGCCTCTTCACCCCCTGCCCCACCCCCTTGCCCTAGTTTAGCTCCCTCGTGCCAAGACTGAGTGCAGCGCTGGCTCCAACACCAGTCGGGAAATAGCAGAAGGTGCTGAGGCCGCAGAAAGTATAGATCAATCGATGGCCTAGGAGCCAAGACTGCCAGGAACATCCCCACCCCAACCCTTCAGCCCTCTCCAGCCCCATCCATGCATACCTAGGCCAGCAGCACAGGGCTTCTGTGCAGGAGTGGGAGGCTCAGGTCCACTGACCTCCCCTGCTCAGAGCTCTGGTGAAGCTGAGCAGAGGGCAGGGGAAGCAGGAGGTTCGTGAGGCCCCCGGGTCTAGGGAAGAAGGTTAAGGGGGGTGGGGCCCAGGGACCCCAGAGGGTAGACCCCTCTCTGCTGGCAGGTGTTCCCTTTCCAGGGTCAAGGACACCTGCTCTGTCCCCACAGTGACATGTCGGACCCTGAGATGGGATGGGTGCCTGAGCCCCCAACCATGACGCTGGGGGCCTCTCGGGTGGAGCTGCGGGTGTCCTGCCATGGCCTCCTGGACCGAGACACACTCACCAAACCCCATCCCTGCGTGCTGCTCAAGCTCTACTCTGATGAGCAGTGGGTGGAGGTGAGAGCAGCTCAGGTTTCTCCTTAACTAACCTGGGTTAAGCTTGGGAAGGAGGGAGGCTGGGTGGGAGCAGTGAAAGCCTTGTAGGGAAATATGTGGACTCTGCAGTGCCTTCTCGAGGCCACTTGTGTAACCTTGGAGATGGGGTCCCGGAGGGGACTGAGATTGCCCCAGAGGCAGCGGGGTTGCTCCCAAAGGCCTCATGATAGCCCAGTGGACTGAGGGTCCAGTGGGCAGGCAGTACCCCAAGCTCAGGGATCAGCTTAGGAAGAGAAGAGCTGGTTGCTGGGGACGTGGGGGCCCAAGAAGAGCTGGCATGACTAGGGTAGTCCAGGGCAGGGAAAAGTATCCTTGGTTCCCAGAGAACCCTTGCCTCCCTTCAACTGCTACCACAGGTAGAGCGCACGGAGGTGCTTCGCTCCTGTTCCAGCCCTGTCTTCTCCCGGGTGCTGGCCCTCGAGTATTTTTTTGAGGAGAAGCAGCCCCTGCAGTTCCACGTGTTCGATGCCGAGGATGGAGCCACCAGCCCCCGAAATGATACCTTCCTCGGCTCTACAGAGTGCACCTTGGGCCAGGTCTGCATTCTCAGCCTCCCCGGCTACCCTACCCTACCTCCATCAGCTTTGCCTCTGGACACCGAAATGAGAGAAAACATGAGCTCTAGAGCTAGTTCAACCCAGCCTTGGCTCCCATCTCTGCCATTCACTAGCTGTGCAGCCTCAGGAAAGATACTTAACCTCTCTGAGTCTTACTTTTCCTATCAAAAAAATGGGGGAGTGGTCAGAGTGCTTCCCTCTTCAGACTACTGTAAAAATTGAACCCAACCCTAGCCCAAGTCAAAGTTCCAACCCTTGTGGACACTCAGAGCAGTTATTATTCCATCCCTTGTACGTGGCTAAGGCAGATGGGGTTGTCACAGCTGGGTCTCCCTCCACCTCCATCCCCAGATTGTGTCACAAACCAAGATCACTAAGCCATTGCTGCTGAAGAATGGGAAGACTGCGGGCAAGTCCACCATCACGGTAAGCAAGATCGCCTGTACTCACCCTTGGTCCAGGTATTCAATGCCCCTGCATGGACACCTATGGTGACATCATGCCCAGGACCACCCCCACCTAAGGGAAAGGGGATGGGGTGGCCCTTGTGGTAGGGATAGAGGAGTCCTGCCACTCGCATCCCCCTTGCAGATCGTGGCTGAGGAGGTTTCTGGCACAAACGACTATGTGCAACTCACCTTCAGAGCCCACAAGCTGGACAACAAGGTTGGAATCCCAGAGTCCAGGCCCCCAACTCCCCGGTCAGTCCCAGGCCTCCCACTCAAGACAGATCCCAGGAGCCCAGGCCTGCTCCTTTCCCAGTGTGAGCCCATCCCCCACCCTCCTTGCAGCCTCAGGGACCCTTTCTCCTGTATCTTCAGGATCTATTCAGCAAGTCTGACCCTTTCATGGAAATCTATAAGACCAACGGGGACCAAAGTGATCAGCTGGTCTGGAGAACTGAGGTTGGTGCCTGGGGCTATGGGGATGAAGGGAGGGAGAGCAAAGTAAGAAAACCCAGACAGAAGCTGACCAGCCACCTGGTGCCTCTCCAAGGTGGTGAAGAACAACCTGAACCCCAGCTGGGAGCCGTTTCGCCTGTCCCTGCATTCCCTGTGCAGCTGTGATGTCCACCGACCTCTCAAGGTGAAGTCCCAGCCAGGCAAGCACGCCTACTTGGAGCAGCCAGTCTGCTATCTAAGACCTTTCCCCTGCTTGTGGCAAGCCTCCCTCCTCTCCCCCATGTGATAAGCACATCCCACTGTGGGATAAATAACAGATCACAGCTCTATGTTAAACTTCCCACATGTGTGCCTTTTATCAGTCCCTGGCAGATTGAGCCAAAGAACAAAGTTCAGCAGGTGGCTTCTCTGGGCAGGTTGAGGATGTCTGTTTGGGCCTCAAGACTGTGAGGCCCCTGCCTCTGAGTCCCCCTACTCACCGTGAACACTGCAGAGCATTTCCGACCTGACCCTACTCCTCCCCCTGCCTTCTCAGTTCCTGGTATATGACTATGACTCCAGTGGGAAGCATGACTTCATCGGCGAGTTCACCAGCACTTTCCAGGAGATGCAGGAAGGGACGGCAAACCCTGGGCAGGAGGTGCCACAAATACCCCACCCCCAGAATCCCCACCCAGATCCCGGGGAGAGTCCTGGGGGTGATTCTGAAGAGACTTCCATAAGAAGTGGAGAGGGTGGAAAGCACCTGGGCTCAGCTGAAGGACCGAGCCATGGGGGTCTTGCTTTGGGAGGCTCTGCTGGAAAGGAGAAAGAGGGGTCACCTGATGGATTTGTGACCCTGAACTTGTGGGGTGGGGTCTAGATGCAGTGGGACTGTATCAACCCCAAGTATCGGGACAAGAAGAAGAATTACAAGAGCTCAGGGACGGTAGTGCTGGCCCAGTGCACGGTAAATTTCACTTCCTGCTTCAAGCCTTGCCCCAGCCCCTGCCCCTACCACACTCTCAGGTTCAACCCTTCCCTTGTTTCAAAGACCAGTTTCTCTGCTTCTGGGAACTGGGAACCCTTGCCCTATCTCACCCCCAACTGCAACCCAAAAAACTCTGGCTCCCCCATGTTCCCCACAGAAGCCCTACCCATGCTCCCTCCTCAAAGGACCACCCCATCCCCTCACCTTACCCCTCTCCCTACCTCCAGGTGGAGAAGGTACACACCTTCCTGGATTACATCATGGGTGGCTGCCAGATCAGCTTCACGGTAAAGACTCAGAGGGAGGGCACACAGGCAAGAGGGAGGGGCTGAGTCCATAGTGAATGGAAGGAGCCCAGAATCTCCACTGCCCCCACTTGGGCTGCTCACGAGCCTTTGCATTGTCAGCTTATGCACCCCCCATCATTATGTGGCTACCTGTAGCCTCGCCCCCACTCATCTTAGTCCTCCCTACAGATCCCAGCTCTGGCCTAGGCAATCTGGTGGCTCTCATGGCTGCAGCATGACCTTTTTCCCACCCCTACCCAGGTGGCCATCGACTTCACCGCCTCCAATGGGGACCCGAGGAGCAGCCAGTCCCTGCACTGCCTCAGCCCCCGACAGCCCAACCACTACCTGCAGGCCCTGCGTGCAGTGGGAGGCATCTGCCAGGACTATGACAGGTAGGAGGGAGTGGGGCGGGAGGGAACAGGCAGGGAGGCCTTGCCCGACGGATTCCACAGCCTTTTCTTCTCCCCAGTGATAAGCGGTTCCCAGCTTTTGGCTTTGGGGCTCGAATCCCCCCCAACTTCGAGGTAGGCTAGATGTGAGGGAAGGAAGGAGATGGGGGGCGTGTCAGTCAGGAAGAAAAGGCAGGCCCTCACTGCTCCCGCCTTGCCCTCGCAGGTGTCCCATGACTTTGCTATCAACTTTGACCCGGAAAATCCTGAATGTGAAGGTAAAAGGGGAGATTTTCACCTGCCCCACCTCGCCCTAGACACACCCCACACAGGAGCACAGACTCCATTCCCAAGGGCCCAGCTTCCTGTCCCTTCCACCCATCCCAGGCCTGTCTTCATCAGGTGAGGCTTCCAGGGCTGAGGCCCAGCATCTGCCCCCAACTCTCCCCACCAAGGGACCGTCCAACTCTCCCACTGCTTAATGAAGGAACTCGAGGGGAGGGCAGTCCTCAGACCTGGAAGCACTTCCTTGCTTTAAGGAGTGTCAGGAAGAGGCCCTGCTCATTTCTGCCAGCTTCTCAACTTCTCTTCACCCACAGAGATCTCAGGGGTCATCGCCTCCTACCGTCGTTGCCTGCCCCAGATCCAGCTCTACGGCCCCACCAACGTGGCCCCCATCATCAACCGTGTGGCTGAGCCGGCCCAGCGGGAGCAGAGCACCGGCCAAGCCACGGTAGGAAGACATGGTGGGCAAACAGGAGCTACCCCATGTGTCTTCAAGTGGTGCCAGGGCCAGGGCCTGCACCTGGGTAGAAACGCTGTCAATGCCCTTGCACACAAAGCCAACCCTTCTACCCTCTCTGCTCGCCCTCAGAAGTACTCGGTGCTGCTGGTGCTCACTGACGGTGTGGTGAGCGACATGGCTGAGACTCGCACTGCTATCGTGCGTGCCTCCCGCCTGCCCATGTCCATCATCATTGTGGGCGTGGGCAATGCTGACTTCTCTGACATGCGGCTGCTGGATGGCGACGACGGTCCCTTGCGCTGCCCCCGAGGGGTGCCTGCAGCCCGAGACATTGTCCAGTTTGTGCCCTTCCGAGACTTCAAGGATGTGAGTCCCCTGGGCCCCTTCCAGCTGAAGGATTCCTCAGCTTCTCATCCCCCCAAATCTGACCTTCGTCTTCCATCATTTGATGTCCTGCTAAGGATGCTGGAGCCTAACTGACCACCCTGAAGCCCCACTTCTCCCTCAACTGACCCTGCCTGCCCTACTCTTCCTCCCACCCCTAACCACATCACTGTCCCCACCCTAGGCTGCCCCCTCTGCACTCGCCAAGTGTGTCCTGGCTGAGGTGCCACGGCAGGTGGTGGAGTACTACGCCAGCCAGGGCATCAGCCCTGGGGCTCCCAGGCCCTGCACACTGGCCACGACTCCCAGCCCTAGCCCATGACTGCTACCCTCCGGACCGACACTCCCTCAGCCTCTCAGTGAGTCCTGGGGGGCCCAAAGGAGTGGACACAGGGGGTGCAAAGTGGGGCTCGGTAGGGCCCATCTAGGCTGGGTGTAGTGTAGAAGAGAGTGTTTATGACTCTCCTCCCACTCCCAGGTGCCTGTCCTGACCCTCGTGACTCCAGTGACCAATGCCTCCACCTCTTGGACCAGCTGTGCCCCCTGGGTTCTGGACGTGAGTGGTGGGCCCTGCTCCTATCTCTCCAAACCCCACACCTTTAATGCTGTGGCCCCTCAGTGACTTCCTTGGGTGATCCTGACTTTCTAGCCATTAATAAAGAGAACTGCTCCTAGCACCTCAGCCTCTAACCATCATGCCTCAGATGCCCACTGGGCAGCCTGCAGCACACCCACACACACCATAAGAAATGAGGACCAGCACCTTTCAAAATCTGAGACAGAGCTCCCCAGGCAGGCTGCTGTCTCTGCAGTCTTACCCCAACTATGTGCCAGTGGGATCTGAGGAGCCCCCACCCTCACCTCCCAACCCCAGGGGGTCTACACACCATGGAGGTTAATTACAGGAGATACGGGGATAATTAGGGGCTGTCAGGGGGGCGGGCTGAAGCTTTCTTATAGCTGTCTCCAGAGAGGCCCTGCTGAGTCCCCCAGGAGCTGAACCCCAGCCCCCACACAGCTGTGGGGCGGGCCAAGAATAGGTGCTGGGGGTACTAAAGGAGGGCAGCAGGTCTGCTAGTAAACTGGGAACATAGTGGAGCATCTAAGGCCTGTACCGTCTGGTTTCCTGGGTGTGTCAATGTGTGTGTCTGTTCATGGCCTTAATGGGTCACACTCATGGACTCAGGGATGTGCAGTGCGTGAATACACAGATTCACACGCTTAACGATCACATCAGCAACAACAGCAAATATCATTATGTAGCATGTGTCAACTTTATGCTAAGTGCTTATTTAAATGCATTTATTCTCAGTAGGTGGTTACCATTATTTTCACCATTTTTCTGACAATCAAGTGAGGCTTCGTTTTAACTCACCCATGGTCAAAAAACTGGTAGAACTACAACTTGAAACAGGGTCTCACTCTGCCACGCAGGCTGGAGTACAGTGGCACGATTACGGCTCACTGCAGCCCCGAACTCCTGGGCTCAAGTTATCCTTCCACCTTAGCCTCCTGAGTAGGTGGGACTCCAGGTGCATGCCATTACATCTGAATTATTTTATTTATTTATTTATTTTTGTAGTGACAGGGTTCTTGCTACGTTGCCCAGGCTGGTCTCAAACTTCCTCCTTGGCCTCCCAAAGTGTTGGGATTACAGGCAGGAATGACTGTGCCCCACCTAAAGCACTACTCTTAATCACCGCAGTGTGCAACTTTTTAAAGTATATTCAGGTGACCCAGAAGTATCATTTTGAGACCCAGGTATATGTGGCCTAGTTGTGTGCTCAGGTGTCTGTGGATGGTTCTGTATGCCTTTGTGTGCCATGCAGGTGAGAAAAGTGAACAAGAAAAGTAGTGGGTCTCAATCACAGCTCCAGGGCAGGCAAGGATAGACACAGGTGAAATTTAGAGTGAGAGAAACAGCTGGGCTCCTGGAAGAACCCTCCCGGCCCCATCCTCTCCCTTCAACAATGAGTGTGGAAGGGGATGAAGAAAGAGAAGCTAAAGGTTCTGTGAGCCCCTCAGAGAGAGAATCCAGAGCCAGAGAGGATAGCCAGTGGCCAATGGTGGAGAAGGGAGAGGAGATGAGAGAAATTGAGAGCAATGGAGGAGAGGACTCCCATTGCAGGCTCCTACGTGGAGGAGGGATGAGCTGGGATAGAGGAGGGGGAAGAGGGAGCAAGAACTGTGATGGGAAGAGAAGAGACAGCTGGGGAGGGGGTGGAGAGAGGGGGTAGAAAGGAAGAGGGACATATGGGAGCCTCTTCCCCCATGCCCGAAAGCTTCTCCCATTTATTATGTCCGGTAGAGGACAGATGACAGTAACTGGTGAGGTGGCTGCTCCCAGCACAACCCCTGTGCTCTGCCCAGAGGCCCCATCTGCCCTCCCCTTAGGCTGCTGAACTGGAGGACTGGGTTACCATGGAAACTGTGAGACCTGGATAGCCACAGACAGGCCGAGTTGGGCCACTGAGGCTTCTGAGTTTGGTGGTGGTGGTGAGAGGGGGAGGATCCATCTGTTCCAATGCCTGCCCCTCACCCCATTTCCATTGGCTCCCCATAACAGATGTGCCACTCAGCTCCAGGTGGGGACTTCCCTTTTTCTTGCTCTTTCTCTCTCTCCCTCTCTCTCCCTCTCCCACACACAGACACAAAACAGTAGCCTAAAGCAGGGATAAAGAATGAACACTTCTTAAATTGCAAGAGCATTTAGCCTATTGCATTAGAATTCTGCCTGGACTTCCAGTTTAATTCACAAAAGCTGCACTCTCTCAGCTCCTTGTCATCCCAGGAGAAGTCTCGCCTCAGCCCTCAGAGAGGCGGGAGGTGGTAGGAGCACCCTGTGCAGGTCTGGAGGCCCAGGAAGCCTGGAGGGAGCTGCGGAGGACCCATGTATGTGCTCACAGAGAAGCCAGGCTTCCTCACCTGGGCTGTGCATCCCCTGCCTAGGCTGCAGCTGGGAAACCGGAGCAGGATAGGAGGTGCCCTTGGCGAGATTGTCTTGGGGACTTCTTGGGGAGACCACTGGGACTTCCACACTGGGGAGATGCCAGAACTGGAAAGGGAGCAGAAGTCGTCCAATCCAAATGAGAATTAGATGAAGTAACACAAGTCCAGGAAGCAATCGATTTGCTCAAGGTGACAGGGGGATCCCATGGAAGAGCTGGGACTAGGACCCAGATTTCCAGACTTCTGCACAGAGCTCTCTCCCAACCCACACCAACAACCCCCAGAGCTTCAGGCCTTTGCTGCTCTGAGCCCTGAAGGCCACAGGGTTGGGCAGGGAAAAAGCATCTTGGATAGAGTTCCTAGTCTGTCTAGTTATTGGGTATTGAAACCTTGAAAATTCTGTAGTGCTAAAATGGGGAGGTTACGAGCTTCAGAATGAAAATACAGCCTTATTGCTAATTACAGCTTTAATGTGTTACAGGTTGAAAACCTTGAATTAAAAACTAAACTGAGGTGGGAGCTGCAACCCTCCCCCACCTCTCATTCACTGTCACCACACTTCCACCCCCCAGTGCCTGGCACTGGTCCCTGCAGAGCTCAGCGTGCTAGTCATGTGGGCTGGGTTTCTGTGTTCGTAAGGGGAGGGGACCCCTCTCCAGAAAATGACCAGCATCGAAATTCGGGCATGACTTGAGGACCCAAAAGCTTTGGGGATATTTGCGCGGTCATACAGGGCGTGGCTAGGACCAGAAGGCGCTCTGGTAACGATGCAGAGAACTGTGCAGCCGCCTCCTGGGCGGTGCCACCCCACCCAGCCCCCACTACACCACAAGGTGCTCTGAATGGCTCAGAGAAAGAGGTGGGAGAGTTCCCCGGACCCGGGACCGCTCGAGGTTAGCCGGTCACAGCGAGCCTTGTAGAGATCTCGCTCCCGGGCCAGGCGGGCCACCTCCGCCCGCAGCGCGTCCAGCTGGGCGGCCAAGCGGGCGCGCTCGGCCTCCAGCCCGCGCCGCTGCTGCAGCCGCTTGGAGCGACAGGCCTGCGCGTAGCCGCGGTTCTTCAGCGTGCGGCGCCTCTGCTTCAGCCGCAGCGCCTCGTCGCGTCCGCAGCCCCGCAGCTGCCGGTTTAGCTCCCGCACAGACATCGAGACCAGCGCCGCGTCGGAAAACCGCTCGGCCAGCTGCGGAGGGAGAGTGCAGAAACCGGGTCAGCGAAGGGTCCACGGTCGCACCCCACTCAGCCCTGGGGGCCCGACGCTACCTGGCCCCGCCCCGGGACAGCCCCGCCCCGCCCCGCCCCGCCCCGGCTCCCACCTTCACCGGAAGGCTCGCCCTTCCACGAAGTCTGTTTCAGTCCAGACCCCGCCCCAGGCCCTGACGCTCTCCGGGCCCCCCAGCTGACCGTTGCTTGAGTCAGGCGAGCCGGCCACGGTCAGGCGAGCCCACCGCGCACCTGAACCCCGGGCTCGTCTCTGGGATCCCCGGCATCCAGCTCCAGGCCCGGGTGTGTCCAGTGGACCCGCACCCAGACGGCCCCCAACCCTCCAACGCTCTGCGTTTCCCTGTCCTGAAGCCCGCAACCCGGTGACCCTCACAGGATTTGGATTACATCCTAATGCCCTCAACACCCCCATCTGTGTCTGTAATTAATAGGATGAGTACCAATCCTTCCTGAGAAGGTTGGGGGCTGGGAAGCACGAAGTCTTGAAAAGGCCAATCTAAACCAGTCTTAACCCGTCTCCACTCCACACATAACCCTTTCCCTGGTTTCCACACACCGTGTATCTGTTTATCTCCCGGAGTCACCCACTCCCCAGCTCAATTCTTCCCTTCGGATTTTCTGCTAATCTTATCTTCTCCCTGCTCCTCCTGGTTCAGCCTACTCATTTCTCTCCATTTTGAGAAAAGGGGGAGAAGCAGAATGTAGTTTTCTCGATCTGATTTCTTTCAAGGGACCTTCTTCCTTTCTCCTGCCCTCTGTCCCCTGTCCCAGTCCATAACCCCCTCTGGGAGCTCACCTTCCTCCCTTGGGTAGTCCTCCTTCCTTGCCCTGCCTCCCCTCAGGCCAGCTTGCTGACCACTCACCTGGATGTGCTGGGCTCCTGTCTCCTCTGGGCTCCCTGGGTAGTAGCCGTGAGGCCCATCAACAGGGACTGGGCCCTGACCCTGCAGCAGCTCCATGGCATCTTCAGGACTCAGCCCCAGTGCCTCCCCAGACCCCAGCTGCTGCTGCAGGGTAGCCAGCCAGTACAGCTCCTCCAGGCCTGGCCGGGTGCCCTCGGTCGCCCCCACCATGCCTGGTTCACTGAAGGTGGGTGAAGGAGGCACTGAGCTGTAAGGTGTGGAGCCCAGTGAGGCTGTAGGGGGGCCAGGACGGCCCTCAGAGGGCTCCCGCTTTACCTCAAACTTCATCAAGTCAAAGTCATTGACATATTCCATGGCCAGGGGACTGGGGGGCAGGGCCATTCTGGAGCTGGGCTGGGAGGGGTGCACCTGCAAAGAGGAGGAGAGGTCTGGAGCACATGGAGGCCACCTGCCATCCCCTCTTCACCAAGTCCTTCCCTCAAAGCCCAAGTGCCCTGGAGCAAGAGTTTGGGAAAGCCAGAGGGATGGTGCAGCTCTGTTCACTGCACAGTCCCCGCCAGGCTAAGGAGTAACCTTTCAGAGGGCAGGGGCTCCTGATAGGGGACGAGCAGCTGAATTCCTGAAGGAGGAAAAGGACAGCACAGCCTCTTGCCCCACTGATGCCTCAGGATCTATGAAAAGCAAGAGCAGTATGGCAGTACTCCCAACCCTAGTGCTGAGACATGCCGAGAGGTCTGTCATCTCAAGAGGCATCATTCCACTTCCAAGCCATTTTTTAAAATTGCTTAATTAACTGTGACAGAGTGAGTGTATATTTTAGGACAGTGGGAAGGCATGTATGCTGTGAATTTTAAAATACAAGGATAATGTGTTGTTATACCTCTCTGTCTCTCAAAGCACTCAGGGAAGTGTCTTGCCTATAGAAGCCCCTCGGTGTACATTTGTTCCATGGATTAATCAATCAATGAATCCCTTTTGTAGGGGCAAGAGGCTTTATATGGAAAAAAGAAAGGTCCAAGAATTAGTTCTAGAAAGATCAGGATCACCTGGCCACCATCTTTTCTCAAGGCCAGTCTCTCCAAGGGGAACCGACCAAGACTGATTTTCCTTCTTCTATTCACAACTTGTTATGTTGTGTGAACTTGAGCAGATCACCTTCACCCTTCTGACCCGTTTTCCGTTCTGTTCAATGAGAGCAGTTGGACTTTGTAACATAACACCAAAGAGTGTTCTCTGGAACACCCAAGAAGAGGTCTGTGCTCAGATAATTTTGAGAAATGTTGCCTCCTATCCTCACCTCTTACAGATTCACATAGCACAAGAGCATATTAACCTGAGCGATCCTTTAGTAAACCATCTGTTCAAGTTCAACAAAAAGTGTCCTCAACTTATGTCACCAAGGAGCTCTCCTGTCTGTTATCAACCATGGGGCACATGTTCACCTGAGGAACTTCTGGCTGGGTGGCCTCAGATACCCTTCCCAGCCTTGAAGTTCAAGCTCTAGTCCAGCTCCCAATTCCAGTAACTCCCACCCCATCCCCAGAAGGTGTGCGGCAGGGAGTGTTCATCCCCAGGGCTTAGACTTCAGCTCCTTCTTGATTCCCCAAGCCTAGGCAGCCCTCTTTCCAACCACATCTCTGACCCCCTGGCTCTACCCACAGAGGCAAGAGTAAGACCCAGGCCTCTGTCTTCCTGTTCCAGGGCAGGGTTGTTGCCCTCTCTGTGGAACCTGTCACCCTTGAGAGGACAGAGGGGATGGAAAGAGACACAGATTAAAGGAACTGGGTCTTGGCAGAAAGGAGATGGTGAGACACTGAGAGAGGTATCCAGAAAGAATTGGATGTACAGAAGGAGTAGTGGGGAAGGTTGTTTATCTTTCTGATGTGAGAGCAGTGAGGGACACAGGCCAGTCAGGGTGGCAATGGAGTAAGGTACCAAAGTCTGAGGATTCTTGAAAACAGACAACAAAGAGCAGGTGTTGAAAGAGGGGGTTCTAGGTGAGCGGCCTGGCACCGAGGTAGGCCCTGGATATACTCACTTTAGAAATGGCAGAGAGGATGTGGTCAGTGCCAGAGCCAGACAGGCACAGCTTCCCAGGAGACTGAAGGCTCCATGGAGCAGGGCCTGGTGCCTCTGCTCAGCTCCAGGGGGCTGTGGGCACAGAGCCCAAAGGGCATTCTTAAAGGGCCAGCTCTCTGAGGTCATCTGTGGTCCTGGGGCCTCCAACCAATGAGGTAAGGAGATCATTTGCATATCTTATTGGCCTGGGGTTGGGGGAAATGGAGAGAGAGGAGAGTACAAGTATGTTTATTCTCAAAGAAGGAAAGGGGGCATCTTCCCCAACAAAGCTCCTCACTGATGATCCGACTCCCAAGTGCTCAGTTTCCCAGTTCGGACAGTCACATGGGTCTCAAACACCACCCCTCCATGTGAACACAACCCTCAGCCCTAGTCATGCATAGCCTGGGACTGGAAAAAGAAGACCAGACAAACTCCCAGGACCCCCACCTTCCAAGACCCTGCAGCCCCTCGTCTGTCTTTGGAGACTATAAGCTCTCCCAGGCCCACTCTCACCTGGCCTATTGGGTCTGTGTCCTATTTTCAAGAATCCTCACATTTCTGCCTCTGCCCTACCTTCATGCTGACTGGTCTTATGCCCCTCATAGCCGTTGCATCAGAAAGGAAAGCAACTTTTCCCACAGAGGATCTCCAGGACTTGACCATCCCATATTTTGTCTCTCCCATTCTTGCTGATCCAGCCCCAGGACAGGCAGCCCAGCTTGGGAGAAGGAGTAGGAGAAAGGAGAACAGGGAACTCTGTTCCTTCCTTCTGGGCCTCAAGGGACACTGAAATCTAATCACCACCAGTCCATCGGAGACACTTTTGTGACTGGCCTCACATGCCCTCTGCTTTCTCTCACCTTTTCCCTGTGTGTGTCTCTGCCCCTCTCTCCTCCTCTCTCACTCATTCTAGTTCCCAGATGGCTGGGGGGTGACCTACATTTTCAGCCTAATCCCCTAACACCTCTTAGAGCTATCATCCCTGAGTAGGAGTGGGAACAGGGATACTAGGAATTATCCAAGGAGATGTTTAAACCTGTCCGAAGCTGTTTAAATAGGGTCTATGGAGTTAAAGGCCACTCCCTACCTTCTGAGGCCACCCAAATACTCCCATGGGGTTAATAGGTCCTCTTTCTCAACACAGAGGCCTGGGTGTCCATCAGATCCCAAAGGTCATCACTTATAAAACTTAACCTGGTCCCAGCCTTAGATGTTGGGGAAGAGCTGGCAGATACAGATTATCTAAGATGGTGGTTTCTGAAGTGTGGTCCCCAGAGCAGCAACATCCATATCACCTGGGAACTTGCTAGAAATACATGTTATCTGGTCTCACCTTAAATCTACTAAGTCAGAAACTCTAGGGTGGAGCCGAGAAATCTGTGTTTTAAGGCCCTTCCAGCAAGTCTGACATGCTTGAAAGTTTAAAGGCCAGGCACAGTGGTGCAGGCCTGCAATCCCAGAATTTTGGGAGGCCAAGGTGGGTGGATCACTTGAGGTCAGGAGTTCAAGACCAGCCTGGCCAACATGGTGAAATCCCGTCTCTACTAAAAAATACAAAAATTAGCTGGGCATGGTGGCAGGCACCTGTAATGCCAGCTACTCCTACTGAGGCAGGAGAATCGCTTGAACCTGGGAGGCGGAGGTTGCAGTGAGCTGCGATCGCGCCACTGCACTCCAGCTTAGGCAACAGAGAGAGACTCCATCTCAAAAAAAAAAAAAAAAAGAAAAGAAAAGAAAGAAAGTTTGAGAACCGCACAGAATGCCTACAGTCTACCCAGCTTCCCTAGGGAGGCATGTGTATATGTCTGTACTTGTGTATGTGGTCTCTCCTACCACGCTTTCCATACACATATTGGAAAACCTAGATCAGATGACATCACTCTTTTCCCACACCTGGGTGTCTGTTTTAAGGAGCAGAAACCATTGTCACCATTCAGGCTTCTCTGTGTGACTGTCTGGATCTACTGCTGCTTTCTCAAAAGAATAAAAAAGCCTAAGGCCTAGGAACCAACCACAAAATGGGAATAAGGATCATGGAGAGGCAGGACCCCACACCCATGCCTATGGAATGTAGCTCTCTAAAGTGGACACCAAGGAAAGAGACTCTGCAATTTCCCTGGTTGAAGAAGGAATGGGAAATGTTGAGTGCAGCCCCTTTTTCATGCCTGCTCTGGCCTGGCCAGACACTTGCCCCCAACCAGCAGCTGTCAGGTCTGCACTGATCCTCTTGTTTACTGGAGGGCTCAAAGGAGAGGTGGGAGGGCTAAGCTGCTAACAGGCTAAGGGAGTCAGACTAAACAAGCTCAGGCGAGTTGAGCTGCTTGGGGCTCAGACCAGGCACCACTAAACCAGGGAAAGGAGTTGGGGGAGTGAGGGTTGGCCCCAGTCTGGGCTAGAGGAAAGGACCAAGGGCATGGAGAGGAGAGTCTGTGGCAGTCATTGGGGACCCAGAAAGCAGAGCCCATCTCCCGTATCCACTGGAGACTGAGAAATGAATACTGAGACTGACAGGCTCAAGGACACCTGGAGACAGGAAAATAGGAATGAAAAAGATGAAGCCAGCATGACTCCGGGAATAATAGAATAGAGGAAGGAGACTAAGGAGGTAGTAGGTGTAGATGTGAGATAGAAGACAGGACAAGTCAGGGGCTCCATGGGGATTTGGATTAAAGGAGACAGAAAGACGTAGACACATGGAAGAGATGGGTAAAGAGAGGAAGTCTTTCAGAATAGGACCAAGAAGGGAGTAGGGGACAACAGGAGGGGTGGAGAGGAACAAGGACTAGAACAGTAAGAGTTCTTGGGGACCAAGAGCTAGACACCAATACAAAGAAACAGACACATCGATAGGCCACAGAGGAAGAGCAGTGGCCAAAGGACAGAAAGGTAGCAAGATATGGATGGAGTGATATTGGACCATGGGGAAAGAGGGGCAGGCAGGCAAAGGGCCTGCAGGAGTGGGGTAGAAAATGAAGAGGAAGGAGAGAAGATGAAACAGTCAGCCTTTCAGGATGCTACCCTCCTCTCCTCTGTCCTGCACTCTCATTTTTGGAACCCTGAAAGACTGGTTCTCATTCCTAGTTCTGGCTCATGGTATCTAGATCTTCAGTAATAGATCCAAATCCTCAACCTCTTCTTGGTGTACCTTCTACATTCATTTGACAAATGCATATTAAACACCTATTCTGCACCACACCCTAAGTAAGACATTAGCAACTCCTCAGTAACTTAGACTGATACCAGCCCTGACTTCAAGAAACTTACAGACTGATGAAACAGAGAAACATCAAATTATTGCCCTTTGGCTGGGTGCAGTGGCTCACGCCTGTAATCCTAGCACTTTGGAAGGCCAAGACGGGTGGATCGCTTGAGCCCAGGACTTTGACACCAGCCTGGGCAACATGGCAAAACCCTGCCTCTACTAAAAATACAAAAACCGAGGTGGGAGGATCACCTGAGCCTGGGGAGGTCAAGGCTGCAGTGGGCCATGATGGCACCACTGCACTCTAGCTTTGGAGACAGAAAGAAACCCTGTCTCAAAAAATAATAATAATAAATAAATTATTGTCCTTAGGCCCAGGCAGGAGTGGCCCCTGCCCTGGGCCCTGTGCTTTAGAAGGCTCCACTCTGGCCCTCCTCTGACTATGTCCCACCACATGGGTGAGAAGTCCAACTCTCCTCTGCCCATACCTTAATTCTCTCAGGACCACACTCCAGATAGCTAAGCATTCCCTGTCCAAAAGGCCCGAGCCCACTCCTAGGGCCCACATGAACCTCTTGCCTGAGTTTATCCTCCCACAACTGAACCACATGACTGGTTCACACATTTCAAGGTCAAAGGGTAGACAAGGGGCAGCCACTTGCAGGAGGCTGTGGACAGACTTGGGATGGTCTGATGGGAGGTCCACATGGTTTCATACAAGGCCCCTTGCAGTCCAAGATGGTGTCAGGGGTGGGAGGCAAAGTGGGCCCAGCTGAGGGCCAGTGGCCAAAACTACATTCCCCTACACTACCACATTCTGGTGCAGAACCCTGAGGATTCCAAATAAAATACAAATCTGAACCTGGCCTTCCAGGCCACTGTGAAGTATATATTTGTCAATATATTTGTCAAGGTAGAACAGAATATATTTTGTGTAACAGTTTGTTAGCCTGAGTTATACTTTTTTTTTTTTTTTTGACAGCTCTGTCACCCTGGCTGGAATGCAGTGGTGTGATCTCGGCTCACTGCAACCTCTGCCTCCTGGGTTCAAGTGATTCTCCTGGCTTAGCCTACTGAGTAGCAGACATGCACCACCATGCCCAGCTAATTTTTTTTTTTTTTTGACACAGAGTATTGCTCTGTTCCCCAGGCTGGAGTGCAGTGGCATAATCTCGGCTCACTGCAAGCTCTGCCTCCTGGGTTCACGCCATTCTCCTGCCTCAGCCTCCTGAGTAGCTGGGACTACAGGCATCCACCACCATGCCCAGCTAATTTTTTTTGGTATTTTTAGTAGAGATGGGGTTTCACCGTGTTAGCCAAGATGGTCTCAATCTCCTGACCTCGTGATCCACCCACCTCAGCCTCCCAAAGTGCTGGGATTATAGGCGTGAGCCACTGCACCTGCCCTAATTTTTGTACTTGTAGTAGAGACAGGGTTTCACGTTGGCCAGGCTGGTCTCGAACTCCTGACCTCAAGTGATCCACCCGCCTCAGCCTCCCAAAGCATTAGGATTACAAGCATGAGCCACTGCGCCCCACCCTGAGTTATACATTTTAATTTTTTTTTTTTTTTTTTTTTTTGAGACAAGATCTCACTCTGTCACCCAGGCTGGAGTACAGTGGTGCAATCATAGCTCACTGCAGCCTTGAACTCCTGGGCTCAAGCTATCTCCCACCTTAGTCTCCCAAGCAGTTGGGACTACAGGCGCACACCCCCATGCCTGGCTAATTTTTTATTTTTTGTAGAGAAGAAGTCTCACTATGTTGTTCAGGCTGGTCTTAAACTCCCGGTCTCAAGTGATCCTCCAGCCTCTGCCTCCCAAAGCGCTGGGATTACAAGGCATGAGCCACCACACCCAGCCCATTTTAAATATTTAAACACAAGGTTTGAGGGCCTCTATTTGTACTCTTGCCGCAGGTCCTACATGTGTTAGAGATGTGTCTACATAACAACAAACCATCTAAACAGAGATGAATGTGCTATGAAGAAGGGCAGGGTGCTATGAAATTTTTTTCCGTGAAGACATACTCTAATACAAGGCCAGAGGGGATGGATCACAGGGACAGGTTGCCTAAGAAAGTCATGTTAAACCAAGACTAGTCAGGTGAATAAGAAGTGACCCTGCCTGGAGGTGTGGACAGGGTGGGAATTCCAGGCTGCAGAAACAACATATGCAAAGACTCTGAGGCAGGAAAGAGGTAGACATGCTCACAAAACTGAGAAAAGATCCATGTAGCCAGAGAGTAGAAAGCCTGGAAGGTGGGAAGAACAATGATAGGTGAAGCTGGAGAAGTCAGCAGGGGCCAGATCATGCAGAGCCGGGGAGGTCACATTAAGGGTTTGGGCTTTATTCTAAGAGCAGGGAGAAGCTACTGAAGCGTTTTCAGTAGAGACATGATGTGATCAGATTTGTGTTCGAAAGGATCACGTATGTCAGCACTTTGTGTTTGTGGAGGAAGGCAACAATGAACTAGGAGTCAGATTAGAGGACTAATGCCATAACCAAGTTGAGCCTGGGGAGTATCTGCAACTGGAAGCACACTCTGAGACAGAACCTTGTTTGCAAGTGGTTTATTGGGCGGGGGGCAGGGAGCCTTTCGAAGAAAGTGAGAGTAGCAGGACCCGAGAGAAGGAACAGTTGAATGGCACTGCAGCTGTAATCAGCTGAGCCTAAAGAGCTCTGGGACTGGGATGGACCTTCAGAGTTGTCCCAAACTGAGGCAAAGGGCTAGGCCTCTGTACTTTGTAACAACCATTCATTGGATACATTCTGCCCCCAGGAAGCAGGCATTGCATTTGGTGAGACAGCTCCCTTTGGCCACAGATAGTGCTCAAGGAAGTACTCAGCTGTGAGCCATCAGCAGCCAACACTCAGCAGCTGGAACAATGAGCACCATGATCCTGAAGGGGGAATCTGGGCTGCACACCACAGCATCCACTACTCGGGGGCTGTGAGACTTCAAGGATGAACCCAGAGGCTCCAGGGAGGACAGTGCAGATCAGGGCAAGGCTGGTCACACTCTGCCCCCTGGTGGTACTCCTTGGACATGGGGCCAGCTGGTGGTCCAGGCTCCCCTGGCAGGGAACTAAAGAAAAGTGTGTGGCAGATAAGGGGAAATGAGCAGTGCAAGGAAATCCGCACATGAGCCCCTTGCTCCATTTGCCTAAAGCTAGAGAAGAAAGTAATGGTGAGGAAGAATGATTCAGAAACATGGCACTCATTCATTCTTTTATTCAACCAACTTTTATTAAGTGCCTATTATAGGCCAGGTACTGCTAGGAACTAGGAAAAAAACAAGACTGAAATCATCACTCTAGTGAGGATTACAGAGATATAAAAGTAACTACAGTATAGTAAAGTGTAATAAGTACAAAAATATAGGCATATACATGGGATAGAAGCAACACAGATGAAATAGATGTTCATTCTAAGGGATGAACAGAAAAGGCGTGTGTGTGTGTGTGTGTGTGTGTGTGTGTGTGTGTGTGACAGAGTCTTGCTCTGTCGCCCAGGCTGGAATGCAGTGGTGCGATCTTGGCTCACTGCAACCTCTGCCTCCCGGGTTCAAGCAATTCTCCTGCAACCTCTGCCTCCCGGGTTCAAGCCTCCTGAGTAGCTGGGACTACAGGCGTGTGCCACCACACCGAGCTAATTTTTGTATTTTTAGTAGAGACAGGGTTTCACCATGTTGGCCAGGCTGGTGTGTGTTTAATTTGAGTGCAGATGTCCAGAAAAAGTTCACAGAAGTGCTCTGGAAACTTCAGAGTTCAATACGTAGGAGAAAAGGAGGCAAGTGGGGATGTGGGGGTGACAACATTAGATAAATAGGAGTCAGATTATGAAGGACATAAGATATCATGTGACGGAAAGAGCCTTGAAGAGATTTTAAGCCTAAGAGTGATATGATCTAATTTTTAATGGTAAATCAAGGGGACAGTATAGGATTTACAGGGAGAGGGGGACTTGGTAATTAGTCAGAAAGATCTGGATTCAGATTCCATTTCTCCTTCTAACCAGTTGTGTGACTTTGAGCAAATGACTCTTTAAGCCTGTGTCCACATGTGTAAAATATAGTTGTGAAACGGAATGAGATTATGCATGCAGAGTTGCTGACACAGAGCCTGGCACTTACTGTCCATACCATAAACATTATACTTCTCTCTTCACTTTCCAAGTGGATTTGCATGCACAGTGTGGGGAGTCGCTTGGTTGGGAGAGGGGTTGGTGTTTGGAGAGGCAGGAGTCCAAGAAGTGCCTTAGAAGCTATGACCTGAGGCCGGGCGCGGTGGCTCAAGCCTGTAATCCCAGCACTTTGGGAGGCCGAGACGGGCGGATCACGAGG
The DNA here is from genome assembly GCF_043159975.1 of Macaca nemestrina. Taxonomy (NCBI): domain Eukaryota; kingdom Metazoa; phylum Chordata; class Mammalia; order Primates; family Cercopithecidae; genus Macaca; species Macaca nemestrina. The sequence goes on along the minus strand of NC_092131.1, from coordinate 84,138,621 downwards.
TCAGGAGATCAAGACCATCCTGGCTAACACGGTGAAACCCCATCTCTACTAAAAAAATACAAAAAACTAGCTGGGCAAGGTGGCAGGCACCTGTAGTCCCAGCTACTCGGGAGGCTGAGGCAGGAGAATGGCGTGAACCCGGGAGGCGGAGCTTGCAGTGAGCGGAGATCCGGCAACTGCACTCCAGCCTGGGCGACACAGCGAGACTCCGTCTCAAAAAAAAAAAAAGAAGCTATCACCTGAAGCCAGGTGAGAGATACGCCCTGAACTAAGGCCCTGGCCATGGGGATAGTTACAGACTTGAGAGCTAATTGAGAAGTACAGATCCAAAGGTCCTGGCATCTGATTAGCTATGGAGGATAAGAATAGTCTAGACTGATTCCCTTTGGGGCAACTGGACAGATGATGGTGCCATTTGCTGAGGTAGGAAACCATGAGAGCAAGTGCAGGATTATGGAGAACAAGATGACCTTCAGGTCAACCATGCTGCCACCAGTGTGCACACCTTTAGGCCCAAAGGGTGGCCAAGAGGCATCTGTTTGCAGCTGGGTAAGTGTGGACAGAGTTTGGATCTACGGACTGGGGAGAAAGAGATCCAAATACATATACCTGAGGTTGAGTATAGGCTACAGCCTGAGGAGGAAGAGACGGGGACCAGCAGCAAGCCCATAGCTGGAGACTAGCTCTCATTATCCCACTATGTTCCAGCATAGAACACCAAAAAATCTGAGAATCAAGATTGTTTCTGTTGCAAGTGGCAGAACTCCAATTAAAATTAGCTTGAGCAAGAAAAGAAATGCATCGATTCCTATAACTGAAATCAGGAATCCATTGCTTGCCATCTCCCTGCTGTGCTTCCTCTAGGCTGGCTTCTTAGACAGGTTCCTGCTTTGCAGTGCCAAGCTAATACCCAGCAGCTCCAGGTTTATATTCTACCAGCTCAGCAACTCAGCAGAAATAGCTCACTTCCAAAGTTTTCAGAAAAAGTCCCGGAGAGGGATCTCATGCCCATCCTTGAACATCCCTGATTGCTGTGGCCAGAGTGAGGAACACAAAAGTTGGCTAAACTGCAAGCCTACCCCCAAGAGGGGTGACATAAGACCCACATGACAATACAGACTGAGGGGATGGTTCCCCAGAAGAAAATCAGGGTGCTATTACCAGAAAGGAGGAGCGGATGCTGAGCAGACACCCATCATAGGTAAGCTGAGTTTGAGGTGCTATATAGCATTGTGGGTGATATCCAGTGGTCTCAGGTTGGAGAGAGATGTCTGAATGGAGATATAGCTTGAGAAATCACCTGAGGACCTTACAGTGGTAGCTGGGTGAGCAGATGCATTTCCTCATTGGATTGTGGAGAGAAAGAATGACCACGCCGGGCGTGGTGGCTCACACCAGTAATCCCAGCACTTTGGGAGGCTGAGGCGGGTGGATCACGAGGTCAGGAGTTGGAGACCAGCTTGGCCAACATGGAGAAACCCCATCTCTACAAAAAATACAAAAAATTAGCCGCGTGTGGTGGCGGGCGCCTGTAATCCCAGCTACTCTGGTGGTTGAGGCAGGATAATTGCTTGAACCCAGGAGGCGGAGTGTGCAGTGAGCCGAGATCCACCACTGCACTCCAGCCTGGGTGACAGAGTAAGACTCCGTTGGGGGTGGGGTGTGTGCCAGGGCAGGAGAATGACCAGATCAGAGGACCAAGGAAGAGACTCAGGGGTGGAGAGACTCCACCATTTCACAGTAAGACAGAAAGGAGCCTTGATCAGGAGGAGAAGCGGGGATTTAGGAGTTGGGAACTAAGTGGACCTTAGCATTGGGCACTTGGAATACAGAAAGGCCCAGGGCTCAGGGCGTCGGGTCCCTAGGAGGAGGAACTGAAAAGGCAATGCCCAACCCCCTAACTTCTAGACGTCTGGCCCTTTGGCCTCCCGCCCCTGGCCTCGCCCCTCGTTCCTAGCTTGTTTGCCACCTAGTGTCTCTCCGGGGAGCAAGAGTCCTCAAAGTTACATCATGTGCGGCGGGTAGGGCGGTGGCGGATGGGGGCGGGACCTCGAAGTCGGGGGCCGAAGGGTGGACCCAGTCCTCCAATGGGAGAGGTGGGTTTGGCGGTTGGGAGGCAGAGGTTGGGGCGGTGGCTGGGCTGACCTGGGGCCTGGAGCCCCAAGGCCGAGGGAGCCAGCCTGCTGGCAGGGCGGAGGAAATCTCGCGCCAGCCCTACCAGGTTCCGCCCCCGCGCCTGCCCCCCTCCTTTTTAAGCGCCTCCCGCCAGCCTCTGCTGTGGCTCGCTTCGCCGCGCTCCCTCCTTCCCCGCCTTCCATATCTCCCCGGCTCCGCTCGGTTCCGTGGCCACCCCGCAGCCCCTGCCCAGGTGCCATGGCCGCATTGTACCGCCCCGGCCTGCGGTGAGTGACCCCCGGCCCGGGGCCCACCCGCACCTTCCGCTGCGCTCGCCCCCTCGGGGCTGCCAGTGGCGCTCCCCTGCTCTCAGCCTCCGCCAGGTTTCCCGTCCTAGGCGGAGGCGGGCAGGGGCGACTGCTGTGGGTCCAGCCTCCCGCGCCGTGCGTCTCTTGGGAGGGCAGCCGGCCGGTGCTCCTCGTTTCCGCCCGCACCTCCCCTTCTCTGCCTCGCTCGCCTCCGACCGCGCGATCTCTGTCTGTCACTCTCAGAACTTCCTCTCCCTCCTCGTTCGTCTCTGCTGAGTCGGGTCTCCGCATATCCTCCTTTCCTTCCCAGATACCTCCCTCGGACCTCTACCGGGCTCCCAGCCTGCGCCCCAGGGTACTTCGAGAGGCAGCAGGGCCCTGGGGACAAGGGTACGTGAGCCCCGGGAGACTGAGCTCAGACCCCTTAAAGAAGATGGAAGGTTAAACATCCATTCCCGGCCTTTCCCGGACTGGAAGGACTGGAACCTGGCGGGAAGTCCAGGGCAGCCCGAGGGACCTGGGGCCAGGAGAGGGAGGCAAGCAAGGTGGGAGGAGGGTGCCAAGTTGCCTTCGTTTCTTACATAGCTGGCTTCTTCCTCTGTCCAGGCCTGGAGCCCCCAGGCTCGTCCTGTTCGTCTGCTCCTCCTCTTAGTCTCCTTTCTATTTATTCTCTGAGGCCTCTCTTCTCAGCTTTTGTCTCAGAGTCGGAAGTGACCCACATCTCTCGCACAGCCCGTTCCACGTGGGCAGCCCTTGTGGGTAGTCTTTGAAGGAAAGGTCCCACTTAGGGGGCTGTAGGAGGGTGTGGGGGCTTCACAAGAGAGAACGTGAGCGAGGCTCCAACTGGAGAGAGGCTCTCCTCAAGGATGTGTGTCTTGAAGATTAATGCTCAGGGAGAACTTCCCTCTGAGGCAGGAACAGACCCAGGTCCCAGTAGCCCTCCTCCCCTGCCCCTGGGGCCACACTGTTCATCTATCCTGCTTTAGCGGAAACCACCCCAGCTTCTACCCCAGCCAGACTCAAGCTCCCGCATCCATGCTCTGAGCTTTCTCCCTTCCCCAGGCTAACACCCTCTGAGTCCCAGCTGCCAGCAGGCTGCTGTTTCACCCTCCCACCAACACCAAAGCTCTCTAGGCATGTGGCCTCTAGGAAGGAGAGCCAGGGGAAGCACGGAGTCACGCGGTCCTGGGTGTGGGGGCAGTTTCTGATGGGCGAGGCCTTGGTAGAGGAGGAGAGTAACATCCTTCTCATGGCCTTTGCTCTCTCAGGCTTACTCCACCTTGGGTCCAGGCCAATCAGAGCAGACCTTGCTTCTCTCTCCCCCAGGGCCATGAGAGGACAGACAACAGGATGCTGACCTCCTAAGAATTAAGCCCATGAACTCCAGCCAGTGACACTCATTCCCCAGTGGTCAATCTTCCGCACAGTTCAAAAATACTTACCCGAGGGCAACATTTTACGCAATCATTGTTGGTCCAAGTGGGCAGCAGCAGATCAGGGCCTGGAAGCCCAGCATCCAGTCACCTATTCTCTGTGCAAGAGTCCTCATCTAGAAACCTGGCACTGCAAAGACTGGGACCTTTGCTTGGGGCTTTCATAGTCTTACAGCATACACACCAGAAGGAAAGAATAAAAACAGTTGCCATTTTAACTTATAAAAAAACTATACTCGAAAATGGAAATAAAATCGATGAGGCTTCAAACACCAGACATATGAAGTTGTCACCTGGGCCCAGCTTCTTGACACTTGGGCCAAAGGCCCCTACTCTTTTTTTTTTTTTTTTTTGAGACAGAGTCTCGCTCTGTTACCCAGGCTGGAGTGCAGTGTCACAATCTCAGCTCACTGCAACCTCCACCTCCCGGGTTCAAGCGATTCTCCTGCCTCAGCCTCCTGAGTAGCTGGGACTACAGGCACACGCCACCACATCCGGCTAATTTTTGTATTTTTAGTAGATGGGGTTTCACCATGTTGGCCAGTATGGTCTTGATTTCCTCACCTCGTGATTCACCTGCCTCAGCCTCCCAAAGTGCTGGGATTACAGGCATGAGCCACCATGCCCAGCCATCCCCCTACTCATTTCTAAACATTGATTAAACAGTTAAACATGGGCATGGGCTACACATGCAGTAACATCAGCATGCCTACATGGACACTTCCACACAGCCAGGCATGTGCCTTTTTTGCTCATTTGGCCATATCTGTCCCTAACTGACTAGGAGACACCCTCCTCAAGCCTCATGAAGGCTACAAGGTACATGTGTCCTGAACACATCCCACACACCAACTGCAACATGCTCTTCATGGTCCCTGCATGCAGACATGTTTTAGCAGGCTGCAACCGCCCAAGCTTTCTGTCTCCCCACCACCCACCCCGTCCACCCTCGATGACAGCAGCTAGCTCATTGCTTCCCTGTTTCTCCTGTAGGCTTAGCTGGCATGGGCTGAGCCCCTTAGGCTGGCCATCATGCCGTAGCATCCAGACTCTGCGAGTGCTTAGTGGAGATCTGGGTCAGCTTCCCACTGGCGTTCAAGATTTTGTAGAGCACAGTGCCCGCCTGTGCCAACCAGAGGGCATCCACATCTGTGATGGAACTGAGGCTGAGAATACTGCCACACTGACCCTGCTGGAGCAGCAGGGCCTCATCCGAAAGCTCCCCAAGTACAATAACTGGTAAGCCTTGGGCTCCACAACCTGCAAGATAGGTGCACTGAGGCCACTTTGGGTTCACCAAGACATAATCAACTTAACTAGAACATCCTAATGGAATGAACAAGAATGAGAGCTTTGGGGTAAACGGACTCAGAAACTGGGATTTGCTCATGCCTATAATCCCAGCACTTTGGGAGGCCAAGGCAGGTGGATCACCAGAGGTCGGGAGTTTGAGACCAGCCTGACCAACATAGAGAAACCCCATCTCTACAAAAAAAAAAAATATATATATATACACACACACACACACACACACACACACACACACACACACACAAATTAGCCCAGCATGGTGGCGCATGCCTGTAATCCCAGCTACTTGGGAGACTGAGGCAGGAGAATCACTTAAACCCAGGAGGCAGAGGTTGCAGTGAGCCGAGATCGCTTCATTGCACTCCAGCCTGGGCAATAAGAGTGAAACTCTGTCTCAAAAAAAAGAAACTGTTTTTTTTTTTGTTTTTTGTTTTTTGTTTTTTTTGAGGCAGAGTCTCACTGTGTCACCCAGGCTGGAGTGCAGTGGCTATGATTTCAGCTCACAGCAACCTCTGCCTCCCAGGTTCAAGCAATTCTCCTGCCTCAGCCTCCCGAGTAGCTGGGATTACAGGCATGCGCCACCACGCCCAGCTGATTTTTGTATTTTTAGTAGAGACAGGGTTTCACCATGTTGGCCAAGTTGGTCTCAAACTCCTGACCTCAAATGATCCACCCACCTCAGCCTCCCAAAGTGCTGGGATTACAGGCGTCAGCCACCGTGCCTGGTCTGGTTTGTAGTTTGTATTTTATTTTAATGCTAAATGAAGAAGCTGACATAAATAGATCCTTTGCTTTTTTTTTTTTTTCTCACCAGTTCAGGGAGATTTTGCCAGGGGCAGAGACCCCCAGAGGGCTGAGACCTTGGGGAAACACCCCTTAGATGGGGCAAAGTCTGGAGGAAGGACCTGAGATGTGATTGGGTGGGGAAAAATAAGGCCAACAGAAGACCTGGAGTCAAAGGTGGACTTGAAAAAGTGGGTCTAGGGACAAGGGAAACCTCCTGACAGTACGCTCTCCCCCAGCTGGCTGGCCCGCACAGACCCCAAGGATGTGGCACGAGTAGAGAGCAAGACGGTGATTGTAACTCCTTCTCAGCGGGACACGGTACCTCTCCCAGCTGGTGGGGCCCGTGGGCAGCTGGGCAACTGGATGTCCCCAGCTGATTTCCAGCGAGCTGTGGATGAGAGGTTTCCAGGCTGCATGCAGGGTAACCAGGGCAGGGACAGAGTGGCAGGGGCATGGAAGATATGAACAGGTTTGGAACCCTTCATCCAGGGGATGCTTTCCTCCACAGGCCGCACCATGTATGTGCTTCCATTCAGCATGGGTCCTGTGGGCTCCCCGCTGTCCCGCATTGGGGTGCAGCTCACTGACTCAGCCTACGTGGTGGCAAGCATGCGTATTATGACCCGACTGGGGACGCCCGTGCTTCAGGCCCTGGGAGATGGTGACTTTGTCAAGTGTCTGCACTCCGTGGGCCAGCCCCTGACAGGACAAGGTAAGCACCTGCTCTGCCCCAAGGGGGACACAGAGGCCTTCTTGTACTCGGAGGAAATCCTAAGTCCTACTTCTCCACAGACCCTAAGAACCTGTCCTCTCTGGCAACCTAATTCCCAAGATCCAGAGCAACAGTCCCAGCGGAGGTGTGAGGCTGTGTTTGCAGAGTACTTTGCACAAGATTGAGAAAAGTCCGTGTCCAAGAATAGGGGCACAAAAGCTGATGGTTATTATGAGGTGGGGGGCCTCAGCCACCTCTTGGTGCTGCTACTGCTCCCAAGTGTCTCTCTTGCCAATCCCTGATCCCTCTGGCCCCTGACACCCCAGTTCGCGATGCTGCTGCCAGCAGCCCCATGACCCCATTGTCCCCAGGGGAGCCGGTGAGCCAGTGGCCGTGCAACCCAGAGAAAACCCTGATTGGCCACGTGCCTGACCAGCGGGAGATCGTCTCCTTCGGCAGCGGCTATGGTGGCAACTCCCTGCTGGGCAAGAAGTGCTTTGCCCTGCGCATCGCCTCTCGGTTGGCCCGGGATGAGGGCTGGCTGGCAGAGCACATGCTGGTGAGGGCCTGGTGAGGAGCAGGGCAGCTGCTGGGGACGGGGCAGGGGTGGGGCCTGGCCAGTGCCTCAGCCTCACCTCCCTCCTGCCAGGTGCCAGGCTGGTGGGCAGGGACTCTACTTGAAGGCCCAAAACTTTGGCCTCAGGCTGCTGAATGTTGGGGTTTCCCCTGCCACTCACCCAGGCCTAATGGCAGGGCAGTCACCTATATAGTGAATAAACATTGGTCCTCCCTGTTAAACCCTAGCTGTCCTTCCCCATGAAGACCATGCCCTGACCTTTGGTGACCTCTTTCTTATTCCCTCTCTCCCCAATGCACAGATCCTGGGCATCACCAGCCCTGCAGGGAAGAAGCGCTATGTGGCAGCCGCCTTCCCCAGTGCCTGTGGCAAGACCAACCTGGCCATGATGCGGCCCGCACTGCCAGGCTGGAAAGTGGAGTGTGTGGGGGATGACATTGCTTGGATGAGGTTTGACAGTGAAGGTGAGGGACCCTCAGATCACACTCTTGGTTCTGGCTCTTGTCAGAGACTCGAGGTCTCCTCTTTAGTGTTCACAGTGACTTTGTCAGTGAGAAAGTTTCCTGAACACCCAACCCTGCTCCATTCCTCTGGCAGCCCAGCCACCCTAGAGACAGCCTTTCCTCATCAGATCTTGGGTCCATCTCAGGACAGGGAGGGGTGGAGCAGGACCTTCTTTGGTCTTACATCTCAAGTTTTCCTTGTTTGGTCCTTCCTTTCTTTCACTTCTTCTAACAGGTCGACTCCGGGCCATCAACCCTGAGAACGGCTTCTTTGGGGTTGCCCCTGGTACCTCTGCCACCACCAATCCCAACGCCATGGCTACAATCCAGAGTAACACTATTTTTACCAACGTGGCTGAGACCAGCGATGGTGGCGTGTACTGGGAGGGCATTGACCAGCCTCTTCCACCTGGTGTTACTGTGACTTCCTGGCTGGGCAAACCCTGGAAACCTGGTATGTGCAGTAGGGAAGGTGTGGCACAGCCTCCAGGCCTCAGCACCTTAATGGTGGAAAAGCCTTCTCCATGACCTCCAGCCATCTTCTAGGACTGCTAGGAGGCACAGAAGTCATGAACGTCTGCAGTTTCCAGTCCCAGGCAAAATCTCAGTTCATGTCCCAACTCCACCAGTCACTGGTTTTGTGATCTGGCTAAGTTGCTCAACCTCTAAGCTTTAGTTTCCACATCAGTTGAATGCAGGTAGTTGTGATAGTACCTATCTCATGAGGTTGTTGGAGGATTAAAGAGTGCATAAAAAGGGTTTAGCACACTGACAAACACACAGTAGACTCTCAATAATAAATACAGGCTGATTTTTTTAATGAAAGGAAAAGGAAGGACTTTTGAACATTGTTACAGAAGGTATTGGGCTCCAAGCACTATCCATAAAGTTTGACCCATTAGGAAAAGGGAAACCTGCCTCCTCTGCTCCGACTGTCCTCCTGCCACTTGGCTCCCACTGTCCCCTGTATAATAACCACCGTCTAAAGGTCAGTATTGTTACCCTCACCCTTCCCCTGTCCCTCCAAAGCATTCACCCCAATCCCTTCCTATAAACAAAATTAGGTCAGTGCTTGAGTCTTTCCCAGAAGCTAGTTTCTGAATCCTGTCATTACCCCGGGTGCCTGGGAGTCCCACCTTTCCCTCAGCCCTGCACTCTGGACCTTCAGTATTCTTTCCATGGCCTTCTGCAGTCAGGCAGTCCAGACACCAAGGCGGGGGCAAAGAAAAGTGTGGGAGGGGAGGGTGGCCTTGTGGTCACTGAAGCCTATATTCAGGTTTGCCAGGCTGGCCTAGCAGTCACCCTCCTTGCCTCATCTAATCACCCTTTATTTTTACTAACACCATCATTAAGCCCCTCTCAGCCTTCCCACCCAACTGAGAAATCCAAGAAACTTTCATCTTTCCCCACAGGCTAGTTCCCCAACCCTTTCATCATCTCCAGATTCGGGGGCATAACTAAGGCACCTTGTCCCCAGCTTCAATTCCCAGAACAATACCCTGTGTTAGGGTCCTGCACTGGGTGCTGATGAAGGATGGCTCTTATCTGCGATGGGAGGCAGAAGCTGGGGATGGGACAGAGTGGGGATCTGGGCCCCATGGCTTCCTCACCCCCCATGTCTAACCAGCAACCTCCAGCAGAGAAGGGGATGTGTCCACTCAGGGGCCACACAGTGGTGCTTCATACATGTGCCACTGACTTAGTCCCAATCCCTCTCCAGGACACCTGAAGGTGCCAAGTATGACCTGGGCTCCTAAGGTTATCCCTACCCATGTGATATCCCTATCTCTGTTCTTCAAGCCCTATCACTTCATCAGGGTCTAAGCAGGGCAGGGAAATCTCCAGCATTTTGTTAGCTTTAAAATCAATTCCTTGCTGGGTGGACATCTATAATCCCAGCACTTTGGGAGGCTGAGGTGGGTGGATCACCTGAGGTCAGGAGTTCGAGACCAGGCTGGCAACATGGCAAAACCCCATCTCTACTAAAAATACAAAAATTAGCTGGGCACAGTGGCTCACGCCTGTAATCCCAGCTACTCAGGAGGCAGGAGAATCGCTTGATCCCAGGAGGCAGAGGTTGTAGTGAGACAAGATCGTGCCACTGCACTCCAGCCTGGCGACAGAGTGAAACTCCGTCTCACAAATAAATTAATTAATTAATAAAATAAAATCAGGCCAGGTGCGGTGGCTCACCCCTGTAATCCTAGCACTTTGGGAGGCCGAGGTGGGCAGATCACCTAAGGTCAGGAGTTTGAAACCAGCCTGGCCAACATGGTGAAACCCCATCTCTATTAAAAATACAAAAAAATCAGCCAGGCATGGTGGTGGGTGCCTGTAATCCCAGCTATTGGGGAGGCTGAGGCAGGAGAATTGCTCGAACCCGGGAGGCGGAGGTTGCAGTAAGCTGAGATTGCGCCACTGCGCTCGCTACAGCCTGGGCAACAGAGCGAGACTCCACCTCAAAAATAAAAAGATAAAATAAATTCCTGTTTGCATTTTGGTAATTTAGGAGAGTCTGTCTTCCCCAGTTTGCTGATGGAAAGTCAATTGTCTGAGGTACTAAGCTGACATTCTCAGTTTTTGCTTTAGGTTTGGGTATTTAAATAATAATCTCGCAAATAACGAAATAGTTTCTGGGGGAAAAATTATTATAACCTTATGCCCATATCTAACCCCATTCCCTTGAGCCCTGGTCAGTGCCAAGTGCCAGTAGCTTGGCACAAACATTAGTGTGCTGCCAAACCCCAATTCCTCTCCCACTCTTTTCTCACATAGCTCAGCTGGCAGCACCTTCATGGCTAAATAACCTGAGCTTTTGGAGATGCCCTGGCTCCCTTCTCTCTGCTCCTTATCACACAAAGTTCTAGGCAGCTGATGAGACAAAAAAAAAAAAAAAAGAACCCTGCAAGAATGTGTGCCCATATATGTGTGTGTTGGGGGTCGACATGACCTTGGAAATAATAGTGTTTGTATTTCCTCTGCCAGGTGACAAGGAGCCCTGTGCACATCCCAACTCTCGCTTTTGTGCCCCGGCTCGCCAGTGCCCCATCATGGACCCAGCCTGGGAGGCCCCAGAGGGTGTCCCCATTGACGCCATCATCTTTGGTGGCCGCAGACCCAAAGGTAAACAACATGTGAGCTCCATGTTCTTGGCAAAAGGGCTATGTCTGTATCAGGGTCTACCTCCCTCCCTCTGATCCAGAGCCTCGGCCTGCATCTTACCTGTAGCTGTCTGTCTCCAGAGTTCTCCCCTGGTGAATGCAAACTTGGGAGGAGGCAAAGGGTCTGAAAATGGGATAGCCAAGGTCCTAGGAGAGACAGTACCAGTCAAGCTCACCAGAAGGGCTGGAGTGAGGGTCCAAAGAAAAGGGCTGCCTGTGACTCTGTTCATTGGTGATCTAGGGGTACCCCTGGTATACGAGGCCTTCAACTGGCGTCATGGGGTGTTTGTGGGCAGTGCCATGCGCTCTGAGTCCACTGCTGCAGCAGAACACAAAGGTGAGCACCCTCGCCATTCCTCCCTCTCCTCTGTGCACACACAGCACTTCCTCTCTCCCTTCCTGAGCCAGACCTTCCTTTTGTCCACCCCTGGAGTCTGATATGGCTCCACCTCTTCCCACTTCTATCTTTTCCCCATCCCTGAAGATATGCCAGAACCATGAGCCTTTCACAGCTTCTTCCAACTGGGTGCAGGGTGCCCTTCCCTTCTCCAGTGAGAAGGAAGATTCCTTACCCATCTTGCTCCCCTCCCTAGGGAAGATCATCATGCACGACCCATTTGCCATGCGGCCCTTTTTTGGCTACAACTTTGGGCACTACCTGGAACACTGGCTGAGCATGGAGGGGCGCAAGGGGGCCCAGCTGCCCCGTATCTTCCATGTCAACTGGTTCCGGCGTGACGAGGCAGGGCACTTCCTGTGGCCAGGCTTTGGGGAGAATGCTCGGGTGCTAGACTGGATCTGCCGGCGGTTAGAGGGGGAGGACAGTGCCCGAGAGACACCCATTGGGCTGGTGCCAAAGGAGGGAGCCTTGGATCTCAGTGGCCTCGGAGCTATAGACACCACTCAGCTGTTCTCCCTCCCCAAGGATTTTTGGGAACAGGAGGTTCGTGACATTCGGAGCTACCTAACAGAGCAGGTCAACCAGGATCTGCCCAAAGAGGTGTTGGCTGAGCTTGAAGCCTTGGAAAGACGTGTGCACAAAATGTGACCTGAGGCTGTGGTCTAGCAAGAGGACATAGCACCCTCATCTGGGAATAGGGAAGTCACCTTGCAGAAAATACTAGCAATTTGGTATTAATTAACATCTTCTATGTGCCATAGACCTTCCCACAAAGACTGTCCAATAATAAGAGATGCTTATCTATTTTACACAAGATTTGTGCTGTTTTCATTTCCCACCTATCTTCACAGGCTTCCCTCTAACACCAATCTCACAATCTTCTTCCAGCCCCTGGAAGAAGCACAGCCCAGCACAACCAAAGATCTGTTTTACAGGCAGCTCTAGCACTGGGTCACAGACATAGGAATTGCTGGGAGAAGGCACTATCCACTCTATGTCCCGAGTTCTTAAAAAAAAAAAAAAAAAAGGTGAGGCCTGGCGCCGTGGCTCATGCCTGTAATCCCAGCACTTTGGGAGGCTGAGGTGGGCGGATCACGAGGTCAGGGGATTGAGACCATCTTGGCTAACATGGTGAAACCCTGTAGCTACTAAAAATACCAAAAAAAAAAAAAAAAAAAAAAAATTAGCCAGGCGTGGTGGCGGGTGCCTGTAGTCCTAGCTACTTGGGAGGCTGAGGCAGGAGAATGGTGTGAACCCAGGAGGCAGAGCTTGCAGTGAGCCAAAATCGTGCCACTGCACACTCCAGCCTGGGTGACAGAGAGAGACTCCATCTCAAAAAAAAAAAAAAAAAAAATGGTGAGGGCCTGAGCAAGCTGTTCAGTACAGCCCCCAGGCCTAAAATTCCTGATCTCCCACTTAGATTGCAGAAGCCTCTACAACCCCATTCTCCAGTGAAGTGGCTTCATTGTCAGTTCTCAAATTTGTTCTTCCCCCACCTGACCTGGCACTGGGAGTTACATAGTATTCATGGAAGCATATTCAATATTAGGACAGCTAACAACACTTCTGTAGCACCTTCTATGTGCCAGGCACTGCCGAGGCCAGCTCGGTCGGGGAGACCCTAACCCAGTGGTGCTAGAGGAATTAAAGACACACACAGAGAAATATAGAGGTGTGGAATAGGAAATCAGTGGTCTCACAGCCTTGAGAGCCGAGAGCCTCGGACAGAGATTTACCCACATATTTATTGACAGCAAGTCAGTGATAAGCATTGTTTTTATAGATTGTAGATTAACTAAAAGTATTCCTTACGGAAAACAAAGGGATGGGCCAAAATAAAGGGATGGGCTCTGGCTAGTTATCTGCAGCAGGAGCATGTCCTTCAGGCACAGATCGCTCATGCTATTGTTTGTAGTTTAAGAACCCCTTTAAGCAGTTTTCCACCCTGGGTGGGCCAAGCGTTCCTTGCCCTCATTCCGGTAAACCCACAACCTTCCAGCGTGGGTGTCATGGCCATCACGAACATGTTGCAGTGCTGCAGAGATTTTGTTTATGGCCAGTTTTGGGTCCGGTTTATGGCCAGATTTTGGGGGCCTATTCCCAAAATGTCCCCCTTATTTGATTTGCAAAGTGATAAAAACAAAGGCAGCTTTGTCACGCTGAGCTACTTCTCGCAGGAGTCGCAGGAGTCGGGATCCGCATCTTCGGACTATACAAAGACAAATGACACAGATTAAAAGCACAATCATCATTGACATCACAGAGCTTCCAAGTGTTTTTATCCATTTTAATGGGTTACTAGCTGCTAATCTGTCTGCAGCTTCTTCAAGCACTCCGGTTCCTGGCATTAAGGTCAGGTGTGCCTGGGATGCCTTAAATGTTTGTTCTTTTAATAATAGTTTCTACAAATCCTTGTTTAGCTCCTACAACAGGCCACATCATTTGAGGGTGAGATGCCACTATACCGCCATGGTTCCAGATAATAGGAACTCTTGCCGTACTTCTTATCATTTCTACCATCTGACCATTTTGTTCAGACCAGCTGAACATAGTGTGACCATGGCATGCAGACTGAGAGGTGCAATTCAAGCTAAAGATTCCCTTAGGGGACCAATTAATAATGACTCCATCGGAATCGGAGAGCAGCACTTCTGCCTGTTCTGCAATGCAATCTTCCTAAACAAGTATGTTCATTTTTTCTAACTAAGGCAATCCTGTTTACAAATAGGTTTTTGAGGGCAGTATGCCTCAATTATAGGAGCAGATTTATTATGGTAAATACTGAGATCAGAAAGCGTGTATAACTGTGTCATAGAGTGATTACATCCAGACATTATTGCCAGACAAGATTGATAAATATGCCCAATAAGTATAATTGTTCTCTGTGTTAGCCCTTGTTGAAGAAATACTCATGGCAATGGTGATCACCACTATCATAGCTACCATTAAATTACTCATTGTGACTGATTGTCCCACTTTGCTCAGGTTTTCTTCCGCCATCTGTGACTGCTTCTTGATCTGTCTCCAGGTGGGTGGCTGTGTTCAACGGGTGTTGCTTGTGACAGTTGGGATCCTCCTCTCTCAGCATCAGTCTTGACATGGCTGCAACTGGGGGGTCCTCGGGATCCTTCTGGAATCTCTTTCTCAGCATCTCGCTCATGATAAGCTTTCAGGTGTCTTGATGGTATCCAAATTGGCTGTTGATTTTGTCCTGGAGAAACACAAACATAACCTCTACCCCAAGTTTATTATTTTACCTATTTCCCAACTTTTTGTTATCAGATCTCTCCACCAAACCAGTTGTTCGGCTTCTGTCTTTGCAGTTGGTTTCTGTAGATGCTGTCCAGCTGCTGATACCATCTGGCCTTTGGGCAGACTCAAAAAATTTAAAGTTAATAATGCTAGATTCAGTTGCATCTGCAGTGTTCCATATTCCCTGTTTTCCTCCCTCTGCTTTTGCAGCTGCCGTTTTAGGGAGAGATTCATTCTTTCCACTGTGGCTTGTCCTTGAGAATTATATGGGATACCAGTAATGTGTTTAATATTCCATACAGAGAAAAATGTAGCTAGAGATTGGCTAGTATAGCCTGGGACATTATCCGTTAACCATTTTAAAGGCATAGGTTCTGGAGGCTTAACAATGGCCGCCATCAAAAATGATATTCTAAACCTTGGTGGGAACTGTTGTCCTTTCGCTTGAAGTGGTTTTTTTTTAACCTTGCAAATTTTTCCTAGTCCCATACCAGGGACATACCCCATTTCATGAATCATATGTTGACTTTGAGGGCTATATAATTGTTCTGGAATACTTGTGCTCCCCATTGTTGCAATAAATCTCTTCCCCATAAATTTATAGGTACAGAAGTTATAACTGGTTGAATAGTCCCAAGTTGTCCATTGGGCCCTTCACAGTGCAAAATATAACTACTTTGATATACTTCAGGGGCTTTACCAACTCCAACTATGTTAAATTGAGCAGGTTGAATTGGCCAAGTGGGCGGCCAGTGCTGCAGAGAAATGATTGAAATGTCGGCTCCTGTATCTACCAAACCTTTAAATTTCTTTCACTGAATAGTTATTTCACAGGTAGGACGTTTATCAGTAATTTGATTTACCCAATAAGCTGCTTTGCCTTGTTTATTTGTGCTTCCAAATCCTCCTGTTCATTTAATTTCACTTTTCCCCCATTCCCGCATATGGCACAATCAGGAGCTGTGCTATACGCTCTCCTGGCTCTGCTTTCCAGGGAACAGAAGTAGATATAATAATTTGAATTTCCCCATTGTAACCTGAATCAATGACTCCTGTTTATATTTGTACCCTTTTTAAACTTAAACTAGACCTTCCTAGAAGTAATCCTATCGTCCCTGCTGGCAAGGGTCCACAGACTCCTGTTGGGACCTTTTGTGGGGGTTCCCCAGGCAGAAGGCTCACAGCTTTTGTGCAGCATAAATCTACTGCGGCACTACCGGCTGGGGCAGGGGACAGACATTGTACCGGGGTGAGGGAATGGCCTGAGCCAGAAATGCCCCGGTTTGGAATGGGGCCCGGGATGGGCCCCTCATAGCGTCTCCCGAAATCGGGTTCCCATCTTTATCAAACTTAGAGTGACACTGTTTAGTCCGATGTTTTCCTTTTTTACATTTTGGACATATTTCAGGTTCAGCAGTTTTCTTTTTTCCCCATCTGGTGGCCTGACTTGCTGATTTTTTCTACATTCTTTTTTAGTATGACCATGCTTTCCACAGTTAAAACAAGCTCCAGGAAACGGAATATTTCCTTTATCCACTCTTGGTCCTGCCATTTCCTGTGCCAACAAAGTAGCTTTATGCAGATTACCTCCGATACCATCACAGGCCTTGATATAATCAACTAAATGTGCTTTCCCTCTAATAGGTTGCAGAGCAGCCTGGCAATCAGGCTTAGCATTGTCAAAAGCTAATAACCGTAACACTATATCCTGAGCAGCCGAATCTGCAATCACCTTTTTAAGAGACTCCTGTAACCAAGCTATAAAATCCGCATACAGTTCTTTTGGTCCCTGCTTTACAGCACTAAAGAAAGGGTATTGTTCTCCACCTGAAGTGATTTTTTCCCAAGCTCTAATGCACACTCCTCTAAGCTGCTCTATGGCATCATCCTGCATGATCACTTGTGCATCTAAACCAGCCCAGCTGCCGACCCCCAAAAGTTGGTCTGCAGTTATATTACTTTGAGGTTGGGCCTGGGCGTTGCGAGCAGCCTGAATGGAAGCTTCATCTGCCCACCAAGTTTTAAACTGTAAGAACTGAGCAGGAGTTAGACAAGCTCGAGTAAGAGCATCCCAGTCAGTAGGAATCATCCCACTGGAAACAGCAACATTCTTTTTTTTTTTTTTTTTTGAGATGGAGTCTTGCTCTGTTGCCCAGGCTGGGGTGCAGTGGCTGGATCTCAGCTCACTGCAAGCTCCGCCTCCCGGGTTTACGCCATTCTCCTGCCTCAGCCTCCCGAGTAGCTAGAACTACAGGCGCCCACCACCTCGCCCGGCTAGTTTTTTGTATTTTTTAGTAGAGACAGGGTTTCACCGTGTTAGCCAGGATGGTCTCGATCTCCTGACCTCATGATCTGCCCGTCTCGGCCTCCCAAAGTGCTGGGATTACAGGCTTGAGCCACCGCGCCCGGCCGAAACAGCAACATTCTTTAACAGTCCCATTACAAAAGTAGAACCTGGTCCATACTGATTAACAGCTTGCTTAAATTCTTTGAGTAATTTAAAAGGAAAAGAGTCAAATGTAGCTATAATATTTCCCTGTTGATCTGGGGGGTGTATTCTAACAGGCAACTGCCAAGCCTCCAAATCACCCTCTCATCTAACTTGCTGAGCTCCTGCCTGAATAGAACTGAGAGCAGTCGCTCGAGGCCCTGCTCGAACAGTCACTGAGGCAACTACTTTTTGCCCAGTGATCCTCCGGAAAAGAAAGATCTGGAGGATCAGGCCACTCTTTTTCTTCAAAATAATAATGATGGGTGCAGAAGGGTAGGGATGAACCTCTCCCTCCTTTGCCGCTTTAGCTTTAGCTGGCAAACAAACCTACTGTTACTTCTTCTGTTACTTCATTATACTCTCATTCCTCGTCATCATCAGTGTGAAAAGGTTCCAAGGTGGAATGAACCAGAGCCCACACTTGTCCCACTGTTACCCTGCTGCTTCCGAGCTCCCCTTCTTACTCACCACGGGGATTGCTTTAAGAGTACTCAGGTGTCCTCCACCTTAGTTCCACATTCTCCAACTGTCGCTCTGGCGACCCTTTGACCTGAATTTGAGCCCCCACATACGGGCACCACTTGCCAAGACCAGCTCGGTCAGGGAGACCCTAACCCAGTGGCACCAGAGGAATTAAAGGCACACACACAGAAATATAGAGGTGTGGAGTGGGAAATCAGGGGTCTCACAGCCTTCAGAGCTGAGAGCCTCGAACAGAGATTTACCCACGTATTTATTGACAGCAATAAGCATTGCTTTTATAGATTACAGATTAACTAAAAGTATTCCTTATGGGAAACAAAGGGATGGGCTCTGGCTAGTTATCTGCAGCAGGAGCATGTCCTTAAGGCACAGATTGCTCATGCTATTGTTTATAGTTTAAGAACCCCTGGCCGGGCGCGGTGGCTCAAGCCTGTAATCCCAGCACTTTGGGAGGCCGAGACGGGCAGATCACGAGGTCAGGAGATCAAGACCATCCTGGCTAACATGGTGAAACCCCGTCTCTACTAAAAAATACAAAAAAAACTAGCCGGGCGAGGTGGCGGGCGCCTGTAGTCCCAGCTACTCGGGAGGCTGAGGCAGGAGAATGGCGTAAACCCGGGAGGCGGAGCTTGCAGTGAGCTGAGATCCGGCCACTGCACTCCAGCCTGGGAGACAGAGCGAAACTCCGCCTCAAAAAAAAAAAAAAAAAGAACCCCTTTAAGCAGTTTTCCACCCTGGGTGGGCGAGGTTTCCTTGCCCTCATTCTGGTAAACCCACAACCTTCCAGTGTGGGCGACATGGTCATCACAAACATGTCACAGTGCTGCAGAGATTTTGCTTATGGCCAGTTTTGGGGCCAGTTTATGGCCAGATTTTGGGGGCCTATTCCCAACAAGGTACTGTTCTAAGCACATATATAACAACCTTTTGGGGGAATTACCATTTTACAGATGAAGTAACAAAGGCACAGAGAGGTCAAGTAATTTGTCCAAAGCTTCACCATTAGTAAACAATAGAGCTAAGGGTTAAAGTGATAAAACTGCACAGACATGTCTTTCATAGTAGTATAGACATCTAGAACTGCAAGGACCTTAGAAGTCACCTATTCCGCCGGGCGCAGTGGCTCATGCCTGTAATCCCACCACTCTGGGAGGCTGAGGAGGGAGGATCACCTGAGGTCAGGAGTTCAAGACCAGCCTGGCCAACACGGTGAAACCCCTTCTCTACAAAAATACAAAAATTAGCCGGGCATGATGGCAAGTGCCTATAATCCCAGCTATTCAGGAGAATCACTTGAACTCAGGAGGCAGAGGTTGCAGCGAGCCGAGATCATGCCATTGCACTCCAGCCTGGGGGATAAAGCGAGACTCCATCTCAAAAAATAATAGTAAAATAAAAAATAAAAAGTCACCTATTCCGTGTTTCTCAAACTTAAAAGTGCCTTTGAATCACCTGGCGATCTTGTTAAAATGCAGATTGTCACTTGGCAAGTGTGTAGTAGCCTGAAGATTTTGTTTTCCTTACAAGCTCCTGGGTAATGCTGATGCTGCCAGTCTGGGGGCTACAGTTTTGAGTATCAAGGTCTTAGCCTAAATTCATCTGAAATCAACTTTGGAGAGTAATCAGGAAAAGAGTGCAATGATCTCACATGAGTCAGGAGCATCAGCTTAGGATAACTTCTGTGCAATCTGGATCAGGCTGAGGGAATTATAAACTAAGGTGGGTAGTATGGGAGTCTTTACCCAGAAACAGGGAACAAACTTCAACAAATAAAATGGAATTATTGGGAACTCCCTCAAAGGAAAAACCTAGAAGAGGAAACACCAAGTGTTCTCATAGGAAATGCCAGTGACCAGCCAGAATGTGTAAAAATCTAAAGGTCAGAGTGGAACAGAGGTTATAACAAAGTTAACAATGGAGTATACTGTACTTTAAAACACAGCCGGCCAGGCGCGGTGGTTCACACTTTGGGAGGCCGAGGTGGGCAGATCACCTAAGGTCAGGAGTTTGAGACCAGCCAGACCAACATGGTGAAATCCCATCTCTACTAAAAATACAAAAATTAACCAGGCATGGTGGCACATACCTGTAATTCCAGCTACTCAGGAGGCTGAGGAGGGAGAATCACTTGAACCCAGGAGGCGGAGGTTGCAGTGAGCTGAGATCACACCACTGCACTCCAGCCTGAGCAACAGAGTGAGACTCTCTCTCAAAAAAAAAATAACAAAATTAATAAAATTAAAAAATAATAAAAGACAGCCAAATTCTTAGCTTCATAAATAGCATGTAACTGAATACCATCAGAAGCAGCATAGCACAGACATTAAACACATAGTAGACTCAAGCCAGAGGTGCCTCTCAGTTGCTTCATCTGTAAAATGGAAATGCCTACACCTTACAATCTTGTTGGGAAGATTAAGAGTCAGTGGAATAAAGCACTCAGAACTATTCCTGGCACTGAATAGTCATTTAATACATGTTAGCTATCATCACCTTTCCACTTTATAATGATTAGAGTAGGCCCTGTAAGCGTATATTACATATTGCTGACTCTACAGTTTAAAAGGAACATGAGCAATGTAAATAAAATCTAGGAGAGAAAGAAAAAAGATTTAAAAATAAATCCCTTCAGCTAAGAGGCAGGGACCTGGAGTTCCAGGCACCTTTCTGGCATCTAAATGCACAGGGACAAGAAAGTGTTAGCCTTCAAAATGATTTTTATTAATTAGAATAAAATTGGGCTGCATGCCCTTCAGCTCCAGATAACTGATAAAATATAGTTAACACATTATAATCTTTTTATTTTAAAATAAAACACAGATAAAGAAAACCATCTCAAACAAAGGTATGGCTGAATAAGCTATCATAAAGTGAACACCTTTGGAACATCACCCAGGGAAAGAAACAGAACTTTGCCAGACACCAACCCTGCCCCGCCCCGCCCCTGTTGCCCATCTCTATCACAGCCACCCCTTCCTGCCATAGGGGATACTATGGTGAGTAATAAATACTTCTTTGCATTTTTTTATAGTTTGATCACCTAAATGTAGATCCTTAGACACTATAGTTTAGCTTTGCTCCCATTTAAAAAAAAATTTCGCATGACTTTCAAGTCTCTATCAGTCTACGGATTCCGGATTCCCCCTCCATTCCTTTCTTTTCCTTCAATTAACCCATTAACGAATCCAGACCCAGATGTTCAGTGTCTAAATGCATTAACTCACTAAGGATTGCAAAACAGCCATATTTGAGTTGTCATAACAGTTGCAATAATTTTATAAAATAGACATTTCTATTTCATCACCCTGTGGTATCATTTATACAGGAACAGCAAGATAACTGCTCAATTCTTTATTTGCCATCTTCAAAATAATGATTTGATTTCCTATCAATCCTTCGAAAAGGTAACCAGTTAGTTACACACAAACATTATGAACTCATGGATTTAAACATACTTAGTGTTTATTAAATTGACATTATTAAAATGTTCAAATTGTCCCACATTTGGCTATGGAAGCTAGGCCAAAAACAGCTGAGTCCTTTTGACATGATACATACTCCTTGCTTCCCGGCTATATGGTGTAAGTTGCTCCATGCTCATCGTGTTCATTTCCTTTCCCAAACCTGGAATCAGCCATTTCTCTAAGAAGGTCTGGCTTCTTTCAGGGGGAAATGGCATTTTAAGACCGCAATCTGGATGCTAGGAGTGTTCATTGATATTGGATTGGTCATTGTTTCTAGATCTTTTTGGTGGGTAGCGACAGAAGATAAAACCTCATGAATTCATACTGATATGTTCTATTCAAAATCAGGGCTAAAGGGGTTTCTGGTGTTTTCCTGAGACACGGACTTGCTTTGTTGCCCAGGCTGTAATGCAGTAGTGTGGTCACAGCTCACCGCAGCCTCGAATTCCTGGGCTCAAATGATCCTCTTGCCTCAGCCTCCCGAGTATCTACAGCAGCAAGCCACCACACCTGGCTAATTTTTATTTATTTTTTTTTTTTTTAGAGATGGGGTCTCACTATATTGGCCAGGCTGGTCTTGAACCCCTGGTTTCAAGCAATCCACCTGCCTCAGCCTCCCAAAGTGCTGGGATTACAGGTGTGAGCCACTACCCCGGGCCACTAAAGGGTATTTACTTATATTACATCTGTAGCTCCTACCCTACACACAGAAAAATCTGATTCTTACAGACACAAGATATGAGAGTATTAGAACATCCCATAATTACATAGTGGCTTTCTAGTCAACACATTTTAAGTCCCTAGGTAAATCAGCACACTCTCCATTTCCATCGACACAGAGAATGCTACAAGGCAATGTTTAAACACCTGTATGAGCATCAGTCACTTCCAAAAATGGAACTGTCCCAGGAGCTCTGTGTGGTCACCAGGCTGGGGGCTGCAGTAGAGGAAAGGAGGACAGGATTAGCTAGAGAATGAAAACGCTCCTTTCTTTCTCTCCTCACCAGCCCAGCCTGCCCTCTAGTGGAGATGCTAACGAGCAGGAAACAGGCCAAAACAGGTCATGCAGGAAGTCAACTAGCTGACATTTACTTAGCAATTACCAGAAATTGTCCTAAAACGGGTGCCAAAGGTAGAAAAACCTCTCTGTGGCTTTAAGTGACTTTAAGTGCAACTGGAGGGAGTAGAAGTTACCCAAATGAAAAGTGCTTCACAAACTGTAACCAAGCAACATACCAAATTTCAAAATCAAGAGAGGGCAGGCAAAGTTGAGTATATCAAAACAACTTCACCATAATTATTTTTAAAGATATGTTATTTTATTTATTTCAATAGACACATTGTATACCCTAAGATATAAATGCTCTTACACATTTTGAAAAACATTACAGGTCATAGTGAAATAATCAAGTTCATAGGCTTAAAAATCTTTTGCACGTGGCCAGGCGTGGTGGCTCATGCCTGTAATCCCAGCACTTTGGAAGGCCAAGGCGGGCAGATCACGAGGTCAGGAGATCATGACCATCCTGGCTACAAGGTGAAACCCCGTCTCTACTAAAAATACAAAAATTAGCCAGGTGTGGTGGCGGATGCCTGCAGTCCCAGCTACTTGGGAGGCTGAGGCAGGAGAATGGCGTGAACCCGGGAGGCAGAGCTTGCAGTGAGCCGAGATGGAGCCACTGCACTCCAGCCTGGGCGACAGAGCAAGACTCCACCTCAAAAAAAAAAAAAAAAAAAAAAAAAAAAATCTTTTATACGCAAAAAAATTAATCAATGAATCCAGTGTTGAATCTTATATTCTTTCCCATTTGATGTGAAAGAGGATTTATTTTGGTCATAAAACCTCAGCTATTTTAACATTTACCATGACTTTTAAATGTTTTATTCAATAATGTACAAGTTCCATATTACAAAAGCTTGAATTAAAAGATTTTATTCGCCGGGCGCGGTGGCTCACGCCTGTAATCCCAGCACTTTGGGAGGCTGAGGCGGGCGGATCACAAGGTCAGGAGATCGAGACCACGGTGAAACCCCGTCTCTACTAAAAATACAAAAAAAAATTAGCCGGGCGCGGTTGTGGGCGCCTGTAGTCCCAGCTACTCGGGAGGCTGAGGCAGGAGAATGGCGTGAACCCGGGAGGCGGAGCTTGAGCTGAGATCCGGCCACTGCACTCCAGCCTGGGCGACAGAGCGAGACTCCGTCTCAAAAAAAAAAAAAAAAAAAAAAAAGATTTTATTCAGGTTTGAACTAATTTATAAGAAGAAGAGAAAAGAGAATCAAAAAATGAATAGTTAAGGGGATAAATTTAACAGAAGTTTTTTGTTTGCTTTTCTGGACCTCAGGTGCTATAGCTGTATTAATCATAACCCTTTGTAGAAGCTACACCTTTGTCACCGGTTCATGCAAGCCTTCTCCACTTTGTTTAATGATGTAATGAGCTGGGTATTATTATACTTTTTTTTTTTTTTTCTTTGAGACAGGGTCTCATTCTCGCCCAGGCTGGATGAAGTGCAGTGGCACCATCATGGCTCACTGTGCCTTGACCAGACTCAGTTGATCCTTCCACCTCAGCATCCTGGGTAGCCAAGACTACAGGCCCAGCTCAATTATTATTATTATTTTTTTTTTTTTTGTAGAGACGGGGTTTCATCACGTTGCCCAGGCTGGTCTCAAACTCCTGGGGTCAAGTGATCTGCCTGCCTCAGCCTCCCAAGGTACTGGGATTACAGGCGTGAGCTACCACGCCTATTATACTTTTTAATGAAAAACTGAAACCACATTGTTTTTGCATCTATTACATGTCACCAGAAGAAATTATTATCTTTTTTTTTTTTAACTTGACAATGTAGTTTGCACAATTTCCCATGGTATAAAAATGGAAGGCTACAACAAACCTGTACCAGGAATAAGTACCTTAAAAAAAAAAAACGAAGACTACAACACCATTTTAATAGCTACCTGGTATTTCTGTGTCTATACCACATGGACTATAATTTATTTAACCAATTCCATATTGCAAGATATTTAGATCTTTGTTTCCAGTGTTCTACTTTTATCAGTAATTGCTATGTAGAACACAAATTTTTATGCAGGTCCGGGCTAGATTTCTGGAAGCAGTATTACTGAGTCAAAGGGCAAGACTGAGGGAGTTGGGTAGAGACAGCCTCCCTCTGATAAGAAATTTTCCTGGGAAGGTGCAGAGGTAAAAATAAACAAGGTATTTATTGGCATATTTGCTTGGCAGAATTATCAAAAAATGAGGTTACTAAATATAGACAACCAGGTTTGGAAGTTTGTATTTGAAACAATGAACAATAGTGAGCCATTTGTTGGTTTTCTTTTTTTAGAGACAGGCTTTAGCTCTGTGCCCAGGCTGGAGTACAGTGGAGCAATCATGGCTCACTGCAGCCTCCACCTCATGGGCTCAAGATTCCCTCCTTCAGCCTTCCCAAGTAAGTTGGGACCACAGGCACGCGCCACGACGGCCGGCTATTTTTTTTCTTTTTGTAGACTGGGTCTCACTATGTTGCCCAGGCTGGCCTTGAACTCCTGGCCACAAATGATCCTCCTCCTCGGCCTCCCATGGTGCTGGAATTATAGTCGTGAGCCACTGCACCCGGCTCACTTGTGGGTTCTTAAGCACGAAACGCTGTTAGAGGAGGATTCTTCAACAGATCAACTGGCGGAAGAGACATAGGTGTTTTTTTGTTTGTTTAGTTGGTTTTTTGTGGTTGTTTTTGTTTGTTGTTTGAGTTTCGCTTTTGTAGCCCAGGCTGGAGTGCAGTGGCGTGATCTCGGCTCACTGCAACCTCCGCCTCCCGGGTTCAAGCGATTCTCCTGCCTCAGCCTCTCGAGTAGCTGGGATTACGGGCGCACACCACCACATCTGGCTTTTTTTTTAAGTAGTGACAGGGTTTCACGGTGTTGGCCAGGCTGGTCTCGAACTCCTGACCTCAGTTGATCCACCCGCCTCAGCCTCCCAAAGTGCTGGGATTACAGGGGTGAGCCACCGCGCCCGGCCAATGTTTTAAAAAATGATTCCGTAACATTCTGAGAGAATGCAGGTAAAATCAATCAATAAATAACGATCCCGATTTTCCAGGCTGGAATAACCCAGAAACCACGGAATCTTAAAGTCTCAATAAACGTTAAAGCACAGATAGTAAGTAATCTGGCAATAGAGTATGGGCGCCCAGCATACTGCCTACAGACCGCCTACATAATCAGTGGAGTCCAGTGCAAGTTGAAAATGCCAGGCACTTGCTTTGAAATTATTGATAATTTCAAGACCGTTAACAGTAGAACATTAAACCAAGCATTCAGGACCCTTCTAAGCGCAGAACCCATCAAAGCTAGCCCTGGTGACAAGCTCAGGCCTCCGGGTCTGGAGACTAGAAGACGTCGCCCGAAAGCTGGCCAAACCCTCGCCCTCACTGGGAGAGACCCCAGGAGGGCCCAAGAGGGCCACGAGCCCTCGCTCCCATCGCTGCCCTCAGGAGCGGGCGGAGGGAAGCTCGCAGCTTTCCCAAGGGAGTGCAGGCTGCGGGGACTGAAGTTCAGCTCGGACCCTGGGCCTCTGGGCCGGAGACAGCAAGGTCATTCAACCCCACACACTTCCCCACCCAGCCAGGCCGAGGTTCAGAGATATGGCAAGTCCCGGCCTTGGACTCATGCTTGTTACTCATAAACCCGCAAGAGGGGGCAGGAGGGGGCAGGAGGGGGCAGGAGGGGGCAGGAGGGGGCAGGAGGGGGCAGGAGGGGGCAGGAGGCGGCGCGCGCGCACCCTGGACTCACGGCCGGGGAGGGAAAGGCACTGTGAGGACAGAGGGTCTAGGGAAGGTCTGCAAATCCCGGAGGGCCAAGGGAGCGTCTAAATGGACAGCGGAACCGGAAAAGCTTTGAGAGGAAAGATGCGAGTATTAGGGAACGTCTGCAAAGACAGCGGCAGAAGACCAGGAATTGTCTTAAAAAATTGCCGAGCAGATAAAGGGAGGTCTAAAAGGAGGCCGTCTCAAGAGCAAGGCTTCGAAAAGCTAAGCCCGGAAGGACGGTGTGGAGGCCTACTGGGACGCCGAGCACTCCTTAGGGCAGGACCGACTGGAGCTGCAGCCAGCGACAGGAGAACGGCTCCAGCTCGACGGGGGAAGCAGTGGGCTTAAAGAGGAGGCCCCTGGGCACTGTCTGAAAAGTGCGATGCCAAATGATCTTTAGGGACCGACAGTAAATTGTATCCCTTGCTAAAATACCTCTCGGTAGCGAACCACCAAACGCTTCTTTGTTAAGCCCCGCCTCTCAGCCATTACGTCTAGTTCGGCTGTCTCTGATCCAGGAAGTTGTCAGTTCCCACTTACTCCTCCCCAACAAGAGCTAACAGCCCTCTTCGGGTGAGCACTTTCTCCTCCCCTCAGGCCCCTCGCGCATTCTCCCGCTTACCTATCAATCATCGCGCTCCGCTGTCCAGTTGGCGGGCCAAGGGGGCGGGGCCGTCGTGTGACGTTTGCAGCCCGCCGGCCGGGAAGCCGCGAGATGCGTGACGAGCTAGGCGCGTGACGGAGCAGCGGTTGGCCAACGCAGTGGCTGCAGTCGGTGTAAACAAGGCCTCGCGCCGCTGCGGGTCCTGCGACCGCTCCTGGCTGGTGGGTGGTCTCTCGTGGGGCAGTAACCGCCGGCTTCAGTGGGAGGTGCTTCTCGGCTTCCTCCCCCTCTTGGCGTACACACCCCCGGCGCACCACGTGGGCGTGAGGCAAGGAAGGAGGGGTGTTAGGCCAAATTCTATTTTCATTGGTTGTTATTGCTGCCGGCTTTCGTAAGGAGGCGCTCTGATTGGTCGGTAAGGGGGGGTGCCGAGGGTCTTTGAGTCGTAAGGCTTCTCATTGGTTAGATGAGATAAGCTAGTGAAGCGCTTTCTTCCGCGAGGGATTTCGATTGGTCTGTCAGAGAGGTTACCTGGGAATCCTACACCGCCCAACACCTCTCCCGCTCCCCTGTCCAGGGACTGCGATAGGTGAGTTTGGTGTAGAAAACAAATCTTTCTTCAGTTGGTGAGCTAGGGTAGCGCACTACGGTTCACTCTTGCTTTCTTTGCTTCACAGGATTGGGGAAGGTTTGTGTTCTCGACGCCTTGGTAGTTGGCATAGGCTAAAGCAAAGGGATCTCAGCCCCGAGGGAGGGTCACCCTCCTAGAGATAGCTACTACCCCGTCTCAGGAGACCCTGGTATTTCTAGAGCACGCTTTGCTTTCACCAAACCCAAGGAGGTGACAGGCGGAGCCCTCGCACAGTACCTAAGGATGCTGTGACCAGAAGATGGGATCACGGAACAGCAGCAGTGCAGGATCCGGGTCCGGAGACCCCTCCGAGGGCTTGTCCCGAAGAGGGGCTGGCCTGCGTCGGAGTGAGGAAGAGGAAGAAGAGGATGAAGATGTGGATCTGGCCCAGGTACTGGCCTATCTCCTCCGCAGGTAACTTACCCTCTGGTGTGACCCTACCAGGTGCTACCACAGTGCCTTGATCCCATCTCCAGGCAGGAAAATTACAGAGGTTAGGAAATAGGATTCACTCAGGACAGCTGTTCTGTTTGAGCGGAACAGCCTTTCCCTGCTGGGCACCCATGGCACTCAGCTTCATACCCAGTAAGAGTGGTTCTTACCTAGGGAGGGTCACCAAGAGGACCTGCTCATGTGTTTGAGAGGCTATTCAGGGGATCCTCTCTCTGTGACTACACAAATATAATCTCTTTTCCAAGTAAGTTTGAAAAAAAAAAGGGTGGGGGGAGGTTCCTGGCGGGAAAGCAGTGATATACGGGGGTGAAGAGATGGAAAAGGAGTGTTGAACTTTTTGGTAAGTCAGTTGACACGTGATATGAGGCCACTTCGATGAGGTCACTTCGATTTACTTGAAAAACAAGTTTAATTTGCCCTGACTCTGACTTGTTCTTGAGGAAAGAATGCCTTGAAGGGAGAGACCACCTGGAATTGACTGGAAAAGAGTGCAGCTGCCTTGCTTTCTTTGCTTATGGCTCTTTGAGGAGAAGATGAGCTTAGGGGTCCCATCAGAATATCGTATTCTTTTTTGTTTTTGTGTTTTGTGTTGTTTTTAGTAGACATAGACAGGGCTCACTGTGTTCCCCAGTCTGGAGAACAGTCTATTCACAGGTGTGATCACAGTGCACACCACAGCCCGCAACTCCTGGGCTCAAACAATCCTTGCCTCCCAGTTAGCTAAGACTACAGTTACACACACTACCACACCCAGCTTAGAATATTGTCTTCTGTGGTGGACTTCTCAGGCAGAGGCTCAGAAGGAAATGCTGTGAGAATGTTTAGCTCGTTGAGAGGTCAACTTAGTAGGTCATGTCCACAGCGTATTAGTCTTGCTCTTGCTCTAAGGAAATGCAGTTAGAATGTTTAGCTCTCTGGGAGGTCAACTTAGTAGGTCACGTCCACAGCATGTTGGTCTTACTCTTGCTGTAAGAGTAAGACTCACTTTCCTACTGTGTTTTATAGGAGACCAAAAAATAACAGCCAAGGTCTAATCAGCCTCCAACCTCAAAATGAGTACCAAGTGGTCTAAGAGCTAGATAGCCATTTACTCTGAATTTGGTTGGTTTGGGGGAAGAAGTCCCCTCCTTTATAATGGGGGTCTCTCCACAGAGGCCAAGTGAGGTTGGTGCAGGGAGGAGGTGCAGCAAATTTACAATTCATTCAGGCCCTCTTGGACTCAGAGGAAGAGAATGACAGAGCTTGGGATGGTCGTCTTGGGGATCGATACAACCCACCTGGTAAGAGGAAAAGTCCCTAATGTTGAAAGACTTTTACTGGAAAACCTTTTAGTGATATTTTGAATGATAGGTTACATTGAAAGAAGGTACGATAATTTAAGGAATAAGGAGTCCTTACAGCCCCAGTATATTCAGCCACAGGGGTGGGCTTGGGTACAGTTCTGCTAACTGTCCTCTGAGGCTGGAAGACCTAGGATGAAACTTCTACTTGGTACTCACAGTGGATGCTACCCCTGACACCCGGGAGCTGGAATGCAATGAGATCAAGACACAAGTGGAACTGGCCACAGGGCAGCTGGGGCTTAGGCGGGCCACCCAGGAGCACAGCTTTCCTCGAATGTTGCACCAGGTAGGCCTCTCCACCTCCCAGCCTGGCAGCAGGCCTGCCAAAGCAGCCAGAATCTCTGCCAGCCCCAGAGGAAAAGGAAGTCAACTTTCCAAGAAAGAAGCCTCAAGGGCCGGGGCTGGAGAGTTAACCAGCCCCCATTGGAGTTCTGTGGGACGGACTACGATGTGTTGTGTCCGTTTCTATAACAACAGCAGTGTCTTTGGAGGAGGGGGTTTGATATGGCTGAAGTGGCCCTCTATTTCTGCTAGCAATATTCTCCAATCCCTTCCATTTAGAGAGAACGGGGCCTCTGCCACCGGGGAAGCTTCTCCCTTGGAGAACAGTCTCGAGTGATATCTCAGTGAGTATGGGGCTCGGTGAAGAGACTCTAAGGGCCAAATAGGTCTTATCTCCTAAACTTTGAAGGGGTAGGTGTTAAAGGAGCCTCAGAGATATTAAAGGTTAGGTTAAATGGGGTTGAAACTTTGAGAGTAAGCAAAGTGGAAAAGTGTAAAAAATTGTAGAAATTTGGAGGATGGTGAAATGATTGAAAGACGGGATTGCACTCACAGCCAAAAGGGAAGAATGACTGTTCTGATATTCCAGCTTTGTTAGGATTTTGCTAATTGGGACACTCCTTATCCTAGGCACCGCTTACCCTCACTTTCTCTCTTCTTCCCTAGCTTCTTGCCCAATGATCTGGGCTTCACTGATAGCTACTCTCAGAAGGCTTTCTGTGGCATCTACAGCAAAGATGGTCAAATATTCATGTCTGCTTGCCAAGGTACCAGACCCTGGTCCTATAAACTGTCTTTTCCTGGGACATGGAATGTTCCCCCTGACTGAGGCTAGAAAGCCACAGATGGGGAGCTCAGACCTGGCTTAAGGATGCTTAGTCAGAGCATGTTTCCCATGATAAAGGGAAGACTCCACAGATACACTGAGTGGGAGACGTCTAATCTAGGAAAGTTACAAGGAAAGTGTTCCATAATTCTGCCTGATCTCTACTTATACAGACCAGACAATCCGACTGTATGACTGCCGGTATGGCCGTTTCCGTAAATTCAAAAGCATCAAGGCCCGCGACGTAGGCTGGAGCGTCTTGGATGTGGCCTTCACCCCCGATGGGAACCACTTCCTCTACTCCAGCTGGTCTGATTACAGTGAGTATGCACCAGGCTTCCACTGACTCTCCAGCCTGGGACCTGAGGTTTCCATGTGCCTGTCCCCTCTGAGCCAGGATCCCTCACTTTGTCCTGGGAAAATCATTCCCAAAGTGCTCCAGTACCCTTGTCCTCTGTTTGACCCCTTCCCTAGCTTCACTTCCACTCTCCTTCCCCCATCCCTGAAAGATTCTTGTTTTTTTTGCTTCTCTTAGTTCATATCTGCAATATCTATGGTGAGGGAGATACACACACTGCCCTGGATCTCAGGTACTGGCTTCCCTTTCTGGTCAGACTCATCAGAAACTTCTCAAGGGAAGCTCTTCAGGAGCAAACCTCTTGAGTTGGAAGTTCTGCTTAGGGGAAAAAGTATACTGATGGGTCTGTGTGCATTCCTGGGAGGGAAGCACCATCTTGTCAGCCAGAGGACTGGGTAAAATAGATGCTTGCGGGATGATTTCTGGGTTCTCACTGAGGATCTGCATTGTGGTACATGTTAGCCAGACTTCTTTTTTCCCCTGGGGATGTGCCTCACAACCATTGTCAGATTCTATGTAGATTAACAAAAGCTGAAGGGAAGTCCACTTAACCCAGCTCCTTCTTTGCTTTCAGGCCAGATGAGCGTCGCTTTGCTGTCTTCTCCATTGCTGTGTCCTCAGATGGACGAGAAGTACTAGGAGGGTGAGTGCTTATGGGGTATGTTTCCCTCAATAACAAGATGGGGGTTCTGCCAGAGATGAGCTCTGCTGTTACACAGATGGCACTGGCAGCTGCAGAGAACAACCAGACCTTCTCCAAGGTCAGGATTTACAGGTTGCTTCACCCCTTGCTCTCCATTTTCCCAGCACAAGATGGGAGGTGTCAAGCCTCCTTGAAACACAGCTAACTTTTCCCCGACTTCCTATATAAAAAGAGCAAAGGACTTGACCCAGAGCAGGATTTCTCAGTGGAACTCTCTAGAGCATATACCATATTGGTCCTCTCGATCATGGCTCCAGGACCCTCCTTTATCCCTTCCCTTTCAGGGCCAATGATGGCTGCCTGTATGTCTTTGACCGAGAACAGAACCGGCGCACCCTTCAGGTATGGCTCCTGAGAGAGAGCCTCTGTTTCCTGGTCTTTGGCTTATTATAAGACCTAGAAAGAGGTCTTATATACTGGCCTCCTTTTCGCCTAGATTGAGTCCCATGAGGATGACGTGAATGCAGTGGCCTTTGCTGATATAAGCTCCCAAATCCTGTTCTCTGGGGGAGACGATGCCATCTGCAAAGTGTGGGATCGACGCACCATGCGGGAGGATGACCCCAAGCCTGTGGGTGCACTGGCTGGACACCAGGATGGCATCACCTTCATTGACAGCAAGGTGGGCCAGGATGCAGGACTGCACAGCCAGGCCACTAAGGTTCTGGTTGCCCAGGAGGGCATGAAAGTGGACTGGTGTGGGAATTTAACAAGCCCCTTATTGACCAAGGTTTGTAAGAGTTGGAGTTTAGGGAAGGGGCTCAAGCCAGGGAACATGAATTCCATCTGTACTCACCAGTCCTCAAGGAGCAAGGCAGGGCTTTCCATACAAGAAAAATTGAATACCGGCCAGGTATGGTGGCTCACACCTGTAATCCTAGCACTTTGGGAGGCCAAGGTGGAAGGATCACTTGAGCTCAGGAGTTCCGGACCAGCCTGTGAAACCTAGCGAGACCTCGTCTCTATTTATTTAAAAAAAAAAAAAGTTAAGGCTGAGCGCTGTGGCTCACGCCTGTAATCCCAGTACTTTGGGAGGCTGAGGCGGGTGGATCACGAGGTCAGGAGATTGAGACCATCCTGGCTAACACGGTGAAACCCCATCTCTACTAAAAATACAAAAAAATTAGCTGGGCATGGTGGCGGGTGCCTATAGTCCTATCTACCCGAGAGGCTGAGGCAGGAGAATGGCGTGAACCTGGGAGGCGGAGCTTGCAGTGAGCCGAGATCGCACCACTGCATTCTAGCCTGGGTGACGCTAGAGCAAGACTCCATCTCAAAAAAAAATTAAAAAAGGAAAAATGAAAGACAGTCTGATTCAGGCTGGAATAGAAAAGCCAGCCAGTACCCTGGGCAAGGAAAGAAAAACCTAGCCAGGTGGTAGGATCTGAGGCAGAACACTGAAAATGAGTTCGCCTGGATGAAGAGAGGCAAGCAAAACCAGAGGCCAGAGTTCTTCCACTCAACTAGAGAACAGGAACTAGACTGACAGGCGCCGACATTTGCAAGCTCTGATGCTTCACTATCCACCTTTGAATTCATAGGGTGATGCTCGATATCTCATCTCCAACTCTAAAGACCAGACCATCAAACTCTGGGATATCCGACGCTTTTCCAGCCGGGAAGGCATGGAAGCCTCACGCCAGGCTGCCACACAGCAAAACTGGGACTATCGCTGGCAGCAAGTGCCCAAAAAAGGTGAGAATGGAGGTACAGGCACAGTGGATTTGTCTGTAGCCTTGGAGCCCTGGAGGATCTCCCCCTCAGCCCTCTTTACCAGGCATTAACTCTTTATTTGCTAAATACAAATGGAATGGCCAGAGGTTCCTAGGATTGGGGCCTGGGTGGGGGTCACTCAGAATCCACAATACCGAAGTATTTGAGTATAATGATTAACCAGCAGGGCCATATTGGAGACTGTCCACTGACTATTAGGTGGAGAAAGAGCCACCACTTGAAGGTTGGAAAGGCATTTGTCTCTGGGCATCAATCCTTGCTCAGGACTGCTGGTACGAAACAATCCCAAAGCAGATTCCCTAACCTAGGGCTTACTCTGCATCCCTACCCAGCCTGGCGGAAGCTGAAGCTCCCAGGGGACAGCTCCTTGATGACCTACCGGGGCCACGGAGTGCTGCACACCCTTATCCGCTGCCGGTTCTCCCCCATTCATAGCACCGGCCAGCAGTTCATCTATAGTGGCTGCTCCACCGGCAAAGTGGTTGGTAAGGACTGTGTCAGAACAGGGGGCCTCAGGAAGGGCAGGAATGACTCCTTGCCGTTCCACCTATAACGACCAGTGACCACCTTAAAAAAACCCAGTGACGGCTACAGGTAAAATCTAACTTAGCTTGGAAGCTTAAACAGAGAAATAGAAACCATTCTATTTTTCAGTGTTTTAAATTAAGAAAAGGAACATAGAATTCTAGACAGTAAATATAATAGATTGCCAAAAATATAGTTGGTTCTGTTTTTCAGCCAGTCAAGGAAAGAGGTTGCAGATGAAAGGTAGGAGGGAACAGAGACAAAATGACACAGGAAGATGGTAGCAAGTAGTAAAGGGACATGCAATCGCTGAAGCAGAAAAGCACAGAAAGAAATAAGCTGGGCGCAGTGGCTCATGCCTATAATCCCAGTGCTTTGGGAAGCCAATGAGGGCAGATCGCTTGAGCCTAGGAGTTTGAGACCAGCCAGGGCAACATGGAGAAACCTCTTCTCTACAAAAAATGGCTGGACGTGGTGGCACAGGCCTGTAGTCCTAGCTACTTGGGAAGCTAGGGTGGGAGAATCACCTGAGCCCAGGAGGTCGAGCCTGCAGTGAGCCATGATTGTGCCACCGCACTTCAGCCTGGGTGACAGAGTGAGAAACTGTCTCAAAAAAAAAAAAAGGTTGGGCACAGTGACTCACACCTGTAATCCCAGCACTTTGGGAGGCTGAGGCAGGCGATCACCTGAGCTTAGGGGTTTGAGACCAGCCTGGCCAACATGGTGAAGCCCCGTCTCTATTAAAAATACAAAAATTAGCCAGGGGTGATGGCAGGCGCCAGTAATCACAAGCTACTTGGGAGGCTGAGGCAGGAGAATCACTTGAACCTGGGAGGCAGAGGTTGCAGTGAGCTGAGATCGTGCCACTGCATTCCAGCCTGGGCAATAAGAGCGAGACTCCGTCTCAAAAAAAAAAAAAAAAAAAGAAAAAGAAAAGGAAAGAAAAAAACCACAAGCACAGCTGCAGATATAAGGAGTCTAAGGCAGTGCTATCCCCAGAGAGACACTCACAGACCCATAACAAAAGAAAGATGCACCCTGTCCAGACAAGGTGCAGCAGGTGCACACTCCCCCAGACAGCTTGGTGTTCACTTTTGTGGTGCCTTCCATATCTTACTAAAATCTTTAAAGCCACTGCATTTTCTTAACTGTAGCCCCTATGAAATTTAGCTAAGGGCCAGAAATACCCACACCCACACAAACCATACCCTCAACCCAAGGTAGGGAAAGGAACAGGGATAGAAGCAGAAATAACACAGTCTGCTCGTGTGGGCTTTGCTCCCATGGGAACATGGGAAGTTGCCTGAGAGGTCAGTGGTGCTACTCACAGGGAGGTGAGGGATAGTTTAGAGGTCTCGTGGTGGTCCCTCTCCACTCTTGCCTGTCCTGGACAGTGTACGACCTTCTCAGTGGCCACATTGTGAAGAAGCTGACGAACCACAAGGCCTGTGTGCGTGATGTCAGTTGGCACCCCTTTGAAGAGAAGATTGTCAGCAGTTCGGTGAGGTTGCAAGGGTTGGGGGTGCTGGCACATGTCTGGGGCTTGGACTTGGGGTGGGGGCAGCACCTCCTGACTACTTGCCACCCTCTGCCCTGCAGTGGGACGGGAACCTGCGTCTGTGGCAGTACCGCCAGGCTGAGTACTTCCAGGATGACATGCCAGAATCCGAGGAATGTGCCAGCGCCCCTGCCCCAGTGCCCCACTCCTCTACAGCCTTTTCCTCACCCCAGTAGATCCGACCTCCAGCCCCATACAGGGTGAACCTCTTGATAAGCTCTCTGCCTCCTCCTCCCTTTCTCCCCTGTGGGGAATGTTTGGAGGAATCACTGGCATTGGATGGGGAGAAACAGAAGCCCGGGCTCTGAGCCTCAGCTGAGCCCTGGAAGATCCTCCCCATGGGGCAGAGTGGTCTTCTTACATGCTCACACCCAGTCAGCCTGGGTCCCTATCTCTGGCCAGAGTTTGGCAGGACTGCCATTATCTGGGGTGTGGCCTCTGCCAGCAAGAGAAGTGTCCTGGGTGTTTTTAATCATGTTTGAGTGTTAGGGGTTGGATTCTAGAGTAGATGTCTGAGGCCACATCTGAACAGACCTGTCAGCCAGGCCTGTTGCTCAGGTCTTCACGTTGAGGATTCGACTGGCCAAACACAGTACAGGTGTCCTGGCCTTTCTTCCTGAGGTCTCTAGGGGAGGGGCATGGGTAAGGGTGTTTCCTCAGCACCCTCCTGGGGTGGGGATTATGTCTGCTGTCATGTCTGGGTCTTTGGGGTAGGACGGGCTGTGGTATGAGAGGTAGGAGTCTCCACAGGGCTCTGTGTGGCCCCTCATAGGGCAGGTCCTGCCCTCTGAGAAGGTCCCTTCATGCTCGAGGCACACAGCTTTAAGGAAGTAGGTTGAAGTAGGACTCCTTTGTCCTCTCACTGGCTTTGGCTCCCTCAATAAACTGCGTGGGAACCTGGCTCAGTGTCTGTCTCTCTCTCTCACTGTCTCTTTCCTATCTGAGATCTTCCATCTCACTTCGGGAAAACACAGTTTCAACAGTCTTCAGATGCGATCCTGTGTAGGAGAAAATACCCTTCTGGTGCCCCATGAAAAAGGGAAATACCAAAACCATTTGTTCACTGAGCCTTGCAACAGGTGCTCCCTCACCAATTTCAGAAGCTTCCCTGCAAGTAGATACCGAGAGAGCACACTTTCCATCAGAGCCTGATAATACCACATCACCTCTGCTCTGAAGCCGGGCCTGGAGCTGTGCAGTCTTTGGAAGAGGTAGCCCATGAACACAGAGCCTGAGAGAAGCAAGTCAGCCCTGATGCCAGGCCCCAGTGGGCGCCTCACACTCAACCTCATACCCCAGAGCAAACCGATAGTCAGGGAGAGGGCTAGAGCTCACACCCAGCTCTGAATAGATCTTCCCCGACAACATTTCGTGCCCTCTGAGGCAGTTTTTAAATGATAGTACACATATCCAGGGATGTTCACAGGCTTTCACAGCAAGGGTACCTATTGCATGGCAAAATAGGCAGTTTTAAAAGAATAAACAGGCTAGGCGTGGTGGCTCACACCTGTAATCCTAGCACTTTGGGAAGCCAAAGCTCATGGATCGCTTGAGCCCAGGAGTTTGAGACCAGCCTGGGCAACATGGCAAAACCCCATCTCTACAAAAAACACAAAAAGTGAGCCGGGCACGGTGGCTTACGCCTGTAATCCTAGCATTTTGGGAGGCTGAGGTATGTGGATCACCTGAAGTCAGGTGTTTGAGACCAGCCTGGCCAACATGGTGAAACCCCATCTCTACTAAAAATACAAAAAAACTAGCCGGGCGTGGTGGTGGGTGCCTGTAATCTCAGCTACTTGGGAGGCTGAGGCAGGAGAATCACTTGAACCCAGGAGCAGAGGTGAGCTGAGTGCAGTGAGCCGAGATCATGCCATTGCACTCCAGCTTGGGCAACAAGAGCAAAACCCTGTCTCAAAAAAATGAAAAAGCTAGATGTGGCGCGTGCCTGTAGTCCTAGCTACTCAGGAGGCAGAGGTGGGAGGATCACCTGAGCCCAGGAGGTCGAGGCTGCAGTGAGTGGTGATTGTGCCACTGTATTC
Organism: Macaca nemestrina; assembly: GCF_043159975.1. NCBI lineage: Eukaryota > Metazoa > Chordata > Mammalia > Primates > Cercopithecidae > Macaca > Macaca nemestrina. The sequence goes on along the minus strand of NC_092131.1, from coordinate 84,101,758 downwards.
CAGCCTAGGTGACAGAGTGAGACCCTGTCTCAAAAATAAATAATAAATAAATTGTCCAGATCCTTGGCTTCTGTGTTCTCATTCCTCAAACTGATCTACCTAGGGTGAAATTCCCATGCCAGATCTCCTTTCCCACTCACCTTTTCAGTCCCTGTCTACCAAGTGATAAAGTTACCCAAGGTGCTATCCATCTCACCCAGAACCTGTGTTACTTCCAGGGCACCAAATTAAGAGAGAAATTCAAATTGTTAGTATCCTTACAGCTTCATTAGATCAAAGCCCCATAGACCATCCATTCTCAGTAAGAGATACATTTACAATACAATTTTATGTTATCGAAATAATGTAAAATGTTTGTTGTACAGGCACCTAGGAGATACTGTGAGTTAATTTCCAGACCACTGCAATACAGTGAATATTGCATAAGGCGAGTCAATTTTGTTGGTTTCCCAGTGCATATAGGTTATATTGTTTTTAGGCTGGGCATGGTGGCTCACGCTTGTAATCCCAGCACTTTGGGAGGCCAAGGCAGTTGGATCACCTGAGGTCGGGAGTTCAAGACCAGCCTGGCCAACATAGTGAAACCTCATCTCTACTACAAATACAAAAATTAGCCAGGTGTGGTGGCAGGCACCTGTAGCCCCAGCTACTCAGAGGCTGAGGCAGGAGAATCGTTTGAACCGGGGAGGCGGAAGTTGCAGTGAGCTGAGATCGCGCCACTGCACTCCAGCCTGGGCGACAGAGTGAGATGCCGTCTGAAAAAAAAAAAAAAAAAGGGTTTTCGTATTTGTTTTCTTTTTTTTTTTTTGAGACAGGGTCTCACTCTGTTACCCAAGCTGGAGTGCAATGGCATGATCTCAGCTCACTGCAGCCTGGACCTCTCCTGGCTCAAGCAATCCTCCCACCTCAGCCTCCTGAGTAGCTGGGACTACAGGTGCCCACCACTACACCTGGCTAATTTTTATGTTTTTTGTAGAGATGGGGTTTTGTCCTATTGCATGAGCTACTCTCAAACTCCTGGGCTCAAGCGATCCTCCCACTTCAGCCTCCCAAAGTGCTGGGATTATAGGCATAAGCCACTGTGCCTGGCCATGAGTGTTCTTAATGGCATCTGGAATGGTGAATCCTTTCCAGAAGGTTTCCAATTGACTTTGTCTACAGCTATCAGAGGAATCACTATGGCAGCTGCAGTTTTATGAAATCTAATTTTTTTTTCTTTTTTTTTTTTCTTGACACAGGGTCTTGCTGTGTCGCTCAGACTGGTGTGCAGTGGTGTGATCTCAGCTTACTGCAACCTCTGCTTCCCCCTCGACTCAAGCAATCTTCCCACCTCAGCCTCCCAAGTAGCTGGGACTACCAGCACACACCACCACACCCGGCTCGTTTTTGTTATTTTTTGTAGAGACAGGGTTCACAATGTATTTCTTAAAGAGTAAGACTTGCAAGTCACAATTACTCCTTGATCCATGGGCCGCAGAATGAATGTTGTGTTAGCAGGCATGAAAACATTAATCTCCCTATACATCTCCAGAGTTTGTAGGTGACCAGGTGCATCGTCAATGAGCAGTAATATTTTGAAAGGAATCTTTATTTCTGAGGAGTAGATCTTAACAGTGAGCTTAAAATATTCTGTAACCCATGCTGCAGACATATGTGCTGTCATGCAGGTTTTGTTTTATTTATAGAGCACAGCAGAATACATTTAGCATAATTCCTAAGGCCCTAGGATTTTCAGAATGGTAAATGAGAATTGGTTTCCACCTAAAATCACCAGGTGCATTATCTCCTAATAAAAGAGTTAGTCTGTCCTTTGAGGCTCTGTAGCCAAGCCCTGACTTTTCTCTTGCTGTGAAACTCCTATATGGCGTCTTCTTCCAATAGAAGACTGTTTTGTTTGCTTTGAAAATCTGTTGTTTGGTGTAGCTACCTTCATCAATGATCTTAGCTAGATCTTCTGGATAACTTGCTGCAGCTTCTATATCAGCCCTCGCTGCTTCACCTTGCATTTTTATGTTATGGAGGTGGCTTCTTTCCTTGAGCATTATGAACCAGCCTCTGCTAGCTTCCTCACCACTCTCAGTCTTTATAGTATTGAAGAGAATAGGCTGGGCTCAGTAGCTCACACCTATAATCCCAGCACTTTGGGAGGCCAAGATTGAAGGATCACTTGAGGCCAAGGGTTGGAGACCAGTGTGGGCAACATAGTGAGTGTTGGCATGCACATGTAGTCCCAGCTGTTTAGGAGGCAGAGCAGGAGGATTGCTTGAGCTCAGGAGTTTGAGACTGCAGTAAGACATGATCATGCCACTGCACTCCAGGCTGGGCAACTAAGCAAGACCCTATCTCTTTAAAAAAAAAAGAGAGAGAGAGAGTCGGGGCCTTGCTCTGGATTAGGCTTTGGTTTAAGGGAATGTTGTGGCTGCTTTGATCTTCTATCCAGACCACTAAAACTTTCTTGATGTCAGCAATAAGGCTATTTCACTTTTGTGTCATTCATGTGTTCACTGAAGTGTAGTACCTTTTAATTTCCTCCAACAACTTTTCCTGGACAGGTGCAGCGGCTCACTTCTGTAATCCCAGCACTTGAGCCAAAACAGGAGGATCACTTGAGTCCAGGAGTTTAAGACCAGCCTGGGCAACACAGTGAGACCCCTGTGTCTAAAAAAAATTTAAAAATTAGCCAAACTTGGTGACCTGCACCTGTAGTCCCAGCTCCGCGAGAGGAGGATCACTTGAACTGGGGAGGTCAAGGCTGCAGTGAGCTGCGATCACGCCGCTGGACTAGGCTTTGGTTTAAGAGAATGTTGTGACTGTTTCAATCTTCTACTGAGACCACTAAAACTTTCTCCATGTCAGTAATAAGACTGTTTCACTTTCCTGACAGAAAGTGACCCTGTCTCAAAAAAACCCCAAAAACTAAGGTATTCATGTACTAATAATATATTTTAGACTACTAACAGTTATAATGAAAATAGAATCCATAGGGGAAAAAATTAACTCTTAGGGATTTATGGTCACAGGAAATTTCTATTTTATTTGTTTTTATTTTTTGAGAGAGCCTTGCTCTGTTGCCCAGGCTGGAGTGCAGTGGTGTGATCACTGCTCACTGCAACCTCAAATTCCTGGGCTCAAGTGATCTTCCCATCTCAGCCTCCTGAGTAGCTGGGTGGGTGCCACCATGCTTGGCTAATTTGTGTATATTTTTGTATAGACAAAGTTTCACCATGTTGCTCAGGCTGGTCTAGAACTCCTGGGCTTCAGTGATCCTCCTGCCATGGTCTCCCAAAGGACTGGAATTGCAGGTGTGAGCCACCACACTGGGCCCAGAAACTATAAAAAATTAAATTTTTTGGCCGGGCACGGTGGCTCACGCCTGTAATCCCAGCACTTTGGGAGGCCGAGGCAGGCGAATCACTAGGTCAGGAGTTTGAGACCAGCCTAGCCAACATGGTGAAACCCCATCTTTACTACAAATACAAAAAAAAAAAAAAAGCTGGGTGTGGTGGTGGGAGCCTGTAATCCCAGCTACTCAGAAGGCTGAGGCAGGAGAATTGCTTGAACCTGGGAGGCGGAGGTTGCAGTGAGCCGAGATCGTGCCACTGCACTTCAGCCAGGACGGCAGAGTGAGACTCTATCTCAAACAAACAAAAAATTAAATGTTTTGAGTTATTTTTCTTGCAGAGCAATGTGATAAATGGTCAATAAAAGACTTTCAAGCGTAAAAACATATTAGGATAAATTATATGAGGGAGTAGAATGGAAATATAATTTCTGATGTAAAATCTTGTCATGTCTTTTAATGGATAATGGTGAAGTATCTAATCACTGTAGTATTTATATTTCATTGGATACATTTGAAACAATGATATAATGGTTTTATTTTGAAATGTCAGTATATAATACACTAGAAATTATGTCCTTTGCAACTATTTAAAACCACAATGAGACCAGGCATAGTGGCTTATGCCTGTAATCCCACCACTTTGGGAGGCCAAGGCAGAAAGATCACCTGAGGCCAGGAGGTCAAGACCAGCCTGGTCAACTTAGTGAGACTTTGTCTCTACAAAATAAATATTGAAACAAGGACTCACTCTGTTGCTTAGGCTTGGAATGCAATGGTGCCATCACGACTCACTGCAGTGTCAACCTTCTGGGCCCAAGTGTTCCTCCCATTTCAGCCTCCCAAATAGCTGGAATTACAGGCACGTGCCACTGTACCCATCTAATTATTTTTATTTTTGTAGAGATGGCGTCTCACTATGTGAGACCAGCTCAGTGTGGTCCCAAGCTCCTATGGTTCCTCAGGCTGGTCCCAAAATGCTGGGATTACAGGCCTGAGCTACCACACCTGGCCAAAAAATAAAAAATAAATTAACCAAGCATGGTGATGCATTCCTGTAGTTCTAGCTACTCAGGAGGCTAGAGCAGATGATCACTTGAGCCCAGGAGTTTGAGGCTGCAGTGAGCCATGATAGCACACTGTATTCCAGCCTGGGCAAGAATGAGACACTGTCTCAAAAAAATAAATAATAAAACTGTAATAAATAAAAATGAGGGGAGGGAATTTTTTTTTTTTTTTTTTTTAAGACGGAGTCTCACTCCTGTTGCCCAGGCTGGAGTGCAATGGCATAATCTCGGCTCACTGCAACTTCCGCCTCCCGGATTCAAGTGATTCTCCTGCCTCAGCCTCCAGAGTAGCTGGGATTACAGGCGCCCACCACCGCGCCCAGCTAATTTTTTTATTTTTAGTAGAGATAGGGTTTCACTGTGTTGGCCAGGCTGGTCTCGAACTCCTGACCTCAGGCAATCTACCTGCCTCAGCCTCCCAAAGTGCTGGGATTATAGGTGTGAGCCACCGTGCCCGGCCTAGTTCAAAATTCTTTTATAGGGTTCATTGAAGGTCTATTCCAAGGTATGGGCTTTAGGATCTGGAAAGAATCTAATTGATTATCCAATCTGTCTTGACCAATTTATAAAGGAAATTGATTTACTGAGGACTGAAGAGGGTTCATTGGTTTTCCTGAAGTCACACAGTTGGGTCCAGAACTCGGATGTCCTTGTTTGCTCATTGCTTCCACTACTTCCGCTGTGCTCTGAAATCCCACCACTGGTTTTGAGGAATGAGGAAGAAAGAAAAAGTGATCTCGAAATAGTTACTGACTAACAGGCACTCTCTGTGGGTAGGTGGCTCTCTACCCTGCTGCTGCCACCTCAGCAGTCAGACTGGGAGGGCAGGCTTGCATGGAGAGCCCTGAAGTCCAGGCTAGTTGGTTGGAGGATGGAACTTAAGGTTTCAACTGACTCCTGTCTGGCAATTGCCCTTTTAGGGTCTCCTCTACCCCTGTCCCCTGGGAGTAAACCTAATCTTTAGGGATCTGAGGGTCAACGTAATCAACAGATGAAACCGCCAGTTTACACAGCAGCTCTAGACCAAACTAGTCCCTTAGAGACCCTCAATCCAGACAGGAACTAAGGCAGACCCAAGCTGCTGGGGTCACAGAGCGCTGAAGTGGATACCCCTGCTGATCTGCCTCCCAAGGCCTAAGGTGGCCACAGTGCTGTGCACAGCCACCTTGTGGCATCCTGCTGTTGGTAGGTTCTTGTGCTCAGAACCCCAGAAGAAGGGCTAGATCATACTGATGATAAGACTGACAGCTTTTTTAAAAAAACGACTTTCAAGGTTTGGTTAGTTTTATCTTCATGACCTCTGATTTCCCTGTGGAGCAAATGGTAAAGTAGGGGTGGGTGGAGAGGGACTTTGGCAGACCCTGGCAGACTATGGACAAGGACAGCCCTGAACAGCTGGCCCTGAGACATGAACTGGAACATGGTTGGAGCCGAGGACACAGGACTAACAGGAAAGGACACAGACTGCTGTTAGGACACATGCTACCACACACCCAAGGCCAGGACCCTGCTGACGTGGCAGACCTCCACCCTGGCCCCTTACTGCCCCCCGCCCCTCTCCCCCGCCTGCCAGCTGCCAACAGGGCTCTGCCTTGTGTCTGCCACACCTGTCACTGCCTATCCTTGTCCGGGGGGGCCCCATCAGCCCCTCCTCAGCTGCCCAGCAGAGCAAGCAGCTAGTGGGGAGGGGAGGGAACATGGAGCGGGGGCCGGTGGTGGGGGCAGGGCTGGGGGCCGGGGCCCGAATCCGGGCACTGCTAGGCTGCCTGGTCAAGGTGCTTCTCTGGGTGGCCTCTGCCTTGCTGTACTTTGGAAGCGAACAGGCCGCCCGCCTTCTGGGCAGCCCCTGCTTACGGCGCCTCTACCATGCCTGGCTGGCAGCAGTGGTCATCTTTGGGCCCCTTCTGCAGTTCCATGTCAACCCTCGGACTATCTTCGCCAGCCACGGCAACTTCTTCAACATGTGAGTCCACTCAAGGCTGTGGGAGCTGGGTCCCTGCACTCTGGGATCCTAGCTCCCTTCTCCAGGCTTCTGTCCTCCTGCCAGTCTGAACACTAAAAATAGGCTAGGAGGTTGAGGAGAAGGTCAGGGGAGGGGGAAGGGAACAGAACCCTGGGGTATAGGGGAAGTCAGGAAAAGGACTAAAGAGGAAATATGTACCCTGGAATGCTGAATGGTCCTCCAAGGAGATGGCAAAGTTTAAATGACTGGGGGCTGTAAAGGGTACGGCAAGGAGAGAACCAGTGGTGATGTGTAGGGTTGGGGAAAGTGCAGTGATGGGAGCACAGACCAGGGTGGGAGATGGCGCTTGGGGTCTCAATAGTCTCCCCTCTTTGCCCACAGAAAATTTGTGAATTCAGCCTGGGGCTGGACATGCACCTTCCTAGGGGGCTTTGTGTTGCTGGTGGTGTTTCTGGCTACACGGCGCGTGGCAGTAACTGCCAGACACCTGAGCCGACTGGTGGTGGGAGCAGCCGTGTGGCGGGGAGCTGGCCGAGCCTTCCTGCTCATCGAGGACCTGACTGGCTCCTGCTTCGAGCCACTGCCCCAGGGTCTGCTGCTCCACGAGCTGCCTGACCGCCGCAGCTGCCTGGCGGCTGGCCACCAGTGGCGGGGCTACACGGTCTCCTCCCACACCTTCCTGCTCACCTTCTGCTGCCTGCTTATGGCAGAGGAAGCAGCTGTGTTCGCCAAGTACCTGGCCCATGGGCTGCCTGCTGGCGCCCCCCTGCGCCTTGTCTTCCTGTTGAACGTGCTGCTGCTGGGCCTTTGGAACTTCTTGCTGCTCTGTACTGTCATCTATTTCCACCAGTACACTCACAAGGTGGTGGGTGCCGCAGTGGGCACCTTCGCCTGGTACCTCACCTATGGCAGCTGGTATCATCAGCCCTGGTCTCCAGGGAGTCCAGGCCATGGGCTCTTCCCCCGTCCCCACTCCAGCCGCAAGCATAACTGAAAGAAATAAAAGCCATCGGGCCTGGCTCTGGCTCCTCTCATCATTTGGTTGGGTCCTTGAAAGGGTGGGAAGAGGGTCTGGTAGTCACTAGGATTTCCCAGCCATTCCTTGCTCTCATCAACCTTGAATGTCCTTCCTTATGCTTGACCTCCATCCCTCCAGCTGTCCTTTCAGTCTCCTAGTTTTTGCAAACTTTAAGCTATCTGGGGACTGAGATATCCAGGAATGGTGCTTCTAACGCAGGTAATGGTGCCCTCAGGTGTGGGCATCATTCTTGCTGAGTAGTTGCTCCATTTCCAGCCTGTTTGATTGTTTTTCCTGCCTTCTCCACTGAATCTCCACTCTCCCTCTTCAGGGGCCTACCTATCTGGGCACTCCTCTCAGGGACTCTTCCTACCCTGTCTTCCCCGTAGGGGGTCTGTATGTGCTCATCTATTTAACAAATGTTTATTGAACTTAGCATAGTTCTATGCCATGTAAATAAAACAAGATTTCTGCTGTTTGGAGGCATATGCGCTAACTGGGGAGGGCAGATAATAGACACACAAATAATAGCAAAACACTTGCACTGCGTTTACTCTGCCAGGCACTTTTCTAAGTGTCTGTAAGTTCTTCATAAAAGTTAACACATACGGCCGGGCGCAGTGGCTCACGCCTATAATCCTAGCACTTTGGGAGGCCGAGGTGGGCAGATCACTTGAGGTCAGGAGTTCAAAACCAGCCTGACCAACATGGTGAAACCCCATCTCTACTAAAAATATAAACAAAAAAAAAATTAGGCATGATGGCAGGCGCCTGTAATCCCAGCTACTTGGGAGGCTGAGTCAGGAGAATCGCTTGAACCTGGGAGGCGGAGGTTGCAACGAGCTGAGGTCGCGCCACTGCACTCCCTCCTGGGCAACAAGAGCGAAACTCTTGTTTCAAAAAAAAAAAACACATTTGGTCCCCACAACAATAAAAGTATGAGGTAAGTTGTACTGATCTTGATTGGAAAAAAAAAATGAGATAGTAGTGTTCCCATTGTGCAGCTGCAAACACTGAGACACAGAGGTTAAGTAACTTGTTCACAATTAATAAACAGAGGAGCCATGATTACAAAGCTAGGCAATATGGGTATATCATCTATCCCCTAAACCAGGAATTAGCAAACTTTGGCTAATTCCTCAAACTTTGGCTAAACCTTCCTGTGGCCAGTTTCTGTATGACCTGCGAGCTAATAATTAAATAATTGTATATATATATGTGTGTGTGTGTGTGTGTGTGTATATATATATATATATATTTTTTTTTTTTGAGGCAGAGACCTGGCGGTGATAGCAGTGTAATCCCAGCACTTTGGGAGGCTGAGGCAAGAGGATCACTTGAGCCCAGGAGTTTGAGACTAGCCTGGGCAAGATAGTGAGACCCTGTCTCTACAAAAACTTTTTAAAAAGAAAAAGGTAAAACGTTGTTTACGTTTTTATTATTATTATTATTATTTTGAGACAGAGTCTCACTCTGTTGCCCAGGCTGGAGTGCAATTTTGGCTCACTGCAACCTCCACTTCCCAGGTTCAAGTGATCTCCTGCCTCAACCTCCCGAGTCGCTGGGATTACAGGCCCCCACCACCACACCTGTCTAGTGTTTGTATTTTTAGTAGGGACAGGGTTTCACCATGTTGGCCAGGCTGGTCTCGAACTCCTGACCTCAAGTGATCTGCCCACTTTGGCCTCCCAAAGTGCTGAGATTACAGGCATGAGCCACTGTGCCCGGCCGTTTTTACATTTTTTAATGGTTGGAAAAGCAAAAGAAAAAGAATATTTTATTACAGGAAAAAATTACATGAAATTCAGTCCAGTGTCTGTAAAGTTTTATTGATCTCACCATACTAATTCATTTACATATGGCAGCTTTCCTGCTACAATGGTAGAGTTGAGTAGACAGACACTGTAAGGCCCATAAAGCCTACAATTTACTATCTGGCTCTTTATAGAAAAAGCTGGCCAGACGCAGTGGCTCATGCCTGTAATCCCAGCACTTTGGGAGGCCGAGGCGGGCGGTTCACGAGGTCAGCATATCGAGTCCATCCTGGCTAACATGGTGAAACCCCATCTCTACTAAAAATACAAAAATAGCCGAGCGTGGTGGGACGCGCCTGTAGTCCCAGCTATTGCGAAGGCTGAAGCAGGAGAATCGCTTGAACCCAGCAGGTGGAGGTTGCAGTAAGCTGAGATCGTGCCACTGCACTCCACCCTGGGCGACAGAGTGAGACTCTGTCCCCCAACACACACACACACACACACACACACACACACACACAGTTTGCTGGTTTAAATCAGTGAATTATCCTGGGGAGAAAAAAAAAAAACCGGGCTAATATCAGAGATAAATGCTATGAATGTACTAAAACAGGCTGATTTGTAATGCATTTGGAGGGAGGTTCCTTATAGAGGATGATGAAAATAGTTGTCTCTGAAGAGGTGACATCTAAACTGAGAACCGAATGACAACACCCAGGGTAAGTGTGTTTTAGACAAAGGGATTATTAGCAAGGGCAAAGGCCCTGAGGCAGGAATGAACATGACACATTTGGGAAACAAATAGCCCGAGTATTTGCAAGTGTAATGAATGAAAGGGCAAGTAGTAGAAAGTGAACTTAAAGGGGAGACAGCTGCAACAGCCTTTTGGATTTCATTCTAAGGTCAACAGGCAGCTGAGAAAGGGTTTTAAGCCAGACAGAGGCATGAACCCGCTGCTCTGTGAGAGTGGGCTGTAGAATGGCATATGCCGCGGTGGTCCAGGAGAGAGCTGGTCCGGGCTTGGATCGGGATGCTGTCGGCTCTGGTGCCGGTGTTGCTACAGGTGCGGAGGATGTCGGCAGAGCCAGAGGCCCACGCTAGCAAGGCTAGGAAAGAGAGGCCAGGTCTTATTCCATCTCTGGGGAAAGACAGAAGAGCCCTAAGTAAGGCTTATCTGTCCCAGGCGGAGCAGGGGAAGAAGAGAGCAGGTGGGGAGCCAGTTGGGAGGCGGAAGGTGGAGGGCGGGGCGCGGAGAGACTGGCTTAGACTAGACGATGGGAGGACCCGGCGTCCTCGGACGGCGGGCGGCGAGTGGCGAGAGGCGGGAGGCGGGAGGCGGGAGGCGGGAGGCGGGAGGCGGGAGGCGGGGACGAGAGGAGGGCGGGGAGGCGGGGACCCGGCCGGCGGGGGTGGGGAGGCTGGAAACTGGCCCTCGCGAGGCAGCCTGTGCGCGCTAGGGGGAGCCGCACCCGCCGCCCTCCTCTGCTGCACTGCACCTCTCCCTCCGGGCTGACCCCGCCTCCTCCAGCCCTCCCCGCCCCACTACCCAGGAAGGCCGTGAGTGGTGCGAGCGCCGCTTTCGCTTTCCCTTCGCGGTGCCCACTCGGTTCCTCGTGCGGCGCTAGGCCCCCCGTCCCGGTCATGGCCACGCTCAGGGTCCAGCCCGAGGCCCAAGCCAAGGTGAGCGCCGCGGGGTCTAGAAAGGGCCCACTGGGGAGGCGTGGCTCGAGCGGCCGGGGGCATCCCCGACCCGCCCCCCAGACTCCCACACAAGTCAGGGGCAGTCCGCCGAGCTGGCGCTCCCGGAGCACCTGCGCCCCGGGGAGGGCGGTGACTGCTGCCTGCGGGGACACGCGAGGCGGCCGTGGTTCTGTGGGGTGAGGTGAAGCGGAGAGCTGGCGTGGAGGGGAACTCCGCTGGCCTGGAGCCGGGGCCACACACAGACTGGATGCGGGACTGCCCCAGCTACCTCGTGGCCTTTCCCTTAGGGAGGGTCCCGGGGCCCACCCCGTCCCTGTCCTGCTCGCAGAGGGCTCTCAGCACCCCTCCTCACACCTGCCAGGCGACCCCAGGGATCTGGTCTCACGTGAACCACTGGCCCTTCACTGCCAGGAATGTTCTCATCCCCCGTATCCAGCCCTAGGGATACCCATTCCACTCTCCGTAGATCCAGGTCTGCAGAGTTCCACTCCTCCACCACCCCAACCCACCCCACAGGCATCCATCTCGCTTTCTTCAGGTCTGGCCTTAGAGGGATCCCCTCCACCCTTCCCCAGGTCAGGCCCTACATAACCCTAAGGGAACTGTCCTCAAATGAACTGGCCTTAAAGCCAAGTTTCTGAAGGGATGCATGTGCCCCACAGGTGGATGTGTTTCGTGAAGACCTCTGTACCAAGGTAAGACATGCCCCATCAGCGGCCCCACCCCTGCCCAACTCCTACTGCTCAACCCTGCCTCACCACCTAGGATGGGCATTTGATGCTGACTCCCATCCTTCTCCATCCCACCTCACACACAGACAGAGAACCTGCTCGGGAGCTATTTCCCCAAGAAGATTTCTGAGCTGGATGCATTTTTAAAGGTACCGCGGCTGGGCAGGGAGCTAGGGAGTAAAGGCCAAGAGAAGGGTCAGGGGCTGTGAGAGTGAGGTGAAAGGAACCCCCTCACCTCCAGCCCTCCTCCCACCCTACACCAGGAGCCAGCTCTCAATGAAGCCAACCTGAGCAATCTGAAGGCCCCGTTGGACATCCCAGTGCCTGATCCAGCCAAGGAGAAAGAGAAAGAGGAACGGAAGAAACAGCAGGAGGCAAGCTGGGAAGACCTGGGAGAAGGGATCCAACCATGGGGGTAATCAACCTTAGTCCTGACTCTCATGAACCCCTCTTTTTCTGCAGAAGGAAGACAAGGATGAAAAGAAGAAGGGGGAGGATGAAGACAAAGGTACTTGAAACCACAATTGTGGGAAGAGACTTGAGTCCCACCCACAGGAGCTCCTCCTAAGGATTTCTTTCTACTCTCCCCTTCAACCCTCACACAGGCTCAATCATGTGACTGACCCATTGCTCACTCTCTAGGTCCTCCCTGTGGCCCAGTGAACTGCAATGAAAAGATCTTGGTCCTTCTGCAGCGCTTGAAGCCTGAGATCAAGGATGTCATTGAGCAGCTCAACCTGGTAGGCTCTCCCCCTTCAACTCTCAGGCTTTAAGTCAAACCATTGTCCTCTTAGTCCCTGCCATTTAGGGCCTGGCACATGCCAGGTTTTAGCAAGAGAGGGCACAGCAAGTGAAACCAGAAGTCCGGGCTCTGAGGCTCAGGAGAGACCTGGCATGCCTCCACCCAGTGTGGGGAGGGAAGCAAGGGAGAATATGAAACGGAATTGGATAGAGGGCTGATGTGGCATTACGCCATTCCCTCTTCCCAGGTCACCACCTGGTTGCAGCTGCAGATACCTCGGATTGAGGATGGTAACAATTTTGGAGTGGCTGTCCAGGTGAGAGTGCTGCCCCACTTCCCTGCTCTTTTCTAGTCCATGCTTCCTTCTACTTTCCCCCTTGCTTTTTTTCCCTAGGAGAAGGTGTTTGAGCTGATGACCAGCCTCCACACCAAGCTAGAAGGCTTCCACACCCAAATCTCTAAGTGAGTGACCACCCATGTACACACTGTCTGTTTTGGGACAGAGACCTCCTTCTTCTACTCCATACACACTTCTCCTTCCACAGGTATTTCTCTGAGCGTGGTGATGCAGTGACTAAAGCAGCCAAGCAGCCCCATGTGGTAGGTGAGGCCCAGGTCAGGGTGCATGAGGGAAGGACTCATGTAAGGTCAGGCCTGACCCGAGCTTCCCACAGGGTGATTATCGGCAGCTGGTGCACGAGCTGGATGAGGCAGAGTACCGGGACATCCGGCTGATGGTCATGGAGATCCGCAATGCTTATGTGAGGAGGCGAGGGCAGGGGTGGGCAGAGGCAGCTTTCCCAGGCCACGCACTCCCTGACCCTGCAGGCTAGGGGTAAAGGGTGACAAAGCGCAGCTTCTCCACAAGGCTAGAAATGGGGCACAGAGCCACTGGAGGCCTCTGACTGACCTCCACTCCTCCCTGGCCCTGTAGGCTGTGTTATATGACATCATCCTGAAGAACTTCGAGAAGCTCAAGAAGCCCAGGGGAGAAACAAAGGGAATGATCTATTGAGAGCCCTCTCTCCCATTCTGGGATGGGTACAGCAGAGACCTTCCTACTTTTTACTGGGGACTCCAGATTTTCCCCAAACTTGCTTCTGTTGAGATTTTTCCCTCATCTTGCCTCCCAGGCACAATAAATATAGTTATACCACTGCCCATCAGCCCAAGTCTCTTTATTGGATCTGGACCCTGCTGGCCCTGGCTCAGGCATTTCCATTTCCATTAGTGGGACCAACCCACTGGGTGATTTGAGTGTTGAGCCACTGGTTGGTCCAGTCCTGCCGGATGTCGTCAAGGTGGCAGTCAAAGTCCACAAGGTGCTGGTGGGCCCGATCTTCCAGTAGAGCTCCCACCATCTGCCGTGACTCTTCCCAGTCCCTCCACATCACTCTGAAATAGCAACCCCCATGGAGGTCAAACAGCAAGTAGTGGGGCCAGACACAGACTTGACAGAGATTGGGTCTAGAGAAAGACCCTTGGGGCAGGGCCAAGGACAGAGGAGACCCAGGAATCTTGGGCTTCTAAGAAGAGAGAGAGGGAGTGGGGTACTCACAAGTTCTTATCCTTAGGGACCCAGCGGAGACCTTGGTTCTCCAGGACGATGACCGGGGGCACACGAGGCTGAGGCACCAGTTTCTGATTATCCAACTGAGTGGACAAAGAAGGGCAAGTGAGAGTTTCAAGGGTCCCCTCACCCTACTTTCTTTTCACCTCCCCACCCAGAAACCCAAGTCTCACCATAATAAGTACTGCATCAGGGAAGAATTCTGCAATTCGCCCAGCAATTTTCAAGGCCAGGGGCCCAGGGCTGTGTAGAGGGAAGATCAGAGGAGTGAGGAGCCAACTGTGGGCAAAACCCATCCATTTGAGCTGGGCCTCCCAGGTCTCATAGATGTGGGCGCAGCTGTGGCCTTTCCCTGTAGGTGGCCTGCGGGGATCGGGCCTGCTGGATGCTTGATGTACGACTGCTTGATGCTTGAGTGCTGTGGGAAACAGGTGCTCAGATACTGCTGGTGAGAGTGGAAACCAAAGGTGGTCTTTTTGGAAGGTAATTTGGCATAACCATCCAAATTGAAACTGTATACATACTACATACTATACATATGCTAACCCAGAAATTCTACTTATAAAGAATTTACGGTAATAATAGGACAATGTCTGTAATAAAACATTGGAAACAACCTCAATGTTTGAAGCATTAAATAAATCATAGTACATCCATATTCAGACTATACAGTTGTTAGGGAAAGGTAGATCTTGCTGTGGAAATGGGATGATGTCAAGTATTTATTAAGTGAGGGAGAAACGCAAATTACAAAACAGTATCTCTAATCTGCTTCATGTATATGATTTATATATATATATAATTGTCTTTTCCTATATATATAAGGAAACTGCCTTATTTTTGAAGTTGCTGGTTGGGATTTCTCTGTTCTTTCAGCACCTGGGGGACACCTCAGTTAAAGCAAGATCAGTCTGTTGGCCAGGAGTGGTGGCTCATGCCTGTAATCCCAGCACTTTGGGAGGCTGAAGCTCGTGGATCACCTGAGGTCAAGTTCTAGACCAGCCTGGCCAACATGGCGAAACCCCATCTCTACTAAAAACAAAAAAATAAAAATAATAATTAAAAAAAGCCAGGCATGGTGGCGCTCATCTGTGATCCCAGCTACTCGAGAGGCTGAGGCAGAAGAATCCTGAATCCAGGAGGTGGAGGTTGCAGTGAGCCGAGATTGCGCCACTGCACTCCAGCCTGGGCGACAGAACGAGACTCCGTCTCAAAAAAAAAAAACACAAAATCAATCTGTTGATACACAGTTGTCCTCCCCGCCGAAACGGCACTCCAGAGCAGGGCTCTGTCCTATTCATCTTTATATTTCCTCACTCCAGTACCCAGCATAGTGCCTGGTGTAAAACCCCTGCTCCTAAGCGTTTGGTGAAGGAAAGATAGAAGGAATGACCTTGGTTCATCTTGTGCGCCCCCCTCCACCCAATGCCCCACGCATCCTCGCCCTCTATTCCTCCAACCCGCAACCCCCCATAATCCTTTCCTTCTTCCTCTGGCTACGCCACTCACCTCTGGTCGTCCACAGCTGCATTGGCATGGTAGTAACCAGCCACCACCAGACCGGCCTGTGCTCCCCACACATCCACCTGTCGTGGGAAAGGGGCCATCAGTAATTAAATTGTGCCGCTGGCTTTGTGGATGCGCACTGCTGCCAAGGGACCGGGGATTAACTTGGGCTGGGGTGTTGGGTGGGTTCGCGGTGGGGGATGGGCATCCAACGGAGGCACCTGGTTGAGGGCGACCTCCAACATGACGGACAGGGCCAGGTGGCTGTGGAAGAGGGGCACACAGTCGGTGAGGCACAGGCATTCTCCGGACCGCGGCGCTGGCGCCAGAAACAGCCCGTTGACTGCGGCGTGTGGGTACCGGGCAGCATGCAGGCACGTCTTCACGTAGGCCAGGGCCGAGATCTCCACCTCCCCCATGGCGAGCGGGGCCTGGCCGGGAAGCAGCAAGCCGGATTAGTGCCGAATTAGGCGAGCCGGTGCCTAGCTCGCGTCCGTGAAGCTCCTTCCAGCGCTTCGGCACCCTCTTTGACCCTTCCCCGTGCCCTCTCACTTCGGTTCGGCGACAACGCTAACTCGACTCGCAGGTAGCCCGCCGGCTCCCGGCGCCCGGGGTCCGGGAGTCCGCCCGAAGCCCAGCCCAGGAGGAGGTCCCGATTGCATCCGAGCCCCGCCTTCCCGAGCCCCTAGCTGGCGGTTGCGACTCAGCGCCTGCCTGGGAGACAGGGCAAGCTGCAGCTCTCTGCAGAACTGGCACCTGAAGTCCCGCCCACGTGGTGCTCCTTGATAGGGCTAAAGGCTTTCAATTTGTCCAATCAGCGGCCGCACCCCAACGTTGCCCCGCCTTTGTCTCCAGCGGACTGGAAAGAACCCACCATTGTGAAGCAAAGAAAATTGCCCGAACTCTTATTGGCTAGGTTCCCCGACTTCCGCTCTCGTTGCTGGTTGGCTTTGCCTGTTAACCTGTGTTGCCCACCACCACCGGCTCCGCGGAGCCCCGGGGATGGAGCGCTAACCCGTAGCCGGGTGTTCCGAAGGGCTGCGGGCAAAGCAGACCGCCTTGCGCCTATTATGGGACGAGTGGATCTGTACTCTAGATCGGCTCTGTCACTAATGATCCGTGTTACCTTCGCGACTGCAGGTTTTCTTGCCCTTGGTTTATCTTTTGCCCATGTTCCTTTAAGGTTTTAATGAGATATGTATGGGGGCAGGCTTCCAGCCTGTCCAGTGCTTCGCAGCACGTTCTTATCTCATATTTTATGACAGGATAAGGCCCTGAATTAAAGAACAATCCCATGGAGTTTATAGCAAGATCACAGCAAAGGAACCCTTGTCTTCAGCCCAGGACTGAATCTTGAAAAGCAGAGATAAAGACAGTGATTGGCTGAAGGGGGTGTAGGGGAGGACAGTAAGAAAAACTTACAGATGAATCTTTCCCATAATGTCCTGCGGTGTATTTCCTTCACCACAATGCCTTGGAAGCATTATTTTTTTCCCTCCCAGCCCTTAAGAAGAATTCCAGGTCAGGAGCAGTGGTTCACGCCTTGCAGTGCCAGCACTTTGTGAGGCCAAGGTGGGTGGATCACCTGAGGTCAGGAGTTCAAGACCAGCCTGGCCAACATAGCAAAACCCCGTCTCTACTAAAAATACAAAAACTTAGCCAGGTGTGGTGGCACACGCCTGTACTCCCAGCTACTCGAGAGGCTGAGGCAGGAGAATTGCTTGAACCCGGGAGACGGAGGTTGCAGTAAGCCAAGATCATGCCATTGTACTCCAACCTGGGCGACAGAGCAAGACTCCATCTCAAAAAAAAAAAAAAAAAAAAAAAAGGAGTCCAATCATTCATCCATAGTTCTCCATAGTTCTCCCAGTGAAACCTCATTCTCCTTCTAGCCTTTTCCTAAACTGATAAGGATTCCTTCTTTCTTCATTCCTGATGTTGGCCACAGAACTTTCCCCTTGTCTATCCAAAGCCTTATTATTCCCATAAGGGCTCTTTGCAAATGCCATCTCTTCCACTAATTCCTGAGACCTCTGGATGAAAATAATACTGTTACATTCCAAAATACAGGTTATCTGCATGGCTGTCATGGCATGTAACAATCCCCACACTGTTCCTTTGGAGGACCTCTTAAGATTACAGTGGGCTGGCTGGGCACAGTGGCTCACGCCTGTAATTCCAGCACTTAGGGAGGCTGAGACGGGCGGATCACGAGGTCAGGAGCTCGAGATCATCCTGGCTAATACGGTGAAACTCCATCTCTACTAAAAATACAAAAAATTAGCGGGGCGTGCTGGCGGGCGCCTGTAATTTCAGCTACTCGGGAGGCTGAGGCAGGAGAATGGCGTGAACCCAGGAGGCAGAGCTTGCAGTGAGCCGAGATCGTGCCACTGCACTCCAGCCTGGGCGACAAAGTGAGACTCCATCTCAAAAAAAAAAAAAAAAGATTACAGTGGGCATCTAAGTCATGACACCCACCCCTTCCCACCACATTCATCTTCAGTCTGTACATAGATGCCACCTCAATAAATGCTTTTTGAATGAATGACTACATGCAGGAAGGGAATCCATACAACATATAGATCATTTATTTTCCTTCTAGTCCTGGGTTCAGTACATAGATGGCTTCTCTTCACCCTTCGGGTTGACAATTTTCTCCAGGTTGCTGCTGATGATATGATAAAGCTCGGCCTGGGAGAAGGCCAGAGTGCAAGAGTCAGGTTCTTAGCCAATCCCCTGCCCGCCCCTACTCATCCACCTCCCCTAAGGCCTTACTCCAGACTCACATAGAAGGCCCTCAGGTCCAGCACCATGGCCCTGAGCTCCCCATAGGCTGCCTCATCTCGCTCATGCACCAAGGCCCGGTAATCCATCTGCAGTGTGGGAGGCAAAGCTGTGTCAGTCCCATGGGAGGCTGGGACATGAGTCTGGTTTCCTTTTATAGGAAACAAGTTAACTTGAGAATGAACCCCTTCTTAGCACCAAGAAATAGGATCCCAAGGGACTGAGCAGAGAAAAGGGTCAAAGTCGTTGAAGCCCTAATTGGTTTTTCTAGGCAATGCTTTTAGCTAAATATTCTACACATTGGGAAAGTCACAAACAAGACAAGGAGGACCTCTTTCTCCACACCTCCTCGTCCCACCTCCAGCTAAAAGGCTGGTGGACTATCCACTCACTACATGAGTCTCCTTGGAGGCCTTGGCCACAGCATCCCCACGTTCTGAGAAGTACCTGCCAGAAGCAAGGAAATACCACAGGAATGAGTGTTCAGGGAGATGTACTCCCTCAGACCCTTCCCAAAGTCTCCCATCATCCTGATGCCTAGCTTTGGGGGTCCCAAAGAAATGCTCCTACTGCCCCCAATGCTGGTCTTCCAGCTGCCCTCACTTGGAAATGGTTGTCTGGAAAGCTTCCACTTTGGTCTTGACGGCATTCACCCTCTCCAGCACCTTCTCCTGTGGTGACACGGGAGGCAAAGACAACACTTCATGTCCTCCCCATTTCATACACTATCTTCCTCCTCCTTCTGGTTCATGTCTAGCTCAACCTCCGAGGCTCTCCCCACTCTAAGTGTCTTCAGTTACCCTTTTCTTACCTGGATTGCTACCCCAAAATCATTTCCATCTTCAATCTTGGGGATCAGGTGCTGGATCCATGTAATCACCTGTGTTAAGAGGGATCATGTAAGAATCATTCAACAAACATACTGAGTTCTTCCTATTATTGTCACTTACTAAAAAATTGTTATATTTAATTGGGTACTTATTACACACCAGCGCTGTGTCATGTATTTATTTCATTTAATCATCACAGCGACCATCAGAGACACATATTTATTGTATCCATTTAACAGATGAAAAAACTGAGTCACAGAATGTCTAAGTGACTTACTTAAGGTTACCAGCTAGGTAACTGATAGAATCATGATTTGAACCTAAGCAGTCTCTCTCTAGGGTCCACTCTTTTAAAACAATTCACTCACTATATCATGCCACCTCTACTATGAACCCGATAGAGCAGTAGGTTCTGAGGTTACAGAGTGGATACTACACAGTCTTTAATTTTGGGGGTACCGTTGTGATAAGAGAGGTCTAACAGAATGAGAACAAAGGAGATCTAAGCCCAAGGCACAGAAGGAAGTTTTCTTTTTCAGGACTAGGTCTCTGTATGAAGGACTTGTATCTATGGAGGAGTCCAGGGCTTCACTTTGTGTATCTTCTCTTTCCACCTCCCCCATTTCCCAGGCTTACCAGAATGCATTTCTCTTTGAGAGTCCAGACTTCTGGCTTAACCAGGGCAAGCAGGGACAGGACTTTCTCATTCCCAGGGAGAAATCCACACTTAGGGACTGTGAGAAAGAGGGGGATTCAGGCCCTTTCTCATCCAGCAGCCAATGTGCCATCTCCCCTTCCCTAGTCACCTCTTATCTCTCTTACCTTCTTTCTTCTCCTGCTTATCTGTTTCCATCTAAGACAAAAAAGGGGGAAAGTAGCTTTGGAAAAGTCACAGAGGTTGAAGGGCTATCATCTCCATTGGGTTTATAGTCCAAGTCCTGCACCCTGAATGCCTCACCTCATCATCCTTGGGTGGAGGGTCTGGGATGGGGATGTCCAGTGGGGCCCGGAGGGAAGTCAGGTCAGCCACATTGAGGGAGTCCTCCTGCACAGAGCTCACTGTCAGGGGCTGCCCAGTCTCTTCCCTTCATCCTAGGTCACAGCCTTCCCTCCATACATCCCACTTGCCCTCTGCCTCCCAACCTAGGCTCATGCCTCACGCCATCCTAATATTCCCAGTCCACTACTTGAAACTATTCTCTGCATGCTGAATCCAGTTGTTAGCTAGAGAGGATGGGCAAAGGGGAGAGAGGACATGGGAAGGGGCAGGAGGGGGCCACACTACTCACTTGCAAGAGCTGATTCAGGTATATGATTTTCTGTGGCAAGAATCTGTAGAGGAATTCCTCAGCCTGTGGGTTACATTGCAAGGGAGGGGAATCACAGAATATGCTCAATGAGATGTCTGACAAATGGAACTGGAAGGGCCTTTGGAAATCACTGGGTCCAAGACTTACAAATGAGGAAACTGAAGACCTGAAAATGAAAGGACTTGCCCAAGCTGGTAAGTGGCAGAACTAAGGTTAGGACTGTGCTATTCCTGCTTTGGGAGCCATGGATTTTTTCCTCCACATCAAAAGAGGGGAGAAGTGCCAGAAGTGGGGAGAGTCATAAGAAAGGTCAGATTAAAGGTAGCTATCAATAATTCCGGGGTTACTTTGGGTGAAGGCTTGGTAAGGGAAGTAGGGTTAAGTCTAGGGTGACTTGGGGGGGGTCATTAGGAGAGGTTGTTATCCTCAAGTATTGGTCTAAGATTCTGGGTCAAATCGCTGAAATCCAGAGACTTACCTCCTGGAAAAGATTCTGCCTGAAGACCTCCACCTACACAGAAAGTAGTACCCGGATGTTGGTTAAGGGTCTGGGTTGTCAAAAGCTTCCACCCACAACAGGGTGCCCTCCAACTGTGGCTCAGGCCTTTCTCACCACAAGCCAGTTTCCCCTGGAAGCTCCTGCTCACTGCAGTCAGAGGGCAGGAATCTGGGAATCCCCGAGAAGTGAAGGCACTAGCGAGATTGGGGGAGTTATCTGGCACTGCTTTGGTCCCCTGAACCACCCAGCTTGGCCTCCCCCCAAGAGGGCTCTATGACCCCTTCCTGGCCTCCGATTCACCATTACCTGTTTGCGGGCTTCCCCGCTCAGGCGCACCCCACACGGCTTGGCCATGCTGCTTCAGTCGCTAGATCTCTGGTCTCCCGGCTAGTAGCCCGGGCTTTCGCTTTCACTCCCCAGGTCCAGGCCCGCCCCCCTCAACCCCGCCCCCTTTCTTCTTTCCGCCTCCCTCCTCCCCCGGCAGGCCGCAAGCAGTAGGTAGCCCCTCAGCCATTCCCAGCCAGTTGCCACTAGGAGAGGCGGTGCTGGCTGGGTCACAAGCCCAGGGGCTGCCCGAGAGAGGGGCTGGGGTGAGTAGGACCGCGGAGACTGGAGCGGGGGCTGTCCCTTGGAGAGGGGCGGGGCTTATAGCTAGGGCCCACGAGAAGTCCAGGGTCGGGGTAAGAGAGGTGGGAGTATCGCAAAGCGGGTATCCAGTGGCGGGGCTCCCCCAAGAAGTCTCGACCGCAAACAGCGGACGGAGAGAGATGAGAGCGAGTAGGAGGGGCAGCCAGAGGGAGCGCCTGGGGTGGAGAAGGGCTAGCCGCCCTTAGAAGGGAGAGGGCAGGGGCTGGGTGAGGGTCTTCCCTCAGCCTTCAGGACAGACCGGAGATGGGGCGGGACTCGCTCAAGAGGGGCTAGGGCCGGCCAGAGTCGGTTCCCCTGCAGGGTGGGACTTCCCCGGTGAGGCCCGGAGCGTAGCGGACTGGTCCAGCTAGAAAAAGGAAGGTTTTGAGCTGAATAGGATAACCCCGCGCCTGGGGCTATCCGGAAGGGGTGGAACCAGACTGGAGGAAGGCGGGGAAGAGCGCTTGACTGAGGGAAGATGCTGGGGCGCATTGAGGGAGGAGCCAGGAGCCATTTGCCTTCTCATTGCTTGGGACCTGGCCCTCCCTCTTGGCCACGCCCCCTGGTTTCGGGACACCCGCTCCCAGCTTAACCTTAAGCCCCGCCCGTTCCTCTGAAATTGGGTCGCTGTCCCGCCCTCTTTCCTAGTACTTCCTGTTCTCGGCTAACCCTGGCGCTGGGCCGGGGGCTGGAGAATGACTGTGGTCTGAGTGACCCGGGGCGGCTACGCGGGCCGGGGTGGGCCTCAAAGCCGGGCACCAGACGGGAGGGGCGGCGCTTGGGCCGCGCGCTGCCCGCGCCGGGTCCCGGCGGGCGGCAAGGCTGGGGCTGACTCCTTTCTCAGGATGCCGGGGGAGGAAGAGGAGCGGGCCTTCCTGGTGGCCCGCGAGGAGCTGGCGAGCGCCCTGAGGAGGGATTCTGGGCAGGCGTTTTCCCTGGAGCAGCTCCGGCCGCTGCTAGCCAGCTCTCTGCCGCCAACCGCCCGCTACCTGCAGCTGGACGCCGCACGCCTGGTCCGCTGCAACGCCCATGGGGAGGTGAGGCCCGGCCCCGCTTGGAAGGGGGCACCAGGGCCTGAGGCCCGGGCTACGCTTACAACTCTCTGCTCTCATTGCTCCCAGCCCCGAAACTACCTCAGTACCCTGTCCACGGCCCTGAACATCCTGGAGAAATATGGCCGCAACCTTCTCAGCCCTCAGCGGCCCCGGTACTGGCGCGGCGTCAAGTTTAATAACCCTGTCTTTCGCAGCACGGTGGATGCTGTGCAGGTGAATCCCCTGGCCTTACGGGAGAGGGGGCTGGGTCTGGGCTGGGGTTTGGCTAGAAAAGGCCTGAGATTGTGCTGAATGGGGAGGGGTCCAGCCCTACTAGGCAGGAAGCCTCCTGGGTGGTGACTGGTTGTGAATGTGTGGCAGGGGGGCCGAGATGTGCTGCGATTATATGGCTATACAGAGGAGCAGCCAGATGGGTTGAGCTTCCCCGAAGGGCAAGAGGAGCCAAATGAGCACCAGGTTGCTACAGTCACACTGGAAGTACTGCTGCTTCGGACAGAGCTCAGCCTGCTATTGCAGGTGAGATGCTCCTCTAGTCTTGATGGACTTATGCACCAGGGCTGGGGAGCCCAGCCTAACTCAAGTAAGTCTGAGGACCCCTGTGCTGCTGAACTATGGGCGTAGTTCAGCATTCTGGGAGCTCCGGGTACTGATTTTCCCTCTGTGAATGTTAAGGGACCAGGGCTTAGAGGGAGGGCTTTGTTCTAGGGGTCTAGGTGGAAACCGTTTTTATCTGTATTATTACAGAATACTCATCCAAGACAGCAGGCACTGGAGCAGCTGTTGGAAGACAAGGTTGAAGATGATGTAAGGAAGGCAGGAAAGGGGCTGGTATACAAAGGGAACCGGAATTGTGGGACTCTGTATCCCTAAACCCTTGTTCATTCCCTGCCCTTTCTTTTTCAGATGCTACAGCTTTCAGAATTTGACCCCCTATTGAGAGAGATTGCTCCTGGCCCCCTCACCACACCCTCTGCCCCAGGTATTATTGGTCCTAAATTGGGGACCAAGTAGGAAGCTATATTGATGGAAATTTGGGATGCTCCTCTGCCTTTTTGGTTATCTTCCTTTGTGTTTGTTTGTTTGTTTTGAGACAGAGTTTTGCTCTTGTTACCCAGGCTGGAGTGCAATGGTGCGATCTCCACTCACCGCAACCTCCGCCTTCCGGGTTCAAGCGATTCTCCTGCCTCAGCCTCCCAGGTAGCTGGGATTACAGGCATGCACCACCACACTCGGCTAATTTTGTATTTTTGGTAGATACAGGGTTTCTCCATGTTGGTCAGGCTGGTCTGGAACTCCCGACCTCAGGTGATCCACCCGCCTCAGCCTCCCAAATTGTTGGGATTACTGGCATGAACCACTGTGTCCGGCCTCTTTGTTTTTTAAAAGAGATTAAAATTGTTTTCTTGGGCCAGATGTGTTAAAAAGTAGTCTTGTGATTTGCCCCCATCCACAGCAGATTCAGATGTAACTTGGTCTTTTTTGGAAAGATGTTCTATCTCTCCTGCTCTCCAGGCTCCACTCCTGGTCCCTGCTTCCTCTGTGGTTCTGCCCCAGGCACACTGCACTGCCCATCCTGTAAACAGGCCCTGTGTCCAGCCTGTGACCACCTGTTCCATGGACACCCATCCCGTGCTCATCACCTCCGCCAGACCCTGCCTGGGGTCCTCCAGGGTACCCACCTAAGCCCCAGGTGAGAGAGTTTCTCTTCTGGGTGAGTGAAATTTAGAGAACTTAATATCACTTGGTTATGGACTACCTGCCAGTTTCTGTGGTAAAGACTGTTTAATAGAGGAGAAGTAGCCAATCAGAACCCTGAAGGAGATAATAGACATATACATCAAACAAGTAGCAATTATAGTAACCCCGGTTGTTATGGTAGTAGGTGGTTTGCAACCTAGTCTGAAGGGTCAGCTGAATCAGGTGGCAATATTTTAAACATCTAGTGTAGGTCAGGCCATGTATTAGCAGTGTCTACTAGGAAGAAGTGAGCTTTAAACTGTCATTTAAATGTTGCATAGGCTATGGGTATAGGAGTGTTCGAGACAGGTACAATGTGTGCAAAGGCCAGAGACATGTGTTGTTACCCAGGAAATGGGGAATGCTTAGAGGTGAGGGATCCAGGCACCAGGTGCCACTTCAGTAGGCCATGTCTGCTTTTCCATTACAGTTTACCTGCCTCAGCCCAACCACGGCCCCAGTCGACCTCCCTGCTGGCACTGGGGGACAGCTCTCTTTCTTCCCCTAATCCTGCAAGTGCTCGTTTGCCCTGGCACTGTGCTGCCTGTGCCATGCTAAATGAGCCTTGGGCAGTGCTCTGTGTGGCCTGTGATCGGCCCCGAGGCTGTAAGGGGTTGGGGTTGGGAACTGAGGGTGCCCAAGGAACTGGAGGCCTAGAACCTGATCTTGCAAGGGGTCGGTGGGCCTGCCAGAGCTGTACCTTTGAGAATGAGGCAGCAGCTGTGCTGTGTTCCATATGTGAGCGACCTCGGCTGGCCCAGCCTCCCAGCCTGGTGGTGGATTCCCGAGATGCTGGCATTTGCCTGCAACCCCTTCAGGTAACCTGTTCCTGGCCTTCCCAGCTCTTTATTGTGTGTTACCTCAAGTCATTCTCTTCTTTTCTATCCCATGTTTTCCTTTACTTCCTCCCAACTCCCTGTATTTCTGTTGTGAACCTCAGCCAGCCAGTCAAAGGGATAATTCTCTCTGCCTTCCCAGCAGGGGGATACTTTGCTGGCATCTGCCCAGAGTCATGTCTGGTACTGTATTCACTGTACCTTCTGCAACTCGAGCCCTGGCTGGGTGTGTGTAATGTGCAACCGGACTAGTAGCCCCATTCCAGTACAACGTGCCCCCCGGCCCTATGCCAGCTCTTTGGAAAAGGGTCCCCCTAAGCTTGGGCCCCCACAACGCCTTAGTGCCTCCCTGCCCAGTTCCTGTGGAGACCCTGGGAAGCAGCGCCAAGACAAGATGCGGGAGGAAGGCCTCCAGCTAGTGAGCATGATCCGGGTAAGGACTGGGCTTGGGATGAGGTAGGGCTGAGCTGGTGTGGGAAAGGAGATGCTGCAGGTGGTTAATAGTTTCTATGAACCTTGTCATTGTTAGCAGCAGCTCCTTGTTACTGAGGCAGTTACCATGCTGTGCACTGATGACATGATCCATATGTCTGAGCTGAGCCACTGTCACCATCTTAGATCAGGCTGAGGGTGGGTGAAGGGTGTGCCCCACCTGATGGGCCTGATGGGCAGGACTGTGCCTTAGGAAGGGGAAGCCGCAGGTGCCTGTCCAGAGGAGATCTTCTCGGCTCTGCAGTACTCGGGCACTGAGGTGCCTCTGCAGTGGTTGCGCTCAGAACTGCCCTACGTGCTGGAGATGGTGGCTGAGCTGGCTGGACAGCAGGACCCTGGGCTGGGTGCCTTTTCCTGTCAGGAGGCCCGGAAAGCCTGGCTGGATCGTCATGGCAACCTTGATGAAGCTGTGGAGGAATGTGTGAGGACCAGGCGAAGGAAGGTATCAGCTGTGCTGGATATGGGATAGGGTCGAGAGTCTGCATCTCTCACATTCTCCCTTGCTTGCTTTCCCACTTCACTCCCTCTCACCACTCCCATCTTGCAGGTGCAGGAGCTCCAGTCTCTAGGCTTTGGGCCTGAGGAGGGGTCTCTCCAGGCATTGTTCCAGCATGGAGGTGATGTGTCACGGGCCCTGACTGAGCTACAGCGCCAACGCCTAGAGCCCTTCCACCAGCGCCTCTGGGACAGTGGCCCTGAGCCCACCCCTTCCTGGGATGGGCCAGACAAGCAGGTGCTGGGAGGAGGCAAGAAACCCAAGGGTCCACCTAGAGGAGCAAGAGGGAGCTGAGGGGAAGGGTCCCTGGAGTCTGACAGCACTTCCCCCCTCCACCTGAATCACATTGCAGAGCCTGGTCAGGCGGCTTTTGGCAGTCTACGCACTCCCCAGCTGGGGCCGGGCAGAGCTGGCGCTGTCATTGCTGCAGGAGACACCCAGGAACTATGAGTTGGGGGACGTGGTAGAAGCTGTAAGGCACAGCCAGGACCGGGCCTTCCTGCGCCGCTTGCTTGCCCAGGAGTGTGCTGTGTGTGGCTGGGCCCTGCCCCACAACCGGGTAAGTCCCTCCCCACAGTACCTGGTCCAAGAATTACTCTATTCTTTTGGACCCCCACCCTACCCCAGTCCCCATCTCTGATCCTGTCTTCTGCTCTTCAGTTGCCCATGTACCCCTGAAGGCTTCTGGGAGGGGGAGGTCAGGAATAGGCTTATCTCCTCCCTTGAAAAAAAATTTCCTATTATGGAAATTTTCAAACATGCAATAGTAGAAAAGTTGTACTACACTGTATAACAAATTCCCATATCCCCCTGCAACCCTTCCAATCCCAGTGTATTCATCATCAAGCTTCAGCAATTGTCAACAAATATGATCAGTCTTTATTTCACATATATACACAGACGGTTATTTTTATATCAAATATCAGGCATAATATAGCTTATAAATGCTTCAGTATATATCTCTAAAATGTAAAACTTTATTTATTTACTTATTTATTTTTTTTTGAGATGGAATTTCAGTCTTGACCCCAGGCTGGAGTACAGTAGCGCAATCTCAGCTCACTGTAACCTCCACCTCCTCCAAGCAGTTCTCCTGCCTCAGCCTCCTGAGTAGCTGGGATTACAGGCGCCTGCCACCACACTCGGCTAATTTTTATATTTTTAGTAGAGACAGTTTTGCCATATTGGCCAGGCTGGTCTCGAACTCTTGACCTCTACAATTATTTTAAAAATACAGAGTAAAACCAAAACAAAACACATACAGAGCCAGTCTAACTGCTCTGACCTAGAGTACGTGGAGGCTTGGGAGCTAAGAAGGGCTTGTTCCTATAAACTGGATATTTGCTGATATTAAAGAATTACTAGGCCGGGCGCAGTGGCTCACGCCTGTAATGCCAGCATTTTGGGAGGCCAAGGCAGGTGGATCACGAGGTCAGGAGATGGAGACCATCCTGGCTGACATGGTGAAACCCTGTCTCTACTAAAAATACAAAAAATTAGCCGAGTGTGGTGGCAGGTGCCTGTAGTCCCAGCTACTCGGGAGGCTGAGGCAGGAGAATGGCATGAACCCAGGAGGTGGAGCTTGCAGGGAGCAGAGATTGCATCACTGCACTCCAGCCTGGGCAACAGAGTGAGATTCTGTCTCAAAAAAAAAAAATTAAAGGCCGGGCGCGGTGGCTCAAGCCTGTAATCCCAGCACTTTGGGAGGCCGAGACGGGCGGATCACGAGGTCAGGAGATCGAGACCATCCTGGCTAACGCGGTGAAACCCCGTCTCTACTAAAAAATACAAAAAAAAAAAAAAAACTAGCCGGGCGCAGTGGTGGGCGCCTGTAGTCCCAGCTACTCGGGAGCCTGAGGCAGGAGAATGGCGTGAACCGGGGAGGCGGAGCTTGCAGTGAGCTGAGATCCGGCCACTGCACTCCAGCCTGGGCGACAGAGCGAGACTCCATCTCAAAAAAAAAAAAAAAAAAATTACTGTTCATTTGTGTGTGTGTGTGTGACAGCGCTACTGTGGATGTGTTTTCAAAAAGAATTTTGCTGGGCATGATGCCTTATGCCTGTAATCCTGGCGCTTTGGGAGTCTGAGGTGGGAGAATTCCTTGAAGCTAGGAGTTAGAGACCAGCATGGGCAACATAATAAGACTCCCATCTCTAAAAAAATAAATAAAGGGCTGGGCGTGGTGGCTAACGCCTGTAATCCCTGCACTTTGGGAGGCCAAGTGGGTTGATCACGAGATCAAGAGATTTAGACCATCCTGGTCAACATGGTGAAACCCCGTCTCTACTAAAAATACAAAAATTAGCCAGGCATGGTGGCGTGTGCCTGTTATCCCAGCTACTCGGGAGGCTGAGGCAGGAGAATCGCTTGAACCTGGGAGGCGGAGGTTGCAGTGAGCCAAGATTGTGCCACTGCACTCCAACCTGGGCAACAGAATGAGATTTCATCTCAAAAAAAAAAAAAAAAGAAATTAAAAATAAGTAAGTAAATAAATAAATAAATAAAGTTGGCCAGGCACAGTGGCTCACACCTGTAATCCTAGCACTTTGGGAGGCCAAGGCGGGTGGACCACCTGAGGTCAGGAGTTTGAAACCAGCCTGACCAACATGGTGAAACCCTGTCTCTACAAAAAATACAAAAATTAGCTGGGCATGGTAGCGGGTGCCTGTAATCCCAGCTACTTGGGAGGCTGAAGCAGGAAAATCTCTTGAACCTGGGAGACAGAGGTTGCAGTGACCCAGGATTGTGCCACGGCACTCCAGTCTGAGCGATGGAGTAAGACTCTGTCTCAAAATCAATTAAATAAATAAATAATTGTAGAATCTACAGGAAGTTTCAAAAATAGTACATAGAGTCCTGTGTACTTTTCACTCACCTTCACCCAGTGATGACTTTATTTTTTTGAGACGGAGTCTCGCTCTGTCACCCTGACTGGAGCGCAGTGGCGCAATTATGGCTCACTGCAACCCCCACCTCCCTGTTCAAGCGATTCCCCTGTCTCAGCCTCCCGAATAGCTGTGATTACAGGCATCTTCTACCACGCCCGGCTAATTTTTTTTTTTTTTTTTTTTTTTTTTTTTTGAGATGGAGTTTTGCTCTTGTTGCCCAGGCTGGAGTGCAATGGTGCGATCTCGGCTCACTGCAGCCTCCGCCTCCCGGGTTCAAGTGATTCTCCTGCCTCAGCCTCCTGAGTAGCTGGGATTACAGGCATGCGCCACCACACCTGCCTAATTTTGTATTTTTAGTAGAGACAGGGTTTCTCAATGTTGGTCAGGCTGGTGTGGAACTCCTGACCTCAGGTGATCCGCCTGCCTCAGCCTCCTAAAGTGCTGGGATTACGGGCACGAGCCATGGTGGCTGGCCTAATTTTTGTATTTTTAGTAGAGACAAGGTTTCGCCATGTTGGCAGGCTGGTCTCGAACTCCTGGCCTCAAGTGATCCGCCCACCTTGGCTTCCCAAAGTACTGGGATTACAGGTGTGAGCCAGCATGCCCGACCCCCAGTGGTGATTTCTTATATAATTATAGTACAATATCAAGACCAAGAAATAGACATTGCTACAACGTTAGCTTTACCATAGGTCTTGTTCATTTTTCACGTGGATGTGCCACTGTGTGTATGTGTGGTTCTGTGCAGTTCTGTCCCATGTATAGATACATATAACCACCACCATAATCAAGATACAGATTGTTTCCTCACCACAGAGGAACTCCCTCATGTACCTCTTTAATTATACCCTTCTGCCACCACTTCTAGTCACCCAGCAACCATGAATCTGTTCTCCACCTCTATAGTTTTGTCATTTCAAGCATGTTACTTGTATATTTAATGGAATATGAATGTTTTTATAGGCACTTTTGTCTTTACCTTAGGTGTCATCATTGTCTATTTTCCTCCACCTGACTGTCTTCAGATGTTTAGGTTGCCTGCCTGGCCCCTGCTGGCACTTGAGGTTGTTAACCCTGCCTAGTTGTTAATTAGAGCCTGATTTCTTAGTAGACACCTGGCCACTGCCTCTTCCCTAGGCTGGCAGCTGTGGCTTCTGACCCCCTCCCTCCAACCCCTCACCCTCCAGATGCAGGCCCTGACTTCCTGTGAGTGCACCATCTGTCCTGACTGCTTCCGCCAGCACTTCACCATCGCCTTGAAGGAGAAGCACATCACAGACATGGTGTGCCCTGCCTGTGGCCGCCCTGACCTCACCGATGACACACAGTTGCTCAGCTACTTCTCTACCCTTGACATCCAGGTACTGCAGCCCCTCTAGGACTCAGGTACCCTGAGCTTTGAATAGCAACCCTCCCACCCACCACCTCTGCATCCTGTCCCCAGCTTCGAGAGAGCCTAGAGCCAGATGCCTATGCGTTGTTCCATAAGAAGCTGACCGAGGGTGTGCTGATGCGGGACCCCAAGTTCTTGTGGTGTGCCCAGGTAAGTGGCCTGCCCAGGGGAGCTACTGTGGAGGGACAGGGGATGGTTCCATGTCAGGCCTTTGATAACTTTATGCTCTTGTACTTACAGTGCTCCTTTGGCTTCATATATGAGCGTGAGCAGCTGGAGGCGACTTGTCCCCAGTGTCACCAGACCTTCTGTGTGCGCTGCAAGCGCCAGGTGAGGCACATTCATCCTTTCAGAAATACTTGCTGAGCTACTGCCAGGTACTGTGTTAGACTCAGGGGAGTTTGTATACTGGAGAGCAAAATATATATGAGCTCTGAGGTCAAAAGAGCTTACAGACTAGTCAGAAAGACTAGGCACAAGGAGAAAGGGAAGAAAGCAGAGGGAGGGAGGAAATCGGGAGAGAAAGGAAAGGGGAGGAGGAAGGAAGGGAAGTAAGCCAGAGGAACTAATTATACATAGGCTTAAGTTCTATGAAGAAAACAAACAGGAATCTGAGATCAGGGTAACAGAGTGGACCTACTTAGGGTAGAGAGGTCAGACAAGTCTTCTCTAAAATGGTTTAAGCTCAGGCCTAAACATTAAAAAGAAGCCAGCCACGCAGAGAGCATTTGGGAGAGAAAGAACAACACATGGAAAGGACCAGAGTCAGAAAAAAGTGTTGGGTGGCTGGAGCCTGGAAAGCAAGGTGGGAGTGGCAGGTGGTCAGAGAGAAGCCAGCTGCCAGGTCTGGAGAGCCCTGGAGGCCAAGTGAGGCAGGTATCCGTCCGCCTTCATTCTGAGAAAAAGCAAGGGTGATACTATCTCATTTATCTTTCGTTTATTTATTTATTTATTTTTAGAGACAAGGACTCACTCACACCCAGGCTGGGGTCCTCTGGTGCAGTCACAGCTCACTATAGCCTCCAACTCCTGGTCTCAAGTGATCCCTCGCCTTAGCCTTCCAAAGTACTGGGATTACAGGCATGAGCCACTATGCCCAACCACATTTATCTTTTAAGAAGTATAATATTTGGCTAGGCACAGTGGCTTCTGCCTGTAATCCCATCACTTTGGGAGGCCATGGTGGGTGGATCACTTGAGGTCGGGAGTTCAAGACCAGCCTGCCCAATATGGTGAAACCCCGTCTCTACTAAAAATACGAAAATTAGCCGGGTATGGTGGCATGTGCCTGTAATCCCAGCTACTCTGGAGGCTGGAGCAGGAGAATCACTTGAACCCAGGAGGTGGAGGCTGCAGTGAGCCGAGATCACGCCATTGCACTCCAGCCTGGGTGACAGAGCGAGACTCCATCTCAAAAAAAAAAAAAAAAAAAAAATTTCATCTGCATCATGTCTGAAACAAAGTGAACACCTGAGACTACCACGGGACCAAAAACACCACCAATACTGTGGAAGCTACCTGACTTACAATTTTGAAGTCCTTTTGACAGCTATGGGGAGAATTGATCCTAGGGGTGCAGGAATGGGAAACAGACTAGTAACCAAGGCAAGCAATTGAGGCAAGGGCTGATAGTGACCTGGAGTAAAGTGGTAGCAGTAGGGATGAAGGAAAAGGGGATAATGTTGAGATGGTCTGTGGGGTGGAAACAAGGCAAAAGGAGTGTGAGGCGGTAGGAGAAAATGAAAGAACCAAGGATGGCCTCTCATTTTTAGATCTGAGCAAATGGTAGGTGGCAGTGACATAAACCAAGCTGGGGACCACTGGATGTGAGTGGAGGGGCTAGGAAGAAGGGCCAGGGGATGGGATAGAGCTCCCACGTGAAGCCTACTTTCCCTCCGGCAGTGGGAGGAGCAGCACCGAGGTCGGAGCTGTGAGGACTTCCAGAACTGGAAACGCATGAATGACCCAGAATACCAGGCCCAGGGCCTAGCAATGTATCTTCAGGAAAACGGCATTGGTAAGGCTGCCCCACTTGGCCTGTTTGCTCAGAAGCCTGTCATTGCCAGCAGCTCTCTTCTTGAGGGCCTTGAGCTGCAGTGGCAGCT
Source organism: Macaca nemestrina (assembly GCF_043159975.1). Lineage (NCBI taxonomy): Eukaryota > Metazoa > Chordata > Mammalia > Primates > Cercopithecidae > Macaca > Macaca nemestrina. Next base: position 84,069,314 of record NC_092131.1, on the reverse strand, counting down.
CCAGCCCTGATCTCTTGTCCTTTGCAGACTGCCCCAAATGCAAGTTCTCGTATGCCCTGGCCCGAGGAGGCTGCATGCACTTTCACTGTACCCAGTGCCGCCACCAGTTCTGCAGCGGCTGCTACAATGCCTTTTATGCCAAGAATGTGAGCCCAGAGAGTTGGCGAAGGGATGGAAGGGTGGGGGCCTCCATTGGGTTTGAGAGGCAGAGGCCATTGAGGAGTGGCCCCGGGGAAGAGAAGAGGTCAATGGGATGTAAAGCACAACTCTCTATCCCCTTACCCTTTGCTTGCTCCTCCAATGTCTCCATCTCCCCTCACCCATACACCCCTCACGCAGGGGTTCCTGAGAGGCCAGGACCCCAACAGTCTCCAACTTCCTCTCTCCCATCTGGGTTTCTGCCAGAAATGTCCAGACCCTAACTGCAGGGTGAAAAAGTCTCTGCACGGCCACCACCCTCGAGACTGTCTCTTCTACCTACGGGACTGGACTGCTCTCCGGCTTCAGAAGCTGCTACAGGTCAGAGGTGGTCAGGAGAGAAGAAGACTGGGCCCAGGGTGGGCAAGAATGGAAAAGACTTCATGCTAGGAAATGCAACAGGGACTGGCATCAAGGGGAATGTAACACCCATCTGTCTCTCCTCCTCAGGACAATAATGTCATGTTTAATACAGAGCCTCCAGCTGGGGCCCGGGCAGTCCCTGGAGGTGAGTGTTAGGACAAGCCTTTGAGAAGAAGAGATGGTGTGCTGGGCTCCCACTGTATGATGGGTAAAGGGGAGGCTTGGGTCTGGGGCCACTTGTTGCACGCCCTTTGGCAAGTTAATTGAGACTCCAGGCCTTGTTTCTTCCGCTGTAAAATAGGGGTAGTATCTACCTTGCAGCTAAGCCACTTTACGTAAGACATCTTTAAAGAACCTGGTACCCAAGAAGGCATTAATACTAATTTTCTTCTCCCATTCCCAAATGATCATAATTCATTAATTAACTCAATGAGTGTTTAATGAGACCTGCTAGTTGCAGGGCACTGTTTTAGATTCCATGAGGGTAACAGAAAGGTGTTACGTGTGGTTCTAACCTCTTTCACTTCCTACAGTGTAGACAGAGGCAAGTCTACAGTCCATACCACCCTGAATGTGACTAATCTTTTCTGATCTTGGAGGCTAAGCAGGTTCGGGCCTAGTTAGTACTTGGATGAGAGATTGGCTGGGAATACCAGGTGCTGTAGGCTTTAAATTTTTTTTAAAAAAAAATAGAGGTGGCCTGCCAGGTGCGGTGGCTCATGCCTGTAATCCCAACACTTTGGGAAGCCAAGGCGGGCGGATCATGAAGTCAGGAGATGGAGACCATCCTGGCTAACACAGTGAAACCCCGTCTCTACTAAAAAATAGAAAAAATTAGCCGGGCGTGGTGGCAGGTGCCTGTAGTCCCAGCTGCTCAGGAGGCTGAGGCAGGAGAATGGCATGAACCTGGGAGGCGGAGCTTGCAATGAGCCAAGATCGCACCACTGCACTCCAGCCTGGGCAACCGTGAGACTCAGTCTCAAAAAAAAAAAAAAGAGGTGGCCAAGCGCAGTGGCTCATGCCTATAATCCCAGCACTTTGGGAGGCCAAGGCAGGTGGATCACCTGAGGTCAGGAGTTCGAGACCAGCCTGGCCAACAAGGTGAAACCCTGTCTGTACTAAAAATACAAAAAAAAATTAGCCAGGTGTGGTGGCAAGCACCTGTAATCCCAGCTACCCGGGTGGCTGAGGCAGGAGAATCGCTTGAACCCGGAAGGAGGCCGAGATTGCAGTGAGCCAAGATTGCGCCATTGCACTCCAGTCCAGCCTGGGCAACAAGGGTGAAACTCCATCTCAAAAAAAAAAAAAAAAAAAAAAACAGAGGTAGCCAGGAGTGGTGGCTCACACCCGTAATCCCAGCACTTTGGGAGGCTAAGGCAAGAGGATTACTTGAGCCCAGGAGTTTGAGACCAGCATGAACAACATAATGAGACCCTGTCTCTATTTAAAAAAAAAAAAGAGGTAAGACCTTCACAGAATAAGTAAGTTAACTAGTCAAGAGATAAATAACAACCAAAAAAAAAAAAGCTATCTCAAGAGGGTATGTGTTTATGAACCAAAAGCCAGCTTGGATAAAAGTAGGGACAAGTTCCTGCCTCTGTATCAGATGGTCTGCCGCTGATGGCACCTCTGAGTACCCACCAGCACCACTGGGAAAGCGGGAGTTGCTGTGCTCAGTCCCTTCCTTGGAGGCTGCCTTCCCTACCTTGTGAGTATCCCAGTTCTGGAGCTTTGTGGTTATTGGCCTCCCAACAGAGGCTCCCTTCTTCCCTCACCTTCAGGTGGCTGCCGAGTAATGGAGCAGAAGGAGGTTCCCAATGGGCTCAGGGATGAAGCTTGTGGCAAGGAAACTCCAGCTGGCTATGCTGGCCTGTGCCAGTGAGTGTCAGCAGGACATGGGCATGGTGTTGGGCGGTGGGTAGAAGTGGTGAGGGCATGCCCAGGCAGTAAAGTGGGTCCCTAGGAGCAGTAGGTCTCGCAGTGGGTAGAAGGGAGGAGGCTTTCTGGGCAAGGGCATGGATAGATAGTAGCATGCAGTGTGGGCACAGGCAGGGGTTGTTAATCTTGTTCATCTAAGTGTCTCAGAGCCCAGCTATGTTGACACACTCAGTTAATATTAGTCAACAGAACAAATATTCTGCTCCCTTTTCTCCCCAGGGCACACTACAAAGAGTATCTTGTGAGCCTCATCAATGCCCACTCTCTGGACCCAGCCACCCTGTATGAGGTGGAAGAACTGGAGACAGCCACTGAGCGCTACCTACACGTACGCCCCCAGCCTTTGGCTGGAGAGGATCCCCCTGCCTACCAGGCCCGCTTGTTACAGGTATAGCCTCCACCCAGCCTCACCTCTGACCCCACCCTACAGAAGTCACCTGGTGCAGGCTGTGTCTGAGCTCCAGGCTCCTAATATCATTACCTTCTCTCTCCTGCAGAAGCTGACAGAAGAGGTACCCTTGGGACAGAGTATCCCCCGCAGGAGGAAGTAGCTGAGAGTAAGGGTCCCGATGAGGGTCCCATGGCCTACTCCCTCAGGAACAGCTCCAGCACCAATAAAGAGGCATCTTACCACCCAGGCTTCTTGGTGGTCCTTCTTCCTGGTGCCACCATCTAGGGGCACCAGGGAAAGAGTGGGGTGAACAGAGCTTTGCTGAAAAGGGCCCCCTGCAACCTAGTGCCTGACCCTCCCTGGACTCAGGACCAGGAAGGAGTTGACACCCTGGATGGTCAAGGGAGGCCCTCCCCATCCAGCCACGTGGCCTGGGCTCCCTCCCTCCCTGCCTCCTTTCTTCCTTTCATCGAATTCGACGGGTATTTGAAGTCACCCAGTATGTATCAGGTGGGCACTGTAGGGGAACACAGATGCACAGGTGTACACAGCAATCCAGAGGTCCCAAGCCTGACTCCAGGAAACTGGCCTCCCTGGGGAAGCCGCAGTGTCACCCAGAGAAGGTCAGATACAAGCAAGAGTATCTGAGGGAGGAAGGGGAATGAGCCAGGATGGAGCTGAGCCGGTAGAGCAGGGCCCCCCTGCTGCGACAGTGGCATCCTGATAGTGAGATGCTTAGATGCTGCTGCCCCCTGGTGGCCACCAGTTCCCTGCAACTCTGAGACCACGTGATTTCTGGGAAAAGGCCCTCCCTGGAGGAGAACCGAAACTTAGGGTGGGGACTGTAGAAAGGGGTGGAGAGATCAGCCGCCCAGCCAGGAGTTAAGCTGAGGTCGTCTGAGCCCTGCGACAGCCTGGACAGCAACTCAGGTAAGATCAGCCAAGAATGGGAGTCAGCCTGGGATCTAGAGCTAGAAAGTCCAGCCAGATTGGGGGTAGGGGGTTCTAGGGGTCCCTCTGCTAGACTGCGGGATAGACAGAAGACCTCTAAGTCAGGAAGTAGGAGATTCAGCCTGAGAATAAGACTGACAAAGGCCAGCACCTCAGACTCTTGTAGGCAAAGGTCAGAAGGACCTCCTGCTGGATTGTTCAGGGAAGAAGGCTCATTGCCCCAGCCTCAGTGGACCATTTGTTTCCTTGCCATCTGGCCCTGCCCACTTGTGCTGCAGCTCCACCCCCACCCCTGCTTCCTGCCCCACCTACTCCTGGGGATGGCAGAGGGGTGGGGGTCAGAGGCTAGGTTGTGTAGGCTGTGGGGCAGTGGGTGAAGGGCCTGATGCATCTCAGCAGAGCCTGCCTCTGCTGATGCTCGGGAATCTAGACAGGGCCTCTCACCAGGAATGATCACCAAAGGAATTACTTCCTAAACAATACATTTCTGAAAAGTCCTAAAATTAAGACCAATGCCCAAGGTTTCCTTCCAGGTATCACAGCTTAGAATGCTAAAAACAATGTTTGGGTTTTTGTTTTGTTTTTGTTTTTTGTCATTGCTAGTGATGGCAGAAAGGAAACAATTCTGTCTCATAGAGTGTTGAAATGTGTCTAGAGCTAAAAGAAAATGGATGGGATCTCTGGGACCTGTTGCCAGAATCTAGTCTCAATGGCCAGGGTCTCAGGAGATGTTCCCTCCCAAAGTGTCAGTTCTGACGCTTCCTGCTCCTCTTATCCCCCAGGATGGCATCAGGCAGGGCACGCTGTACCCGAAAACTCCGGAACTGGGTGGTGGAGCAAGTGGAGAGCGGGCAGTTCCCCGGAGTGTGCTGGGATGATACAGCTAAGACCATGTTCCGGATTCCCTGGAAGCATGCAGGCAAGCAGGACTTCCGAGAGGACCAGGATGCTGCCTTCTTCAAGGTGAAAGGGCTTGGAAACCACTGTTCCTCTGCGTGAGGGATGGTGTATACACTGGTACACTCACCCTCGAGCACTTGCGTCTACCTGGGTTTCAGACAAGGGAGACATTGGAGAGGAAAACTAGCTGCATCATTTGCAGAGTCCAGTACAAAATGAAAATGTGGAGGCCTTGTTCAAAAATTCTGGGGATTTTGGCCAGGCGCAGTGGCTCACGCCTGTAATCCCAGCACTTTGGGAGGCCGAGGTGGGTGGATCACGAGGTCAAGAGATCAAGACCATCCTGGCCAACATGGTGAAACCCCGTCTCTACTAAAAATACAAAAATTAGCTGGGCCTGGCGGCGCATGCCTGTAGTCCCAGCTACTCAGGAGGCTGAGGCAGGAGAATTGCTTGAACCAGGGAGGCAGAGGCTGTAGTGAGCCGAGATCGTACCACTGCACTCCAGCCTGGCGACAGAGTGAGACTCTGTCTCAAAAAAAAAAAAAAAAAATTCTGGGGATTTCAAGATGGCAACACAGAGCACAGACCCTGCATGATCCCTTCTGAGCTTAGAGCTGCACGCCCATAAAGCCAGTCCTGTTGGAGGGGCAGCTGGAGCCTGTAACACACTGCCTCTTTTTCCCTTGCTTTCTTTCCTAGGCCTGGGCAATATTTAAGGGAAAGTATAAGGAAGGGGACACAGGAGGCCCCGCTGTCTGGAAGACTCGCCTGCGCTGTGCACTCAACAAGAGTACCGAATTTGAGGAGGTTCCTAAGAGGGGCCGCATGGATGTTGCTGAGCCCTACAAGGTGTATCGGCTGCTGCCACCAGGAACCTTCTCTGGTGGGTTTCCCCTTGCCCAACCACTCCTAGACTCAGCAGACTGGGGAGGAAGGATAGATGTGCGGGCTTCCCCCAGGCTTCTCATAGCTCTGCCTTGTCCGTGCCCTTGGGGGCTGCTACCCAGGTTTCCCTTCCTAGGCTTGCGCATTCTTCACTGCCTCAGACCTCTCCCTTACCCTCTGTCCCTGCTCAAGACCCTGACCTTTCTGTCTCCCTCAACAATTCCACAGGCCAGCCAGGGACTCAGAAATCACCATCAAAGCGACAGCACAGTTCTGTGTCCTCTGAGAGGAAGGAGGAAGAGGGTGCCATGCAGAACTGCACACTCAGTCCCTCTGTATTCCAGGAATCCCTCAATAATGTAAGAGATGGAAAGGGAACTGGGCGGGCCTGAGGGCAGGACAGTAACTAGAGGGAGAGGTGGGCCAATGAAAGACACTGTGTCTTGGGAGGCCGAGGCGGGCAGATCACCTGAGGTCAGGAGTTCAAAACCAGCCTTGACCAACATGGTGAAACCCCGTCTCTACTAAAAATACAAAAATTAGCTGGGTGTTGTGGCATCTGCCTGTAATCCCAGCTACTCAGGAGGCTGAGGCAGGAGAATCGCTTGAACCCAGGAGGCGGAGGTTGCAGTGAGCCGAGATTGCCCCATTGCACTCCAGCCTGGGCAACAAGAACAAAACTCTGTCTCAAAAAAAGAAAAAAAAAAAAAAAGACACTGTGTCTGCAGGAGGAGGAGGAGGTCAGTGGGGGAGCACTCCATTCAGACATCGGGAGCAGCAGCAGCAGCAGCCCTGAGCCACAGGAAGGTACCACCTGCCCTGCCTCTTGTGTTGTCCCCCATGCCACACCCTCTGGCCCAAGACTCCCCAGTCCCACTCTGAATGACCAGTGCCTTTGCTTCCCTTCCAGGTACAGACACAACTGAGGCCCCCTTTCAAGGGGATCAGAGGTCCCTGGAGTTTCTGCTTCCTCCAGAGCCAGGTACATGGCATTTCTGACTTTCTCCTGTGCCCTGTGCCCCGAGGTCTTCCACCTTTGACTGTGCATGCATTATCTAGTCAGTCAGGGCTTACAGCAAACTGTGCCCACATTACCATAGCCCAAGGCACTGGTTTCTAGGTGGCGAGAATTCCACATGCCTGGCCAGACTCCAAAAAGCTTGCTTCCCAAAAATATCACCCTATACACTCTCCTGGAAATCTACATTGAGACGTTGATTTCATTGGGCCAAACAGAGGCCCAATCTCAAGGGACCTTCTAGTAAACTACAAGCCCCTGGTCATTAAACCCTGAGGCCTCATGGTCAATCACATACTAGCTACTTGCCTGAGTGACAGGAAAACCTGAGAAGTCCCCTGGCTGGTGCAGGGAGGGAAGGTGGAGCTATTCCCCTGGGGAGGGGCTGCTGCCAACCTGCATGCTCCTCCAGCACCAAGTAGGGCTGTTCTATTCCCCAGACTACTCACTGCTGCTCACCTTCATCTACAACGGGCGTGTGGTGGGCGAGGCCCAGGTGCAAAGCCTGGATTGCCGCCTTGTGGCTGAGCCCTCAGGCTCTGAGAGCAGCATGGAGCAGGTGCTGTTCCCCAAGCCTGGCCCACTGGAGCCCACGCAGCGCCTGCTGAGCCAGCTTGAGAGGGGCATCCTGGTGGCCAGCAACCCCCGAGGCCTCTTCGTGCAGCGCCTTTGCCCCATCCCCATCTTCTGGAATGCACCCCAGGCTCCACCTGGGCCAGGCCCACATCTGCTGCCCAGCAACGAGTGTGTGGAGCTCTTCAGAACCGCCTACTTCTGCAGAGGTGAGGCTGCTCTCTCTGGGCACCTGAGCTCCCACCCCCTACCTCTTAGTACCCCCTGGGCCCAACTTGGTGGGTCCTGCCACTTCCCTATCTGCCAGCAGATCCTCCATGTAGCCTATGCATGGCACTCCTGCACTTGTGTGGTGCACATCCTGTGTGGCCATATGCCCAGCCTGGCAGCTACCTGGCAGCTCTCCTCCAGCCAAGACAATGGAAGAGGTGGTTCAGGTAGAGCCCAGCACAAGAGTGTCGTATCTTGAAGAACACCATCACAGTGAAGCATGCAGTCACTATGTGAAGGTGCACAGAAGAATTGGCACAGAGATTTTGAGCTTCATGGCCTTCTATATACACAGATTTGGGAGAGCTGGCACACATCACACACTCTGGCCCTGGCTGCACTGTCTCTACTACAGTCCAGGCATGCCTTAGGGTTGCGCTTCTCTCCCATCCAATTCCAGCTCCTACTCAATTCTAAACCTGACCTTAAGAGTGGGACCAGGTGTACACGGGTGCAGAGTGTGGGTGTTCCCAGCACCATGGGTACCCTAGCACTGGAAGGGTGTGAGCAAGCAGCAAAGGTCTGGGCACATCTGTGTTAGCAGCCAGGGCTGCTGCCCGGGAGGACTCTAAACTCTCCCAGCAGAGAGCTTTTTCAGCTGTGCAGTGATCTACTTCTAAGCACTTATTTGAGGCAGGGGCACCCTTTCCCTATTTGCACACGGGTGAGTAGCATTTAGTTCCAAGTACTTCTGACCTTGCAGCTCCTGCTGTGGCAGGACCCCCTCCTACCTCTCTCCATCATGGGTTTCTCACTATTGCCTCCCTGCCTGTGGCCCTCTCTTCTTTTTGAAATTCTTCCAACCCTTGACCCTTTCTCTTTCAGACTTGGCCAAGTACTTCCAGGGCCTAGGCCCCCCACCGAAGTTCCAAGTAACACTGAATTTCTGGGAAGAGAGCCGTGGCCCCAGCCATACTCCACAGAATCTTATCACAGTGAAGGTGAGCTCAGAGCAGGGGCAGAGTACCCATCTAATGAGAGCGGGGGCAGTGGTACTTCAGGAGGCAAAGGGGGTTTCCTAGTGGGGAAGGAGCTCCTGGGGGTGGTGTCTGTCCCTGATGCACTCACTAAGACACTCTTCTCCATCTCTTCCAATACAGATGGAGCAGGCCTTTGCCCGATACTTGCTGGAGGAGACTCCAGAGCAGCAGGCAGCCATTCTGTCCCTGGTGTAGAGCGTGGGGTACCCATCTTCCACCTCACCTCTTTGTTCTTCCTGTCTCCTTTGAAATAGACTAATTCTTCACACGATTGACCTGTCCTCTTTGTGATAAGTCTCAATAGTTGTCTGTGATAATTGTATCCTGAAAATCCTCGCACACACTGGCTGGTGGAGCACTCAAGGCTAATTTTTTTTCCTTTTTTTTTTTTTAATTTTGACATATACACCCTCTTTCATCTGTAAGGGACTGGGAAATTCCAAATGGTGTGAACCCAGGGGGCCTCTCCCTCTTCCCTGACCTCCCAACTCTAAAGACAAGCACTGCCGGGCGCGGTGGCTCACGCCTGTAATCCCAGCACTTTGGGAGGCCAAGACGGGCGGATCACGAGGTTAGGAGATTGAGACCATCCTGGCTAACATGGCGAAACCCCGTCTCTACTAAAAAATACAAAAAACTAGCCGGGCGAGGTGGCGGGCGTCTGTAGTCCCAGCTACTCAGGAGGCTGAGGCAGGAGAATGGCGTGAACCTGGGAGGCGGAGTTTGCAGTGAGCTGAGATCCGGCCTCTGCACTCCAGCCTGGGCGACAGAGCGAGACTCCATCTCAAAAAAAAAAAAAAAAAAGACAAGCACTTTATATTTTCCTCTTAGATATTCACTAAGGATTTAAAATAAAATTTTATTGAAAGAGGAATCAGTATCTGATTTTCTGGGAGAAGAAGGTAGCAGTGGTCACAGATAGAGATGTAAACTTAAGAGTGGGGCACTGGGGTTCTCTTCCTGCTGACATCTCCAGCCTTTTTCCTCTCCTCTGCCCACAGGTTCTGGCTAATATGCTATCTGGGCCCTGTGGGTCCTGGGCCTGGCACTCTACAGAGGTAACCTCTGGGCAGACAAGATTAGGGAGTGGGTTGGGATAGGCCATCGAAAGGGGCATCAAGCCTTCAGCCAGGCACTATAGCCACCAACTTCACATGGTAAAGTCTGGGCTTCATAGTTCTTGCTAGAAGGCCTCAACATCGGGCCTGAGGTTAGACTGGAGGTCTAAATGAAGAGGAGACACTTGAAGGTGACCTGAAACTATGGTCTAGAGGCCCTGGGGCCTGAGAACAGAGGAGTCAGAGCGCAGAGTTGCTAAACCTGTACCTGTTGTTACTGGCACCTCTTCCTCCAGCACAAATTTCACCGTCACCCCAGCAGGGTACTCCCAAACTGGATTCCTTGCTCTATCTAAGCCCCATAAAAGACACTCTGGCTGGCTGGGTGCAGTGGCTCACGCCTATAATCCCAGCACTTTGGGAGGCCAAGGTGGGTGGATCACTTGAGATCAGGAGTTTGAGACCAGCCTGGCCAACATGGTGAAACCTCATCTTCTAAAAATACAAAAATTAGCCAGGCATGGTGGCGGGCACCTGTAATCTCAGCTACTTGGGAGGCTGAGGCAGGAGAATCACTTGAATCTGGGAGGCAGAGGTTGCAGTGAGCCAAGATTGTGCTATTGTACTCCAGCCTTGGCAACGAGCAAGACTGTATCTCAAGAAAAAAAAAAAAAAGGCACTCCGGCCTAGACTGCCATGTCACAAACATGCTGTTCCTGAGACTTGAGGGCTCCAAATTGGCTGACACTCCTTTCCCTTTCCCCTGTGTTCATTTTACTACCAAACTGGAAGGTTTTTCCTTCACCACAAGGCCACCTGTCACCTACTTTTTTGTACACTCACTTCCAGCAAACTAGTTCCAACCCAGGCCACAGCCTTCAGCTTCCTTCTTCCTGCATATGACACCAGCTTAGCTTTCCAGACTTCCTCCTGTCATTTCACTCTTCAGCCCTCAATGGCTCATACACATGATCAAATCTGGATGCCTAAGTCCTCCTAGGACCTTCTTGTTGCCTCATTTGGCAAGCTTCGGTGCTGCCTTTGAGCCTCCCTGCCTCCATGGACCTCCCTTCTTCCCTTCAGTCTTGTCCATCATCCCCCTGGGAAGCCAAGTGCCCAGACAGGCTCTGCACTAGCAGTAAAGAAATGAGGTACTGAGTGCAGACTTGTACAATCCCTGTTGTGCCCTCAATGTGATGCAATGTGATGAAATCCCTCCTGGACCTTCTTTGTACAAGGTCTAAATTATCTCCTTGACTTCCATTTTATTTTAATTCTTTTAATTAAAAAAAAAAATTTGGCTGGCCATTGAGGCTCATGCCTGTAATCCCAGTAATTTGAGAGGCCGAGGCGGGTGGATCACCTGAGGTCAGGAGTTTGAGACCAGGATGGCCAACATGGTGAAACCCTGTCTCTACTAAAAATACAAAAAATTAGCCAGGCGTGGTGGTGGACACCTGTAATCCCAGCTACTTGGGAGCCTGAGGCAGGAGAATCGCTTAAACCCAGGAGGTGGAGGTTGCAGTAAGCCGAGATCGCACCACTGCACTTGAGCCTGGGCAACAAGAGCAAAACTCCGTCTCAAAGAAAAAAAAAATCCTTTTTCAGCTGGGCGCGGTGGTTTACACCTGTAATCCTGGCACTTTGGGAGATCGAAATGAGAAGACTGCCTTAGCCCAGGAGTTTGAGACTAGCCTGGGTGACATAGTGAAAACCTACCTCTACAAAAAAATTCTTTTTTTCTTTTTTTTTTCTTTTTGAGACAGAGTCTCACTCTGTCGCCCAGGCTGGAGTACAGTAGTGCAATCTTGGCTCACTGCAACCTCCACCTCCTGGGTTCAAGTGATCCTCCTGCCTCAGCCTCCTGAGTATCTGGGATTACAGGTGCACGCCATGATGCCAGGCTAATTTTTGTATGTTTAGTGGCAGAGTTTCACCATGTTGGCCAGGCTAGTCTTGAACTCCTGACTTCAGGTGATCTGCCCACCTCAGCTTCCCAAAGTGTTGGGATTACAGGTGTGAGCCACTGTGCCTGGCTCCCCAAAATTCTTTTTTTTTTTTTTTTTTTTTTTTTTTTGAGACGGAGTCTCGCTCTGTCGCCCAGGCTGGAGTGCAGTGGCGCAATCTCGGCTCACTGCAAGCTCCGCCTCCCGGGTTCACGCCATTCTCCTGCCTCAGCCTCCTGAGTAGCTGGGACTACAGGCGCCCACAACCGCGCCCGGCTAATTTTTTGTATTTTTAGTAGAGAAGGGGTTTCACCGTGGTCTCGATCTCCTGACCTTGTGATCCGCCCGCCTCGGCCTCCCAAAGTGCTGGGATTACAGGCGTGAGCCACCGCGCCCAGCCCCCCAAAATTCTTAAAAATTAGCCAGGGGAGGCCAAGCACGGTGGCTCACACCTGTAATCATTGCACTTTGGAAGGCCGAGGTGGGTGGATCACTTGGGGTCAGAAGTTCGAGATCAGCCTGACCAACATGGTGAAACCCCATCTCTACTAAAAATATTTTTAAAATTAGCTGTGCATGGCGGCACATGCCTGTAATCCCAGCTACTTGGGAGGCTGAGGCAGGAGAATCGCTTGGACCCAGGAGGCAGAGGTTGCAGTGAGCCAATATCGTGCCATTGCATTCCAAGCCTGGGCAACAAGAACGAAACTCCATCTCAAAAAAAAAAAGTGAAAAAAAAAAAAAGAAGCCAGGTGTGGTGGTGTGTGCCTATAGTCCCAGTCACTCGCCTCCCAAACTGCTGGGATTACAGGTGTAAGCTACCATACCTGGCCTCCTTCCGTTTTCTATCATACCCCACATCCAATTCATCAGCAAATCCTGTCGCTATTCCTTCAATATGTATCCAGGGTCTGACCACTTCTCTCTGTTTCCATCAGCAACACTTTGGAACAAACTACCACCATCTCTCATATCTTCTCTGCTTCCTTCACATCTGTTTCCACTCGTGTCTACCTTAAGCTATTCTCAACACAGTAGAGATCCTTTTCACATACAATTCTGATCATGTCACTCCTCTGCTCAGAACCTTTCATTGGGTCCCAAATCACCCAGGGTAAAAGCCCAAATGCCCATAACGACCTCTGAGGTCCTGTGATGTGACCCTGCCCTCCTCTTTCTCTTGCCCCTTGCCAGTCTTCCCCTGCCGCTTTGCTTCAGGCTCCTTGAACCCACCAAACACATTTCTACCTCAGGATCTTTGCAGTTGCCAGTTCTTTTGTCTAAATTACTCTTCCTTCAAGTAAGCACATGACTTACCCACTTTCTTCAAATCGTATCTCTTAAGAGAGGGGGCAAGACTTCCCTGAAATACCCTCCCTAAATAGCAGTCGTCATTATTCTATCCTCCTATGCTGCCTCATTTTCTTCATAGCACTTACGGCCACTTCATGTATTTCTTTTTTTCTTTCTTTCTTTTTTTTTTTTTTTTTTTTTTTTTTGAGACGGAGTCTCGCTCTGTCGCCCAGGCTGGAGTGCAGTGGCGCGATCTCGGCTCACTGCAAGCTCCACCTCCCGGGTTCACGCCATTCTCCCGCCTCAGCCTCCGAGTAGCTGGGACTACAGGCGCCCGCCACCACGCCCGGCTAGTTTTTTGTATTTTTAGTAGAGACGGGGTTTCACCATGTTAGCCACGATGGTCTCGATCTCCTGACCTCGTGATCCACCCGCCTCGGCCTCCCAAAGTGCTGGGATTACAGGCTTGAGCCACGGCGCCCGGCCTTTCTTTTTTTTAAAAAACAGAATCACCCACGCTGGAGCACAGTAGTGTGATCATGGCTCACTGCAGCCTCGACCTTTGGCTAAATCGATCCTCTTATCTCAGCCTTCTAAGTAGCTGTGAGTATAGGCATGTAATTTGAGAGGCTGAGGTGGGTGTCACTTGAGGTCAGGAGTTTGAGACCAGCCTGGCCAACATGGTGAAACTCTGTCTCTACTAAAAATACAAAAAAATTAGCTGGGCGTAGTGGCACATGCCTGTAGTCCCAGCTACCCAGGAGGCTTAGGGAGGAGAATTGCTTGAACCCAGGAGGCAGAGATTGCAGTGAACTGAGATGGTCCATTGTACTCCAGCCTGGGCGACAAGAGCAAAACTCCATCTCAGAAAGAAAAAAAAAAAAGCTCCCAAATTGAAGGGAACTGTAAGAAGATAAGGTCAGCTCAGCTGCAGTAAGAGATAAGTCTTAGGAAGAAGTATGCCCTGCAGTCAAGGCAGAGAAGGGCATTCTAGGCCAAAGAAATGGCTGTGCAAAGGTAGGAGGCATAGAGACAAGGGTTATTTGTTATTACAACCATACCTCTTAAATTTACACAAACAATTGTTTGAGAATATGGCTTTTCCAGGCTGGGAAGTATGTGCTGCATCCAACAAAGCTAAAGTCTATTTCAGCCAGGAGAACACTGGCAGGTGGGAAAGGACCACGTGGTGTGCCCATAACCTAAGTTGTTCAGATTTAGGAAGTGACCCCAGTAAGTCCTTTTGGAGTTTCGTGTAAGATTGACTTCTTCAGCTGGGGGCGGTGGCTCACACCTGCAATCCCAACACTTTGGGAGGCCAAGGCAGGCAGATCACCTGAGGTCAGGAGTTCGAGACCAGCCTGACCAATATGGTGAAACCCCTGTCTCTACTAAAAAATACAAAATCTGGCCGGGGGTGGTGGTGGGTGCCTGTAATCCCAGCTACTCGGGAGGCTCAGGCAGGAGAATCCCTTGCACTGGGGAGGCGGAGGTTGCAGTGAGCTGAGACTGCGCCATTGCACTCCAGCCTGGGTGACAGAGTGAAACTCCATCTCAAAAAGAAAAGAAACAGCCTGACCAACATAGTGAAACCCCGTTTCTTCTAAAAATACAAAAATTAACTGGGTGTGGTGGAGGGTGCCTGTAATCCCAGCTACTCGGGAGGCTGAGACATGAGAATCGCTTGAACCTGAGGGGATGGGGGGCAGAGGATGCAGTGTGCCGAGATTGCAGAGATAGCGCCACTGCACTCCAGCCTAGGCAACAGTGAGAGACTCCATCTCAAAACAAAACAAAACAAAACAAAAACGATTGACTTCTTCCTCATTGACCTGTGGGGGCTCCAAGACTATCATCTCACATCTTTTTTTTTTTTTTTTTTTTTTGAGATGGAGTCTTGCTCTCTTGCCCAGGCTGGAGTGCAGTGGCACAATCTCGGCTCACTGCAACCTCCGCCTCCCAGGTTCAAGCATTCTCCTGCCTCAGCCTCCTGAGTAGCTGGGATTACAGGCTTGTGCCACCACGAGCAGCTAATTTTGTATTTTTAGTAGAGACGGGGTTTCACCATGTTGATCAGGCTGGTCTCGAACTCCTGACCTCATGATCCGCCCTCTGAGCCTCCCAAAGTGCTAGGATTACAGGCGTGAGCCACCGCTCCAGGCCTCATCTCACATCTTTCTACCTCTGCAGCACACGACACGCCCCAGTTGGAAACAAAGTAGGAGTTTGTGGACTGGGGGGAGGGCGGGGTCTAATCTCAGGTCAGGCGCGTTGCAAGGTACATCTTGGCACCCGGAAGAGACCCAGCACAGTTGCCCCCGACGTGACCCGACCTCCCCTACCAATTGAGGCGCCCTTGTTGCCAGGCTAGAGGCGAGCGGCGGGGATGCGCTCATTGGTCAAGGAAGGAGCGCCTGTTACTAGAGGCGAGAACCAGAGCCCATTGGTCAGAACACCTCACAATGGACCCCAGCGGCACGCAGAGTCCTTATGATTGGTTTGCTGGCTGCCTCGGGAGACCCTGTTGCCTGGAGCCTAGGCTACTTGGCGCTCCCGACCCGACCCCTGTTCCCCATTGGCTGTCCTGGCAAAAGCCGCCATCTAATGAGGAGCGAGGTGCGGGGCTCCGGAGCGCGCGCTTCCCGCGGTGCCATCTAGTCCTGCGGGAGGCATCCCGGGCCCACACCGCGGCCGCCCAAGCCAGTGAAAGTCCCAGGGGCCTGATATCGCTCCCAGCGCTCGAGGACCGAGGCCTGCTGTGGAGGACACCGTGCTCCCTCGGGACCTGTTTTGGATTCCGGCCCGGGCGTCCCCTTGGAGCTCTGCATCTCCAACCTGGAACCCAACCCAGAAGGCTCAAGTTCGACGCATCACGTGGCGAGCGGATCCACTGAGGGTCCACAGAGAGGGGCGCCCATCTCCTGCATCTCAGTTATCCCGGTAATCGTGTATACACCAATTGTTCATTGCCTCATTAACTTGGTTTTCTGGGTGCACCCACCTTGCCACCAGAGAAGTCCAAATCCTGACTTCTCTCCAAGGTGTTGGGAATTCTGTGCCCTAAAGAATTCTGACTCAGATCCAAACGGCGATCTGGTGGAATTGAGGGTGAAAGGCCAGAGGGACGATGTTCTACTATCCCAACGTGCTTCAGCGCCACACCGGCTGCTTTGCCACCATCTGGTAAGGGTAGGGCCCGTGGGCGTGCAATGGGGGATGCTGGCCGGGATCCCAGCCTGACAGCTCCCCCTCCGCCCCATTTTCCCACCTTCCCCACCCACTTCAGGCTGGCAGCGACGCGCGGCAGCCGGTTGGTGAAGCGCGAATACCTGAGGGTGAATGTGGTGAAGACCTGGTAAGGCCCAGAAAAGGGAAGGAGGGCCTGGGTCGGGGGGGTGAGTTAGGGGATGGGGTGGGCAACGCTGTGGGCCCAGTCCTGGGCGCAGCGGTAATCAGGGCCCATTGTTCCCCAGCGAGGAAATCCTCAATTACGTGCTGGTACGAGTGCAACCCCCGCAGCCCGGCCTGCCGCGGCCCCGCTTCTCCCTCTATCTCTCAGCCCAACTTCAGATCGGTGTGATCCGCGTCTATTCTCAACAATGCCAGTACCTCGTGGGTAAGGCTGGGAACCCTCAGAGGTGGGGCGGGCTGAGCAGCTGTCTGCTAAGCTGGCTGTCTACCTCGCCCTCCCTGCCCACAGAGGACATCCAGCACATCTTGGAGCGCCTCCACCGTGCCCAGCTGCAGATCCGAATAGATATGGAGACTGAGCTGTGAGTGTTCCCTGGGCCTTTGATGGAACACCTGCTAATTTGGCCTCAGCCTAGCTCAGCCTCAGTCCCTGACGGCCTACATTCTCTCCCAGACCCAGCCTACTGCTTCCTAACCACCTGGCCATGATGGAAACCCTAGAAGATGCTCCAGATCCCTTTTTTGGGATGATGTCTGTGGATCCCAGACTTCCTAGTCCTTTCGATATCCCTCAGGTAGGGCTTATTCCCCCAGACTCGTGAATTGACAATGCAGAAGGGGAGTGCTGTCCCTGTGTCACTCTGATATTGGGGTTGGGGGGGGAAGCTTGCCACAGCTCTCTCCCATGGGAGGTGGTAACAAGGGGACTGCCAAGGTGGATCCATCCAGGCGAAGCCCCCTGTACTTATCTACTCGGGGCCAATCTGATCAGATGGTTTCCCCACTGGAGGCAGCTCTTGTCCCCACTTGTCTCCACACTGTTTTCACTGCCGAGGCCCTAATCCAGGCTCTCATCTCTCTGTACTGGGCTTTCTTACCCCTGTCCTCCTCCATCTATTCCCAATATTCCAACAGCTTAATGTCACCTCCTTCCTTAGTTCCCCATTTGAACAGTGGCTCCTGCTGCAAACAGATTACTAGCATTTGGGGCTCTCCATGCCCCAGTTTATTTTTTTATTTTATTACTATTATTATTATTATTTTTGAGACAGGATCTTGCTCTGTGGCCTAGGCTGGAGTGCAGTGGCACGATCTCAGCTTACTGCAACCTCTGCCTCCCTGGTTCAAGTGATTTTCCTGCCTCAGCCTCCCAAGTAGCTGGGACTACAGGCATTTGCCAGCATGCCCAAATGATTTTGTAATTTTAGTAGAGACAGGGTTTCACCATGCTGGCCAGGCTGGTTTCGAACCCCTGACCTCATGATCCACCTGCCTCATCCTCCCAAAGTGCTGGGATTACAGACATGAGCCACAGCGCCTGGCCCATTTTTTTTTAGTTTTAGTAGACATGGTGTTTCGCCATATTGGCCAGGCTGGTCTCGAACTCCTGACCTCAGGTGATCCACCCACCTTGGCTTTCCAAAGTGCTAGGATTATAGGTGTGAGCCACTGCGCCTGGCCTATTATTACTATTTTTTAAGATGGAGTCTCTGTCACCCAGGCTGGAGTGCAGTGGTGTGATCTTGGCTCACTTCAACCTCCACTTCCTCTGGTCAAGCGATTCTCCTGCCTCAGCCTCCCAAGTAGCTGGGATTATAAGTGCCTGCCACCATGCCCGGCTAATTTTTGTATCTTTAGTAGAGACGGGGTTTCACCATGTTGGTCAGGCTGGTCTTGAACTCCTGACCTCAGGCGATCCACCCGCCTTGGCTTCCCAAAGTGCTGTGATTACAGGCGTGAACCACCATGCCCGGCACATACCCTGGTTTAGAACTAGTCATCCCCAGACTTCTCTCTCAGTCCTCTGGGCATCTGTGGCTCCTAAACACTAGTTTGGCCCTTATGCCTCAATGATACCACATTCATGTCTTTGCTTGTGCTGTTTCCCTAGCCCATAATGGTCACCCCTCATCCTCTACAAGTCGAGTTCTACATATTCTTACAGACCTGGCTTAAATGCTGCCCTTCTCTATGAAATATTTATCCCAGTCTTAGCTGGAACCAAATGTGGTTTGGGAACTCAACACTTTGCTAGGGCCTTGTTTTACCCTTTGCCTTGACTCTTGAGGGGTTACATACAACCTTGTCTCCCCACTAGACTTCCTTAAGATCAAGAATCTTTTTTGTTCACCTCTGTCAACCACAACAGTTGATGATGCACTGCTTCTTGCACAATTTTTTTTTTTTTTTTTTTTTTTGAGACAGTCTTGCTCTGTCTCCCAGGTTGGAGTGCAGTGGAGCAATCTCAGCTCACTGCAACCTCCACTTCCTGAGTTCAAGCAATTCTCCTGTCTCCACCTCTCGAGTAGCTGGAATTACAGGCACCACCACCACGCCCGGCTAATTTTTGTATTTTTAGTAGAAATGGGGTTTCATGATGTTGGCCAGGCTGGTCTCGAACTCCTGACCTCAACTGATCCACCCACCTTGGCCTCCCAAAGTGCTGGGATTATAGACGTGAGCCACGGCGCCTGGCCTTCTTGCACAAATTGATGAGGGCTAGATAACTGGGGTTTGGGTTGGGAAGGGAGGTGAGAACAGGAACTGAGGAAAGGAGGCCAGATGGCAGGTGAGTTTACTGCAAGCTGATGTCAGTGCAACAAGAATTAGGCATAAAAGGAGATTACTGTGCATTGTTGAAGAAGGTTGTGAAAGTGGGAAAGCAGGGGGCTGAAGCTGAACCCTATCTTTTGTTTCCAATCCCTCCCCAAAGATTCGACACCTCTTAGAGGCTGCAATTCCAGAGAGAGTTGAAGAGATCCCTCCCGAAGTCCCTACAGAGCCCAGGAAGCCAGGTCAGCAGAGAGAACCTTCTTTCTGGTGAGAGGCATAGGCAGGCCCAAGAGCTGTAGAAATTACCATTTTTTAGCTTAAGAGCCCGGCCCTGTGAGGGGCCCTTTTTTTTTTTTTTGAGACAGAGTCTCACTGTGTCGCCCAGGCTGGAGTGCAGTGGTGCGATCTCGGCTCACTGCAAGCAATTCTCCTGCCTCAGC
Source organism: Macaca nemestrina (assembly GCF_043159975.1). Taxonomy (NCBI): domain Eukaryota; kingdom Metazoa; phylum Chordata; class Mammalia; order Primates; family Cercopithecidae; genus Macaca; species Macaca nemestrina. The sequence goes on along the minus strand of NC_092131.1, from coordinate 84,050,143 downwards.
CTCCCTAGTAGCTGGGATTACAGACGCGCAATACCATGCCCAGCGAATTTTTATATTTTTAGTAGAGATGGGGTTTCATCACATTGGCCAGGCTGGTCTCAAATTCTTGACCTCAGGTGATCCACCCGCCTCGGCCTCCCAAAGTGCTGGGATTACAGGCGTGAGCCACTGTGCCCCACGAGGGGCAGTTTATGTGTGTAACCTAATCAGTACCTCACAAGAGTCCTCTGAGGTCAGATTTCTTATCCTTTTTTTTTTTTTTTTTGAGAGACAGAGTATTACTCTATAGCCCAGGCTGGAATACAGTGGTGCACTTTAGGCTCACTGCAATCTTTGCCTCCCGGATTCAAGCAATTCTCCTCCCAGGTAGCTGGAATTATAGGCGTGCACCACCACGCCCAACTAATTTTTGTATTTTTAGTAGAGATGGGTTTTCGCCATGTTGGCCAGGCTGGTCTCGAACTTCTGACCTCAGGTGATCCACCCACCTCAGCCTCCCAAAGTGGTGGGATTACAGGCATAAGCCACCACACTTGGCTTTTTTTTTTTTTTTCTTTTTTTCCCCAGGCTGGAGTGCAATGGTATGATCATAGATCACTGCAGCCTTGACCTCCTCCTCCAGGGCTCAAGCATTCCTTCCACCTCAGCCTCCAGAGTTGCTGGGACCACAGGGATGAGCCACCACACCTGGCTAGTTTTTAAATTTTTTGTAGAGACAGAGTCTCGCTATGTTGCCCAGGCTGGCCTCAAACTCCTGGGCTCAAGCAATCCAAAGTGTTGGGATTACAGGTATGAGCCATTTCGTCCAGCCTCCCCATTTTACTGATGAGGAAAGTGAGGCTCACAGTGGTTAAGCAGTGTAGCCAGGGTCAGGATGCCAGAGATTAGCCTGGGTCTGATTAGAATCCAGGTTACCTTGACTTCAGAGTCCATGCTTTTGCCTGACTGCACGGCTGTGGGAATTTGGAAAGAAGCAGAGAGGCTGGTGACTCCCCTGTTCCTCCAGACAGGATTCTGGTCACTGTGCTGCCCCCTGAGGCCATCACGCTCCAGGAGGCAGAGCCCATACGGATGCTGCGGATTGAGGTGAGTTGTTCCCTGCACACAGGGCCTGAGGTCCAGCCCCCTTGCATCTACTTCTCTCTGTCCCCAGAGTCCTGCCTTTTCTGTCTCCATTTCCCTATTCTCTGTCCCTGGCACCTGAGCACCCAGTGGCTTCCTTGAACCTGGCCCTGTGGCATGCCTCTGGGATCCACTCTCCTGGATCCACTTGCCTTTTTCAGAAATGTTACTGAATCCCCTCCCCTTGCTCTTCTCTCTGGACAGGGTGAACAGGAGCTCCCAGAGGTCAGCCGCCGAGAGCTGGACCTGCTGATCGCAGAGGAAGACGAAGCTATCTTGTTAGAAAGTAGGTGTCTCTGGCAGCATAGGGCCCGCCTGGAGCTGGATGGTCAAACCCCTGGCGTGGGCAGTCTGGGACTGGACAATGTTCCCATTTCTCCTTTTCCATCCTCTGAACTCTGATTCTCTCTCCACAGAGCTAAGGGAGGAGCTCCGGGTTCCAGAGGGTGAAATCGTAGTCCCCCGGCTCTCACCTCCAGCTCCTGCAGAGTAAGGGCAGGAATTCCTAGACCAGGTAGGGTGTTGGTGCTGGGAAGGGTCTTCTCATTTCTCTTGCCCATTTCCCTTCAGGGTGGAAGGAATAGCAGAGGCACTTCCAGTCCTGGTCCCTGAGGAGCTGAGGCCGACAGGCTGGGAGCCTGGGGCCCTACTCATGGGTGAGTGCCCACCACACCCCAGGGGCTTTTCTGGGAGTACTTCTATACTGCTGCACACAAGGGCTCTATATCCCAACTCGCTAAAGGGAGGACCCTGCAGTTTCTTGCCCTGGTATCTGCAAGGGGTAAGGGGCTTATGGGACAGAGCCACAACCTTGGGTGTTGTTGCAGAGGTGACCCCCCCAGAGGAACTGCGTCTGCCAGCCCCACCCAGCCCAGAGGTGAGTAGCATCCCTTCCAATCCTCCTCCTCCTCCTCTTTGCCCTCCCCCACCAGGGCTGCCTCCCCAAGCCCAGGGCCACTGCTAGCTTACAGGGGTCCTTAGTGCAGATGATAAAATATGTCCCTTTCTACACCCCATTGTGTCTGGCCTGCACTTTCCAGATGGGTACCCTTATGCAAGGTATGAGCTGCTCAAGTGCATGAAGACCCCACACAAGCCCTTTCCCCAGGTTCCTCCAGGGGCGGGGTGTGGGGCCGTTAGCAGTCCACCAGAATGACAGGAAAAAGAGTAATGGGCAGCCTTGCCCCTACCTGCCCTCCCCACTCAGCTGAGGCGGCCCCCAGTCTTCCCACCTCCTCGCCGCCGTCGTCGCCGGTTACTGTTTTGGGACAAGGAGACTCAGATCTCCCGGGAGAAATTCCGGGAACAACTGCAAACCAGAGCCCACTGCTGGGAATGTGTGAGTACAGCCCAGGCTTTGCGGGGAGAGGGAAGGAGGCAGGGATACCAGGGGCACATGCAGGCTGAGCCTTCTAAATTCCTCAGGAGGTTGGGGGTAGGATTGGGAACTTGATCAAAAATCCCCTCCATTCTCCAGAAAATGCAGGCGATGTGGGTTTGCACATGTACAACTGTTCATGGTCCTTTAGTGACCCCAACTGTCATACCCATGGGCACCAGGTTAAAAAGTCCTTCTTTTAGCAGTGAGCAGGGCAGGCAGGGTCACGAGCCCAAAAGCTGGGGAAGTCCAGAAGCCCCAGAACAATGCATTGCAAAGAGGCAAAGGGGACCTGAGGAGTGGCTGCTTCATAATGAGGCTTCTGACCTTTCCCCACCACACAGCCCAAGGTGCAGCCTCCTGAGAGGACCATCACAGGCCCTGCAGAGTTGTTCAGAACCCCAACTCTCTGTAAGAATGGCGGGGGATGGGCACAAAGGATCCTCAAAACCAATTTCTCATTCCTGGTGCTCCTCACGCCTCAAACCGTGCCTACTGCCTTCTTGTCCACAGCTGGCTGGCTACCCCTTGAACTACTGGGTCTCTGGACCCACTGTGCCCAGCCACCCCCAAGAGCACTCAGGCGAGAGCTGCCTGAAGAGGTTGCTGAGGAGGAAAGGAGAAAGGCTGAAGTTCCGAGTGAGATCGAGGTAACTGCACCACCTGTTGCCTGCATCGCCCCAGTGCCAGGGTCTGCCTGACCAACTGGCTGCCCTCCCCTGCTATGAGGGCCAACAGCACAGGTTCACTGGCCTTGTGCCTTCTGAGGCCCAAGTCCCAGATGCTTGGGGTCTTAGTTCTGCTTCTCCTGTCCCCAGGTCCCGAGGGAGGCCCTGGAGCCCAGTGGTCCCCTTATGCTGTCTTCAGGTAAACACCTAGAGAAGAGGGGCAGTGGGACCACCACCCTTACCACTGTCCCAGGAAACTAGTATCCCAACTGCTCAAGCTATTTCATGAGTGAAGGCGTGTGTGTGTGACATAAGGAAGCACGGACTGCTCCTCCTCTGCTCTCTCACCTGTGTGCTTTTAACAAGTCACTGCATAGCTCTGCCATCTACTTATACCAGGTGGCCACAAGGCCCTAACTACCACCCAAGCAGACACCCACCAGTGCCTTTCCTCCCCGAACAGAGCTCTCCCTAGAGGCAGCTGAAGAGGAGAAGTCCCGCATCAGCCTCATCCCACCAGAAGAACGGTGGTAAGCGGCCAGGCTCCATGGGAGCCAGGGCCCACAGCCTTTGGCCAGGTGGTAGAAATGGCTGCTGGGATGGGTATGCCCCTTGTCACTGTCACAGCTGCCACCTTCCCTGCTCTTACTCCCATGTTCTCCTAGGGCCTGGGCTGAGGTGGAACAGCCAGAACCTCCTGCATTGCCCGTGGTGCCTGAACTCCCTGAGGTGCCCATGGAGATGCCTTTGGTGCTGCCGCCAGAGCTCGAGCTGCTCTCACTGGAAGCTGTGCACAGGTACCACGGGGGTGGCACCTTGATGGGGTGGACCCGGGTTGAAGCCTCTGCTAATGGTTCTTGATCCCTATAGGGCAGTGGCACTGGAGCTGCAGGCCAACAGGGAGCCCGACTTCAGCAGCCTGGTGTCACCCCTCAGCCCCCGCAGGATGGCCGCTCGGGTCTTCTACATGCTCCTGGGTGAGTGTATGCATGTGTGTGTGTGTATGTGGCACAGGGACACACAGACCAGAGGCCCATACAGGGACTCCCCCAACCTGCCCTCTCCTCCCCTCTTGACCAGTGCTCTCAGCGCAACAGATTCTTCGCGTGGAACAAGAAAAGCCATATGGTCGCCTCCTGATCCAGCCGGGGCCCAGATTCCACCGAGGTTAGAGTCCATTTACGAAGCTGCCAGGAAACCGGCCACTTCTAGTAAACCACGTCGTGGCTCACTGGGTCCTGCTTACTTCATTTCTGAATGTGCATTTCCAGCCTTCTTGCTCTCAGAGCTATTGTTCAAGCAGAAAACAAGCTGCTTTTATTACAGTATGATGTCATGACTCATTTGTAACAGATCCAGCCTCAGGGACAGCCCTGTAAGGCAGCAAGTAGGGCTGGCGCCAAATGGCTATGAGTCCCAGAATCTTTGGTAAGGCAGAACTGAACTGGGCTGAGAGGTGGTCTTAAGGCCTGGGCAGGCTCTGTTCTCTCTGGACTGGCTGCAGCCTGCGATCTAGGAGAGGCCCAGCACAGCCTGGAGCTCCTGAGCCTTGTCAACAGGCAGTGAGCCCAGAGCTGCCTGGAAGCTGTCGGCGTGCTGTTCGGCCAGGAATGTCAGGAGCAGCAACAGTGCGGCCTTGGTGTCTGGGTGCAGAGGGAGGGAGAAAGGTTGGGGCTCCTAAAGCCTCGCTGCCCCAGGTCCTCTGAGCCCTGCCACTCCCAGCCTCCCCCAAGCCCCTGCCCGTGACTCCTATCCTCACCTGGTGGGATCTTGTTGTCAGCCAGAATGAGGCTGCAGATACGCAAGAGCTCTGGAGCCACATCTACAACCTGTGAGGAAAGAGTGGCTGACTCAGGGCAGCAGCCCCGGACCCCAGGTCTAGGCAGGTGGTCAGGACCAAGGAGTGGCAGAGTCTCTTATTGGGGTGGTTGCACCTGGTACTGATTCACAGGCATCCAAGACAACTATGAACATGAGCAGGACCAGTGAAACTTGGTAGTAATGACTTTTTTTGGAGGGAATGGGGGATGTGGAACAAGATGATTAAAGTCATAGCCTCGGCCGGGCGCGGTGGCTCAAGCCTGTAATCCCAGCACTTTGGGAGGCCAAGATGGGCGGATCACGAGGTCAGGAGATCGAGACCATCCTGGCTAATATGGTGAAACCCTGTCTCTACTAAAAATACAAAAAACTAGCCGGGCGAGGTGGTGGGCGCCTGTAGTCCCAGCTACACGGGAGGCTGAGGCAGGAGAATGGCGTAAACCCGGGAGGCGGAGCTTGCAGTGAGCCGAGATCCGGCCACTGCACTCCAGCCTGGGTGACAAAGCGAGACTCCGTCTCAAAAAAAAAAAAAAAAGTCATAGCCTCAAGACCTAAAGAAACCCAGACGCCCAGGAGCTCCACCTACACAACAATCTCTAAAAGTGTAAGACAAGGATGACACAAACACTCTGACATGACTCCAAACCTAGCTACTTGGTACAGCCAAAATCTCTTCAGAGAGCAGAGCTGATCTAATTGAAATGTATGGTGTGGTGGCCCAGAGGTACCCAGGGCTCCACAGAGCACAGTTTGAAAGGGCCCTTGTTTAGGAAACCAGCCTGGGAAAACTGCAACTTCTGGCTCAGACCAAAGGGTAGAAATGGAGCTTCCTCCGGAAAAATGCTGCGTGGAGGAAGTCCTTCCTGTCCCATCACAGGACTGGCTGCCAATCCTTGCAGACAAATAAGAAATGGTGCAGGGAGTATCAAAAGAACAGCTGAAACTGTCACCTTGCATCAGGTGCAACCGACAGCCTGGAGCTCCTGAGCCTCATCAGCAGACAGGGCCTATCACTGAGTGGAGCGGCGTGCTCCCCTCTGAGGGCTGCCAGCCACAAGGTTACCTGGTCAGGGCTGCTCTGGTACAGGAAGCTGAAGAGGCGCCCAATGGTGACCCACTCCTCCAAGTCCTTCTTCAGTGGCAGGGCATGCAGTAGGGCAGCCAGCACCTGGGCACACAAATGTCTCAGGCCAACCTGCCCTGCCCTCCACCACCCTCCCTCCTCAGCTTCCAGGCTCTGCCTGATGTCTCCCTCCCTCACCTGGGGCTCTGGTTTCCTGGTGGGACTGGCCATCAACAGGCGGGCAAGTGCCCCACAGATGTTGTCACGGACACGATCGTGTCTCTCCCGCGCCAGGAGGGGAAAAAGGAGCCCCAGCAGCTTGGGGAAGTGTCTGATCCATAGTCAAGGAATGGCCACACACTCAGGTAGACCTTGCCCACCTGCAAGCCCTGGGGACACTCCCCCAACCCCCAGTCCCTCCCCTCCTGTGATCCAAGGATACTCCTGGGCAGGGTGGCCCCCGTGCTCTGCTAGCACACCCAGCCCAAAGATGGCATTGCTTCGCACCTCAGGGTCTGCCTCTCGGGCGGTGCTCAACAGCACAGGGAGCAGCCGAGACACAAATTGGGCTGAGGCGGCACCCAGGCCCTGAATAGTCTCTGCCAAGGTCCCCACTGCAAAGGACTTCTCTGCCACTGTGCAGCCCTGTTTCTGATGGGGGAGAACAGGAAGGAGTACAGATCAGCCTGGGCCAAGGATAAAGGCTGAGGTGGGCACTGGGTGCATGAGGGGACTAGGGCTTGAAGCCAGAAGATGGACACTCACTGTCTTGCACACCAATAATGGCAGGAAACCAGCAAAGAATGGGGCAAAGGAGTCTCCCCCAGCCGCAGCTGCCAGGGCAGGGATGGCCTCTCCAGCATGCTCCAGCAACATGGCGTCGTATTCAGCCTGTGGAGCCAGGTCAGGGGCTGGAGCACCAGGGCCAGCTCAGTGACTGCACACCTCCCTACCATGCTCTGCTACCAGCTGCAGGGGTCCCTGGGGCTGCCCTTGGTTGATAGGGCTGGTCCCTCTCAGACCGGGTGTTTTCATGGCCCAGCTTCTTCCCCTAGCTCTTCTGCTCCTGCCTATCGCTCTAAGCACACCCCAGTCCACACTGCTCTCCTTCCCTGAACTCCCACTGGCTTAATGGGATCAGGGTTGTGTCTCTCTGACCATTACCAATCTCTTTTAGTGGCCCTGGCTGCCCCAGGCCAAGAACAAATACACTGTCCACCCCTGTCCCTGTGGAGACTGCCTGGACCACCTGGTCCCAGTTTTCATCCCTGGCGCTCACCTGATCATCATCTTCCTCTTCCTCCTCCTCGTCAGTATCCTGACAGGCTGTCTACAAGAAGCAGCAGCTCAACTTAGCCAGAGCTTTCATGCCCCTTCTCTTTTCATCGGGGTATGGGGGTGGACTTGTAGCCAGTCCCCAACCTGGGCCCGGCACCTCTCCTTCCCGAAGCCCACCTGCCCTGCTCACCTTCCTCTGCAGCACAGCCTTGAGCATGCTACAGAGCTCAGCCAGGCGCCCAGGGGGCTTCAGAGTGAGGGTCCCACAGCTGCGGAGCACCCCTGTCAGGGCCTCCAGCACGGCCATCACCACCTGGCGCTCCCGCTCCCTGTTCACTGAATGCATGTAGGATGGCACCACTCGGGCCAGGGCAGCCTGCAAAGCTGGGGACATTATTGGCTGAAGCACTGGTCAGGCCCTGCCGTGCCCCAAGAACCCTCAGCCTGGCCCAGCCTCTCCTTCTCACCAGCAGTGTTGGGTTCTGAGGGGCAGCTTTGACAGGCCTTGTGCAGTGCACAGCAAAACTGACCCAGAGCCTCATGGGCTGCCTTCCGCACATTCAGGTGAGGGCACTGCAAGATGAGGAGGGGCGGGATGTGTCTGCTGTGTGCACTGTGAACACAGGGCCCCCAGCCTGAGAACCCCACCCACTCTACCCACTGGCCCCCTCACCTCCAGCAGTTTAAATACTTCTTCAAAGACACTTTCCATGTATGGAAGGAAGGCCACACTACAGAGAGAGACACAGTCATGGGTAAGGGGCCCCCAGGCAGGGTTTTCAGTGCCAGGGAAGGGCGAATGCTCACCTGGTGTTCACAGAGATCTCCCCTAGGGCAGCACAGGTGTCTTCCTTCTCATCGAAGAAGGCGTTCTCCACGCTGTACCTAGAGTAAGATGGGGAGGCAGTGGTGATCAGGCACCAAGAGGAGCAGATCCAGCACTAGTCCCCTGGTCTAAAACCAAAGTCTAGATTCCTGATCAGAAGAGCACCCCTCCGCACCCTGAGATCTCTGAGTCATCCTCTTCTTCCACATCCTCATCCATGAGCTCCTCCTCTTCTTCCCCATCACTCTCATCGTCAAACAGAAGGAAGGAGCTGCTCCCGTCATACTGAGGCTGGAGTGGAGGCACGGCAAGGACTTTGGCTCAGCTAGGCCCAGGAGATAAATCCCATTGCAGGGCTGGCCTGGCCCAGCCCACCCTCTGCTCACCACAATGCCCTCGGCAGAACGCAGTGACAGCAGCATGAGCGTGGTGATCTGTTCCAAGTGGGGTGCCAGGCCCTCGCCCATCAGACCCGATAAGGCGGCAAATAGGCTGTACCTGGTCAAAGCAGGCAGAAGAAGCTGTATGGTCCTGCTTGCTACCACCAGACAGGATGGGGGAGCCCGGGAACACCTGGCTATGGTCCGAACCAGAGGACTAGAGTCTGGGGTGGGGATTCCAGTGGGCCCAGTGGGCAGAAAGGAGGGGTGGGGACAAGGGCAGAGGCAGGGTGAGGGATCACTCACGTGCAGCGCCGCAAGTCAGGGTCGTCTACCTGGTTGCAGAGGCCCAGACCCAGCTGGCAGCATTCCTCAGCCAGCGGCCTCATGGGCTCCCCCACCGCTCGTGCCAGCACTCCCAGTGTCTCTGTGGGGGCAAGGGCTCCACTAGCACCAGGAGGTGGAGGTGGGCTGTAGGACCAAAGGTGGTAGCTGGGAGGGATTCAGAAATCCCCCCCACCCGTTGGTACAGGGTGAAGAACACCCCCTTTGATGAGAAGGAAGACATCCGTGCTCCCGTGGGGGCAATCTCTGTCAACACCAGGTGAGCATCGGCCCTTTGCTGGCACTGGGATCCCCACCTGGGAGCCTCTCACTCACCCAGGCTCTGGATCTGCACAGGCTGAAGGTCCTCACGGCCTGTTAACAGGAATTCCCGCAGGTGCTCCATGATGGCAGGGAAGTAGGGCAGCAGCGAGGCCTGGGCAGCTGTAGCTGCAGGATGGAAGGACAGAATCAGAGCTGGAAAGGGCAGGGACCACCAGCCACAGGGCCTTTGGGTGAACCCCACATCCCTGCCTCCTGCCTCTCCTCACCAATGGCTCCTACGGCGCTCACAGCCAGCTCCTTGGCCCGGGGACTGCTGGGGCTCCTCAGAGGCTGCAGCATGCATTCCATAAGCTCCGGAAGGTAGGGCTGCACTTTGGGCCCTGTGGGAAAGGATGCTCCTCTATCAACCAACCCAGATCTCCTACCTGCATGCCCACCTCCCTCCAGGCGGAAACCCCTTTGTGGCGCCATCACACACTTTCCCCCACCATAGGCAGCAATGCAAGGAGATGCACATCCTGCGCATTCAGCCAAAGCCGCTGCCTCATCCCCCTCCCCCAAGCTCCCCACTGCCATCACTACCTAAGTTCTCCACGAAATTCTCCAGGGCATAGCAGGCCTTGGCTAGGTGGTGTGTGTGTCCAAGAGGCACCGACTTCAGGTAGGCGAGGAGCAGTGGCATCACCTCCCTTGAATAGCTGCTGATATGGGGCTGGGGGAGGGAGCAAGCAGGGCTTGAGTCAGGTTCACCTGCAGGGCACATACAAGAGTGCGACGGCAGCAGGGATGCTTGAAGAGATGAAAGGTGAGGGGAAGGGGACATTCAAGTGGTGGCTCCCACATTCAGCCTGGTTCACCTGTAGGTTTTCTGAGAACTGGCCCAGGGCAAATAGCGCAGCATTGCGTACAACTTGCGAGGGGTCCTCCAGGCCCTTGCACACAATCTGCAGCAGTGGGGGCAGCAGTCTGGATAGGGCAGGACAAGAGGACACAGGCTGAGGAGCTATACCTGACAGCCCTAGGCTGACCTGTTCTCTTCATTTTCCCTGGAAAAAACAAGGCTTTTCCTGTCACCAGAGGGTGGGCAGCAGCCCCTGATCCCTACAGCTGGGAAGCCATGTCATTTATCTTCTAAGCCAGGACACTTTTGAGAATGGGGGAAAATGCTGTTGATAAATAAGCTTGAACAACAAGCATAAACCATGACAGCCACGGTCCTCCCCATGGGCAACCCTCACCCTGGGATAGGGGAATAGATACCTCTGCCTGATGTGGTCACCAGCTCCGTCAGACAGCACGGCCAGCACCAGGAGTCCAGCCTTGCGCTGGTATGGGCTCTCGCTCCGCAAGGCCTCTTCCAGCATGGGCATCTAGGGAAGCATGTGGCACGCTTCTGAAACCCCAGAAAGAGCCTGCCCATTCCTGTGGAAATAGACCTTCACACCTCCCAGGGTCTAAACGTCCTTGGCCTCAGGGGACTAGGCACACTTGGAGGTAGGGACACCAGAAGGACAGAGCCACACTTACCAGCTGGGGACAGAGCTTGTCGGGGGGCAGGTGTAGCGCCAGCATGTCCACAACCTAAGATAGGATGGGGAGACTTACTTTGCTCGACTCCATCTCTGCCTCCCCAACCTCCCACAGCCACCTAACACCTTCCCCCTCTGTCCTGCCCCACATCTCACCTGTACAGCAAAATGCTTGGGAGTCTCCCCCATCAGCTCAATCTCCAACTCTTCCTCTTCTGAATCCTGGTCCTCAGGATCCAACTGGCCTGGCAGGGGCTCAGCAGCCATAATGGGGAAAAGGGTGTGTAGCAAGGGTGGCAGGAGACGATTCTTCAGTAAGGCCTTGACAGAGAAGGTGGAACAGTGTCCCTAAGAATCTGCTCCCAGGATGGGCTCACATTAAAAATTCCAGTCTTCCAGGCCATAAAAGGTCCGACAGAAAATTCCCAATCTCCCAGGCAGGAGCTGGGGTGAGGCTAGGCCAAGGCTTGAACCCCCACAGTACTTTAGATACCCTGAGATGAACCGAAAGTCCCAGGAGTGAGACTAAGGGTAGAGAGTGGGTGGGGTGATGTGTGTCAATGGGCACTCACTCACCTTGCTCTTGACTTTGACCAAGAAAGTGAGGCAGCAGAGAACACGTACGCGTATCGCATTGCCCAGGGCCACATTTCTAGCCACCTGTCCAGAGAATAATAAGAATCAGAGACAGGGAAGGAAAGTCCCAACAGAGCATGTAGCAGGGGCCATGTCCACTCCAGGCTCACCTCCAGGCAGAATGTGAGGACCTCAGAGAGGTAGGGGGTGACGATGGGCACCTCTGACTCCAACAGTTCATCCAAAACCTCAAGGGCCTCACAGGCCTTTGCCTGACAAACAAGGCACAAGGTTACCATGCTCTTCTTCAGTGGGCCAAGCTGGTCACTTTTGCACTCTTCTTCCAACAGAGCTCCTGCCCACCTGTCCTCACCTCATCTATGGGGATCAGAGTCTGCACAGCCACGATCAGCTTGGGCACCAACATCCGAGCGAGAGGCTGAGGGACACATCACAGACAGCATGATGCAGCCTAATCTCACACCCCAGCAGCTGACAGCTTCCTCATAGCCTGAATTGCGAGGAGGAGCCCAGACATAATAGCCAGGCCCACCTACAGCATCCCCTCTCAATTGTCAGGAAGGGCCACAGGCAAGTAAAGAATCCAAAGCAGTTTTGTAACTTTTACAGATGAGGACATGAAGGCCTGAGGAAAGGGAGTCAAAGATACGAGGGCCCACATCTCACCACGTCTTCAGTGCTGAGGTAGGGGGCCATGGTGGTCAGAGTGCGCAGGGAGTAGAAGAGCAGCCCAGGAGAGCCCACCTCACCAAGAGTCTCATTCAGAAGCCGAAGCAGCTCCCGGTGGTGGGGTTGGAAGGCCTCGGGCCGGGAGGTCACCACCACACTTAGCAGCAAAAGCCCCATCTGTCCAAGAATAGAGGATTGGAGAGCAAGCTTACATGGTCTATCCCACCTCTTAGTCCCTCCCTCCTGCCAACCATGTGATGGTACCTCTCTCTCTGGGCTGTGGGGGCTGTGGGTACTGTGCTGAAGAAGCTGCAAAAGCTGTGGCCAGGCCTCCAGGCCTTCCTTTCGAAAAATGGTGGCTGAAAGCTGGGCCAGGCTGAGGCTCACACAGTGCCTGCAAACAGGAGAGATCTCCTCTATCACTCTCCAATACCTTCCTCTGCACATAGTGGCCAGGCACAATGGGGCAGCCAGGAGAGAAACTTTCAGGAGGTGTGGGCACAGGGTCTTTACCAAGTTGGGACACATGAGACAGCAGCTCAGAGGGAGCCCAGCAGCACTGCGGGCATGTAATCTGGTAAGTTCAGTCTTACTAGCCTGAATTTCAGTCTTATTCTTCTGACTTGAGTTTGGCAGATCATAGTCACCCTTCCTCAAGAACTTCAGTCTTCAAAACAGCCTTAAAATTTTCACTCCACCTTGGGTCTAGAACTGAAGTCCCTGCCCCACAAGTCCCAGCCTGGAACTGAAAGGGAAGGCAGAAACCCCGACAAGGTCGTCAGGATCCCGAGAAAAGGGGGTAGGTACTTACTCTGTTTCTCTCTGCAGGGCCGTCAGGATCAGGGACTTGAGGCTGGAACACAGGGGGCAGGTGTTTGGTACACAGACTGCCCAAGAAAAGTCTCCGCCTGGCCCCGCCCCAACACAGGCCCAACCCACCTCTCCCGTTGCTCCGCCGCCAGCCGTCGCCAGCGGGTGTTCAGTCGTCTGCGGGTCAGCACCGCCGCAAACTGGCGGATCTAGGACGAGGAAACAAGCACGTGGGGGTCCGGGCAGGAGGGTGCTGAGCGGACCGCAGGGGGCGGATATTGGGGCTTGACCAGTGGCGTACAGTGGGAAGCTCGGAGGGGAGAGTCAGCGGTCTCACCTGGGGGTCGGCCGCCGAGGCCAGCAGGTCGCAGAGAGCCGGCAAAGCGGCGGGGGCCCGAAGAGCGATCTGGAGCTGTTCCGTGGCCTGGGGGGAAGCTAGGGGTGAGAGTCGGGTCTTTCCCGCAACCTCCCGCTCGCCCTGGCCCGGTTATGCCTACTCCCGTACCCGACGGATGCGCTCGGTGTCCGGCAGCAGCAGCTCCCGTAGGAGCTGCTCCAGGCCGGCGGGCTCCATGGCAGCAGCTGAGCCGCCGCTACTGGGCCGAAAAGGGGAGGGGGAGGGACAGCACGTGGAGGCTCTGACACCCACTTCCGGCGGAAAGGGCGTTGCCACACGCCCCGAGGGTTGCCAAGGTGATTCAATTCACTTCTCACAAAGAGGTCCGACTCCTCCACTTCCGTTATGCTGAGCACCGGCTGAGTCGCGGAAACCCAGCTCTGGCAATGTAGGTTCCCCACGCCGGGAGTTCCCAAGTTGGGTTGGAGAACTCAAGCTTCGGGCATTCAGTGGCCAGCTCGGCTTTCTAAAGGACCGTGCCCTTAACCGCGGGGCTGGAGTTCCTATATCCAGACCAAAACCTCCAACTACATGATCCTTTTTCTTAACAAATTTTATTTTGATAATTGTAAAAAGAAAAATCAGGACCAAAACTAAAGGCAACTTAAAAATTTCAAATATATACTCCTTATGTAATAGAGATTTATAATTTCCAGGCCCTCTCTGGGGAAGGAAGGCCCAAAGGGCAAAGGGGAAGGCAACAATGCCATCACACAATTCAGTCAATCAGAAGAGAAGCTGGTAGGAGAGCTCAAGGAGGCATGAAGAAAGGGAGAGAACAGCAATACTTCTGCCACACAGAACTCAGTCCATCTTGAGGTTAACATAGATATACCGGATGAACTTTAGGGAAGAAAAAAAGGAGATGGTGCCCAGCATGAGGAAGAAGACATAACCAGTGAGTAAGGAGTAGCCAAAGAACTCTACTGTCTGTACTGCCCCAGACATGTTGGAGCGCCGGGCATAATAGAAAACTGAGTAGAGAAAGATGAAGAGGCCAGTGGAGCCAACACTCAGCACAGATCGCCACCACCAGCGGTAATCCTCCCCAGACAACTGGAAGTAGGTGAGTGCAATGGAGATGCAAGCCCCCACACTCAGCAGGATGGCGAAGACAAAGAAGAGGATGCCGTACAAAGTGTACTGCTCCCGACCCCATACTGTGGCAAAGATGTAGTACAGCTCTACAGAGATGGCACTGTGAAGAAAAGAGATGATACACAGCATTAAAGGGCTGTGCACAGTGGCTGGGCTGAAATCCAGCCCCCACCCTCTCCCATGTTGCTGGGTCATTGTGAAAAGTGAGTTCACTCCACTCTCTGCCCCAGATCTCCTGGCTTCATGGGGATTTTTTGCCTATGATTAGCTGCTCTCACTTCAAGAATATCTTCCCTAATAGATTGAGGGCAGGGATCTTATCCATTTTACTTTCCACTTCATTCTTTGCCTGGCACAAAGAGGTATTCAACAAAGTAAATGGATCATCAAATGGGCTTTAAACCCCACATGATGTCCACAGACACTAAAGTCAGAAACCAGGAAGGTGAAGGGGGAGATGTCTCTGGAGGCCCTTATAAGTGAGACACTCTTATATCTGAACTGATTCAAGCTCAGTCCTGCTTGGAGATAGGAGGAACCATTTAATGATCTCTGAATGGTACCACTGAACCAGGGATCAGCGGGTTGGGTTAGGGTACTGGATGAGTAGGGACAGGAAAAGTTGAGGTCAGGAACCTGAGAGTGATAGCCATGGAATAAAGGGAGGATACCTGAAAGGCAGGAAGCCTCCAACAGTCATGTGGATGACAGTAGACTTGTACCAGGGCTGGGGTGGAATCTCCCGGGCGATGTTCTTGGTGCGACAGGGTGCATCAAAGGGGCTGGCGTTGTTCTTCCCGAAGATGCCTCCAATGACAGTGAGGGGAAAGCCCACCAGCAGCCAAACCGTCAGAAGCAGCAGGATGGTTGTGGCTGGCAGAGCCTGTGTCGAACCATTGGCCCAGTGCACTGAGTTCACCACACTCCACGTCAGGAAGAAAGGCACTGCAGGGATGGCCCCCGGAGGGAGGGTCAACACTAGGAGCTACATCTCTAAGGGTACCCACTTATATCCAGGACCAAAAGGGGAGGGGGGTGAAGCAGCCTGCCACTCTTAACAGCAGACTCATGCTCCTGGATGTCCCTACAGAGTCAACTGCCTTCACTTCCACCCTTTCAGATCCCGTTACTCTTTTTTTTTTTTTTTTTTTTTTTTTTTTTTTTGAGACAGAGTCTCACTCTGTTGCCCAGGCTGGAGTGCAGTGGCACGATCTCCGCTCACTGCAAGCTCTGCCTCCCGGGTTCACGCCATTCTCCTGCCTCAGCCTCCCGAGTAGCTGGGATTACAGGCATGTGCCACCACACCCGGCTAATTTTTTTGTATTTTTAATAGAGACGGGGTTTCACCGTGTTAGCCAGGATGGTCTCCATCTCCTGACCTCTTGATCCACCCACCTCAGCCTCCCAAAGTGCTGGGATCACAGGCCTGAGCCACCGTGCCTGGCCTCTTTGCTCTTAATCTTACCACCACCACCCCCCATCCCGGTGTCATTAAGGATCCAGTTAGCTACTACATAATCTGAGAGTAACACAAATCCACCTGCCTCCAGGGGCCTGTCTTGCCTTGGAGTTGGTAATTCCTAGCATGAGACATTTCTTTGGATTAAGGCCCTGTTTTCAGAAAGCCTTGGTTCAAATATAAATGTGATGGGATATAAATCAGACACATAGGATTGGGAACAAAAAGGGTTCAGAACAGGGACTACTACTGCCTTTGAAAGGGCAATCTGGTTTGAAAGCTTAGAGTGGGCCCACCTTCAAAATAAAAATTAAAGGGTGTTACTTTAGTGTAATGGGTGAGCATACAAGTCAGACTGCTGAAACCTGGTTCACTACTTTTTAGGAGTGTAATCTCAGACAAGTTACTTAAGCAGCCTTTAGTTCAGTTTCCTCATCTGTGGAATGGAAATATTACCTACTTCACACAGTTATTGCTGAGTGCTTACCACACTGCCTAGGACATATTATTTATTTTTATTTTTTTGAGACAGAGTCTCGCTTTGTCGCCCAGGCTGGAGTGCAGTGGTGCCATCTCGGCTCACTGCAAGCTCTGCCTCGCGGGTTCACGCCGTTCTCCTGCCTCAGCCTCCCGAGTAGCTGGGACTACAGGTGCCTGCCACCACGCCCGGCTAATGTTTATTTTTGTATTTTTAGTAGAGACAGGGTTTCACCTTGTTAACCAGGATGGTCTCGATCTCCTGACCTCGTGATCTGCCCACCGTCGGCCTCCCAAAGTGCTGGGATTACAGGCGTGAGCCACCGCGCCCAGCGAGGGCTTTATAATGTTAAACTATTCAAAAGAAGTGCATTCTTGTCTTTTTTGGTTTTCTTGTTTCTTTTACAATATTCCTTCCCTTCAAGCCTCATCCTGACTCTATCCCAAGTTCTATGATGTGTTCTTTTTTTTTTTGAGACAGTCTCACTCTGTCACCCCAGCTAGAGTGCAGTGGTGCAATCATGGCTCACTGTAGCCTCAACCTCCCAGGCTCCCTAGACTCAAGCAATCCTCCTGCCTCAGCCTCCCAAGTAGCTGGAATTACAGATGTAAACCACCATGCCCAGCTAATTTTTTGTTATAGAGACAGGGTCTCACTATGTTGCCTAGGCTTGTCTCAAACTTTTGGACTCAAGTGGTCCTCTGGCCTCGGACTCCCAAAGTGCTAGGATTACAGGTGTGAGCTACTGTGCCCAGCCACAATGTATTCTTAATTCCTAAGTCCAGAAAGGCCCACCAAGGAAAGGAATGTCCTCACCAGAGAAGAGACTGGTGGTGAGAATGATGTTCCACACCCAACGCTCGCCTCCAATCTGCCGGTAGAAGTGGCTGGACACGTAGCCAGAGATGCAGCAGGTCAGGGCATACAACAAGATGGCTGCCGAGTTAATGGCCCCATGACGGTGCACATTGAACATGCCCAGCAGTGCCATGACAATAATGCCTGCAGGATGGTAGTGGAAAGCCCATGTTAGGCCTTACCTGTGTCTCTTCTAGCAATTTCAGAGGAATCAGCCCCCCTTCTCCCAGACCCAGGGCCTCCAGCAAAACAATCTCCCCCAGTTTTGCTATCCAGAAAATCTACAATAGAATACGCGCATCCTTGCTAGAGCCACCTTATCCCTTAGGTCTGCCCCTCTGGATAGAAGATCCACAGACCTTTTCTGAACAAACTCCATACCTAGTTCTACCCCATGAGATAAATCCCCAATTCATTTTTATCACCTCACCAGTGCCAAGGGCCAGGAACTGGGCGCCCACGCCAAGCACAGCACAGAGCAGACCACGGTATGGGGGGAAGCGGAAGACATCTGTATGGATAATTTTCCAGCCATTGTCACCTTGGTCAAAGTCATCACCAGAACCTGCAGAGGTGGTCTCCTCATCTAAGTTGTACCGAGCCAGGTCATTCCGAAGCACACGCATTAGAATGACAGCCACAAAACCCACCAGTAAAAACACAAGCACCATGGAGTTGATGATGGACAACCAATGGATTTCCAGTGTTCGAGGAAAGAAACCACCATCATCACCACGGCGCCTGTCACTCCGACGCTCTACTGAAGTCTCAGACCAGCGCACGCTATAAGTGTGGGTAAGGCCTAGGAACTCATCAGGTCGTAACCCATCCAAGCTGTGGGGCTTGACGTCCCGCACTGAAACATTGGCAAATATAATTCGGTCTCCATGAAATTCTAGGTGGAAGTCCAAATGGGTCCAGAGTCCTATCTTGTGGCTGTGTGGCAAGAAGCCGCTCTCCTCCATGTAGCCCACAAAGCCCCGGATAGGCAAGTCATCTACCACAAATTCAAAGTAGTACAGTTCTTCGATGGCCTGGCGCAGCTGCTCCACCTATAAAGAGCAAGTCAGGAGTTGGTCACACAAGACCTCCCCAGGCAGAGAGTTAGAGCAAAGTTTCTCACCTTCAGCACTACTGATATTTTGGGGTAGACAGTTCTTTTTTTTCGAGATGGAGTCTTGCTCTGTCACCCAGGCTGGAGTGCAGTGGTGCAATCTCGGTTTACTGCAGTCTCTGCCTCCTGGGTTCAAGCAATTCTGCCCCAGCCTCCCGAGTAGCTGGGATTACAGGTACCCACCACCACACCCAGCTCATTTTTGTATTTTTAATAGAGACAGGTTTCACCATGTTGGCCAGGCTAGTCTCAAACTCCTGACCTCATGATCCGCCCACCTCAGCCTCCCAAAGTGCTGGGATTGGCCAGGTGCGGTGGCTTATGCCTGTAATCCCAGCACTTTGGGAGGCCGAGGCACACAAGGTCAGGAGATGGAGACCATACTGGCTGACACGGTGAAACCCCGTTTCTACTAAAAATACAAAAAATTAGCCGGGCATGGTGGCGGGCACCTGTAGTCCCAGCTACTCGGGAGGCTGAGGCAGGAGAATGGCACGAACCCAGAAGGTGGAGCTTGTCATAGTGGGGTTGTCCCATGCACTGTAGGATGTAGCTTTCCTGGCCTCTTCCCATTACATGCTGGTAGTACCCCCAGCTGTAACAATAAAAAATGTCTCCAGACATTGCTAAATGTTCCTTGGGGAACAAAAGTGTTCCCTGTTGACAATCACTGGATTAGACTCCAGTATGTTGAGATTCTCCAAAAGAAAGAGCAAGTATGACTTGACAGGAGAGTGGTAAGGTGTAAGGAAGTCTGGAGTGGACTAAGAAGTACCAGGATTCACTAAAGAAAAAGCATGACAGGGAAGGTTAGGTAGAGACTACAGGAAAACAGTTAAGAAACAGCCAAGAGGTAGGCATGGAAGGAAACAGAAATATGTAGGACTGATAGTTGGGACCTCATGACCAACAGAGAAGCTTGCAGTAAGAAACCCTGAGCTCTGATATCAGTTCTGCAATTCACTGTCAATGTAATCTTGAAAAAAGTAACTTCTAAGCAAGTTCGTAACTTAGTCAACTGAATTAGAATAGCATCACCTACCCTGCCTGCCACACTGGGTTGTATTGTAGTTAGAATCAAATCAGACAATTTCCTTAAAGGTACCCTGAACCATATATGTAAGGCACTGTTAGTCTCTGGGAAGGAGGGCTACATGATAGCCAATGTGGAGAGACTGACCTGTGCAGAACTGAGCTGCATGTGGCACAGAATTCTCTTCTCCACGTTTTCCCGAAAGCGGATCTCATACAAAGACTCAGCCATTCGGTCCCCATCCAGCACTTCACCCAGGCTAAGGCTTTTGTGACGTATCTTCTCAGGGCAGCAAACTGGAAGCTGATAGTAGTGGTAAGTTTCCTGAGGGTTATGGTAGGGTCCCACTTTGTTGACATATAGAATAACAGGGTCGCCGGCCTTGTAGTGTGTCACGCCTTCCACCCCTGGCCCATGGCCTGTGCCCAGCAACAGTATCAGGATTGGCAACCACTGGCAGCTCCAACTTCGAGGGTTCCCTATGACTGTCATCCTTAAGGCAGTGGAACCTGTTTGGGGGAATCCTGAGGTTACAGAAACCAGGGAGGTTACAGAAACCCCAGGTCAGGTGCCTCGAACTGAGGTCCCCTGGCTCCACTTGCTCCCATTGACCCCCTCCCCGCCCCCACCCTACCCCGCCTCTCTCTATCCCAAAGACCCCGCTCCACTTCAGCTCTCTCATCCTCCCAACCTGGGGTTCATCCCTCCCGCAGCCCGTCCGGCCCGGGGCCTCTATTTCGCGCCCTGGCCCGTTTCCATGACAACGCCGCGCGGTCTCGCACCTCGGGTCCCTTCCCGCCATAGCCCCGAGGTCCTCACCGCGCGGGAAGGGCTGGCCGAGGCGGCGCCAGCGGCCTCCGCGGCCCCGTAGCTGCCCTTGGGCTCCTGCCGGGGTCTCTACCAGAGCGGCGCGGTAGCGGCGGGTTGGAGAGGACCTGCCAACCGACCTCCACGGGGTTGCCCGCTGCTGCGCCTGACAGCTGCAGCTGCGGCTACACCGCGCTGGACACAGCTCTGGCTTACTCAAGAACTCCCCGCTGCGCCTTCTCCATCTGGAGGCCCGGCCCAGCTCCGGCGACCCCGTGAGGCTCGGCTCGCCCCGCCCGTCCTGGGCAAGGCGGGGGTCCTCCCGGCGATCGGCAGCGCGGCCCAGGACACGTCAGTCTTACCACTTCCGCCCTCAGCGGCGGGGACCTCAGCCTGGCGGAAAGCTCGTTGCATTGAATGTAGAGGGCCTTAGACGCTGCAGCCCCTGGGGACACCTTCGCGACGGCTTCCCGGGGAGGGGGCTGAGGCCTGGCAGCCAGGACCCTGACGCCCCTTCGGGAGAGGAGTGGCATCTAGGCCGCTCGCTTGCTCCGGGAAAGATTTGGGGTTTGAGAGCTCTTGGCCAGGAGGCTCGCCCTGGCCGAGGCCCGAGAGGTGTACCCGCAGGCAAGAGCCTAGCGAGGGCCGGGGAGATGGAGCGCAGGCGGCGGCTTTGTTCGAGGCACTTGCCGGCTGAACCACCAGCTGCTGAGCCCTGCGAGGCGGTTCGTGGCCCCCCAACTGGGGAAGGGGCTCTGGGCATCTGTCCCATGCAAGGGTCCCACCGTCTGAATCTCACCTCACTCCTCTCCCACCTGTCACGAATGGCCCGCGCCAAAGTAATAAATATGTAATAGGAATGTCTTCCAGAGGCTATGCTGGAGACTTCCCTGGCCGCACAGTGAGCGTTCAGTGCCCCACCATAAGCAAGCCGAAACCTGGTCTGGCGCAGAGGCGCCCAAGGAGAGAGGGTGTCTGTCCTTTCACTCTCTGATTTGGGCAGCCTGACACGGTTATTGTTAATTGGTAAAGTATCTCGCGGTCCGTTAGTCTTCTTCTATGTTTTTGTTCTTATTTATCACTGTGTATGTCTTTGGGCTTCTCTTAACTTTCTATGGCAAATTATTTTGAAAAAGTTTACTCTTGTGTTTATCTCAGCGATTTTAAAGGGGATCTGCCGTCTAGGGAGTTCCCCTTGAAAATTGGACCTTTGAGTAGTGACTTCTGTTTTGCCACCTGGGAGCAACGTGTAAGGAAGTGGACTTAAGGTTCTCTCTCCCCAGGGGAAGAAGCACAGTGGAAAAATCACAAATGACTTCTGGCCTGAAAAGCCCTTAATTTACCTGCTTCTACAATTACTGCCCTTTATGACCCAGTTCATCTCCCTGCAGACATAGGTGAGGGTCAAAGAAGTAGATGGTGGAGTTTTTTAGACAATCAGTGAATTTTGTAATTAGAAAAAGAACTGAGGTCGGGCACAGTGGGCTCACACCTGTAATCCAAGTGTGTCCGAAATTGGTGGGTTCTTGGTCTCACTGACTTCAAGAAGGAAGCCGTGGACCCTCACATTGAGTGTTACAGTTCTTAAAGATGGTGTGTCCGGAGTTTATTCCTTCAGACGTTCAGATGTGTCTGGAGCTTCTTCCTTCTGGCGGGTTCGTGGTCTTGCTGTCAGGAGTGAAGCTGTAGACCTTCGTGGTGAGTGTTACGGCTCTTAAAGGAAGTGCCTCAGGAGTTGTTTGTTCTTCCTGGTGGGTTTGTAGTCTTGCTGGCTTCAGGAATGAAGCTGCAGACCTTCGCCTTGAGTGTTACAGCTCATGGCAGCATGGACCCAGAGTGAGCAGCAGCAAGATTTATTACAGAGTGAAAGAACAAAACCTCCACAGGGTGGAAGGGGACCCCCGCGGGTTGCCACTGCTGGCTCGGGCAGCCTGCTTTTATTCCCTTATCTGGCCCCACCCACATCCTGCTGATGGTCCATTTTACAGAGAGCTGATTGGTCCGATTTGACAGAGTGCTGATTGGTACGTTTACAATCCTTGAGCTAGACACAGGGTCACAGAGTGCTAGTTAGCTAGATACAGTGTTAGCTAGATACAGAGTACCAGTTGGTATGTTTACAAACTTTGAGCTAGACACAGAGTACTGATTGGTGTATTTACAAACCTTGAGCTAGACACAGAGTGCCAATTGGTGCATTTACAATCCTTGAGCTAGACACAGAGTCAGAGTGCTAGTCCTCCAAGTCTCCATTCGGTTAGCTAGATACAGAGTACCAATTGGTGTATTCACAAACCCTGAGCTAGACACAGAGTGCTGACTAGTGCACATACGATCCTCCAGCTAGATATAAAAGTTCTCTACTTTTTTAAAATCAGGATTCTCAGGAGAGGGGTTACCTGGTCATCAGCATTTTCTTTTCTTTTTTTTAAAGCAAGCACTGAGGCCGGGCTCAGTGGCTCACACCTGTAATCCCAGCGCTTTAGGAAGCCGAGGTGGGTGGATCACCTGAGGTCAGGAGTTCGAGACCAGCCCGGCCAACATGGTGAAACCACGTCTCTACTAAAAATACAAAACAATTAGCCGGGCATGGTGGCTCATGCCTATAATCCCAGCTACTTGGGAGGCTGAGGCAGGAGAATCGCTTGAACCCGGGAGGCGGAGGTTGCGGTGATCTGAGACTGTACCATTGCACTCCAGTCTGGGCAACAAGAACCAAACTCTGTCTCAAAAAAATAAGCACTGATTTTGTTTTCGTTTTTTTTTTTTTTTTTTTTAGACAGAGTCTCGCTCTGTCTCCCAGGCTGGAGTGCAGTGGCGCAATCTCAGCTCACTGCAAGCTCCACCTCCCAGGTTCATGCCATTCTCCTGCCTCAGCCTCCCAAGTAGCTGGGACTACAGGCGCCCGGACCACGCCTGGCTAATTTTTTTGTATTTTTTAGTAGAGACAGGGTTTCACCGTGTTAGCCAGGATGGTCTTGATCTCCTGACCTCGTAATCTGCCTGCTTCAGCCTCCCAAAGTGCTGAGATTACAGGCGTGAGCCACCACGACCGGCCAGCACTGATTTTGATGTATACCCAGATTATATGAGCATACAAGGTAAAGTCAGAATAGCCTGGCATATGAGACCGCTCAGACCTGGATCCTAATTACTTCTCGAGGTACATTCCCCTTCTGGAACCCTATCCTGTATTCAAATAGAAATACTGAATATCATATTCTCTCAAGCCTACAAGCCTCATATTGTTCCTCTTGCCTAAACCACCCAATCTCCTATTCCCTACTTACCCTTTTTTTTTTTTTGAGATGGAGTCTTGCTCTGTCGCCTAGGCTGGAGTGCAGTGGCGTGATCTCGGCTCACTGCAAGCTCGGCCTCCTGGGTTCACGCCATTCTCCCGCCTCAGCCTTCCAAGTAGCTGGGAGTACAGATGCCCACCACCACGCCCGACTAATTTTTGTTTTTGTATTTTCTGTAGAGACAGGGTTTCACAGTGTTAGCCAGGATGGTCTCCATCTCCTGAACTTGTGATCCGCCCGCCTCCACCTCCCAAAGTGCTGGGATTACAGGTGTGAGCCACCACACTTGGCCTTTTTTTTTTTTTTTTTTTTTTGAGACAGAGTCTCACTGTCAACCAGGCTGGAGTGCAGTGGTGTGATCTCAGCTCACTGCAGCCTCCACCTCCCAAGTTCAAGTGATTCTTCTGCCCCAGCCTCCAGAGTAGCTGGGACTACAGGTGCGCACTACCACGCCTGGCTAATTTTTGTATTTTTTAGTAGAGACGAGGTTTCACCATATTGGCCAGGCTGGTCTCGAACTCCTGACTTTGTGATCTGCCCACCTCAACCTCCCAAAGTGCTGGGATTACAGGTGTAAGCCACTGCACTCGGCCTTATCCTTTTTTTTTTTTTTTTTTTTTTTTTTTGAACAGTGCAAATCTCTATAAAGCCTTCCCTTACATCTCCTGCCAGGTTTGTTTATAGCATATCTCACTGTATGGTTATTTTACTTCTTATGTGTCTGTCTCCCTTGCTAATTTCAAACTCCTCACAGGAAGACTGTAATTTATTCATCTCTGTTTCTTCAGGGCCTAGCAGTGTTTTTGTATATATTAGGCAGCTTAATACATGACATGATCCTTGCATGAACTGGTTTACCCCCTGTACATGATGAGAGACTAGAGTTGCCACCAAGTTACCTATCCAGGGGCCAGCCTGTGGGATCAGATGGGCAGGATTGGGTGGGCCCCCTTACCATGGTGTGCCCTGGAAAACTGCTCATCTTGCTAAATTGAGGATGTAGAGCTGGTTTCCAGCAGAACTTTGGAACCATCCTGCCAGCAAGGTCAGACTGTCAATAAATAGGAATTTATTGCTGGCCTGTGGCATGATCTGTTCTTGAAGTATTTGTTCTGTTCTGGAGGATGGAAGATATAAGAATTTGGATTCTTCCCTTGTTCTTTCCTCTGCCCCTCTGTCCCCCACTGATATAGTTGGGATAGTTATCCCTGCCCGAATCTCATGTTGAAATGTAATCTCCAATGCTGTAGGTAGGTCCTGGTGGGAGGTTTTTGGGTCATGGGGGGGACCCCTCATGGTTTGGTGTAGTATTCACCCTATGAGTTATCGCAAGATCTGGTTGTTTAAAAGTGTGTGGCACCTCCCCCACAACTCTGTCTCACACTCCCATTCTCACCCTGTGACGTCCCTGCTTTCCCCTTCACCTTCCGTTTTGATTGTAAGCTTTCTGAGGCCTCCCCATAAGCTGAGCCAGCACCACGCTTGCTACACAGCCTGCAGAACGGTGAGCCAATTAAACCTCTTTTTTTTTTGAGACGGAGTCTTGCTGTGTCGCCAAGCTAGAGTGCAGTGGTGTGATCATGGCTTACTGCAACCTCCCACTCCTGGGTTCAAGTGATTCTTCTGCCTCAGCCTCCAGAGTAGCTGGTACTACAGGCATGCACCACCATGCCCAGCTAATTTTTGTATTTTTAGTAGAGATGGGGTTTCACCATGTTGGCCAGGATGGTCTCAATCTCTTGACCTCGTGATCCACCTGCCTAATTTGGCCTCCCAGAGTTTTGAGATTACAGGCATGAGCCACTGCACCCAGCCTAAACCTCTTTTTTTTTTTTTTTTTTTTTTTTTTTGAGACAGAGTCTCACTCTGTCGCCCAGGCTGGAGTGCAGTGGCGCAATCTCGGCTCACTGCAAGCTCCGCCTCCCGGGTTCACGCCATTCTCCTGCCTCAGCCTCCTGAGTAGCTGGGACTACAGGCGCCCGCCACCGCGCCCGGCTAATTTTTTGTATTTTTAGTAGAGACGGGGTTTCACCATGGTCTCCATCTCCTGACCTTGTGATCCGCCCGCCTCGGCCTCCCAAAGTGCTGGGATTACAGGCGTGAGCCACCGTGCCCGGCTAAACCTCTTTTCTTTACAAACTACCCAGTCTCACGTTTTTGTTTGTTTTTGTTTTTGAGACAGGGTCTCACTTTGTCACCCAGGCTGGAGTGCAGTGGTGCGATCTTGGTTCACTGCAACCTTCACCTCTCAGGCTCAAGTGATCCTCCTGAGTAGCTGAGACTGTAGGCACATGCCACCACACCTGGCTAATATTTGTATTTTTCGTAGAAATGCATCTTCGCTATGTCGCCCAAGCTGGTTTTGAACTCCTGGGCTCAGGTAATCCACCTGCCTTGGCTTCCCAAAGTGTTGAGATTACAGGCATGAGCCTCGGTACCTGGCCTCAGGTATTTCTTTTCTTTTCTTTTTTTTTTTTTTTTGAGACGGAGTGTTGCTCTGTCACCAGGCTGGAGTGCAGTGGTGCGATCTCGGCTCACTGCGACCTCCAACTCCCTGGTTCAAGCGATTCTTCTGCCTCAGCCTCCCGAGTACCTGGGATTACAGGCATGCACCACCACACCCAGCTGATTTTTGTATCTTTAGTAGAGACGGGGTTTCACCATGTTGGCCAGGATGGTCTTGATATTCTGACCTTGTAATCTCTCTGCCTCAGCCTCCCAAAATGTTGGGATTACAGGTGTGAGCCACCACGCCTGGCCTGGTATTTCTTTATAGCAATGCAAGAACGGCCTAATACACCCACCACACAAAATCTTTTTTTCTTGGTTTTTTTTTTTTTTTTGGATGGAGTCTCGTTCTGTTGCCCAGGCTAGAGTGCAGTGGCGCGATCTTCCAGCATTTTTTTTTTCCATACAAAGTCTCACTCTGTAGCCCAGGCTGAAGTACAGTGGCATGATCTCGGCTCACTGCAACCTCTGCCTCCTGGCTTCAAGAGATTCTCCTGACTCTACCTCCCAAGTAGCTGGGATTACAGGCGCCTGCCACCACACCCAGCTAATTTTTGTATTTTTAGTAGAGATGAGTTTCATCATGTTGGTCAGGCTGATCTTGAACTCCTAACCTCAAGCAATCCACCAGCCTTGGCCTCCCAAAGTGCTGGGATTACAGGCGTGAGCCACTGCGCCTGGCTACAAAATCTTAAATCTAAATAACTCCTCTGTGACCACAACCTCCTGTTCTTCTCATGCTCTCAATTCCTACCAAACTTGTTTTTCCATTCCAGTGACACCTGCAACTCCTCCCTCTGACCCTTTGGCCAGTTTCTAGCTTGTCTTCTGTGTCAGCTGCCTCGTTATAAAGAAATACCTGAGACTGGGTAATTTATAAGAAAAGAGCTTTAATTGGCTTGTGGTTCTGCAGGCTGTACAGGAAACATAATGCTGGCATCTGCTTCTGGGAAGGCCTCAGGAAGCTTACAATCATGGCAGAAGGCGAAGGGGGAGCAAGCATCTCACACAGTGGGAGCAGGAGCAAGAGGGCAAAGGGGGAGGTGCTACACACTTTTTTAAATGACCACATCTCAGGATAACTCACTTCAAGAGGGTGGTGCTAAACATTCATCAGAAACCCACCTCCGTGATCCAATTACCTCCCACCAGGCCCCACCTCCAACATTGCAGATTACAATTGACCATGAGATTTGGGTGGGGACACAGATCCAAACCATATAATCTTCCTTACCCATGCAGCTTAGATTCTGCATTCCATCATTTCAGCCACGTTCTTGTGTATGTTCTTGATGCCCCTCTCCCATTGTTGTTTCACTGCAGCTGCCAAGCAAAACCCTAAATCATCCATCAACATTCAAGTACCTATAACCAAGATGCTAAAAGAATCACAAAACTGTAATATGTTATCTATGGACAAGTTGTTCTCCAACCTCAGTTGGGCCAATGCTACTCATTTTCTAAACCAGCTCTTTTCTGTTCTCCACAATTCATCTGTCTTCTCATCAGCTGACCTGCCTATATAGCTTAGTGGGAGATGAAGTAAGAGAAGCAATTACAGATACCATGTTAGGTGCTGTGACAGACAAAGTATTGGGCCTGTGGGAGCACCCAGGAAGAAGGAATATCTAACTGAAGCTTGAGCAGTCAGTTAAGGTTTCTTTAAAATAGCTCCGCTGGGCGCGGTGGCTCATGGCTGTGATCCCAGCATTTTGGGAGGCTGAGGTGGGTGATCACCTGAGGTCGGGAGTTCGAGACCAGCCTGACCAACATGGAGAAACCCCGTCTCTACTAAAAAATACAAAATTAGCCTCACATGGTGGTGCATGCCAGCTACTGGGGAGGCTGAGGCGGGAGAATGGCTTGAACCAAGGAGGTGGAGGTTGCTGTGAGTCAAGATCACGCCATTGCACTCCAGCCTGGGCAACAAGAGCGAAACTCCATCTCAAAACAAAAACAAAAACAAAACAGCTCCTATGCCAAGTTCTCAAGGAGATCTGGAGTTTGCCACAAATACAGAAAAGCAGTTTTGGAGTATTATGTGTGTGTTAAAAAATAGAATTGGGGAGGTAAGCAGGATCAGACTTAAAGCTGTATGAAAGAATCAGGACTTGATCCTGAAGAGAATGTGGAGAAACGGAATTGTTCCAAATGGAAATAAAATCAGATTTATGCTTTGGACTTGGGATGGACCAACTGGAGGAGAGCAGAAGGCTGGCTGGGGCCATCTGTTGGATGATGGAGGCGTGAACTAAGGGAGTGGCAGTGGGCTCAGAAAGCCATGAGAATATTATCAAAGAGATAATCAGGAGGTAGAAGAGATAGGATTTGGTGATAGATTGAATGTAGGGACTGAGGCAGGAGAGTCTGGGATGACATTTGAGTGTCTCAATTAAGGGTGATTAGTGTACAACTCACAGGTCTGAAAGAAGAAAATAAGTTCAATTATTGATATGTTTAAGTTCGAAACGGATATGGTAAGTTCCATGCCTGGGGCAGACATGGCCATGTAATACTGGCTGCTCTATCTGAACTCCAGAGATATATGGGATGGAGATGAAATTAGGAGCAGTCAGCATAAATGTAGTATTGACACCATGGGTATGGACAAGATTAAGGGAGGATGTGAAGGTTTGAGAAAATAAAGCTTGTGATAGAACACTTGGGATATGATTAAGGGATGGATGGAGAAAGATACAGCTTCAGTGAACGCTGAGGAATGACCAGAAGGATGTGGAGGAAAACTAGAGAGTTCTGACTCATGAAAGATAAGAATGCATTTCAAGGTTAGATTTTCCTAGAACATGTTCAATACCTTACAGTTGCAATACTTTCACACTTGTATTTCTCATTTTTTCATGCTGCATTATAAGCTCTAGGATCATAGTGTCTCTATTGGCCTTATTGAACTAAGGGGGCTGCAATGGGCTTGGAAAGCCTTGAGTGTATCATTAAAGAGATAAGTAGGAGATAGCAGAGACAGAATTTGATGAAAGATTGTATGTAGGGATTGAGGAAGGAGGAAGGGTCTGGCATGACATTTGGGTGACATTTTATCCAAGTATTCAGCACACTGTCTGGTACTTAGTAGGTACTCATATATCAATGAAAGGGCTGATCTTTAGGAGTTTCAGCAGACTGTGGAAGGTGCCTCTGGGAATGAGTATGTTTCCAACTGCACTTCATTCTCAAGTTTTGTGGCCAATGATGGATAGGAGGTGGATTGTGATGTATTCAGAACATGGGACCTTGAGGAGTTCCGTAACCAAAAGGACAAAGTAACAACAGCCAGTGGAGACAAAAAGAACTGCTTCTCTTTCTTTCCCCCTCCAACTTCCTAGTGGAGGGCTGAGCCCAGCATCCCAGACTTGTGTGACTATATAGGCAAACATCTGGAGACCTACTTCACTTTGATACCTTAGCCTTCGGCGGCTCAAGGTGTTGGCCTTTGGATAGGAAGCTTCCAATAGTAAAGCTCCCTGCTCTCAGCAAGCCCAACACCATGGGGAAGGGAGATGTCGTAGAGGCAGCACCAACCACCACAGCCTACCACTCCATCATGGATGAATATGGTTATGAGGTGGGCAAGGTCATTGGCAATGGCTCCTATGGGACAGTATATGAGGCTTTCTACACAAAGCAGAAGGTCATGGTGGCAGTCAAGATCATATCAAAGAAGAAGGCCTCTGATGACTATCTTAACAAGTTCCTGCCCCGTGAGATACAGGTTGGAAAGGGGGCTGGAAGAGGGAACTGGAGCTTGGTACTAAGCTGCTTGAGGTTTCTCAGAAGGGGTATGGCCACGAGGGGTGGGGCCAGAAATCCCTAAACCAGAACTGAATGTCTCACTAGCAGCTAGGAAAATTTATGTAAGTTAAACCTCTTTCCCATCCACCCACTCACCTCCAGCCCCCCAAAAAGTAAAGGTGCAAAACATAGCATTTGACCACAGGCCACCAGTTCTCTGGGGTTGAGGGGTTGATCCTATTGCAAAGTTCTAAGTCAGTAGCTGAGGGCAGGAGATGGCTGGGAGTGCCATCACAGTTCTCCCTTCCCAGGTTTGATGGGTCCTTCTTCTGGGGTCAGGTAATGAAAGTCTTGCGGCACAAGTACCTCATCAACTTCTATCAGGCCATTGAGACCACATCTCGAGTATACATCATTCTGGAGCTGGCTCAGGGTGGTGACGTCCTTGAATGGATCCAGCGCTACGGGGCCTGCTCTGAGCCCCTTGCTGGCAAGTGGTTCTCCCAGCTGACCCTGGGCATTGCCTACCTGCACAGCAAGAGCATCGTGCACCGGTGAGGGCGCTGCCACCCAGACTGGGTCCTTTGCCCTCAAGGGGGTTTTATGCACATCTCCCATTTGCTGCCCTTTTCTCCTCTCTCGAACTCCCTCCTCAATATCTAGGCCTATTCATGTACTCTATTTTAATCATATGGTCAAGGATACTGATAAAGTACTCACTGTATGCACAGCATTTTATGAAATATGATGGTGAGCTCCCGGTGGTCCTCAGATACCATCCTCTCTCTCTCTCTCTCCCTACTTTGGGCTCTGCTCACAACTCCATGGCTTTCCTTCCTCTCTACCTTGTGCCCTCATAATGGTTTCTACCTCCCACTTCTTTCCTCATCTTTACCCTCTGACCCCTGGCCCTTCAGCTCCCAGTCTAAAACTAAGCCCTCTCCCCAGCCTGATGCCCAGCCTTTCTGCTGCTGGTAGGGACTTAAAGTTGGAGAATCTGTTGCTGGACAAGCGGGAGAATGTGAAGATATCAGACTTTGGCTTCGCCAAGATGGTGCCTTCTAACCAGCCTGTGGGTCGTAGCTCTTCTTACCGCCAAGTGAACTGCTTTTCCCACCTCAGCCAGACTTACTGTGGCAGCTTTGCTTATGCTTGCCCGGAGATCTTACTAGGCTTGCCCTACAACCCTTTCCTGTCTGACACCTGGAGCATGGGCGTCATCCTTTACACGCTAATGGTCGCCCGTCTGCCCTTTGATGACACCAATCTGAAAAAGCTGCTGAGAGAGACTCAGAAGGAGGTCACTTTCCCAGCTAACCATACCATCTCCCAGGAGTGCAAGGTACTGGCTACCTAAGGAGGGGTGAGCCCTCAGGGATGACCAACAGGGAGGGGTGAATATCCAACCTACGTCACCCAACCTAGGCCTCCCAACCCTGGGGAAAGGCTCTTCCCACACCAGAGCCATCTCACACACTAGCTCCTGTCCTCTAATAAACAGTATGGACGGCATAAAGGGCCAACCACTAGGCTCCAAACCTTGCTTGATACACAGGTTCTAGCTTCTGTCTCTTTAGGCCAGAAGAGAATTATGGAAAGCATTCCTCCCAAGGAACTTTTCCCTTCCCCTCCAGGGAGTTAACTGCCTGGCTCTCCAAGATAAAATCAGAGCCACACCCACTTTGGCCAGAGTGGCATGATGGGCTATCCTGCTTCTTTCTTAGGTCCAGCTGCTCATTGCCTGCGTGGCACAATGGAGAAAAACTCAGGCAAGACCTCTCTCTCCCCTGCTCTAGAACCTGATCCACCAGATGCTACACCAAGCCACTAAGCGTGCCACCATTCTGGACATCATCAAGGATCCCTGGGTGCTCAAATTCCAGCATGAACAACCCACCCATGAGATCAGGCTGCTAGAGACCATGTGCCAGCTCCACAACACCACTAAACATCACCAATCCTTGGAAATTACGACCTGAAAATGGCTGAAGGAGGGGGCTAAGAGAGGAGCAAGCAGGAGGTCTTGGGCCAGAAATCTTTTATACCAAAAATAAATCTAAGTCTGATTTAGTTTTATCAGCTAGGGTCAAAGACATTCTTTTCTCAAGGCAATCTTATAGCAGGGAACACTGCTGGGGTAAGAGACGATTTCTGCCCACAGCCTGTAACCAATCATCTTGACACTGTTAAATCAACAGTGTAATTCATGATGTGGCTCACAGGAGATGGGGTGCTCAGATTAACACTCTATTTTGGGAAGCTTTATTATTCAACTCAATATATGCTCATTATTTTACATCTTTGTGTTGTTTAAATGCTCAAGCGGTGGGGCAAAATCCCTGGTTGCTCCACTTTGATTATGGCTCTGCCTGTCTATAGTCCAAGATGATGGCACTGTTAGTTCTTTTAGAAATGGGTATTCGAGCTGGGTGCAGTGACTCACGCCTGTAATCCCAGCACTTTAGGGGACCGAGGTGGGCAGATCACTTGAGGTCAAGAGTTCGAGACCAGTCTGGCCAACTTGGCAAAACCCTGTCTCTACTAAAAATACAAAAATTAGCCGGGAATAGTGGCACCTGGCTGAGGTGTGAGAATCACTTGAACCCGGGAGGCGGGGATTGCAGTGAGCCAAGATCGCCCTATTGCACTCTAGCCTGGGTGACAAAGTGAGACTCTGTCTCAAAAAAAAAAAAAAAAAAGAAAAGAAAAGAAATGGGTATTTGGGTGTATGAAGGACCTCGGTTCCTTTTCCCTCTTCCAGTGTCACCTTAACCACTACTGACAGAAAAGCAGGGAGACAAGGCTTCTCACACTGTTGTTCCCAGACATAGAATTCAAACCAAGCCTTCTAGTAGTGAAAGCTACTATGGGTTCTGGACAAAGGAAAGCTACTTGCTCCTTCCATGGTATTCTCCCTCCTTGTCCTTGAAAATGGGCTTTGTAAAATAAATTTGGGGTTGTCTTGGCAGAGGCACGACCAGGGGAAAGCAATGAGGGAAGACTCAGAGATGCCTACACATGGTTCTAAGTGGTAGATGGCAGTTTCTTCAATCGCAGCAACTAGGCAACTCTAGGACAAACCGACTTGAAAGATGAAACAGTGTTTGTCTGGAACATAGGTTGAGATATTAGGAATGCCCATTTGTTCTATGTTCCAACCTCCCTTCTTTGCTGTAATTATTCATTGCTTGAAATAAGGCTCTTGAGGACAAGGCTCCAAGGGCCAGGGGAACAGCTTCAGGGGTAGACAAGGCAGTATAGACACTAGGATTCCATCTGCCCAGTTTTATTGGGAACAAGGGCATTATAACTGCTATCAAAGAGAAGGGAGCCCAAGGGCTCCTTCTGTAGCAAGATCTTCTTCAGAGTTGAGCCAGGGCTGGGAGGGCAAGAGACCCTTTTTTCAGGCAGGGTCATACTACCACCCTCAGCAGGACTTCCCCAAAAAGTTATTCTCCTTTAGCTCAGCATTTGGCACTTAAGGAAAAAAGGACCAACAAAGGTAGCATTAGGAAGACAAGCCCAGATTTATCAGGATACCCACTCAGCCAACTGCTTTAGTGCTTCTTCATCTTCATCCGCTTTGGGAGCTTTGAGGACAAAGATACCCAGAGAAAAGAAAGGAGAAGGATTAAGGTCTCAGCAACTCCAACCATCCCCTACTATGACATTCAGAGCCTGCTGAATTCTCTCTCCCCACAAAAAACCTAAAGGTGTGGTCCTTCTGCTTGCTAGGCTGCTGTTCAATCCCATAGCACCTTTGTGCAAATTAGAAAAAAGGTGCCTCTTGCTCCTGCCATTTGTAGCCCTAAACCAGGGTACACAGCTTGCTGAGTGAAGCACAGGCTAGGTGGGTGCCCATATGCAGTCAACAACCTGCACAACTGCAGCAGCAGCCCTTTCTGTGTGGCTCCTTTGAGGCAGGATGGATGAGGAATAATCTTTCCCCATACCTCTCCTACCCTCTTAAGTCCTCAAGACAACAGAACAACCCTGCATACCTGGCTCTGCCGGCAGATGAGTAGAAGGTACACTAGGCAATTTGACTGGGGGTTCTTCCTCCTTGTCGCCCACACTTAACAACTCCTGGGCCAATTCCTCCTGTTCCAGCAACTCTAGCTCCTCCAGCAGTTCATCCTGTATAGGGAAGACAAGACCATTTAAGATGAAGAAAAAAACATCTACCTCCAAAAACATATTGCTTTTGAAGTTCCCTCCCAAACTTGCCCCAAGAGCCTCTCTTGGGTGTTCCTTCTGGCCAGTTCCATACTTCCTCCAAAATGCCCTGACCCCTCACCCCCAATCACCTCATCCACATCATCTCCAAAGCCCATAGGCCGAGAAATGGCATCTGAGATCTGCTGGGCCACCTCCTGTTGTTCTGTGATGTCAGTCATCAGTTCATCTACCTTGTCAATGTCCCTGAGAATGAGACAGACAGCTAAGAAATCAGGCAACAATGCCCCCTTGACTTCCTCATCTCACATGAATGAAACCCCTCCTGCCTTGTATTGTCACACTGATAAGCCCATAGCTATCAATCAGAAGAGATCCCTGGAAAACTGCAAAGACGCAAGTCTGGGCTAAGAAATAGCAAGGAGCCACACTGGAGAGGATAGGTTTCATTCCCTTTCCTGAAGGATCTTTAAGAATTAGAAAAGGTAGCCGGGAGCGGTGGCTCACAGTTGTGATCCCAGCACTTTGGGAGGCCAAGGCAGGTGGATCACCTGAGGTCAGGAGTTCAAGACCAGCCTGGCCAAAATAGTGAAACTCCGTCTCCACTAAAAATACAAAAATGAGCTGGGAACAGTAGCACACAACTGTAATCCCAGCTACTCAGGAGGCTGAGGCAGGAGAATCACTTGAATCCAGGAGGCAGAGGTTGCAGTGAGCCGAGATCGTGCCACTGCACTCCAGCCTGGGTGACAGAGCAAGACTGTCTCAAAAAACAAAACAAAACAAAAAAAGAATTAGAGAAGGCATCTTTGCTCCCTAGAATGCCCCAGGCAGCGAAAGAATCTTATAGGAAGCAAGGGGCAGACAGAGGTCTAGCCATTACAAGTATCTATACTGCAAATCCACATTCTGAGAGGCTTTAAAGTTTAAAGTGTGAGGCCAGGCGCGGTGGCTCACGCCTCCCAGCACTTTGGGAGGCCGAGGTGGGCAGATCACGAAGTCAGGAGATCGAGACCATCCTGGCTAACACAGTGAAACCCCGTCTCTACTAAAAATACAAAAAAAAAAAAAATTAGCCAGGCGAGGTGGTAAGCGCCTGTAGTCCCAGCTACTTGGGAGGCGGAGGCAGGAGAAGGGTGTGAACCCGGGAGGCAGAGCTTGCAGTGAGCCGAGATTGCGCCACTGCACTCCAGTCTGGGCCACAGAGCAAGACTCTGTCTCGGGGGGAAAAACAAAAAAAAGTTTAAAGTGTGATAGCAAGTCACTCTTCCCAGTTCTTGGGTCCCCTCCACCCCTTCCCCGTACCCACATGTCCTGGTAGGCTTTCTTCATGCCTTGGGCAGCAAGCTCCATGGTACGAAGGACTTCTGCATTGGTGGTGGCATTCTCAATGGCCTCACGCTGAAACTCCAGGGTGGATAAAGTCCCGTCAGTTTGTGCCAGCTGCTGTTCGAATCTTTTCTTCCTCCGCAAAGCCTGTAGGGCAGCTGACCCAGCCGATACCCTTAACATCAAGGGTCAGAAGCACCTGCTTCCCATCTGGGCCCTCCCCATAGGCTTGTTTCCCTCATTACCTCTCTTATTCTTGGTCCCATACTTCTTGGCTGTTTGTAGCTCCTGTTGAATCTTCTGCTCCAAAAATTCCTGTTTCTTGATCAGTATCTTCTCTGTCTCCTTCAGTTTCTGTATTGCTTCTTCAGGGGTTGGCCCTTTCTCCTTCTTACCTGAGGAGTCCAGTGGAGTAGGCCCAAATTTTGTGAAGGAAAAATATTAGCCACCAATCATTGAATACATAGTATGTGCTAGGGACCTGACTGTGTTATTGTTAATCCCCAAATCTCTACAATGAATGTGCTCTCTCTTCACTTAAAAATGTGAAAACAACCACAAAGATGTTAAAAATCACAATTAATAAGAGATTGTTCAGGAATCAAAATGTGGCAGTATGAGTTCTAAAACCAATATTCTTTTTACTATCCCTGGCTGCCTTTTTTTTTCTTTAGGCAAAGTTTCGGTCTTGTTGCCCAGGCTGGAATGCAATGGCGTGATCTCGGCTCACCTCAACCTCCGCCTCCTGGGTTCAAGCGATTCTCCTGCCTCAGCCTCCCAAATAGCTGGGATTACAGGCATGTGCCACCACGCCTGGCTAATTTTTTGTATTTTTAGTAGAGACAGGGTTTCTCCAAGTTAGCCAGGCTGGTGTCAAACTCCCAACCTCAGGTGATCTACCTGCCTTGGCCTCCCAAAGTGCTGGGATTACAGGCGTGAGCCACCGTGCCAGGCCTTCTTTTTTTTGAGACGGAGTCTCGCTCTGTTGCCCAGGTCAGAGTGCAGTGGCATGATCTAGGCTCATTGCAACCTCCGCCTCCTGCGTTGAAGTGATTCTCCTGCGTCAGCCTCCCTGAGTAGCTGGGACTACGGGCACACATCACCATGCACACCTAATTTTTGTATTTTTTTTTTTTTCTTTTGAGATGGAATCTCCCTCTGTCACCCAGGATGGAGTGCAGTGGCGCAATCTTGGCTCACTGCAACCTCTGCCTCCTGGGTTCAAGCGATTCTCCTTCCTCAGACTCCCTGAGTAGCTGGGACTACAGGTGCGCGCCACCACACCCAGCTAATTTTTTTTTTTTTTTTTGTATTTTTAGTAGAGACGAGGTTTCACCATGTTGGCCAGGTTGGTCTCGAACTCTTGACCTCAGGTGATCCACCCGCCTCGGCCTCCCAAAGTGCTGGGATTACAGGCGTGAGCCACCGCGCCCGGCCAATTTTTGTATTTGTAGCAGAGACGGGGTTTCACCATATTGGCCAGGCTGGTCTTAAACTCCTGACCTCATGATCCACCCACGTCGGCCTCCCAAAGTGTTGCGATTACAGGCGTGAGCCACCGCGCCCGGCCAAGAAGGCAGTCTTTCTTCTTCATCTTAGATCCCTCTTGCCCAGCACAAAGTATTATAGAACAAGGTTTTGAAAAGGGCTGAAGACAGCAGGAAACTCGTCTTCAAGCCTGAACAGTGGGAGCCAGCACGATCGCCACGCCCTCAACTCAAGTCCCCTCCCCGATCTTGAGTTCTTCCCTCAGAGAGTGAGAGAGGACGGCGGACGGGAACCAGGCGCCTTGACATGGTGTGCCTTCTGGCACCGGCGATGAGCCTTGCTCCGCCATCGGCCGCCGGGGTTTTCCAGTCAGCCTGTCTCCTGATTCTCTTCCCCTGCCCGGCGCAGCGGTCCGGCCGAATCTCGCCGGGATCTCCTCTTCCCCTGCACCAGCCAGCGCCTCCTGGCTGGCCAGTCCCACCCCGGCTCACCCTTCCCGAAGAGCCTGCCGAGACCACTCATCGCGAGCTCGCCTATCCCGCCTCCGCCCCTCGGCGTCCTCCAGACTTCCGCCTTGCTCCTGGGAGGGTGATGGTCTCATCACACAGGGACCAGCCTTGCCCAATCCCTCCTCAGGGCGCCGCCGCGACATCATCAAGAGGCGCAAACGAGACCACCGCTGTCACGTGACCCAAACCACCAGTCCCAGACCGAGGTGCTCCTCTTAAAGCAGCCACATCATTTTCTATTACATAAAAAGGCAGTCCTGTCTCCACCCCAGAGTATGTGCTTGTTCTCCGGAAGGAAATGTGCAGTGTGATGGCACCTCAATGTATGGGGTCAGTGGGAAAACTCTTCATGCTCTTTACAGGGCTCAGGAAAGTGGGGTGGTATAGGTTCAAGCAGTGGGGGTTGCCCTAAGTTTAGATAGCAAACCTGATGCAGTCTAATGTCTCACATTCTGGTCTTTGCACCTCAGGACAACCAACCCCATTTCACAAGCTAGAAAAATAGAAGCTCCCCACACTGTGAGTAAAAATCTCTACTGTCACACACAGATGAACTTTAATAAATTACAAATGCACCTGAAAATGTCTTCTTGATTTCCTTTCAGTTTAGGCCTCAAATGGGCTTTCCTCAAGGCTGGACCTCAAGGCCCAGTTTGGGCCTTTGCAAATGTCTCTAACCCTTGACTTAGAGTTTGAAGATTCATTCCATTCTGGATATGAATGCAGGTAACACCTAGAAAGATAAGAAGTCACATTTCATCAGGCTTTCAGGGTTCTCCATTATCACTCTGACCTTTGTGGGTGCCACCTATAGGGCAAACTATCCATCCTGTGTGTATCTACCTAATCCCTCCTAGGGACCCCAAATGGCTGTTGCTCATCACTCAGTACCCAGTTTGCTGACGTCTACAATATTCCGCCTCTCATCATCGAAGAAGATCATCTGGGAGAAAGGAATTCCAGTCTTCTGCTGCAACCTGTGGAAGATAGGGCATGGGTAACCAAGCTAGTATCTTGGTTTCCCAAGCCTCTCTGGTACTTTCTCACCCTGCTCCTCCCTTATGTCCGCATACCTCTCAAAGTGTGTGACTTTGCTGCCTGGATAGATTTCCCGATGAACAAAGTACCTGATGAGGTCAAAGAGCTCCAGTAGCTGGTTGGCCCCTTCTATCTCACTTGTCCTGCAAAACGGTGTAAAAGATGGGATTACCAAAGTGAAGGGCCAGGGCTACGTTAACTTATTAAGCAAAGTTAGTAAGTATAGCCAGGGAAATCAACTTGCTGTTTTTCTGGGATGGACAGGCATCATCAGCCTCTGTTTAACTCCATTGCCTTCCTGTTTGACGAAATTGGTGCTGGGCCAAAGTTTTAGTTTTTGTTTTGAGACGGGGTCTAGTTCTGTCACCCAGACTAGAGTGCAGTGGCCCAATCATGGCTCACTGCGGTCACAACGTCCTGGGCTCAAGTGATCCTCCCACCTCAGCCTTCCAAGTAGCTGGGACTACAGGTGCACGCCACTTTTTTTTTTTTTTTTTTTTGGTAGAGATGGGGTCTCCCTCTATTGCCTAGGCTGGTCTCAAATTGCTGGGCTCAAGTGATCCTCCCGCCTAGGACTCCCAAAGTGCTAAGATTACAGGTGTGAGTCACTTTGCCCGGCCTCACTTGTTTTTTTTTTTTTTTGAGACACTGTCTCACTCTGTCACCCAGGCTAGAGTGCAGTGGCTCCATCTCAGCTCACTGCAACCTCCACCTCCTGGGTTCAAGCGATTCTCCTGCCTCAGCCTCCCGAGTAGCTGGGATTACAGGCGCCCGCTAATTTTTGTATTTTTAGTAGAGACGGGGTTTCACCACGTTGGTCAGGCTGGTCTCGAACTCTTGATCTCGTGATCCGCCCGCCTTGGCCTCCCAAAGTGCTGGGATTACAGGAGTGAGCCACCGTGTCCGGCTGCCGGCCCCACTTTTTAATAGTTAAAAGACCAAGGAGAAAAAATATGCAAATACTTGCAAACTTGCACCGCCCCTATTTTTGTAGCCCAGGGGTTTCACTGTAAGTCTCTTGTATGCACCCTTCAGCATTACACTATCAGTTGTCAGTCACTCTTACCTTGAAGCAGCCGCACCGGGCACCCCAAGACTCTGCAATCGTTTTAGGACCTCAGGCACCTCTGGGTACAGTCGGACGTCTTGGCCCCGCCTATCTCGTACAGTTCCATCACTGGGGAGGGCAAGAGTGCGCTCAGCCCTGGCTGGGTCCCATCTCGCCCCAGTCCTCCCTGTCCCAACCTCACCTGCTCTTATGGAACGGAGGGTCCACGTGCGTGTCGACCCAGAAAGGCCAGAGAGTGTAATCTGAGAGAGGAAGGAGAGGGAAGGTTCAGCCTGGTGGTGGGGGACGCAGGGATTCGGGAGCAGCAGTTAGGGGTATGGAAAAGGAGGGCGCCTTACGAAATTCTCCTTCCCGTCCCTCACCCAAATCAAAGACTGCCAGCTTCGGTAGCCGCGCCATGACCCGCACCTCAGGCTGCGCGCAGCAGAGTTGGTGCTTCACCCAGGGCCGGTAGAGAGTGCGGCACCTCCGGCAGCTAAGGCGGCCACCCCGCCTGCCATAGACAAACGGCTACTAGAGCGTCGCCACTCG
The DNA here is from genome assembly GCF_043159975.1 of Macaca nemestrina. Taxonomy (NCBI): domain Eukaryota; kingdom Metazoa; phylum Chordata; class Mammalia; order Primates; family Cercopithecidae; genus Macaca; species Macaca nemestrina. The sequence continues at coordinate 84,010,455 of NC_092131.1, read as the reverse complement.
GGGCGTCATCAGCCTAGATATGGCGCAAGAGGGCCATCTGATGCTGGGCGGGGAAGAGGATTGCAGCGAGGTACCAACACGACCGCCACACGCAACCACAGCAGTCAAGTCTCTCCAAGGCATTGGCCACGGGCATCCTCCCTACTACTCCACTCCACCCAGCCTTGCCCGATTCTATTATACTAAGAAGCCAGGGAAGAAGGAAAGCGTTTTCTAGCACCTGCCTCTTCTTGAGACCCAAGTGATACATTACAGTTTGTCACTCAATCTTTCTCCATTATCAACCTCTTGATAGTGCAGAACCCAAAGCCCTCAGTAATATTCCAGCCAGAGTGCAGTGTCGGCCAAACCCTTGACGGCATTCTCCAACCAGACCTACATGTCCAGTAGAGCCACATTCAGAGAGAATTCACTCTCTGAAGGTTTCCACCATCCATGTCAGCACTACACTGGTAGATGTTTAACAACCAGTTTGTGGGGAGGAACTGATCTGTAGTGTTTGCCAGTTTTTGTAAATAATCCTACCATGGCCAATTTCAAGCTACCAACATGAAGTCACTTAAGAAAGTTGGAAAGAGGTGCCAATAGTTGGCTCTCATTAGCCATTAGGAACTGGCTCCAGCACACCAGTATGTTTTCCTAGAGTCTGATAATCCTTCTAAGAGCATCATCCCTTCCATTGTCCGATTCCTTCAGCCTGCTATAACTGAGTGAGCATTACGTCCATTTTTTATTTCAGTCAACTTGTGCAACAGAAGAAAGATTCCAGGAGGCCAGGAAATATTTTATTGACAACCAGGGACACAGCCATAAGAGAAGGAAGCACACAGGACTGCAAACTAACACCCAACAGCCAGCAAGGGCCCTCTGGGCCAGGAATACTGAATCCTGGGGTCCTCACAGTCTCCCACCAGTAGATGTACAATACTGGGCATCCAGGGGAGGGGGCAGTGGCTCTGGTGTCCCAGAGAGTGAGAGGATATATGATGCCTCATTATGAGCGACACGGTACAGAGGTAAAATGGAGGGTCCATCACTGCCTAAGACCACCTCCTCCTCTCAGAGCCAACACCAGGTGAAGAACTGAACCACCTAAAATCTTGTAATCAGCTGCTGTCTTCTCATCATTCCTGCAGGAAAAGGAAGCCGAAAAAAAAGACTTAGGAGTTTTTTTTGTTTTTTGTTTTTTGTTTTGAGACGGAGTCTCGCTCTGTCGCCCAGGCTGGAGTGCAGTGGCGCAATCTCGGCTCACTACAAGCTCCGCCTCCCGGGTTCAGGCCATTCTCCGGCCTCAGCCTCCCGAGTAGCTGGGACTACAGGCGCCCGCCACTGCGCCCGGCTAATTTTTTCTATTTTTAGTAGAGACAGGGTTTCACCATGGTCTCGATCTCCTGACCTTGTGATCCGCCCGCCTCGGCCTTCCAAAGTGCTGGGATTACAGGCGTGAGCCACCGCGCCCGGCCGAGTTTGTTTTTTTTTTTTTTGACAGAGTCTCGCTCTGTCATCTAGGCTGAAGTGCAGTGGCATGATCTCAGCTCACTGCAACCTCCGCCTCCTGGGTTCAAGCAATTCTCCTGCCTCAGCCTCCCGAGTAGCTGGGATTACAGGCGCCTACTACCACACCCAGCTAATTTTTGTATTTTTAGTAAAGATGGGGTTTCACCATATTGGCCAGGCTGGTCTCGAACTCCTGACCTCAGGTGATCCACCCACCTCAGCCTCCCCAAGTGCTGGGATTACAGGCGTGAACCACTACGCCCAGCCAGAACAGAAGTTCTTGAGTTTCATGGATCTCTTTGGGGGTCTGCGAACTTGAATGAGAAAAAAAATCCCATCTTTATTTTTACTAACCCCCAACTGAAATTTAACATTTCTTCTAACTTTAAACAAAGCCCAAAAACCACAGTAGTATTAGCAATATAGGCAAATTGTTAACAATAGAAATTAACTATTTTCTATCATGATCATTTATAGGTATCTTGAAAATATTTCAAAATTATGGTCATATTAGACCTACCATTAGATCTTATTAATAAAAAAGTACGTATATTACTATATCACAAATTTGTTTTAGTATTTTAATAACTATTTCAATATAATTAGTTTTCTTTTAATTCTATATATTTTGTTTTATGCCTGAAAAAATCTTATTCTGAGAAGGGGCTTAGAGGCTTCACCAGATTGCCAAAGGGTCTAAGGCACCAAAAACAAGAGGCACCCCTGATCCACCTCAGTAGGTGCCCCCTCTCATCTCATCTTCACGTAGGATTGCCACGCTGTCATTCTCACTCCAAACTCACATCTGTTTGCCACTGTAGATGAGCCTCTGCTGTTGTGGGGGGATTCCCTCTTTCTCCTCCACACGCTCCTTGATCCGCTCCACCTTTAAAGAGACAAGTAGTCAGGGGCTGCTCAGGGGTTAGGACCATGGAAATGGAAAGAACAAGGGCTATGCAGACAGCATAAGAGCAAAAGGACCAAGTTCATAAGCATATGCAAACAAATATACATGGCAAGAAGTGCATGAAGAGGAGCTGGGCATGCATCACCTTGTCTGTAGGTTCAATGTCAATCTCAATCTCCTTTCCGGTCAGCGTCTGAAACAGGCAATGGTTTCATGAGTCCTTAAAGCCCAATGTACAATTTGTCTTCTAGGTAAAACATCCTATCTTGGTCTTTGGGATCTAATGCCTTCTAAAAGGTGCATATTCTTATCTTTGGAGAATGAGAAGGCTTTGAACATACCTTCATTTATCAAATTTTTTAGGCTGTGAACAACTTTGATAGGGCAAGATTCTTTGAACCATCAGATCCTCTTAATTCCATGAGTCATCTTCCAAAATCAGTCCCCCAAAACCAGTGAGAATATTGGCATTCTTTTGGATAATATGGCAATGAAAGGTATCTTTTTATTTATTTATTTATTTTTGAGATGGAGTTTTGCTCTCGTTGCCCAGGCTGGAGTGCAATGGCGCAATCTCAGCTCACCGCAACTTCCACCTCCCAGGTTCAAGCAATTCTCCTGCCTCAGCCTCCCGAGTAGCTGGGATTGCAGGCATGCACTACCACACCCGGCTAATTTTGTATTTTTAGTAGAGACAGGGTTTCTCCATATTGATCAGGCTGGTCTCAAACTCCCAACCTCAGATGATCCGCCTGCCTTAGCCTCTCAAAGTGCTGGGATTACAGGCGTAAGCCATTGCACCCGGCCTAAAAGGTATCGTAAAAAAAGTCAGAAGGACCTTGTTCTAAATATCAATACTAGGAATTAATATTCAGATAATTCAAAGAATTCTCAAGGACATCAGAAATCACCTCTGAGCAGTATTTTTAAAAATGCTAGAATTGGCTGGGCATGGTGGCTTACACCTGCAATCCCAACACCTTGGCAGACTGAGGCGGGAGGATCACTTGAGCCTAGGAGTTCCAGAAGAGCCTGGACAACACGGCGAGACCCTGTCTCAATAAAAAAAAAAAAAAAATTAGCTGAGTGTAGTGGTGCATGCCTGTAGTACCAGCTATTTGGGAGGCTGAAGTGGGAAGATCGCTTGAGTCCAGAAATTAGAGGCAGCAGCAGCAAGCCATGATTGTGCCACTGTACTCCAGCCGGGGCAAGAGGAAGACCCTGGCAATACCCTCGCGGAAAAAAAAAAAGAAAAGAAAAAGAAAAAAGAGAAAAGAGGACTAGAAGTCAACATTACATCTCCCATATCTTTCCAGACTTCTACCTAAATCCTAAATTGCAGCTCTTGTCTTCTTGACTTCTTCCGTAAGTTAAGGGCTGGTGATATCCAAAACAATAATTATACTGATTATGCAGTCATAAATGTTGTGTCATCTCCCATCTGTCCTTGCTCTTAAAGCTCTATCTGCATTAGTCTACAGTGATCCAGGCCACAAACACACCATGCTCAGTTTAATTTATGGGCATTTCTTTGCTTCCGTTGTTTTCCTTGTTGCAATATCCTCCCCTTCTCCAAACTTCAAGACCCCTTAAATAAAAGACAATCTCCTGGCAGGGCGTGGTGGCTCATGCCTGTAATCCCAGAACTTTGGGAGGCTGAGGTGGGTGGATTACTTCGAGACCAGCCTGGCCAACATGGAGAAACCCTTCTATACTAAAAAATACAAAATTAGCTAAGTGTGGTGGCACATGCCTGTAATCCCAACTACTCGGGAGCTGAGGCAGGAGAATCGCTTGAACCCAGGAGGCGGAAGTTGCAGTGAGCCGAGATCGTGCCATTGTATTCCAGCAATGTAAAACACCTCCTGTATAATGTGTAGACCTGTTCCCAGTGTACTTTATTAATACTTCCAATATTAATATACCAATTACAGCTAGTTGTTTAAGTGTTAAACTTTCCCAGTGTTCGACACATAAGCAGTCAATGAATATTTTTGAAGGGCTAAATATACTGATGATCATGCTATAATCACAGCTAACATTTACTGAAAACTATTTTTTTCCTTTTCTTTATTTTTTAAGGGTCTTGCTCTGTCACCCAGGCTGGAGTTCAGTGGTGTGATCCTGGCTCACTGTAGCCTTGACCTCCTGGGTTCAAACAACCCTCCCACCTCAGCCTCCTAAGTAGCAAGGACTACAGGGTGTGTGCACCATCACACTCAGTTATTTTTAAGATTTTTTTTTTTTTTTTGTAGAGATGAGTTCTATGTTGCTCAGGCTGTTTTCAAACTCGTGGGCTAAAGTGATCCTCCTGCCTCGGCTCCCAAAGAGCTGGGATTACAGGCATGAGCCACCTTGCCCAGCCATTGAACACTTTCTAAGGGTCAGTAACTATGATCAGCATCTTACATGCATCACATTTAATTCTCCCAGTATTTATGAGATACGGACTATTACTATTTCCATTTTATAGATGAGAAAAATAAGACTTAGGTTAAAAACATAGCTATGCAATCAAAAGTAGAGCATGGATCCAGATTCCCTGGTCCCAGAGCCTGTGCTTTTATTGCTATCTGGCTGCTCTAGTATTGGGACCCAATGTACACTCTTATACTAGCTCAGAAAATAACATATGGTTTCTCCTTATGGTATTCACATAGACCAGCATGAAAGAGAACTCAGAAAATTTCCCAACAAGGAGAATTATTTAGTACTAGTATGTTTCCAAAAATACAAGAACAATTTCTTTGGATTAACCTGTTTGGATGTGAAAGAATAAATTACAGCAGTGATTCTCAAGCTTCTACCCCAACCTATGCTGGTCTGTGTGAAAATTTTCAATAGCCTATGGTAAAATGAGAAAAGCAGTGTTAACAGTGAAATTTTCATGAAACTAAATATATTCAGGTGTTAATGTCCTTTTAGGGAATGGTGGTGACAATTTGTGGTAACTTTAAAAAGACAAAATAAAAAGTTTGTAATTCTGTGTTGTCCACAAATTATTTCACTTTATTTATTTTTTTTTTGAGACAGGGTCTCAGTCTCACCCGGATGGAGTACAGTGGCGTGATCATGGCTCACTGCACCTCGACATACTGGGCTCAGGTGATACCCACCTCAGCCTCTTAAGTAGCTGGCACCACAGGCGGGCACCACCACGCCTGATAACATTCTGTATTTTTAGTAGAGATGGGGTTTTGCCATGTTGCCCAGGCTGGTCTTGAACTCCTGACCTCAAGTGATCCACCTGTCTTGGCCTCCCATAGTGCTGGAATTACAGGCGTGAGCCACCGTGCCTGGCCGATAATACAATCATTTATTTATTTATTTATTTATGTAATTTATTTATTTTGAGATGGCGTTTTGCTCTTGTTGCCCAGGCTGGAGTACAACGGCACAATCTCAGCTCACCCTGCAACCTCTGCCTCCCAGGTTCAAGCGATTCTCCTGCCTCAGCCTCCCAAATGGCTGGGATTACAGGCATGCACCACCACAGCTGGGTAATTTTGTAGTTTGAGTAGAGAAGGTTTTCTCCACGTTGGTCAGGCTGGTCTCAAACTCCCGACTTCAGGTGATCTGCCTGCCTCGGTCTCCCAAAGTGCTGGGATTATAGGTGTGGGCCAGTGCGCCCGACCACAGATTCTTAAAGAGTGAAAAAAGACTCTTGGAGAAGATCTAGAGCTGCTCTCCCAGGAGCAAAATGCTTGGACCTTATATTTTTAAAAAGAATTATTGGTTTCTAAATTCTAAAACTCTAGAGCTGGCCCTTTGTTTCTGAAATCCACTGTAGAGGCCCATAAATATATCTAGAGAGCAATCTGGCAATATAGTGTCCCAGCAACAAACTTCCCGGAAAATACCTATGACTATGTCCAAAAGTATACCTACAATGGTTATTGCAACATTTTGATACTATAAAATTAGAAACACAATCTAAATATCAAACAGCTGAGGGTTAAATAAATTATGGTACAATCATAGACAAAAAATTACAAAGTCCTCAAACAATGTTTAGGATAACTATTTGTAATATATTAACAATATACTGATAATTTAACAAAAAAGTTATAGTATATAGAGTATAACTAAAATTTTGTAAAAACAACACATGCATCTATATGCTCTCCAAAAAGCCTGGAAGGGTATATACAGTATATTAATGCTTTAACTTGAGTAGTGGAATTATGGGTGATTTTAATTACATTATTATGCTTTTCTGTATTTTCCATTTTTTAATGCCACAAATGTGAATATGCTGTAATGATAAAAAATTATTTAAAAAACAATGTCCTTGATAAGGGTGTTTGTAAAGCAGCACTGTCCAGTAGAAAAGTAATACAAGCCATATATGCAATTTTTAAATTTACTAGTAGCCACATTGTCAAAGTTTTTTAAGAGGTAAAATTTTAATATTTTTAAACCCAACATAGCCAAAATATTATTCACATGTAATCAATATAAAAATTAATATATTTTACATTCTTTTTTCCACCCAAATATTCAAAATACTGTATTTCATATTTACATCACATGTAGAGATGGGGCCAGGCACGGTGGCTCATGCCTGTAATCCCAGCACTTTAGGAGGCCGAGGGGGCGGATCACGAAGTCAGGAGTTCGAGACCAGCCTGGCCAACATAGTGAAACCCCATCTCTACTAAAAATACAAAAATTAGCTGGGCATGGTGGCGTAGGCCTGTAGTCCCAGCTACCAAGGAGGCTGAGGCGGGAAAATTGCTTGAACCCGGGATGCAAAGGTTGCAGTGAGCTGAGATCATGCCACTGCACTCCAGCCTGGGCAACAGAGCAAGACTCCATCTCAAAAAAAAAAAAAAAAAAAAAAATAGAGACGGTAGGCTGGGCATGGTAGCATATGCCTGTAATCTCAGCACTTTGGGAAGGGGACGTGCGAGTACTGCTTGAGCCCTGGAATTTTGAGACCAGCCTGGGCAACATAGTGAGATTCCCATCTCTACAATAAAATTAGCCAGGCATAGTGGCACAGACAGACCTGTAGTCCCAGCAACTGGGTACTCAGAAGGCTGAGGCAAGACTGCCCAAGCCCAGGAGTTCAAGGCTGTAGTGGGCTGATTGTGCCACTGCACTCCAGCTTGGGTGACAGAGTGAGACCCTATCTCAAAAAAAAAAAAAAAAATTCAAATGGTAAATTTTCATCTGAAATACTTGACTATATTTAAATTTCATAATTTACAACAGAAAAAGTAGATTTATAAACCCAACAACATACTTAAAAGTTTGGTTTTTTTTTTGAGATGGAGTCTCCCTCTGTTGCCCAGGCTGGAGTGCAGTGGTGCAATCTCAGCTCACAGCAAGCTCTGCCTCCCGAGTTCACACCATTCTCCTGCCTCAGCCTCCTAAGTAGCTGGGACTACACGTGCCCGCCACCACCCCAGCTAATTTTTCGTATTTTTAGTAGAGACAGGGTTTCACCGTGTTAGCTAGGATGGTCTCAATCTCCTGACCTCGTGATTCACCCGCCTCGGCCTCCCAAAGTGCTGGGATTACAGGTGTGAGCCACCGTGCCCAGCCTGTTTTTTGTTTTTTTTTTTTTAATTTTAATTAATTAATTATTAATTAATTTATTTATTGAGATGGGGTCTTGCTCTGTGTTCCAGGCTGGAAAACAGTGGAGTAATCATGGTTCACTGCAGCCTCCAACTCCTGGGCTCAAAGTATCCTCCCACCTCAGCATTCTGAATAGCTGGGACTATAATAAGTACACACCACCATGCCTGGCTAATTTTTTTTTTTTTTGAGACAGGGTCTCACTCTGTCACCCAGACTGGAGTGCTGTGGCATGATCTTGGCTCACCGCAACCTCCGCCTCCCAGGCTCAAGCGATTCTCCTGCCTCAGCCTCCCAAGTAGCTGGGATTACAGCCGCATGCCACTACGCCTGGCTAATTTTTGTATTTTTAGTAGAGATGGGGTTTTACCATGTTGGCCACACAAATTCCTGACCTCAAATGATCTACCCGCCTCAGCCTCCCAAAGTGTTGGGATTACAGGTGTGAGCCACCATGCCCGGCCTGAAAATTGTTTTGTAGAGATGGGGTCTCGAAATGTTGTCCAGGTTGGTCTCAAACTTCTGGCCTCAAGTGATCTTCCCGCCTCAGCCTCCTAACTCACTGGGATTACGGTGTGAACCACTGTACCCGGCTAAGTTTCAGTTTTTAAATTTAATTAAAATCAAGTACAATCAAAATTTCAATTCTTCAATCTCTCTAGTTACATTTCAAATGTGGCTAATGGCTACCATTTTGGACACTTTCCAAATATTCCAGCTAATATATGAAGCAACAAGAATATTACAGCATTCCTAGTTTGTAACCCCCAATGAAACAATGGATGTAGGAAATGACTGACATCACAGAAAACAAAACAATCTGATGGAAGTACATACCACATCACCACCTATGAATTCGTCTCACATATGAACATACAAAGACTAATCAAGCCTCTAGATCTAATTACCAGCTGACAGGAAATACCGAGGAAAGAGGAATATGTTAAAAGACAACACGGGGGCCCGTTGCAGTGTCTCATGCCTGTAATCCCAGCAATTTGGGAGGCCGAGGTGGGTGGGTCGCTTGAGGCCAGGAATTTGAGACTAGCCTGGCCAACATGGCGAAACCCCATCTCTATGAAAAATACAAAAATTAGTCAGGCATGGTGGTGCACGCCTGTAGTCCCAGCTACTCAAGAGGCTGAGGCACGAGAACACAAGAATCGCTTGAACCCCGGAGGCAGAGAAGTTGATGCAGTGAGCCAAGATTGCATTGCTGCACTCCAGCCTGGGTGACAGAGCAAGAGTCGTCTCAACAAAAAAAAAAAGAAAAACATGGGAATGTAATCAGCAAAATTCAAACTGCAGGAAACTCTAGTTTACTCAACAAGGAAAAAATGGGAAAAAGGAGAATCTACAGATTTAAAGAAACTTAAAAACACATAAACCAATGGCAATGTATGGATCTTAACTGGATCCAGATTCAAACTGTTAATAAAAAAAAAAAAAGAGAGAGACAATAGGGTAATTTGATGATAGTAAGCAATCAGTTAAATTTTTAGATGTAATAATTATGGTTATATTAGAAAAAAGCTTCTCTTTTACAGATAAACACTGAAATATGTGTGAATAACATATGCTACGCTATCTGGAATTTGCTTTAAAAAACCAGGTAAAAGGAGTTGGTGGGTTTACATTAAATAAGATTGGCTATGAGATGATAATTTTTGAAGGTGGATGAAGGGTGCATACACCCTTCTCTTTCCTGATGTATGTGTTTGAAATTGTCCATAAAGTTGTTTTAAAGTAACTGAACAATTTTAGAAGATATTCTTGATATATCACACCACAACCTGACAATACATTCAATGATATTTAAACAAGTATAAGATGAGCCTAGGCCGGGCGCCGGGGCTCACGCTTGTAATCCCAGCACTTTGGGAGGCCAAGGCGGGCAGACTACCTGAGGTCTGGAGTTCGAGGTCAGCCTGGCTGACATGATGAAACCTCGTCTCTACTAAAAATACAAAAAAAAATTAGCTAGGTGTGGTGGCACGCACCTGTAATCCCAGCTACGCAGGAGGCTGAGGAGGAGAACGGCTTGAACCCAGGAGGTGGAGGCTGCAGTGAGCTGGGATCACGCCACTGCACTCCAGCCTGGGTGACAGAGTGAGACTCCATCTCAAAAAACAAAACAAAAAAAAGATGAACCTAAACCTAACATACTGCTCTAGGCACTGGAGGAGATACAAAAGAAATGTGATCCAGCCTTGCCAACAATCTTTATCAAGCAAAGATGTACAACCAAGAAACAATTAGACATAAAATTAACAGAATAAGGCTGTATACAAGGAAGTTCTGGCCAGGCGCAGTGGCTCATGCTTATAATCCCAGCACTTTGGGAGGCTGAGGCAGGTGGATCACTTGGGGTCAGGAGATCGAGACTAGCATGGCCAACATGGGGAAACCCTGTCTCTACCAAAAATACAAAAACTTAGCTAGGCATGGTGGACACTTGAAGGAAGGTGGAGGTTGCAGTGAGCCGAGATCGTTCCACCGCACTCCAGCCTGGGCGACAGAGGGAGACTCTGTCTCAAAAATAAAATAAAATAAAATAAAAATTAAAAACAAATCAAAACAAAACAAAAGGAAGTGCTATATTGTCCAAACACAAGGGGCAATGACAAAGTGCTATGGTGAATGAAAATCAATGTTAATCAATTTAAGCCTTGAATGAGATAACATTATATAACACTATACATAGTGTCTTAATTTATATTATATAACATTATAACACTATAAGAGCCAAAATAAAAACGAATGACATCAGCATTTTTATGGTGCTACAAAGGTACCAGCTAGTAAGGGTACAGAGAAACTGGAATGCTCACACACTGCAGGTGGGAATATAAAATGGTACAACCCCTTAGTTTCTTTATAAAGTTACATATATCTACCACATGACCTAGTAATTTCATTCTTAGGTATTTATCCAAAGGACATAAAAACACGTTCACAAAAAGATTTGCATAACAATGTTCATAGAAGCCTTATTCATAATAGCCAGAAACTGGAGATAACTCAAACACCCATCAACAGCAGAATGGATAAACAAATTATGATATAATCCGTCCAATGGAATACTATTCAGTATAGAAGGAATAAACCACACATTACAATAGACATTACGCAGAATGAAAGCAGCCAGATACAAAAATTGTACATTGAATACTTCCATTTATATACAGTTCTAAAACAAGCAAAACTAACCTATGAAACTCTTGAGGAGTAGGGATACAAATGTTGAGATTTTGTAATTACATCAACTTATGCTATTGTTAAAAACTCACTGAACTAAACCCTTAAGAACTGTGCATTTTATTGTATGTTAAAAAACATGAATGAGAAAACTAGTTCACATAGTAAAGACAGTTGCCAAAGTAATCTACAATGAGGAAATCAATGAAGGATCTGGGTTTTGGGAGTAATATAATGCAAAAGAAGCTCAAGAAAGACCTGCACATTATGGTTTTGTACATCACATCTTGGTTTAGACTACACTTTAGAGGGGATATGATGGTAGGAAAACCTGGTTGGAAGTATTACAGAGAAATAAAGATATAAATGAGTAAGACCCCAGACCAGAATGAGGGTAATGGAAATGGAAACAGAGGTTTTAAGTGAAAAATTAGGTCCTATAAAAGGACCATATAATTTTAAATGACTCTAAAGAATTGTATTCCAGACACCTGAGTGACTGATGGGATTAATAAATGAGATGGGTATTGGGATATGGCTTATGACAGAAGATGATGCATTTTAGAACCAGAGAGACAAGGTAAGAAGATTTAAATCGGGAAGAATTTAATTGTAAAATCTTACAGAAAAATATGGAAGTCGGCTACACAGAGACAGCAGTTGAAATGAATTATTCGGCTGGGCACGGTGGCTCATGCCTGTAATCCCAGCACTTTGGGAGGCCAAGGCAGGTGGATCACTTGAGCTCAGGAGTTCAAGACCAGCCTGGGCAACATGGTGAAATGCCATCTCTACTAAAAATACAGAAAACCAGCCAGGTGTGGTGGCATGTACCTGTAGTCCCAGCAATTTGGAAGGCTGAGCTGGGAGCATCCCTTGAGCCTGGGAGGTGGAGGTTGCAGTGAGCTGAGATGATGCCACTACACTCCAGCCTGGGTGACAGAGTGAGACTGTCTCAAAACAAAAACAAAATGAGGCCAGGCGCAGTGGCTCACACCTGTAATGCCAGCACTTTGGGAGGCCGAGGTGGGTGGATCACCTGAGGTCAGGCGTTCAAGACCAGCCTGGCAAACATGGCCAAACCCCGTCTCTACTAAAATATAAAAGTTAGCCGGGTGTGGTGGTGGGCACCTGTAGTCCTAGCTACTTGGGAGGCTGAGGCAGGAGCATCACTTGTGAGGCGGAGGTTGCAGTGAGCCGAGATCACGCCACTGTACTCCAGCCTGGGCGACAGAGTAAGACTCCATCTCAAAAAAAAAGAAGAAAGAATAATTCAAAAAGGGGTCCAACATGGTAGCTCACTGCTGTAATTCCAGCACTTTAGGAGGATGAGGTGGGAAGACCACTTGACCCCAGGAGTTTTAGACCAGCCTGGGCAATACAATAAGACTCCGTCTCTACAAAAAAATAAAACAATTGGCTGGGTATGGTGGTGGTACATGCCTGTAGTCCCAGCTACTCAGGAGGCTCAGATGGGAGGATTGCTTGGGCCTGAGAGGTCGAGACTGCAGTAAGCCGTGATGGCACCACTGCACCCTAAGCCTGGGCGACAAGGTGAGAACCTGTCTCAAACAAGCAAACAAAAAAACGGAACTGTAATAAAAATATGTCACTTACATGGTAATTAACAGCTATCTCTTTTTTTTTCTTTTTTAAATTATTATTTTCTTCAGATGAGACTAACAGCTATCTCATGTATAACTGCTTTCCTATGTATTTAATAAAGAAATGCAACAAACAAGAGGGGATGGGGGAGAGGGGGAGATAGAGATGGGGCACAGAGGCCTGTTTGAAGGCAGAAGGGTAAGTGTTGTAGGAAAGAAGACTGGCAATTTTAGAGAAGTAGCATATAAATATGAATTCAAAGAAATAGAAAAACATCTAGAATCTTGCTATTCAAAGTGTAGTTCTCAGACATTCAATATCACCTAGGAGCTTGTGAGATATGCAAAAACCTGTGCCCCATCCTAGACCCACAGAACCATAATCAGCATTTTAGCAAGACCACAGGTGATAGGATATTGTATTTTCTTTTCAAGCTTCCACACACAGCATTGATTTTTTTGTTCAGTTTTTTTTTTTGAGACAGAGTTTCACTCTGTTGCCCAGGCTGGAGGGCAACAGCACAGTCTTGGCTTACTGCAACCTCTGCCTCCCAGGTTCAAGCAATTCTCCTGCCTCAGCCTGTCCAGTGGCTGGGACTACAGGCACATGCCACCACACCCGGCTAATTTTTGTATTTTTAGTAGAGACGGGGTTTCACCATGTTGGCCAGGCTGGTCTCGAACTCCTGACCTCGTGATCCACTCGCCTCAGCCTCCCAAAGTGCTGGGATTACAAGCATGAAACACCATGCCCAGCCTTTCAAACAGTATTTTTTAAACTGCAGGTCTCAACCCATCAGTTGGCAGGTCTAAACCCATCAGTGGGTTATCAAATCAACTTAGAATTGAAAGTTTGAGAGCATATCACAAATAGCAAAGTTTTTGTGTCTCTATGGGTTGTGACATAAAATTTCTTAGTGTGGGGTGACATTTTCAAAAAGTGTACAAAACATTCAACATTAGTAACTTAACTTCTTTGGACCTAGTGGACATGAGAATCCATATGCATTGAAAAGTCAATAAAAGTATTCAATAGGCCGGGAGCAGTGGCTCATGCCTATAATCCCAACACTTTGGGAGGCCAAGGCAAGTGGATCACCAGGTCCAGAGATCGATACCATCCTGGCCAACATGGTGAAACTCCGTCTCCACTAAAAATATAAAATTAGCTGGGCGTGGTGGCATGCCCTGTAGTCCCAGCTACTCAGGAAGCTGAGGCAGGAGAATCGCTCGAACCCGGGAGGCAGAGGTTGCAGTGAGCTGAGATTGCGTCACTGCACTCCAGCCTGGTGACAGAGTGAGACCCCATCTCAAAAAAAAAAAAAAAAGTATTCAACAGTGTTTCTCAAGATTTTGACAGTGATTCATACTAAAAAATAATATGAACTAGTAACACCCACTGCGTAATATACATATAAAATAAAATAAAAAATTTCAGGCCTGGCAACAGAGATTCTGTCTCAAAAAAAAAAAAAATTAATAAAACAATATCCTTACCTAGCACTAAACTGATGTTTCCTATTTTCTCCCCCCCCTTCTTTTTTTTGGGGGAGGGTGGGGGAGACAGAGTTTCGCTCTTGTTGCCCAGGCTGTAGTGCAATGGCGCTATCTCAGCTCACTGCAACCTCCGCCTGTCAGGTTCAAGCGATTCTTTTGCCTTAGCCTCCAGAGTAGCTGGAATTATAGGCGCCCACCACCAGGCCGGGCTAATTTTTATATTGTTAGTAGGTGGGCTTTCACCATGTTGGCCAAGCTGGTCTTGAACTCCTGACCTTAGGTGATCCACCCACCTCGGCCTCCCAAAGTGCTGGGATTACAGGCATGAGCCACTGCGCCCAGCCTTTTTTTTCAGGCAGGGTCTGGAGTGCAGTGGTGCCATCACTGCTCACTGCAGCTTCGACATTCCAGGATCAATCAATCCTCCCATCTCAGCCTCCCGAATAGCTGGGCCTACAGGCATGCGCCCAGACCCTTGGCTAATTTTTTGTATTTATTGTAGAGACAGGGTTTCGCCATGTTGCCCAGGATGGTCTCGAACTCCTGGGCTCAAGGGATCGGCCCGCCTCGGCCTTCCAAAGTGCTGGGATTACAGGAGTGAGCCACCGCGCCCAGCCTATTTTCTCTTTTTAATGGTGCCAGTGACCCATTCACCTATTAAACTGATGTTACGACTCTTACATAGGTCGCTACTCAACGTTAAAAAAAAAAAAATCATCATTAATATACTATTTTAATACTTGACCTCAAATCTTAGCTAAGAAGTAGTTTGGAAGGACGGGGGAAGACAAGGTTAAGAATGACTATTCTGCACGGTAAACATGCTAAGAAGCTGATGAAATAATGATAGATTTACTTAGCTACAAAAAGGCCAAACTAGCATTAGACTTCATCACTTGTCAGCAGTTTGTTTTTTTTTTTGGGGGGGGGGGGCGGGGGGATCTCTGTCTGACTGAAGGCACAAAAGAGGAAACAGCAGATAGGACTAATGAGGGCTGCAATTTGGTAAAGAACCACCACGGAGTTGAGAGATGCAGATGGAGGAAACCATGGCTAGTACCAAGAACTAGGGCAGCGGTAACTAACCTGCCTCAGCCAAGGAAGTGAGGCTGGTCCAGGATGCCAGGCTCAGAAAGGCAGATGCTGACTGAACACACTCCCCGCTTTGGTTCCTGTAGGACGGGTGAGATACCACACCTTGGCAACCACCAGTAAAGGCTCATACTCTAGCCCCTGGGAGGCCCCGGTTTCCCCGGGCTAACGTTTTAGGGCTGTGCTCGGAGGTGACCTACGTTAGAGACTGGGAGAAACAGGTACCCTGGGAATGAAGAATGGAGAGCAGCGCTTACTCCAAGAATCTGAGAGACGGGGGAGTCAAGCCGCTGCTAGGCCTTCTCTATGACTGCGGGGGTTCGAATACAGTGAGACCCGACAAAAGCGACCCCATTCTGGGTGACAGCACAGTCTTGGCAAAAAAGCAGGGATGGCAAAAGACCCCAGGGTCGTCAGGTGGGACCCGGGCCCCGCTCTCAAAGCCCTTCTGGGTCCCCCTATTTCCCACCACCCCTCGCGCCGAGCCCTGAGGCAGTCAGCGTCCTCCAGGCTGCGGAAAGGCGTGGTTTTCCTTCCCCACGTCTCCCGTAAGGCACGGTTGCCAGCCCAGTACTACTGCGTCTTGGCAAGGCTGGAGGTGCTCCCACCTTCACTTTAATTAGCATCTTCTTTCCAGTTTGGGGCTGCACACGGATAAATTGCTGCTCCTACCGCTCCGGTCGCCGCTGCCGCTCTCCAGCACTCTGCCTGCAAGGGCCACTTCTGCTTCCGGGTCACTGTCTGGCTCCACCCCCCCCCCCTTTCCACTGAGTTCCGGAAAGGCTCGGGAGTGCTCCCGCGTTTTGGTTCAGTGACGTCGTAAATTAAAATGAAGCATCCAGTTTAGCTACAGCAGAGATGACGACTCTGCGATTCTGAATCCCTAGCGAGCCCGGGCTAGCGAAAAGTGGGGGCAGAACGAACTACAACTCCCATCGTGCCAGCGGGCGGTCCCGCCCGTTTTCCCCTGGGGATTGTAGTCTAACCGCCCCCCCACGCTTGGATCCAACAGCAACCTCAGTGCGTGAACTCTGTTACCCAGAAGGCCTCGCCCGGCCGCCACCGAAGCTGGAATTCGTCGGCTAGTAGTTCTCGCCGGCTACTAGAGGAACCTGGCGTGGCCCAGAAGGCTCAGCGGGATTGCAGAGGTTAGTTGCTAAGCAAGGTGGTCTTTCGTCAACTGCCTCCTGGACCAAGGCAACAGGAAGTGAGTACCCCTATTCCGGAAACTAGTTATGAACCCTCCCCGCCCCCCGTCGCCAACACTCCTTCGTCCCGCTAGGTCAGCCTCTTGCCCCATTGCTCTTTGCCGGGGTGGAAGAAGGAAGTGTAGCGGGGTAAGGAATGCACCGTCAGGGTCTCTCACAACCCCTTCCCAGCTCTTCTCCTCAACAAACAGTACCTGGGATGGAGCCCTAGGGTAAATCGCAGCCACGGGATGGGTCGAGGCGACAGGCCTCAGGGACCACACTTCGGCCTTTGCCCGACCTTCCACAGCTTAAGCGAGGAGAGCCCGCCAGCCGTAACAGGGCGTTAAAGCCCAGGGGAAGATTGCTCCTAATGACTTCCTGCCTTCCAGCCCTCAGATTCATCGCTACCCCAAGGCTAAGCGCCATGCCTCATATTGACAACGATGTGAAACTAGACTTCAAGGATGTCCTTTTGAGGCCGAAACGCAGTACCCTCAAGTCTCGAAGTGAGGTGAGCAAGCTTCTCTACATGCTGTTTCTTGACCCCACGCTCCCGATGGGCCACAACCAAGAAAGATGCCTGTCCTTGTCCTAATATGGTACGTTTTGTGGATTAATGAAATGCTCAATTTCCTGTTCATATCTGTAGGTGGATCTCACAAGATCCTTTTCATTTCGGAACTCAAAGCAGACATACACTGGGGTTCCCATCATTGCTGCCAATATGGATACTGTGGGCACCTTTGAGATGGCCAAGGTTCTCTGTAAGGTAGGGCTTTCCTCATGCCCCATCCCTATTGGTGTCCAGTTAGCCCAGCTGACTGCAGAGGTGTTTGCATCCCCACGCCCATGCCCAGTCAGCTCTCTGGCAGTTAGCAGTCAGGATGCTCTGATTTACGGTTTTTTCCACTACTAAAGTCCCTTTTTCCGATAAGTTCAAAAGGCTCTCTGAATTAGTGTGATTCAAAGCTAAGTTTTGCTCCCACATTTCTGATATATGAACAGAATTTTCCCTTTTGTCCTGTCTAGCAGTTTGTACACCTTGCCAACTTTTCCCACCACCCAGGTCACCCCCTCCCAGTCACATGCATCCCTTCAGTTACACTATTGTCCACATTGAGCTTTCACTGTTTTCGTCCAGAAACTACAGTTTAAGCATTCAAAAATCCCAACTAGAAGATCCTAGTAGAAGCAGCTTATTAATTTTCTTTAATAAGAACAATTCATTAATAAAATAATACTTCTGCCATTCTTTTTTTTTTTTTTAATCTTCCTCTTCTTTAAGTCCTAGGTTCCTGGGAGTTTCTGGGATGTGCCCCAAATGGGATGTGTTTTTCTTATATACAAGTTGTTCACTTTGAAATGGAAGATGCTGCTCCTATCAGTACTATTACCTGCCTCTATACTTGTTGCGAGAAGGTAGAGAGTTACCTGGGCACTCTGAGAACATGCACTCTGCTGGTTGATCCATGTAGCCCTGGTTGATGAATTCTGCTACTGTTTGTGGCTCCATTAGTCTTAAGGACCTCATATCCTTTTTTCTATTTTTGATTGCTATGTCTTTGTGGAATGTCTTGTCATTTCTTTGAGGTTGATAGTTATACAGTTTTGTTTTTACTTTATTTGTATTGCCATTCAGTAACTGCTTAGGAATCTTGCTGTTGCCCACTGTCCATCTGCCCTGACCAGTAGAATTCAGAAATGGTGACTCTGACTGCAGAGTTAACAGACATGCTGTAATACATGAACCTTTTTGGGGACTGTCTTGATGCTTTATGTGGAGCCTGGCTTTTAGTATTGCTGATGAGAGGTAAAGAAATCAGGTTTTAGAGATAAGAGCCAAGTCTCACTGTAATAAAAAGGTTGGATGCAAGCAAACATCTTTTTTTAAGCTTGGTATGTAATCTGATGTGCTCATCATGCCACACTGTGCTAGTATATCTCCAACGTCTGCTGACTTCCTATCCTATAGTGACTTTTCTTTGCTTATCAGTATGTTGATGATAGAATGTTTGTTGAGAAAGCAGAATTCGATACCAGCTTTAGCTAGACAGTGTTGATCTCTGAGTACGTATGTAGAGCACTTGCTTGTTGCTAGCTAATACATGACTTCCTTGGGTTTCTTGTCAGTTGCAAGATTTGTGCTGTTTCAGCCAACTGCCGTCTCTTGTCTGTTTGCATGTAGACACGTAAAACACAAACACCAGCATTCACAATGGCCTTTGAATGCCTGTCTCAAAGTATTGGGATATTGTTTGCAATTTGTTGAGCTAGAGAATATGAGCTTGATGAGTCATTATATTTTTGAACTTTATTAAAATGGACTGAATGAAACAGATTTTTTAGCTTGATCCATGTCTCCAACTAGGAAATTTGTCCTTTTTTCCACTAGAGATGGAGACAGGATAGGGTAGCCCTTTATCAGCTCTTATCAACCTTAAGCCATTACCTTTGGTGAACATCCAGACCTACTGAATTACTGCTGGTAAATGAACAAGAACATAACCAAAAATAGTTCAGTACTAGGTTACCTTAGGAGGAGGGGCTGAGTCAGTGCAGAGAAACACAGGTTTCATCCAGCCTCTTCATGGTTCTTTCATGTCTGCCATCTGTCCCACTGCACCAGCAGCTTGTCAGCTTTTAAGTCGGAAGCAGTGAATGTGCTGGCAGATGAAATCCAACCCAGATCACTCAGTACTTGGGTGGGAAATCTGACAAGTACTAGCTTATGGTAAAAAGCCTTACTGGTATTTGTAGGGAGAAGACAGGTTGAACTCAAATCCCAGCTCAATCTGACTTCTTCGACTTGTTTCCTCCCCAACTTCAATCATGTCCTCCCTCAGATAGAATAGGTCTGTTTCTAGAAAAAAAGACCTTAAAGTTTTCTCCCTTTGATGCTTCTTTGTCTTCTCCCCAGTTCTCTCTCTTCACTGCTGTCCATAAGCACTACAGCCTTGAAGAGTGGCAAGAGTTTGCTGGCCAGAATCCTGATTGTCTTGAGGTAACACTGGGCATACCCTGCGCCCTTCCTTATCCCAGTTTTTTAGCAATTGTATTTTGTCTTTCTGGGGACCAACCCTCACCACTGAGCCACTGGCTGCCCACCAGATCATCTCTGATATGCCAATGGCTCTGTTTGTCCCACAGCATCTGGCTGCCAGCTCAGGCACAGGCGCTTCTGACTTTGAGCAGCTGGAACAGATCCTGGAAGCTATTCCCCAGGTGAAGTATATATGCCTGGATGTGGCAAATGGCTACTCCGAACACTTTGTTGAATTTGTAAAAGATGTACGGAAGCGCTTCCCCCAGCACACCATCATGGTATGTTTCTATTATAGTCGGTACCTTTTTGTCTTTTCACTTTCCTGCCACTCCATTTTGCTACATCAGTCCATTTCTCCTCTGCTGCATGATGGTATTCCTAGTCCATTTAATCATGATACTGGATGATTATCCATAGTTCTAAGCTGAAAATGTCTATTTGGTCAGTGTAGTATGTCTGACCCTTGGTTCATAGTCTTTGTAAATCTCATGTCCCTGATGTCACTCACCAAACCGTGATGGAACATCTGTGCACTGTACATACCTGTGATACATAGACATCTGCCCACTGAAATGGACACATACTACAATCACATAAAAGGGGTCAAAGGAAAAATGATTTTTTTTTTTTACAAGCTTGTAAGAGTGGCCCTCATTTTCTCCACAGCATTGAGGGGTGTGTCTACTGACCATCAAAAGCCAATACAACTGGTCAAATGGGTCTTTAGCCTTCCCTGAAGCCAGACAGGTTCTATGACAGAATGGCTTAAGGACAGTATATGTTTGGGTCTCTTGAGGAAGGGGAGCTAAATCTACTGTAAATCAGATGTGAGCCTGGTCCAATAGTTCCCTTTGCCTCACTGAATGCTCCTCCATGCCACTTCATGTGTCCCTGTTGATCATAGCACCTTGTTGCCTTAGAAAAGTGCATCATGGACCTCGGCTTTACCCTAGGTTCAATGGTGACATTGGCCACTCACCCCCTACCTTGGCTTGGTGTTGGGGGAATGGGTATGGGTAGGGAGCAGGGTTCTCTGAAGTGGCTAGTGTAAAAGCCCTCAGAGGGCCCAGTAGAGGGGACCTAGGTATCCTTTCTTTGTAATAATGTTGGAAAGTCACAGTCCACACATACTGTATGTGACAATACATGACCTCCTGTTTCTGGCCTTAAGGATGCTGTATTTCAATTGCTTTGTCTCAGGCAGGGAATGTGGTAACAGGAGAGATGGTAGAAGAGCTAATCCTTTCTGGGGCTGACATCATCAAAGTGGGAATTGGGCCAGGTAAGCTGGTTCACTGGGGCCACTGGCTACCCCTTCAGTGGCAAACACCTGTGGAGCACGTCATTCTCAACCTCGTCATGTTCTTCCTAGGCTCTGTGTGTACTACTCGGAAGAAAACTGGAGTGGGGTATCCACAGCTCAGTGCAGTAATGGAGTGTGCAGATGCTGCTCATGGCCTCAAAGGCCACATCATTTCAGTAAGGCTCAAGGGCAGGGTAGGGTATGAGCTGGGTTTCTGCAGGGTATGGAGGTGGCAGAGATGGATTAGAATTCCTGGGTTTGGCTAGGCACGGTGGCTCACGCCTGTAATCCCAGCACTTTGGGAGGCTGAGACAGGCGGATCATGAGGTCAGGAGATAAGAGACCATACTGCCTAACATGGTGAAACCCCGTCTCTACTAAAAATACAAAAAAATTAGCCGAGCGTGTTGGCAGGCGCCTGTACTCCCAGCTACTCGGGAGGCTAAGGCAGAAGAATGGCATGAACCTGGGAGGCGGACCTTGCAGCGAGCTGAGATCGTGCAACTGCACTCCAGCCTGGGCGACGGAGCGAGACTCCACGTCAAAAAAAAAAAGAATTCCCGGGTTCTTGTTGGCTTTGAGTTGGGCTGTTGGGACATCGCTGAGGGCTTGGGAAATCCATGTTGTGTTCATAGTGCTCTTACTTTGCAGGATGGAGGTTGCAGCTGTCCTGGGGATGTGGCCAAGGCTTTTGGTAAGAAGCTTGAGGGCACAGAAAGATGATTCTGTACAAGAGGATGAGTCACCTCTGAGGGTCTGAGAGAGGCTCAGGAAGTCATTCAGATTATTTCATAATATGAATTAGTGACTCTGAAGTCTATGGTATCACCTGGGGCAGCCAGCAGGGGACATCTGAGATTCCAAGTGTGGGCCAGGGCCATCTGACCATCTCCTAGATTGCTGCACAGTGCAGACTCCTGAGCCCCAGCCATACCTAAAAATATTAGGTGCTGAGGAATGGGACAGCACATCTGCATTTTTCATTTTGCACAGCTTCCCAGGAGACCATTGCTCCCATTAAAGTTGGGGATCTTTGCTCTTGGGACACATGAAATGAGTCTTACTTAGCTGGGCACAGTAAAATGAAATGACCAGACGATGGTAAAAACAGCAAAAGGAGAAAGCGAAAGCCAGGCAGGGACTCTCCAGAGGCTCTTTTTTAAATCTTGGGGAAATCATACCCACTGAGGAATAGAGGCCAGAGCAGATCAGACCTGCATGGATTGTGGGTCAGCTAGGGAAGCAGAAAGAGGGAGATGCTGGGATCATTGTCAGGACTGAGAATATGGTGTGAGTTGCTTTTGAGGGTGGCCATATGAACACCTTGGCCAGATTAATCTCTTTCCCCTCTCCATGATGGTGGCAGGGGCAGGAGCTGACTTCGTGATGCTAGGTGGCATGCTGGCTGGACATAGTGAGTCAGGTGGTGAGCTCATCGAGAGGGACGGCAAGAAGTACAAGCTCTTCTATGGAATGAGTTCTGAAATGGCCATGAAGAAGTATGCTGGGGGCGTGGCTGAGTACAGGTATGTGTGGAGGCCCAGGAGCTTAGTAATAGTATGGAGGCAGAACTCATGGCTGCTGAGAGGGGGATGGTACAGTTCTAAGGAGAAGCATGGTGAACCAGGGCTCAATGCTAGGGTCTAGGGAAAAGTCCCTGGACTTAAGGAATCCAGGAGGAGATAATAAAGTTTTTCCTACTTTAAGAGCCTCAGAGGGAAAGACAGTGGAAGTTCCTTTTAAAGGAGATGTGGAACATACCATCCGAGACATCCTAGGAGGGATCCGCTCTACGTGTACCTATGTGGGAGCAGCTAAGCTCAAAGAGTTGAGCAGAAGAACTACCTTCATCCGAGTCACCCAGCAGGTGAATCCAATCTTCAGTGAGATGCGCTAGACCTGGGCAGTTCTACCCTCCCAAGGCACAAGTACTCTACCATGGGGCATCCCAAGTGGGCTCCTCACCCATCCCAGCTACTGCAGCTCTGTATTACTTTGTCATTTCCTGTTGTCTCACTCCTGAGGGCTCCTGCAGTAACTCTGTACTTCTCTGTCTGCACACACAAAATGCCCAAGACACTCACTGGGGAGGAAGCAAGGAAGAAAACAGTCTGAGAAAATGACGCAAGATAATCAAATGGGAATCTGGGGACCCAACATCCTGAAGATTATTAAAAGGAAAAGATGCTGATTGGTACATAAGTCTCTTATATGACCTTGGTCTAGAGGAGGCAGGCTTTTAGAATCATGTTTTGTTAATCTGCTTCACTAAATGGGACCTTCACATATCTAAAAAGCTCTGAAGTGTTTGTATATTTGAGATACCTCAATAAAGAGAGAGCTCATTGACTGTAAAGAGATGCTGGGGCTTTCTGTACAAGGCTAGCATCTGGATGCTGTTGCAGAGTGGGTGGTGGTAGGGTCAGCACTGACCCAGTGGGGTCAAGAACAATGAGTATTATTCCCATGAAGTATCTCCATTCTAGTGCCACCACCCCCAGATAATCTGGCAGCATGAGAATTTACAAAGTATATTCTGGCATTAGGACACATATTTCCAGAATACTAAAGGACATTTCTCTTCCAGGCTCTCAACCTTGCTAACCCTTTTAGGCACAGCTGAACAACACTTAGCAAGGGAAGTAAAAAAGGCAAAGGGATCCTTCCAGTTTGGAAGGGCCAGTTCTGTTTCTAAGGAATGGCCTATGCTGACCTTACGGAAACCTTAATTCCCCTCTTTCACATCAAGGCAGTATTTTAACAAATCCAAAGTTTAATTATTAAGCATTACAAATATTTTTAGCAGTGTAGTCAGGCAATCCAAGCCTGGACTTCCACTCCATTCCTACTAAACTACTTGCAGAGCTGAAGAGGCAGGAGACAGGCAGAGTACAAAGGGCATTTTAGTTCTATCACAGGGGTCTAGAGCTGTCTCTACAGTCATAGGAAGGAACAGGCATGGCACCATGGCCAGAAGAGGGTAGGTATTCACAGAAAGTGGGGATCAAGGTGTCAAACTTTGTCTTCTGATAGTTTTCCAGAGATTCCTGTACAGAAGGGAGCAGGGAGATCCTACCATCTGAAACCATTCCCTGAGCCCTCCGAATTCTGAAGCATGTAGATTTCTCAGTCTTGTTCTACCCATCCGCCTTCCCCAGCTTTCTGCTTCTTCCTACTCACCTTTCCTTCCCCCTGGCCATTTTCTTCCTCATCAGAGTCTAAAACCAAGTCCCCTATGGTAATGATGGAGCTGCACAGAGATGGAGGACACACTGTAGGAGGGAAACCAGAATCAAACTACTACTTCTAGATGAACACAGGCTCTTGAGAGTCTCCAGGAGAGGAGGCTGTTAATCCAATCCTGACTCAGACTACCTACCTGGCTTCCTGGCCCTAGGAGGTAATAATGATAGTCTCAGGGGGTCCATGTAGCAATCCAAGCAATTCCTGAGGTGAGAGCAAGCAGAGGATAGGATGAAGGGAAGGCAGGCAAAGAATGTGCTCCTAGTAAAGAGAAGCAACTCTGTTCCACTCACTCCTTTTGCTCTGTGGCAGGCAAGTCAACTGGGTTCTCCTTCAGAGCCCTTCCCCCCAGGGTCTGGCATGGACTCTTAGACTTCCCAGTAGAGGCTGCTCTTGTGCCCACGGCTAGGTCTGCTGTGTATATCGCATGTTCTTCCTTGCTCTCAGGCTTAGATATGACCTGGGTTGGTGAGCCCAGATTCCTAAAGGGAAACAGCATGACTGTGGGGCGCTCCTTATGGCCTCCCCTAGTGGACGCCCATTGGGACTGGACTCTTCGTCGGCCTAAAGGGGCCAGATTGAAGTGGCGGCCAGCTAGAGGTTCTGGGTGCGTCCTTGAAGATGGTCCCTGAGGAAGACATGGGCCAGGCTTGGCTTTTGGCAGAGGATTGTGGAGTGCTAGTCTTTGTTGCTGAGGAGGATTCTGTTCCATGAGCTCAGCCAGGTTCACTGAGTCAGTAACAGAGCACTCTGAAAAAGAAAATGAGGCCCCTTATAAAGAGAACAGATAGTAACAGAATAACTGCTTTCTTATGCCTGGAGCCCATGGAACCATTCCAATGGACTGCCTCAAAAGGTTTCATGCTAAACACTACACCTCCAAATTCCCAGTACCTGGAAGTGGCCACCCCATGTCCACACCATATTGTCTCCAGGCAAGAGAAGAGGTGATAGAGACTCCAGGCTGCATCCAACTCAGCACATCCTGAAGCTGTGGGCAGGGATAGAGGTATAAAGACCACAGTCCTTCATACAACCACCCCACACTCTGCTCTTACATGTTTTGCCCCAATGAAACCTGCTGTGCCTGCGGTGTAGGCAGTGCTTTCTCCAGCTGACACAAGTACTCAAAAAGCAGCTTTTCCATGGCAGCCAGAAAGGGTTCCCCATATTCTTGTTCAAGTTCCTGCAGCAGAGGAGAGTAGGAGATCAAAAGTGGGTTAGTGGCCAGGCACGGTGGCTCACGCCTGTAATCCTGGCACTTTGGGAGGCCGAGGTGGGAGGATCACTTGAGGTCAGGAGTTCGAGACCAGCCTGGCCAACATGGTGAAACCCCATTTCTACTAAAATACAAAAATTAGCTGGGCATCTATAATACCAGTTATTCAGAAGGCTGAAGCAGGAGAACCGCTTGAACCTGGGAGGCAGAGGTTGCAGGGAGCTGAGATTGTGCCACTGCACTCCAGCCTGGGCAACAAAGCAAGACTCCCTCTCAAAAAAAAAAAAAAAAAAAAAAGGTGGGTTAGAGAAAATAGTCACATAATAGCCTTCAAACCAGTCTCACCTGCAGCTTCGAGGCCAAATCCACAGGAGCCTCTGACAGCTGCTTCACCTGTTGGTAAAAAGTCTCCTGTGCCTCCAAAATCTTCCTCAGATCCTGCTTTGTCTGTTGAGGATATAGAAGACAGAGAAGTTAACACCAACATCCAGTAGACAGGAGGAGCAACTTTGCTGCACCAAGTTGAACTGGGGTCAGGGCTTGTTCCGGGGATTACTCACAGCCTTGGGATCCCGCACTATAGGTCCAGATTCTGGAAAGTGGTGATTCAGGGTTTTCAGGACTTGGGCCCAAGGCCGGCCCTGCAGGATCAGCTCCACCACCACCTGTATGGTACTGAATTCAGAATCCCCACTTCGGGGCAAGCTGACCTTTTCCAACTAGTCTCATCCCCAAGCTGTGGGCCCTTGTCAGGTGCTCGCATCCCGCCCCTTTCTTTCCCCTTCCAGGTCCTACTTGCTCCAATACCTTGGCCTTTAGGCCCATACAAAGGCGTTCGTGGTGCCGGTAGCGAACCAAGCCAGGGGCAACAGCGCGCAGAGATCGCAGAAACTCCAGTACTCGGGGAAAATGTTCCACACAGCGTCCGCGCACAACCTGCCAGCTAGCTGCGGCGGCGAAGCGTAGAGCTGCAGGACCGGCCCCCGGGGGCGTAGCCATGGTCGGCGGGCTCCGCCCTGAGGCGGTCCCTCCAGGTTCCTCACCCGGATGGGTGAGGCTTTCCGATCACTCCTAGGGGCGGGGCTTCTGGCAACACTCTGTGGCTCGGGTTTGTCGGCTCTGGGTACCTCGCGATCCGACTCGGCTCCCTTCCATAGGCCCCCAGAATTCTGGGGGAGGGGGTCTTCTGGCTCAGGCTGGAGGAGCCTGAGTGGAAAAGCTGGCCGTCCCAGTGGTACTGGGTCGCTCAGCTTTAAACGCCGCCTCTGTCTCGAGCCCGAGGGTGCCTCACTTCCGGCTCCGCTACTAGCTTCCCTTGCCCCGGAAAAGGGCGGTAAGAGGGAGCCAATGGGTGGCCACAGAGGGAACTGTGACGGTGCGTCAGAAGGCCACGCCCCAGCGGATCTGGCGCTGCCTGCTCGCTGCGCCCTGCGCCCTCTGCCGGCTGACTTGAATTGGCCGCTGAGGCTGTTGTGGCCGCTCGTCTGGGTCCTCCTAGCCTCGATTTCTTCTGCGGAGAAGCCCCGTCACTCCCCTGAGGCTCGACTTCCTAGTCTGTGAAACGAGGATCGTGCCACCGCCTCTTCCCACTGTCTTCACCCGTCGAAATTCAGTTCCTTAAATCCCAGACCCGAGCCGGCGTCTACAAAGCCTTCTCCTGCGCACGTCGCTTCCAGTAGGAATTCGACTGTTCCTTTTATAAAACGGAAGAGGGCTCCCGCCCTTAAAAAGTAAAATACAGGCCGGGCGTGGTGGCTTGTGTCTAATCCCAGCGCTTTGAGAGGCCGAGGCAAGAGGGTCACTTGAGCCCAGGAGCTCCAGACCAGCCTGGGCGACATGGTGAATGAAACCCCGTCTCTGCTAAAAATACAAAAATTAGCCAGGCGTGGTGGCAGGCCCCTGTAAATCCCAGCTACTCGGGAGGCCGAGGCCAGGAGACTGGAGGTGGCAGTGAGCCGCGACCTTGCCTCTGCATTACAGCCTGGGGGACAGAGGGACAATCCCTCTCAAAAAAAAAAAAAAAAAAAAAAAAAAAAAGGAAGAAGAAGAAATAGAATACAGGCTGTGGGGGCGGGGCACGGTGACTCACACCTGTAATCCCAACACTTTGGGAGGTCGAGACGGGAGGATCGATCCGCTTGAGCCCAGGAGTTCCAGACCAGACTGGGTCACATGGTGAGACTCTATCTCTACTGAAAATAAAAAAAACTAGCCGGGCGTAGTGGCATGTCTGTAGTCCCAGCTACTCAGGGGGCTGAGGTGGGAGGATTGTTTGAGCCAGGAAGGTTGAGACTTCAGTGACTGCACTCCAGCCTAAGTGATAGAGTGAGATGGGGTCTCTCACACACACACACACATTAAATGGTTTCTTGTTTTAGGATTCTGTTGTGCACTGAACTTGTCAGCCCCTTAATGTAATTGACTGCTCTCCTTGACTGTCTCTTTGTCATCCTTCCCGGTGCCTCTCATTTCCATCAGCAAGCACAGAACCTAACGCACAGCTTACACTCCTTAGTTGTTGGCTGGATTAGTTGCCTGCCTTGACCACTTTACAAGGATTTAGTGAAACTGCTCCGTCTTTAGCCCATGTCTTCCATTCCCAGGGATAATGATTCACACATCCTTGTCTCCGCCCCAGATGAGTCTCAGCTGATCCGCCCATTCGACTGCCTAAGAAACACCCAGTCCCAAAGTACCCCAAATTGGATATGTGTGAAATTGTAGTTATCTTCCTTTTTTCCTTTGTTTATTCCTTCTCTAATGTTCTTTCTTATGTAGATCTGAACTTCTGACATGTCGTTTTCCTTTTTTTTTTTTTTTTTTTTTTTTGAGATGGAGTCTCACTCTGTCACCCAGGCTGGAGTGCAGTGGAGCGATCTCGGCTGACTGCAAGCTCCGTCTCCCGGGTTTACGCCATTCTGCCTCAGCCTCCCGAGTAGCTGGGACTACAGGCGCCTGCCACCACGCCCGGCTTATTTTTTGTATTTTTAGTAGAGACGGGGTTTCACCGTGGTCTTGATCTCCTGACCTCGTGATCCGCCCGCCTCAGCCTCCCAAAGTGCTGGGATTACAGGCGTGAGCCACCGCGCCCGGCTTTTTAAATTTATTTATTTATTTATTTTGGAGGTGGGGAGACAGTCTTGCTCTGTTGCTCAGGCTGGAGTGCAGTTATCTTGGCTCACTGCAACCTCTGCCTCCTGGGCTCAAGTGATCCTGCTGCCTCAGCCTCCCGAGTAGCTGGGGCTACAGGCATGCACCACCATGCCTGGCTCATTTTTTTCTATTTTTTTTGGAGAGACAAGTCTACGTTGCCCAGGCTGGTCTCGAATTCCTGGACTCAAGCCATCTTCCCACCTCGGCCTCCCAAAGTGTTGGGATCACAGACATGAGCCACTGCATGCAGTCCCCAGCTAATTTTTTTAAAAATATTTTTTGGGTGCTGATGAGTTGATGAGTGCAGCACACCAACATGGCACAAGTATACATATGTAACAAACCTGCATGTTGTGCACATGTACCCTAGAACTTAAAGTATAATTTAAAAAATATATATTTTTTGGTGGGTGTGGTGGCTCATGCCTGTAATCCCAGCAATTTGGGAGGCTGAAGTGGGAGGATCACTTGAGGCCAGGAGTTTGAGACCCGCCTGGGCAACACAGTGAGACCCAGACTCTACGAAATAAAAAGAAAAATGTGTTTTGTAGAGAAGGGGTCTCTCTGTGTTGCCCAGCTTGGTCTATCTTCATTTTTTGTTTTTGGTATTTATCCTGCTTGGTATTCTCTGAGCTTCCTGGATCTGTGTTTTGTGTCTATCATTAATTTGGGGAAATTCTCAGTTATTATTGCCACATTTCTTCCGTTCCTTTGTTTTTTTCTCTGCCATTCTGATTATGTGTATGCTACACCTTCTATAATTGTCCTACAATTCTTGGATATTCTGTTTTCATTTTTTTTTTTTCTCATTGCATTTCAGCTTTGGAAATTTCTGTTGACATTTCTTCAAGCGCACCATGTTCTTTGGCCGTGTCCAGTCTATTCATGAGCCCATCACAGGCATTCTTCATTTCTGTTACAGTGGGGTTTTTTTTGTTGTTTTTTTGTTTTTTGTTTTTTTTTGAGACGGAGTCTCGCTCTGTCGCCGGGGCTGGAGCGCAGTGGCCAGATCTCAGCTCACTGCAAGCTCCGCCTCCCGGGTTTACGCCATTCTCCTGCCTCAGCCTCCTGTGTAGCTGGGACTACAGGCGCCCGCCACCTCGCCCGGCTAGTTTTTTTTTTTTTATTTTTTTAGTAGAGACGAGGTTTCACCGTGTTCGCCAGGATGGTCTCGATCTCCTGACCTCGTGATCCGCCCGTCTCGGCCTCCCAAAGTGCTGGGATTACAGGCTTGAGCCACCGCGCCCGGCCGGGTTTTTTTGTTTGTTTTTTGAGACAGTGTCTCGCTTTGTTGCTCAGGTTGGAGTGCAGTGGCTCAATATCAACTCACTGCAAACTGTGCCTCCCAAGTTCAAGTGATTCTGGTGCCTCAGCCTCCCAAGTAGGTGGGACTACAGGTCGTATGCCACCACGCCTGGCTAATTTTTGTTTTAATAGAGATGGAGTTTTGCCATGTTGCCCAGGCTGGTCTCGAATTCCTGACCTCATGTGATCCACCTGCCATGGCCTCCCCAAGTGCTAGGATTACAGGTGTGAGCCACCATGCCTGGCTGAATTATTCATTTTCAGTTGCTGTCTCTGTGTAGCTGACTTATTGGGAGTCCAAGGCAGGTGGACTGCCTGAGTCCAGGAGTTTGAGACCAACCTGGGCAAAATGGCAAGACCCCGTCTCTACAAAAAAAAATTTTTTAAACTAGCCAGGGTTAGATATACACACCTATAACCCCAGTTACTCAGGAGGCTGATGTAGGAGGATTGCCTGAGGAGGTTGAGGTTGCAGTGAGCTGTAATCCAGCCTGGTTGCAATGAACTGCACTCCAGCCTGGGCAACAGAGTGAGAATGAATGCAATGGATGTATTTCAAAATGGCTACTTTCCTCTTCCCCTCTGCCAGAATCACGGGGCGGGAGGTGGGGATGGGGTGGGGTGGGGCGGGGGGGTTCTCCAGTTTTCACTGTGGGATCCTGGTAAAACTTGTGGCCATGTGCCATGGCTCACACCTAGGATTGCTTGAGGCTAGGAGTTCAAGACCAGTCGGGGAAACTTAGTGAGACCTTGTCTCTACAAATAAAAAAAATCTAAAAGCTAGCCAGGCGACCGGACACAGTGGCTCACACCTGTAATCCCAGCACTTCGGGAGGCTGAGGTGGGTGGGTCACAAGGTCAAGAAATCACGACCATCCTGGCCAACATGGTGAAACTCCGTCTCTACTAAAAATACAAAAATTAGCTGGGCATGGTGGCACGCATCTGTAATCCCAGGTACTCAGGAGGCTGAGGCAGGAGAATCACTTGAACCTGGGAGGCGGAGGTTGCAGTGAGCCGAGATCGCACCACTGCACGATCTGCCTGGTGACAGAGCGAGACTCCATCTCAAAAAAAAAAAGCCAGGCATGGGCTAAAGACACCTGTAGTCCTAGCTACTTGGGCTGAGGCAGGAGGATTGCTTGAGCCCAGGAGTTGGAGGCTACAGTGAGCTGTGATTGCACCACTGCATTCCAGCCTGGGTAAAACAAAAACAAGAAACAAAAAATAAAAAACAAAAACCAAAAAAAGGGTAGGGTCCCCCTAAGAATGGGAATGGGACCCCTAGATTTTTTTTTTTTTTTTTTTTTTGAGACGGAGTCTCGCTCCAT
The DNA here is from genome assembly GCF_043159975.1 of Macaca nemestrina. Lineage (NCBI taxonomy): Eukaryota > Metazoa > Chordata > Mammalia > Primates > Cercopithecidae > Macaca > Macaca nemestrina. Next base: position 83,979,287 of record NC_092131.1, on the reverse strand, counting down.
CTCCCAGGCCAGAGTGCAGTGGCCGGATCTCAGCTCACTGCAAGCTCCGCCTCCCAGGTTTACGCCATTCTCCTGCCTCAGCCTCCCGAGTAGCTGGGACTACAGGCGCCTGCCACGGCGCCCGGCTAGTTTTTTTGTATTTTTTTTTTTTTTAGTAGGGACAGGGTTTCACCGTGTTAGCCAGGATGGTCTCGATCTCCTGACCTCGTGATCCGCCCGTCTCAGCCTCCCAAAGTGCTGGGATTACAGGCGTGAGCCACCGCGCCCGGCCTTTTTTTTTTTTTTTTTTTGAGACAATCTCACTCTGTAGCCCAGGCTGGAGTGCAGTGTTGTGATCTCGGCTTACTGCAGCCTCAACCTCCCCAGGCTCAGGTGATCCACCTCAGCCTCCCCAGTAGCTGGCATTACAGGTATGTGCCACCACACCCGGCTATTAAAAGTCTTTTTTGTAGAGATCGGGGTTTGCCATGTTGCCCAAGCTGGTCTTGAACCCTTGGGCTCAGTGATTTGCGTGCCTCAGCCTCACAAAGTGCTGGGATTACAAGCATAAGCCACCATGCCTGGCCACTATAGAGTTTTTAGCTCACAAATTTGTCCACCCTAAGCCTCCAGCTATGAGTCAATTACACTTTAAGTTTTCCTACCCTGGTACTGGCTCCCCAGAAGTTTGTTTTTGGGCTTCTGCTGTTAAGTTGTGATTCTCTGTATCTGCTTTTTTGTCTCTCCAGTTTTAGGGGCAGGAGTTTGCCCTGTGCCCTCAATTCTCTGATAGATCCAACAAGAGTTATTAACTTTCAATTTGTTCAGCATTTTTCTTGTGAGGACAGGAGTCCCAAGGACTCCCAAGCTTGTTACAGGCCAGACTAAAACCTCCACCTCCTGGGTTCAAGCAATTCTCCTGTCTCAGCCTCTCAAGTAGCTGGGATTACAGGCATGTGCCACCATGCCTGACTTTTTTTTTTTTTTTTTTTTTGTATTTTTAGTAGAGACGGGGTTTCACTATATTGGCCAGGCTGCTCTCGAACTCCTGACCTTGTGATTCGCCTGCCTTGGCCTCCCAAAGTGCTGGGATTATAGGCGTTAGCCACCGGGCCCAGCCTATCTTCCCTTTTATAATATGGTCTTCCTCCTGGGCTTCGAATTTCTATGCATGTCAACCTCTGTTCATGGCACCCATGAGTCAGAAATGCAGGCACCACCCTTATCTCTGCCCTCCCTCCTCTCCAAATTCAATCTATTACCAAGTCTCATCAGTTTTATTTCCTATACAACCTTCAAACCCACCCCCCCCTTTTTTTCCCATTGATACTACTTCTACCCTAATTCAGGTTCTCCTGTCTCTCATCCCAAGAGGACTCTAGTCTTCCTACCTCCAGCCCAACCCTTCTAATTTCTTTTCTATGTTGCTTTCATCGTGAATCACGTGAAATGCAAAACTGATCATATCATCCCTAATTGAAAGCTCCCCCTTACTTTCAGAAGGAAGTCCAAACTCCTAAATATGGCAAAAGGATTTTTAATGAAGTGGCCCAAGCTTACCTCTTCAAGCACATCCCTTGCCACTTTGTACTCATCATGTACCCATATGCCAGTCCTCATCCAGCTGTCTGCATTTCCCAAATATGCTGTGTTGTCTCGCATGTCTGTGCTTTACACGTGGTAGGTGATTCCTCTGTCCTCTGCCTCTTGGACTTGACTTTTTCTCATCTTTCATGGGTCATCTGGTAATCACCTTCATGAAGCCTTTCTGTATCAGCCCAGGCAGAATCACAGTTCTCTGGGCCCCTCGGCATCCTGAACATCCCTCTACTACCATGCAGAACGTATCTCGTAAGGTTGTTGTAAGGATTAAATGAATTCATAAATATAAAGTGCTTGGAGCCTGGCTCCCGGTAAGTGTGATATACGCATTTACTGTATTTAGAATGTTTACATATCTGCCACTCCCACTGGACAGGAGCACCTTAAGGGAAGGGCTTGTTTCTTCTTGTGCATGTTACACGACTGATGCCTCAAGGTATGCACCTTGTTCATGTGTTTATAGCTAGTAGGAACAGCTCAATTTTAGCTCTCTTTTTCCTACCCCATGAGCCCTTTGTCTTGAAAGCCTTCTAAACTTAAAGGTTCAAGAAGACATGCGTTCAGGACCAGAATATCAGGTACATGATCTCATGGCTACTGCTGGCCCAAGAAGAATGTAGGCAGTGGGAATGCAGAAAAAAGAACAGCTGAAAAGAAAAATGAAAGGACATTGTTCTTGATCTTTAGTATACACAGGAGTCAAACTCTTGGTGAGTCTGTTCTGGGCCTCTGCCACAGGGATTCTGACACATGAAGTCTATGCTAGGGCTCATATATCTGGATTATTAATAAACATTTCAGTGATTGTAATAGAGGTAGTCTAGACACTACACTTGAAAAACCCTGAGGTAAAGGAACAGTTTCATTCAAACCAAAGCCAAAATCCTCTAAAACTCACCTACAAGAAAATTTCCAGGTAGAAGAGAGTTATACAAAGAATATCGACTCTGTCTCTCTGAGCCTCAACTTCCCTTGTGCTTCCCTCTCTCTGGTGAGGGACACCAGCCCCTGTCAGTGGGTGATATAGAAAGGCCATGTGCAGCCCTGGGACAGACCATGGTTCCATCCATCTTGGTGTGGCATGGACTGAAAGATGGACAGAGCAGCAGCTTCATTAAAAAACAGTTTATTAGCATCTGTGCCCCTAGTGCAAATGAAGACTGACTCCCTCTCCAGGAGCCCTGGACTCCCCACCTGAGCTCCTAGGGAGCTGCTCTGTAGTGTGCCCCCATCTTGGGGCAGTGTCCTTGCTCATCTGACTCCAGTCTGATTGCTCCTGGCACAGGGCTAAGCTCCACCTCGAGATGCCATAGGGATGGTCTCTCCCAAGTGACTGTCACCTCCAGCGTCTGAGAAGAAGCCCCTGTCCCCAGGGGCTGGGGCCACATCCACCTGGATGACACCGTGCACCTGGGAGAGCTGTGGGCTGTCCAAGCTGGCAATGAGCTGGCGGGGGCCTGGTCGCACAGGCACAAATGTCTGGCGCAGTGTCACTGTTTCATTGCCTCCGATGTCCCTGTGGGCAGAGACAAGGTCATGGGCCTGGAGTAATTGGGGGTGGAGTGGGGAGTAAGAGCTGATCGAGGGCAGTCAGGAGGAAGAAGCAGGAGGTGGACCCATTCAGACAATTTCAGGCTTACCTGAAATTTCCACACCCAAGACCAGGAGCCCCAGGGCGCCTCTGCATAGCCAGCTCAGCAGCCACCCACCAGCTGCCTGTGCTGAAACTCTCCCCATCGTCTGGGACTCCTTCCTCCCTACTCCCACATCCACCTGGACAAAGACTGCTGATGCCACCGCAGAGGCCTCTCATGCCATGCCCTCTATCACCACTGCTCCTGCCCCAGACAGAACATCCTCATCTCACCTGGGGTCTCCAAAACCAAGAAAACTTCAAAATGAGACTTTGGGGGCCCAACACAATATTTCCAAATACTTTCAGTTTTGACAAGAGCATAGGTTGAAGAAAAGAAATTATTCTCTGCTATGATCATCGTTCCAAAGAACAAAAGAGCATTTTCACACACAAAAACATTAAAAGGATGTTATCTTCGGAAAAAAAGGAAAATCCTCCCCAAGAACAGACAACAGACATCTTTAAATGGACATAAACCCGTGTGTGTGTGTGTGTGTGTGTGTGTGTGTGTGTGTGTGTGTGTGTGTGTGTCTGAGAGAGAGAGACAAAGAGGCAGATGGACAAACCCCCCCCCACACACACGTGTTTTCATTTTCTCCTTTCCACATGGGCCTCTGAAAAATTGATTCCTAGACCTCCCCTGGGAATCATGATTTCACTTGTCCTCTAATGGGACTCCTTGCCTACCATCCCACTTTTGTATTTTGTTCTGCTAACCACTCAGAGGTGAACTAAATCCTTCAAGAATTTAGTGCTCCTTTGGTGCTTGTGGCACGAGATCCTGGCCCTCTAACCTGACACACAGGCTCAGTCTGACTCAGCCCCTGCTACTTGCACAGCCTCATCATCCCCCACCATTCCTCCTGCTGAGCAGCCCTACTGAATGCCGTCTTCCCCAGACTCACCTCCACAGTCATGCTTTGCAGTCTTCGCCTTGTGTGGAATGAGCACCCAGCTCTGCCTCCCCACCCTGGGCGTCCTTGTGAAGGCCTACTTTTCCTCCAAGGCCTGGCACACCACTTCCTCAGTGATGGCTCCCCTGAGCACCTCTTGCCTCTAGGAAAAGGAACCTCACCCTTCTCTGAGCTCCTCCAGCAATCTGAACGTTTCATTTTATACACTGAACATGATTACATTTATATTGCATTTGCTCGTGCCTGTGGGAATTTGTCTTTCCTGCCTTTGCCTAAACCTTACCTCTGGTGCCCTATTCAACCCAAGCCTGCTGTTGGGGACCCTTTCCAGACACAGAACCTGTGCAGTCACTGTTATCCTCTAAGAGAATGAGCCAACATCCCTAACTCCAAGGATGAGTTCTTTTCAGGGCAAAGCATTTGTCTTGGAGCCTGGTTCTGAGGGGTTTCCCGTAACCACTCTACTCCCTTTTCTACCACTTGTTAACTGTGAGGCTTAGGAGAAGCTATTTAACTTCTCTGTTCCTCACTTTCCGGGTCATAAAATGGAAGTGAAAGTAAAAGGAGGAGTGGGATCTGATTATCCTGAAGATGCTTCTGAGCTCCCTGAAGGAGGGAGGCAGGGATATATAATTGAATGTAGTATGATAGGAAGTCTGTAAATTAAGTCTATAACTTAATGGCTAGGCTATGTCCTGACTGCTTACAAATTTGCATTCTTAATTTTTGCTAACTTTTTCATAGATACAAGATTCAAGGTTGTGCAAGCTCAGACCAGCCCTCAGAAGTCTATTTATACCATAATTGAACTGTAATATTTCAGAAAATAACCTTTACATTGCAATAACTGATTATTTTCAAGAGAAACTGTTTTCTAGGTGGAAATGTCAAGATCTCTCCCTCCCCTGGTCTCGCTGTGAGTTGGGGACTTTACCACACCTCTTTTGTGAGTTGAAGCCGAGTACAAGCCATCTGCTAGAGCTGGGATGTTCCTGAAACTGAGTGTGGGTCATGAAACCAACTCCCCGACAAGGATACCAGAACTTAGACATCGAAATGAGCATTGTCCAATTGTGTACTTGTTCAATCATATTGCCTAGGCTTGAAACATTTTTAAAACTCCTCCTGGACTCTTCTTCAGAGCCATTTAAACCATATGCACACACACGTGTGCTCAGTGACGCAACAGTCAGCCTGTCCTTCCACAGCATGCCTCGGTTCTGATGGAAAAGGGCAGTTACCCACCTGTTCGCTTATCTTATTAATTAGTCTTAGCTCTTGATGACTTCAGGTCTCTCCGCAAAGTCAAATCTACCCCTAAGAAGGCAGATTGACCACGCTGAGGACATTCTAGAGAGTATGACTCAGACTCTGAGGGAAATTCCCAGGAAGGGTTTGGAACAGACTTCCAGCCTCCCTGGTGACTGCTTTTGGTGGTGACAACAGCCATCTGGAGGAGTGAGTTCTGGAATGTTTATTAAGTGGCCAGTCACCACACTGGGGTGGCACACCTTATGCTATAATGGGGTTCCATGCCACAGCCTTTGATGTGCAAATGAGAGGCAAAGTACACCCATCTTGGAATCTTATTTATCTGAACCAACAGCTCAGAGATGTCCCCCTGGAGGCTCCCAGTTGTACTGGAGGCTCTGTTCTGGGCTCACAGCAGCTAAGGAGCCACAGACTGTCCAGGGAGGATCTGCCTTAAGAAACCATCGTCCAACCCTATCTTTTGCTGTAGGTAGACTCACACAAACTCTACAGGTAAAGACAGGGAACAGGTCCCCCAACACTCAGCACAGTGGCCCTTTCCTTACTTCCAAGCAGGGCCAAGAGGCAAAGGCCTGGTGGGGCTGCTGAGGCAAGTCCAGCTCTGAGGATGCCTTAGGACGAGGAAGCTCCCCCTCCCCACCATGTGGGGGTGTGAGTAAGAGATGTCTGCCGGGCAAGACGAGCAAAGCAGGCTATCCGGAGGGTTCAGGCTCTGTTCACTGAGCTGCCAGAGACCCTGGTAGGGTGACATGAGGAAAGCCCTCCTTTGTGACACATCATAGCATTCCCAGGGGCCCAGGCTGGGGCAAAGATCAACATAGCTGCCTTCTCCACTTTGGCCTCACGGCAAAGGTGGCGGCCACCACCAGGAGAGCTGCGAGGGAGGGGTGGGCACGGGGTTCTCTGCTTCCTCCCCTCAGTTTCCCCACCCCAAGCCATTGTTCTTTCTCAGGAGCTGTCTGTCTGAAGGCGAAGCCTGCCCCTGTCCCAGAAGGCTGATCTAGAAGGCCAGGCTCTGGCCTGCTCTGCTTTCCCTCTGTGCTTTTCCTAGGGAGGGACAGGGCAGCACGTGTGAGTCTGTATCAAAGATGACAGCCACAGGCCCAGGAACGCAGCATGTGTGTGCCCTCACTGCACCCAGGGGCTTGCCCAGCCCAGGATCAGGCCCAGACGGCTGGGTAAGGGCCTGAGGGATGGGATTCTCTCCTCTGGAATTGCTACTTGGCCCTCATGGCACAAAACAAGCAATGAGCTTGAGAGCCTGTGCATGGTTTGCACCACAGTGGGTAGAGCAGAGTTTGCCCCTTATGAGCTGTGAGACCACGTGAGACGTGACCGCCAGCTTCTCCATCTGGAAGTGGGGGTGATAATGGCAATAATAAAAATAATAACTACCAATGGAGCACTAACTTTGTGCCAAGCAATGCACTAAACAACCCTAGGTTCAGGGGCTATTGCTATCCCTGCTTTACAGATGAGAACACAGGCTTGAAGGAGAGAAACCGCTTGCCCAAGGGCATATAGCCAGTAAGTGCTAGAGCTGGGACCTGAACCCATATCCTTAGGGTTCCAAAACTTTGCTTGTGTGTGTGTGTGTGTGTGTGTGTAAGAGAGACAGAGAGAGAAACAGAGACACACGGTCTCACTCTGTCGCCCAGGCTGGAGTGCAGTAGTACAAACATGGCTCACTTCAGCCTCAACCTCCTCAGGCTCAGGTGATCCTCCCACCTTAGACTCCCAAGTAGCTGGGACAACAGGCGCACACCACCACACTGGTTAAGTTTTTAAAACTTTTTTGTAGAAACAGGGTTTCACCATGTTGCCCAAGCTGGTCTTCAACTCCTGGGCTCAAGTGATCCACTTACCTTGGCCTGCCAAAGTGCTGGGATTACAGATGTGAGCCACCACACCCGGCCCAAAACTTTGCTTTTAATCATATGATGATCTTTAATGTGTTTTTGTTTTTGTTTTTGTTTTTTGACATGGAGTCTGCTTCTATCACCCAGGCTGGAGTGCGGTGGCTCAATCTCAGCTCACTGCAACCTATACTTCCTGGGTCCAAGTGGTTCTCCTGCCTCAGCCTCCCAAGTAGCTGGGATTACAGGTGCCTGCCACCAAACATGGCTAATTTTTTTACTTTAGTAGAGATGGAATTTTACCTTGATGGCCAGGCTGGTCTCGAACTCCTGACCTCAAGCGATCTGCCTGCCTCGGCCTCCCAAAGTGCTGGGATTACAGGCGTGAGCCAGCACACCTGGCCTTCTAATGTACTTTAAAGAGTTTTTGTGTCCAAAGATCATATTCCTGAAAGTGCCTGGTCAGTTCTTCAGTACTAGGCAAATATTAGCAATGAGTTACTAATGATTCCTATGTGGGGCTTTTGCTCCCTAATTAGTGAGGCAGGGCAAGGACACAGCACAGCACAGCACCAGGTGCCCAGGAGGTCTCCCTAAAGGCTGGTGGGACTGAGCTGGGTAGGGAGGTATTGCTAGCTGGCCCCAACCTGCTTGTTTGGGTCCTGACAGAACATACTTGTCCAGACAGAGAGGAAGCAAAGCTGGGAACCAGGGCAGCCTGTGGGGAAGGCCAGAGTGGCAGCAGGGGCAGGAGGAGAGGCAAGACTTACCCAACATTGAGGATCTTGGGCCTCTGTAACCCAGAGCCCTCGAGTCGGAAGACGACATTGGTGAGGGTGACGGGAAGGGGGTTCTTGAAGACAATCTGTACTTCACACTCCTGGCCAACCACTGCCGCTCCCAGTAACTGAGAGAAAAAGAGGCCCATCCCCCATGTCAGAGACCCTGGTCAAACACACGGGACCGTACACTGCACCAGAGAGGGGAATCTGCTTAGAAGCAAAACCTCCCCGTGCCCCACATTTATCCTCCTGAGAGAAGACTCCCCAGAAGTCAGAGAAGAAACTCCAGCCTATTCCCCAACAAAGGCTGTCTCAGAACCAGAGACATAAGATCCCATGCTACAGACGAGGAAACTGAGGCCCCAGAGCCAGTCCTTGACCTTCTCCTACAAAGGCTTATCAGGCCAGCCTGCTCCTGGCTTAGCGCCCGCCTCTGATGTCCTTATCCCCTGGCCTTCACTCTCTGACCACCCCTCATGCCTCAGCAAACTGCATTCACCGTGAGGGAGAGGTCTGGGGTACGCAGACGGAAGGTGTGCTGCTTGGCCAGCACCTGCCCGCTCTCCTTGACATGGCCTGAGACGTTCAGCAGCATGGCCCCCTGGTCCACAAGGTGGGGCCGGTATTCCTTGTAGGCCACTGGCATGGTCACACGGTCCGCTGGGGAGAAGAGGCATGGCGTCACTGAGGCCTGCTTCCCCACATCCGGCTTCCCCCAGGGACTCCCCACTGCTCCTGGGGTCTCCATGTCCACAGCCCTGAGGTGCCCAGCCATGCAGGGGGCAGGGCTGGGTAAGGAGCACTTACAGGCCCCTGGTGCCAGCTCCACTTCCTTCTTGGTCTCCTTGAAGATGGTCCCAGTGACACCAGTATAGAAGGTAACTGAGAGGTAAAGGTGCAGTTTTACTGTGCGGCGGCTGCTGCTGTGATTGGTCAGCATGACGGAGACCATCAGATCCTGCCCCATCACCGCGTCCTGTGCCTCCACCTGCATGGCCACATCCTCCGCTGAGCCCCGGTTGGCGTACACATTGGGTTTGCTGCCGTGGGCTGCTGCTGTCTCTACTGCCTTCCGCTCTGCGTCTGAGCCTGGGGGTTGAAGGTCAAGGGTGAGGTTCCAATTCCCACTTGGGTGGGCGAGCACTTGACAGGAACACTTGTCATGGGGCCCAGAGCTGGCTGGGTTGGGGGAATGGTACCTTCTGGGTGCTTATAGAGGTAGGTGATGTCCTCACGCATGTTGGAGCCGATGGCCTTTGTGACAATGAGTGTGCCGATGGCCTTCTCCTCCACATACACAATCTTGAAGCTGCCATCGTCCTGCCGCTGCCAGTACACCTTGTCACTATTCACCTGTGGGAGGGGTGGGGGTGAACAGGAATGAGTGAGCCAGAGGGTCTGAGGGTGGCCTGACTCCCGGCCTCCTTCCCCTGATCCTAGGAGCTATGGAACAGGGCTTGGTCCCAAGGGTGGGAGCTTCCTGGCAGAGCCCAAGGGGAGACTTTCCAAGACGAGCCAGATGAGGCCAGAGCGCAGGGAAGAAGCTGGTCTGGGAAGCTCCTCTCAGAGCACTTTGGCAATAATAACAGTAATTCTTCACGCTCATTGGCTGATTTTACGACTAGTAAAGCAGTTTCATACCCATTATCTCTTTTGATCCTGAGCACAAGCAGCAAGGCAGCCTTGATTATCCCCTTTTACAGGTGAGGAAACTGACTTGTATAATGAGTGACTTGCCCAGGGTCGCACAGCTGGTCAGTCAGCGGTGAAGTCGGGACCAGAGAACCCACGACTGAAGCCCAAGAAGGCACCTGCAGTGCAGCCCTCACCTCAGCAAAAATGAAAGGCGTGTCATACTTCATGTAGACCAGGCCATTCTTGATGGACTCCACGGAGCAGGGGCCACAGCAGAAGATGCCTAGAGTGAGGTGGGACAAAGGTGAGAGATCTGAGAAGGCAGAGAGGGACCTTCAGATCCTGGGTGGGGTCCACACAGGGCCCCAGCCCCAGCCACTCAGGCCTGGTTCCACTGCCTGGTGGCCTCTGGAACAAGGCCATCAGCCCTCACTCAAACACTTGGGGGTCAGTTGACAGCCAGTGCAACACAGGTATGGAAAACAGAGAGAGTGGCTCCATTTGGCTGTCAATTCGCTTTCCTCAGCCCAGGCTGCTCTGCTGGAGGACGGGGGCAAGGTACAGATGTGCAGACCAGCCTGCCTGATAACCAAGTCCTTGACACACTCTTTCATGGCTGAATGACACTGGATGTCCACCGTCTGTGACCCCCAGAGGACAGGACCTCCTATTCTTTATCGTAACCAACCCAGAGTCTACAGTGGCCCTGCCTCATGGCCTTTGTGACAATGAGTGTGCTGATGGCCTTCTCCTCCACATACACAATCTTGAAGCTGCCATCGTCCTGCCACTGCCAGTACACCTTGTCACTATTCGCTTGTGGGGGGTGAATAGTGACACCACCGCCACCACCATTTCAGAGAGATGCGGAACAACCCTCAGCTCTGCAGCCTGCTGCCCTCTCTACTGGGGGGAGCTGGTGGGAAATAGAGTCTGCTCTTATCATACTCAGGAGGCTGCCTAGAAGAGATAGGCTGACAGGAGGAGGCCTGGCAGGAGAGGACAGAGCGGGAAGTGAGTACCATCCAACAGGAAAGAATCTTAGACAACACCTAACACTACACCTCCTTTACAGACGGGGAAACAGCAAGGCGAAGTGCATGCCAGGATCTCACAAGACAGGAGGTGCAGGGAGAATGAAAGGAGCTAAGACTTTCTGAGTAGCTACTACGCTTCTGGCATGCTGCTGGTCCCTTCAGATAGAGAATTTCTCATTTAATCCTCCCAATCACCCTATGTGGTATCTATTATTCCCAAATTACATCCAAACCCCAAAGCCGTAAAGTGCGAGGTGCTTGCCCAAGCGCATGCATCTGAGAAGTGATCAGGCTGGGATCAAGCCCCAGTCTTGCTGGCCCCGAGCCCCGTGCCTGATGTCCACCCCACCACTTCCCAGAGTTGGAGGCCAGAGCTCAGATCTGCCAGTGTCCGGGCCAGGCTGTTTCAGCATCACAGGCATCACTGGGTTGCACCGCTCAGGGGGCTGTGTTCACATATCTGAGTGAGAGGGAGGGCGTTGGGAAGAGGCCAGGGGAGGAATGTAGGCTAGGGAGGACTCTCTGACCTGGGGTGAGTAAGGGAGAGGCTGGACAGAAGGCAACTGGCAGGGCAGGCCTCGTGGCCTGCGGCTGGAGTATCACGGTAGGAAGGGGTGGGGGTGTGTTTGAGAACAGAGTGTATGGTAGTTCTAATTTCTGCAGAAACACATGTATGTGGACACAGAAAAGAGACCCGTGGGTTGTATCAATAGTAATCATGTATTAAGGCAGGGTCATAAGGGCTATTTTCTTCTTTGAACCTATCTGAGCCCTGACTTTTTTCTATACTGTATATATAATTCACAGTGAGCAATGGAACAGACAGGAAGGAACTTGGTGAAAGCGAGAGTATGTGTTTAAAAGGACTGGACTTGTTCTGTTGCTGACCTACCACTCTGTGCCCCAGAGGACGTCACTCCATCTCTCTGGTCACCCTTTGGAGTGGGTCCCAAGTCTGGTCGATCGTCAGAATCACCAGAAGAACTTTCAAAAATATACATTGTTAGCATCTATCCTTAGAAAGTCTAATGTATCACGTTTGGGGTAGAACCTAGAAATTTACTTTAAAAATATTTTTGAAAAAAACCCCAAATACCTCCTGAGAGAGAATAGGGAACCTTTACATTTTGTGTTCTTCAATTCCACACTTTTTTTCCTTCCAAGCATGTATTATTATTTATCAAAATGACTTTAAAAGGGTCCTTCAATTAATTATCTCCAGGATATGTAAGTTAAAAAGCAAGTAAGAATAGTGGATATGAATTCTCTTTCTCCGAATACTCTTACAGCTTTGAATTTTGAACCTCCCTTGTATATTAACCATTATAAATAAAATAAACCATTATAAATAAGTAAAATTTAGGCAAATAGAGCGTTATACAGAAAGGTAAAAATAAACTAACGTCCACATGGTGGTTCATCTGATAAACCCATTTGAGAAGCCGTGGGGTTACAGGGCTTAGCTCTCCAGCCCAGCCCAGCACTGACACTCTGGACTGTGTTACTCAGGTGGGGGAGATGAGCAGGGGCATGGTGGGAAGTGGGGGGGCCCGGCTCACCACTGCTAGTCTCCTGGGGTGTGGCATCCACCACCTGCCACCCATCAAAGCCCGAGGGAAGATCTGGCCTCTTCATCCAGCAGTCGTTCCACACGTGGAAGTTCCTGGATGGACATGGAGGAGGGGCTGGGTCTGAGCCCCAGGGTCAGGAGTCCACGGTTTCCCCAGCCTCCCCTGCCCACCCTCCACCTCCAAAGCTCAGGTCACCATTCTTCAGCACAGATGGGCAGTCCACCCCAGCTCACCAGACAGAATCATGGTTCAGGTGCTCTAGGGGCTTCATGTTCTCATCGAAGTAGATGTCCATGGTAAGAGATGTGTCTGTGTCATGGGCGGAGTTGAAGTTGGTGACAGTACGGGTGGCCAGACCCAGGCAGCGCAGCACTGTGGCGGAGCGAAGGTTGGGGTTCAAGGCACGGGTTGGGGGCAAGTGAGGCATCGTGTCAGGAATATCAGGGGCAGAAGGGCAACCAGGATTGCCAAGCTGGGCATAGACTGCCAGGGTCAGGGTCGCTGGGGCCAGAAGGCCTTTGGGCTACAGAGCACTTGGGGTCAGGGGAAGCTAGGCCACCTGCCTGGCTCAGTCCCTGCCTGTCCCTTCTCCCTCCTTTCCCTTAGGCCTCTGTCTGTTGTTAACACTAATTAATGATAATTAAGACCAGCCTATCATCCACCCCCGCCTGCACCCTGCACTGTAGCCACAGCTGAGCAGGGCTGGATAAGCCTGGCTTTCCTCCCTTCTCCCTGTAGGGCCCGTGCCACTCCTGTCCCAGTCCCTCCACTACCTGTAGTGGTCACGCCAGCAAAGACCCAGCACTGGCCATATGGGACGGAATAGCCGGTGCGTAGGTAGCTAAGCAGGATCTCCACGCTGCCCACCCACGCTGATGGGTTGGTGCCTCGGGAGTAATCACCAGACCAGTTCCCAATCAGGACTCCATTGTCATCCAGGGAGTTCACCTGCCCAGGACAGGATGAGATGGGGCTGAGGTGGAGGAGGGGCTCAGGACCTGCCATGTGGTCCTTAGCCCAGCCCTGACCCTGCAACCACCCCTTACGCCTAAATGCCTCAGGATCCAGACATCAGCCTGAGCTCCATCCAGCCCTTTCCTGAGCCACCTGCCCCCCTCCCACCCAGGCTCTGACACAAGAATGTGAATCCTGGGTGTGCCAAGTTTTGGGTTTGGCCCTGCATTCCACAGGAGCTGGGACAGGAGCCAGGAGAGGCGGGCTGCGGGGCAGGCAAGGGAGAGAAGAGAAGGGATACCCCTTCCTGAAGTATCCTTTGCAAGGGCAGGGACAGGGCTGGGGGTCCTCAAGGAATCCAGAAAGGGCAGGACGAGGGTGGAGGTGTGGCGAGGCAGCAGGCAAACACACAGTAGGACTCAGAGACATGAGGGTGCTCACCATGGCAGAGATGACCCGGGAGACACTGACTGGGTCTCCACGGCCTCCATATGGCATCCCCCGCCGGTCCAGGATGTATAGGCAGGCATCCAGCACCCCATGGTCAAACTGGAAGGAGGGATGGAGGGCAGAGGTGACAGCCTGAACCCTAGGCCAGCACCCCGCTCCAATACCCCAGCCCCCACACCCACCCCAGCTCCCCTGGGTGCATGTGACCCTGGCCAGCTGCATCATACCTGGCCATAGTTCCAGGTCCGCTCGCCAATCTGTGCTTCGGTCCCGTAGTAAATTCTCCCAGACTCATTAAGCACATACTCCTGCCGCCAATCCTCATGGTCCACGTACACAATGTCCTCTGTGTCCCCAGAACACACAAAACTGGTTCCCTCCAGTTCTCTCCCTGGGCCTCACCTACTCCTGGCCAGTTCTGCAGGACTCATGTCCACAGAAGAAAATGCGGGGATGCCCCTAGCCTGACAGGACTGCCGCAGGAGAATGGGGTAGCATGAGAGATGGTAGAGGAGATTGGCCTTTGCCAGGAGCCTTCGCCAGGAGAGGTGTGGCTGGCTGTGTGACCCTGGGCTGGCCACCTTTCTGCACCAGGCCTCGGTCCTCTCATCTGCTCAATGGGAGGCTGGCTTCTCCTGGGGTGAGGCACCTAGGCACCCTGCTGCATCCGAGGGCAGGAAGCCCTTCCCTGTCCTTCCCTCCCATCTACCCTCTGCTCCAGACCCCAGCTGCTCACCTGGGCACCAGGGGTTGAAGAGGATGTAGATCTCGTTGCGGGGGTCAAAGGGCAACTGGAACTCCCCAGCGTCTGACTGTGTGCGGACTGTGAACTGAAACTTGCCGATGATGGCGTTGGGGGAAGTGTGGACCCGTAGGTTCAGAGTCTGCCCACTGGCCTTGGTCACCTGGGCTTTCCAGCCTCCACTGCCCCCCTTGCCCACTGGGATGATCACGTGCGTGCCCTTGCCCACCTCGGGGTTGTTTCCTAGAGTAGGAAATCAACAATTAGCTGGTGAGGCCTCCCTGAGGAGAGGGGATGGAACCTGGGACTTCTCCCAGCCCCACCCAAAATGTATATGAGCCACTGTGTATGTCCCTACATTGGGCCATCATCTTATTCTCTGACAATCTCCCTCAGAGCAGCTCTGTCCCCACCCAATGCTTGCCCACATGTTAGGGCAGGGCTACAGTCTAACATCCCAAACCTGTTCCCCTAACACTGAACTCTGAGGTGGGGAGGAGAGATGAGGGCTCTTGTCACCTTCTGCCTGCCTGTCACAGTGCCTGGGCTGGAGGGGCAGATCCACCTGCCCTGTATGAAAGGGCAGTCCTGATCCTGAAGGCCAACCCTGCCTGCTCCCTGGGCTGCAGGTTCTAGAGCCCAAGGCATCCCTGGTGAAGGTGGTAGGGGTTCCTGGGAAATTAGAGGGTGAGGTGGGCAAGGTTAGGCCCTAATCAAAGGGTAAAAGGAGTCGCCTGCCCCAGGCAGCAGCATAATCACCAGCCTGAGAAGTCAAGCTCCATCAAGCAATGCGGTGAGGGAGGCACCTGCCCTGGGTCACGGGGACAGAGGGGCAGAGACAGAGGGAGACAAAATTGGCAGAGATGGGGAACGTGGAAGGAGAGAGGGAGAGAGAGAGAACCAGCCACATCCTGGGGAATGAGAACAGACGCAGAAAGGACAGAGCAGCAATGCCAAAGGAGGCACTGAGGCAGGCCCTGAAGAGGAGTACTCTGAGACCGATGCCCCAGGAGGCTTGAGGAGGATGCGCTTGGGAAAAACTGAAACACCAAGATCCTCTCTGAGACCCACCCCCAGGGGCACAACCACACACTTGCACCTGCCTTATCTGGCAGAGGTGAGGAGTGGGACAGGGAGGAGCCTAAAGACCTCTCTGACTCTAATGCCAGCCTCTCCCCACCAAACATAGGGCCTTCACCCTTCCCACTCCAAGCCCCACTGACCGATGAGTAACTCAAGGGTGATGCGATCAGAGGATTCATAGGTCCGGGACAGGAGGAGAAGCATGCGGAAAGGCTGCCCGCGACGTACTATCAGCTCATCGTATTCATACTCGTCTGTGTGGTGCTCTTGGCGGTTCTGGTCCGAGCGCGAGCTCAGCAAGTCCACACCGGTCACTACTAGCATGCCCTCTGCAAGGGCACAGCTCTGGGTCAGTGAAGCCCCATGGGGAGCCCAGGCCCTCATCATTAGCCTCCTATCCCCCCAGAAATGCCAGGATGAGTCTCTGGTCCCATTAAAGCCTTTCAGCTCTCAGCTGAGGAGGACAGAATGGCCTCACCTCGGATGGTGCCATCTCCAGCTGCATTGACACCGCTGCCCCGGGAGACAGGCTGGCGGGAGTCTGAGCCCCGGGAGCCAGGTCTTCGAGTCCCAGAGCTGGACCCTCGACCCCTGGAGTCAGAGGGTTCAGGTCCCCAGTCATCATCTGCCACATTTCGGCATGAACAGCAGCCACAGCAGCGAGCCCAGAAGGAACGGCCTCCTCCTCCTCTGCGAAAGCGTCTGTCTGGCTCTGGCTCTGGCTCTGGAGAAGGCGTGGTAGGGGGCTGCAAGGGGTTGCCACCCCAACGGCCAACGTCGGAACGTGGCCCGTCCATCATGCCTGTTAGGAAGAGGCGGGGGTGGCTCCTTAACCCAGGTAGCCCCAGCCAGCTGACCCAGAAACCCTCCATCCAGACAGCTGATTCGGTCCCCGCCTGATGACCGAGACAATCCCACCTTGGCCCAGAGATTCTCCAGAAACATCCAGAGACCCTCCCCGAAGACCATTCAGACTCACCCAGAGAAGCTTCTCACACTGCAGAGAAAAGCCTTCCCCTCACTTCCACCAAACCACATCCGAAAAACTGCCCAGTGAAAAAACCCACTCAAGGATCCATCCCAGGAAATCCACATAGTTCCCTGCATGGACACTTGTCACAGCCTCAAGACCCAGCTGCACACACATCAGAGTGCTCCAGCATCCCTGGGCCTGGTCCCTCCACCTGCTGGCTCCGCAGTGTAGAGGTGCACAATGCTGACAGCTTCTAGAACTCATTTGTTAGCAGAAATTCCCCAACTCAAGGTTCTTCACAAGACAGACAGGTGGCCCCGGGGCCTGGGGTCCTTGGCATTCCCAAGTCAAGGAAGACCCCACTTGGGGCTGCCAGAAGGGGTAGAGCATGGCAGGTGCCCGGAGCTGTGCCCAGTCCAGGGAAAGCAGAGCCTTGGTGTTGGGGAACAGCCTGGCTGGGGCTGACAGGTACACAGCTGGCCCACACCCCACCGTGCTGGATCCCGGCACTGCCTCTGATAGTGTGGGCCGCCTGGGCTCAGCACCACAGTGCCCGTGGTGGCCCCTCACCTGGCAGCAGTGTTGGCAACCGCAGCACTGAGTCCCGGGGCTGAGATGGAACAGGTCAGGATGGATGGGACAGGCCTGGTAAGTGACTTATATGGGAAGGAGGGGCCAAACTGCTGTGAGGGGTGGAGGGAAGAGGCGAGGCCTCTGAGTGGGAAATGGGGAGAAGATGCTAGGGAGGGAGCAGGCGTGAGGTCTGGGCTTAGGCTGGGCTTTGGTGTGATCCACCTGTGTGATGGCCCCTGGCACCAGCCTGTTTCCTGCCAGACTGGGCATGTGAGGAGCCCCTTCTCCCGGATGAAGAAGCTGCAAGGGCAGCGGGGCAGGCAGGTCCTTCTACCCACAGCCCTGTCTGGCCGACCTTCTGGTCCCAAGCTCAGGCTGCCTACCTCTGCTCTCACGGGCTCCTGCTACTGAGCTCCATGAAGCCCAAGCCAGGCTCAGCCCTGTGAAACTGGCCCAGGGGCCTGGTGCTGGAACTCATCCTGCCCAGGGAGGTCCGGGGATCCCAGGTTGCAGACTGGTGACATCAGCAGAGAGGCCCTCAGACTGGCTCAGCCAGCTAACCCCTGACCTGCTGGCTCTACCAGATATTCTGACTCCCCGCACCCCCAAGTCTGTCCCTTCTTTCTCAGCTGCTCTACAGCCCCAGGCATGAGTGAGCTGCCCCTCAAGTTTGGGATTAGGGAGATCAGAGTAGGAGCAATCTCATTTCACGTCCCCCACCCCCACTGTAGCCTGGGGAGTTGGGGGAGGCTTAGGCCTTTCCACTCAGGCTTGGGTGGGAACTGAGACCCCCTTCCAGAGGTACAGAGTACCTTTCTCTCACTGAGAGGAGTCTTTGCTCATTTGGACTCGAGGATTCCCTTTTCTCCAACTTGGAATTCTTCTGGGAATCCAGACCAACCGGCTCAGGCACCTGTGCTGTGTGCATCCTAACTCCACCCCGACACTGGGGAAACACCAAGGATGGCACAGAGGCGATCCCAAGGCAGAGAGGAGGAGGCTAGGCATCTTCAGGGAGGCTCTCCTCGGGTCTTGTCCTTGGGCCCGTCAGCCAGGGCCTTCTTCCTTCTTTCTTTCCTTCCCACTGGTGTCCCAGCTCTGCCCACGGGCCGCCGAGCAGAAGACAGCGAAAACAAGTTGACAAGAAGACACAAGGAAGCAGAATCCAGGAGGGGCTGTTTGGTGATGCATCAGGCAGGGAGGCGCCATGGGGAGTGGGGACAGAGAGGCCCCAGGAACTGGCAGGGAGCCCTCCACACCCACACTGCCTTTTCTTGTCCAGCTCCAAGCACCAGAACCTGCCTGGGGGTGGGGGCCAGTGCCCCACCTCCAACACTCTCAGTAGACACACCAGGGGATATCAGACTTCCAGGCAGGTCAGCCAGAGGGCTTTGTGCAGGGGCTGGGTGTTTCTGCATCACTGCAGATACGGGAAGGGGCAGGGCCCTGGTTGTCCGGATGTGTGTGAGCACACGTGGACCCAGGCGGATCCCAGAGAACCAGGAGGATGCCTTTGTCACACTCTCTCCCTAGCTTTAATCAATCTTTCTCTCCCCACCCAGCCAGGTTTGAGTCAGTGCCCTAACCCCTGAGCCAGTCCCCTCCCCCCACCACCACTCAGGACTGTCTAGGTCAGGACAGGGTGTGTACATGGTATGTGTGGGGGGACACCATGGGAGCAGACACTCAGCTCAGGACCTCAAGGAGCTGAGGCCAGGCCGCTGCCCAACCATTCCTTACCGATACAGAAGCAAGAACATGAGTCTAGAATCCTAGACCAAGGGTAGAGACAACTTTGGTTTCAGTGCTGAAGCGCTCTGGCCAAGAACCATGGGCAAGTCTCAACAGCAGTTTCCTCATCAGAACAGTGGGCCTAATAATCTCTTCCCTGAGACTCTGTGAGGATCAAATGGTATCAAGTATTCTCAAAGGTACTTCAACCGTAGAATGCTACTCATGGGGACCGATACTGTGGTTCAGGCAGGGCGGAGCAAGAGCACCCTGGCCCACTCCTGGGAACATGGAGCCCCTGAGCTTCCCCAGCTATGGTGAATGGGGGCCAGGGCAGAGGGAACATCTGGATGGTGCAGGGGTCATGGGAAAAACTTGTATGATGCTTCTAGCTGGAGAAACTCACAGCTGCTCTGTTCAGGCTCTGCTCAGCCAGAAGCAGAACCTGATCCCAAGCCCTGTTCCTGCTTGGAATCTAGACCCAGTCCCAGCCCCAACCCCAAACCAGAAGGTAAACACAAGCTCAGCCCTCACCCTGAATTCTGCCCCAGACACTGAGGCCTTGGTTCTCCCTGAGAGGAAACAACAGGATGGCGCAGAAAGAATGAGCTGACAACACCCCATGTCTCTTCCCTTTCTTTTCCAAAAATAAATGGCTGTAGTGATGAAGGTAGTGGTGTAGTGGTAGCAGTGACAACAGGTTGGTAGCCTGAGAGGGCCTCTCCATTCTTTATTCAGTCCCAATAAGTTAAAGGGCAAGGGTAGGGGGCAGGGCCTCTTAGGTGAGGATGCTGCTAACTGAAGGCAGCAGTTCAGCCAGGTGCTCCAAGATGCCCATCGCTTGGCACAGCGGGTTACCCTGCAGGTTGAGGAGGACCAGCCTGGGGCAGGAGGCAAGAGGCTGGAGCGCTGCAGGTTGCTGGAGGCCTTGTGCAGGAGAGTCAAGGAAAGCTTGGCAGGTTCCTCCCAATTCATTTGCTCCTGTGTACCCTCAAGAGCTGGGGACTGTTGCCTGGAAGTCTGTTTGATGGGCATCTCATGTGCTCCCTGGAGGGAGTCAGGCTCTAGGCAGGGACTGCAAACATCTGCCCACAGGGTCAGCCAAGAAACAATGAGCGGCAACACCCCAAGCAGACTGGTGTAGTATCAGGGGAGTGGTGGAGGGACCAGCCTGGTCCAAAGAGACATTTACTATTCAGCAACGACCAAGGGCTGCTGAGGGAAAATACCAGTGTAAGGTTGCTCTAACTTCCAATTTTTAAGAGGGGAATCAGAACTCTAGATGGTTTTTAAAGTATGAAACTTCCTGATTTTCAAAAAGCTACATGGAGCTGAAGAACAGCTGCAGGCTGCCCATTTGTGAACTCTGATTTAAGAAAGTCACTTACACTCTGCCAAACTCCACCAGTGCAAGTCAGTGATAGCCCAACAGCCCCAGGCTCTCCCCCTTCAACTCACACTACAGAGCCCCTGTCTCCTGCCCTGCCAGAGGGTGGCACATACCCTGCCTGCTGTCTGTCCCTCCCCAGGGTGGCACCTCACCTTACCCACTGTCTGAAAGGCACCCAGAAGGAAGGATACGGTTGTTGCACAGTAGCAGCTCCTGCAGCCGGGGTAGGTTGGTGACGCCATCCAGGGACTCTATGGCATTATCACTGGCCTGCAGCACCTGGGGGCAGGGAGGGCAGGGAGGCAGGACAGGCGCTGTTAGCCGGGGATGGTTCAGCAACTGAGGAGCTCAGGCTGACAGGCCCACAGCGCACACAGGGGCTCACGGGTCAGGCTGCGTGATGGAGGTGGAAGGCACGCAGTTACCTGTTCGAGGTGGAAGGTCCTGCACATCTCTTTGTGGGATGGGCAGACTTCTGAGGTAGAGGAAGAGGAAAAGAACCGCCCATGACAGGGATGGAGACACGGGTACTTTACCTCAAGGCAGCGCAGGGCAGCCAGTGCAGGTGGCAGGGTTCGGAGACGATTGTGTGACAGGTCAAGATGGGTGACCAAGAGCAGCTGTTCCAGATGGCAGAGCACTGTCAGATCCTGGGGGGTAAAGGGAGGAAGGAGGTGATGGGCTTCCCAGGAGACCTGGGAGAGGGTCCTCAGCCAGCGTTTATTAGGCACATGCCCTCTGTGCCCCACAGGCCCTTGGGGACCCCAGCCAAGGAGAGGATGGGAGCACATGGAAAGCTGACCTTACAGTCCACAGCAGTACATGACATGGGACAGTGAGTGCTGTGAATAGGGTAACCAGTGGGGTGGGTGAGGAGGAGGAGGCCTGGAGTTCGGAGGTACAGGGGCCAGTGGAGGGTGCTGGGTAAACAAAGACTGGTCCCCCATGGGGACTGGTCCTGATGAGGCAGAGATGAGTTTGGCAGGAATGGAGGTGGGCTGTGGTGATGTGATAAAACTAATGTGTTGGGAAGGTGGACTAGGAAAAGTGGAGCCTGGACAACTTCTCAGGAATCTCTGGAAAGTATTTGACCTTCAGGTATCGGGGGTTGCTCCAGGGTGAGATGGGCTGGAATGTGTGGGAGGAGTGGGCTAGGGGTCATTCTGAAGGAAGATGAAGCTGTGACCAGCCTGGGGAAGAAGCAACACAAGGAGGTCCTGGTGACTCGGGATTTGAAAGTGAGTGACAAGAAGAAGAATTGGCTGAGTGACAGAAAGGCCTGGAAGAGGAGAAAGCTGGGAGGGAGGGATGAACTCTATCTTGATTGGGAGGAAGTCCACGAAAGCACCTGAGACTGGGGGCAAAGTCAGGGACGTGGGGAGGCCAGCAGGATGAGGGCCAGGGGAAGGCGTGCGTGGTAGCTCATACCTTGTGAGCCAGGTGCAGCACACGCACCTCAGCATACTCCATCTTGAGCACGCTATTCTCCAGCAAGAACTTGCTGCGCAGGTCATCCAGATATGCTGCCCGCATGGGGTCCACGGCCTGGAGTGGATGGGGTGGGCAGGGTACACATGTCAGCCGCCTGCCTCCTGCCTGCTGGGCCTCCCCCTGGCCTGTTCTGCGGGCACAACTTGCCTTGAGGGTCTGGAAGTACTGCAGGGTCTCCTTCTCATACAGCAAGGGGTCCAGTGCCCGCATCAGCAGGATGATGGTAAGCAGGCACCCTGAGAGAGGGCGGGGAAAAGGAGGATTTCTCCTGGATCCTCCTCTGCTTCTACCCTCCTGAGGCCCTCCTGCTGTCCTCTCAGGGCCACACTGGAAAGGGGCTCCCTCAGCGGGCTGTGGGAGCAGACTCTCACAGAATGGGGCCTCACATTTATTCTCAGGCTCCAGCTCCTGCAGCTCCTTACAGGATTCCAGCTCAGACTGCAGCACTGTGGACTTCTCCACTGACAGCTCACACCTGAGGGTGGGCAGGGTGGGGAGGTGTTGAGGCCCGCAGCCCTGAAGCACTGGTCAACATCCCCAGTATCTAGACTGAAACAGCTCCTTGAGGCCCCAACCTCCTGCCCTGGCTGCCTAATGCCCAGAGTCCAGAGCCCCCTCCTTGTTTTGTGCTTCCCTATCACCACCTGAATAGCTGCTCGTCCGTGGTGGAGTCCCGGCACCAGCCCTCCTGGCGGCCTGGGGAAAGAGTAGGTGGTTGAAGGGTGCACCCTGGAGAGGAAAAGAGTGATGGGGACTGCTGCAAGGGGTGGAGGCTGCAGGTTCCATCACCTTTTAAAAGCACGCATTCTTTCTGGACATCACCTGCTGTCCAAATGACGCGAAATGTATGTTGGGGCAATTGGTCGTTGAGGGAGGCAGCAGGCAGGTCACAGAGCTGGGAGTACTGGGTCAAGGAAATGCCCCGGCCTAACTCCTTTTTTGACTGTCCCACCCAGCCCTGCCCCAGACCCCACTTCTGCCCCACCAATCCTGGGATACCCAGACATGGCTGGGCCGGTTCCTGCCATCTGGGGTCCTCCACTCCACAATCAGGGGAGAATCATCAACCATGAGCAGCAAGATCTCCGTCCTGGAGCCCACCTGGCACAAAGGACAAAGACAGACTTCAGCCCCATCAGCACCAGGCCCACAATCCCACAGTGCTCTTGACAAAAGCTGTAGGACTTACTAGGAGGGGCCGAGAGAAGGAGACGGTCAGACAGGCCTCGTCCCGGCTCACATGCAGGCAGCGCAGTGCATCCTGGGGGTCAGCTGCAGGGAGACACAGTGTCAGATTTCCTTAAACCCTCTCCCATTCCTACTAAGCCCTAAACACCCAGCCCCTTTCCTCAATGCTTACCTCGGCCTAGGAGCCAACGGTGATAAAACCAGGCACTCTGATCATTGGGGTCAGTGAAGAAGGCATTCTGCACCAACTCCAGCTCTGTAGGTTTCCGGGAGGCATGGTGCTGTGGTCAGGACACTGGTGGGCTCCTGGCCACTCCAACACCCTACCCTCTCCTTGGAGTACTTCCAGCCCCCAGTGTCACTTATATGCTGTCCTTGCACAGGGGCTATGTATGTCAGTTTTATCTTCCCCATCAGACACTTGAGCTCCCTGCAGTCAGGGACTGATTCTTAGGCACCCCTGGAGCCAGGCATGAAGTAGGTGCTCAATAAACCTGAGTGACAGGTTCAGGAACAGGGTCAGGCATGGGGACTGGAAGGGTGGCACTGCAGAGTCCTCCCTTCTGTAGGAAGGAGGACCCCTCACCCTGCTTACCTTTGAGCAGCACATCCTCAGGGAGGCGCCCCTGTGGTCCAGAATCCGGCTGGGGGTGCAGCTGGGGCAAGAGACAGGAGCGGTAATGCCAGGACGAGTAGTTGGAGAAGTTTCGGGTGATGAGGCTGTCAGTGAAGGCTAGCTCTTCTGCAGGGGGCACGGCTGCCTGTGTGGCCACAAACCGCCGATAGTCCCAGCAGTGAACTGGAGGGGAGAGGTGACAGCATATCTTAGAGGCAAGGCAAGAGGAGCTACCTGGCTGGGACCCCTAGAGTCCCCTCAGAGAACTCCTAGAAACACTTCAGTGCACTCCACGGAGGGGGCATTTGACTCCAACATCCCTTTCAGCACCAGCTCAGTGGACCCATCCTGGATATCCCTCCCCATTCTGGGCCTTACTGAGGCCCCAGTACCAGAATGTGGGCAGGTGAGGGCTGTGGGGACAGAATCTGCAGGCACGTACAGTTCCGCTCATCCACCTCCAGGAAGCGGGCACAGAGCTCCAGCTCTCGGGCCCAGTTGGGTTCAGGCAGGCGGCCTAGCAGCCAGCATCGGTGGTGCCAGGTGCCATAAGACTTGGGGTTCACCCGCAAGCAGCTCTCCAGGAAGCCCAGTTCTGTCTTCACCAGAGCAGCCAACTCTTCAGGAGACCTGTACCCCGAAGGGAAGGGGGGTCAGGGCTCTCCTACACTCAACCTCAGCTCATCCCTCACTTTCTGCACCCAGCCCCCTACTGTCCTCCATCTATGCCACTGGCTGCCCCATTCCTCCTCCACCCCTGGACCCAGGCAGTGTAGGCGCAGGGCCAGGGCAGTCTTCTGAGATCCTGAATCCCTACGCACTTCTGAGTCTCCAGCTGCTGCAGCACCTCTCGTCGGCAGTTCCAGAGGGTGGCAAAATCAGGGTTGGCTCCCAGAATCTGACTTGTCAGTTCCAGCACTGACTCATCCAGCTCACCAGCCTGGCGCTGAGAAGATAGGTGGCAGGGTCAGAGATCATATCACTTTCCCACTACAGGACTAAATAACGTAAACTCAAAACCACCCAATATTCTGTGAATCCCACATTATACAACAGATACTATGAACCATGCTTTATGGCCTTACAGGTATTCTCTCATTTAATCTTCACAACGGCCTTATGCAGTAGGTGCAATTATTAGCCCCATTTTACAGATGTGCAAACTGAGGCCCAAAGAGATCCAGCAACTTGTCCAAAGTCATACAGTTATAAGTGAGAGAACCCAGAACTGGATCTAGGCAGTCTGACTTTAGGGACCAGCTCTTGGACTCCATACTATACTAAGAGAGCTACTTGGGATCGGGGCTACCTCTGAGGGCCCCACCTTCTGGAAGACGGCCTGGGTGGCTGACTGGTATAGCTTCAGCTTCTGCTCTCGTTCTAGCCTTTTGGCCTCCGCCTGCTCTTCTGACGTCTTCACCTTCAGGCGTCCGTGCTATAAGGATGAACGGGTTGGAAGAGTGCAGGTTGCCTTGCAGGAGCTGACCTGCAAAAGCCCCACACTGTGAAGCCCTAGGTTCATACGGGGCAACCAAGTGCACGACCACTGTGGGTGAGGGCGCGGGCGTGCGGAGATGAAGGGCTGGGCTCAGGGTTCTCACCATGGTGCCGGCTCAGGGTTCAAGACAGGGGAAGGGTCCAGTGGTAGCCCTCGAAGTCTGAGGAGAGAGGTGTCAATCACGTAGCCCCGCCCCCTACTAGCACCGCCCACAGCGGTTTCCCGGAAGCAGCAAGCGTGCCTGGGCAGAGACCCCCAGGGTGTAAAGAGGTCCTGGGACAGGCTTTGCACCTTCAGCAAGAGGCGAACACCCGTACTAGAACTTCCATCCGTATGGCCCTTCCTACAGCCCGATTCGCCCGGGCCAGAGCCCGAGCCGGGGCACCTGGGCGTTAGGGACCACTCTGCGCACCAAAGGTTGCCGCTCCCCGCCCGTCCCACGGCTCCCGGGCACCCCCGCCCCCCGCGGGCGGACCCACCTGCGCTGGGAGGAGGCGCGGGGGATGCGGAGCTGCGGCGCCCGCCACAGAGCCCAGGCGCTGGCTAGAGCGGCGCCACGTCCTGGCTCACCGAAACGCAGCGCCCTCTGCAGGCTTGGGGAGGGACTTGCGACGGAGGAGGCCGGCTCGGAGGCGCGTGCGCGGGGGCTATGCCCTCGCTGTCTGGAAACGCCTCGTACCTGTTAGCCACCTAGTGTGTACGAGTGCGCACGCGCGACTGTACCGTGCGTGTGAAATAGTGGGGAGGACCATGCCAGTTGGCAACTCAAAATGTAGTGTAGTTAGTGGAAGAGGTTTCTCCAACAGCCAGAAACCTGCACCTTCACTACTCCACTGACCTCACCCTGGCCACACCGACACCCTTCTATATGTCAAATCTAACAGGTGGAGTTGCCTGTCATTTTCTCTAACCTCTGAAGCATTTGACCCACTTCTTTATACTTGACACCCCCATCCTGGCTTCTCCTCCTGCATCTCTGCCTCTCTCTTCTCATCTGTTCACCTCCACCCCTAAATGTTGGTGATCTCCAAAGGGTCCTTTCCTCACTGCTTTTTCACTTCACACACTGTTCCTGGGAGAATGTTTAAGCGTTCAACTGCTTCGAGTTGGAGCTCCTCAGAGCTGTTTTGGCCCACAAATCTGGCATTACACTTTCCCTGGGTGAGTTCATTCACACTCATTGTTTTAATTACTACCTGTAAATTGATGACACCCAAATTTATATCTCCAACCCAGATGTCTTGCAAGCTTAAATAACAATAAATAATATACATCACATACATATTCAAACACCTATTGGATATCACCTGGTGTCCCAGAGACACCTCAAACTCCAAAAGCCAAAAGATATAAATTTTCTCTCATCCATCCTCTCTAAACATTGGCCTTTACGTTTTCTATTGTAGTGAGTGGCACTATTTCCTCCTCACTTCTTAAACTCGCTTAAATACTCTATTCCCACTGCCACTAGAAGTTCAAACTCCGAATTTCTTATCCAGATTGTTGAAAGTCTTTTCAATGTTCTCCACCTCATCCCTTGTTATCAGTCCATCCTCTGTGCTGCTGAATCAATTTTTCTAAAATGCAGATTTGATGTCCTGTCTCTGCCTGAAAGTGCTGAGTGGCTCTTTTTCAGGATAGAATTGTAATCTCTCAGCTTAGCACATCAGACCTACTGGCATTTGGGCTCTGCCTACTCTCTGGCTGTATGTCCTGCCTGACCCTGCCAAAAACCCTTCATGACAGCCTACAGAAATACTTGAAGTTTCCTAAATGTGTTAGCCTGTTCCCTCTCCTTGACTCTCCTTTCTCTACACTCCTCCTTTGCTGCAGTAAATCCTGTTTAAAATTTAACTTTTTGAACTCCACAGAACAAAGAAAAAAAATTTAACTCAATTGGCACCTCGAGGAAGTTCTCTAAAATGCCCATCTGATTTGATAGACCTACATATGTACTTTCAAAGACTGTGATTTTTTCCCTGTGCCTACTGTAAGGAAGGTTTTCTGGTGGAACCTTCATGAGGTTCATGGTGGCTAGTGAGGGTTCCACATGTACATGTGTGTGATGTCGTTGTGAATAGTGTGTCCATGTGGCATATGTGTGTTTATAACTCACACCTGGGTAAGAAGATAGTGCTTTAAATCTTTTTTTTTTTTTTTTTTTTTTGAGACAGGGTCTCACTCTGTTGCCCAGGCAGCAGTGCAGTGGCACAATCTCTGCTTACTACAGCCTTTGCCTCCTGGGTTCAAGCAATTCTCCTGCCTCAGCCTCCCGAGTAGCTGGGACTACAGGCATGCACCACCACACCCAACTAATTTTTGTATATTTAGAAGAGACGAGGTTTCACCACGTTGGCCAGGCTGGTCTCAAACTCCTGACCTCAGGTGATCTGCCCACCTTGGCCTCCCAAAGTGCTGAGATTACAGGTGTGAGCCACCACGCCCAGCCAATGCTTTAAATCTTTATATATCCTCTTTCTCAGCCCCTGGAAATGTATGTAAAGTGTCCATTATATGCTTGTCCTTTCCTAGATCCTATAACAGATTACAGAGGAAAAGAGACATTTTTCCTATCCCTGTGTATTTGTAGTCCCAGTGAGTAAAGAGTTAAACCATTTATTGGTTCTCTTTGTGCCAGCCACTGTGATGGGAGTTTTGCATATATATGAGGGATGTGCATGCACATAGAATTACAGGTAGGAGGCAATAAGCAGAGTGATTAAGAACATGGATGCTGGAGCCAAACTGCCTGGCTACAAATCCTAGCTTTGCCACTTACTTGTCCCAGTGTGACCTGGGGCAAGTTACTCAACTTCTGTGTTGAGGTTCCTCTGTGTCTCAATTTCTTCAACAGTAACACAGGAAAAATATTATCTAGCTGCTGCAGTTGAAGTTAATCTGTTGAAGTTAAGCTGAAATAAAAGAATCTATGTAAAGTGCTTAGAACAGTGTCTGTACTAAGTAAGGGCTCAGAATAGTAATAGGAAACTGAGGCTCAGAAAGATTAAGTAACTTGTTGAGGGCCACCCATGTAATAAGTGGCCAAATGGGACCTGTGTCTAGTCTGATCCAGCCCTCCCACCTCACCACCAGCCTTTTTTTGTTGTTGGTCACCTCCTTCTCTAGCTTCCTGCTCTGCGCACACTCATAGGCACAACCAGATACTTGGGAACACAGATGCTTCCAAGTGCAGATTTGCCAGGTATAGCCTTGCATCATAGTCACTAATCACATTGTGATTAGCAATCTTGAAACTGGGAAGGGTGAGTCAAGCAGGCTTAAGAGAGGAAGTGAGTCTCATGAAAAAATCTGCATCAGAGAAGGCAGGGCCTGGGTTTTGGAAAGCGCGGGCAGGAAGGGTATTTCAGGTATGTAATATGACGTGAAGGTGGGGGAGAGAAAGCCAAACAAACTTAGCTGGCTGGCAGAGGGAGGCTGAGCCAGGTGCCTTTGGAGATAAGAGCAGTGGAACTGATGACAAGCCTCTTGCTTGAAGGCAAAAGGAGCTGTCAGGAGTTATATTTGGCCTCCTATGTGGGATAAGTGGGAACCATACAAGTGTCTGAGAGCCACAATTTTTTTTTTTTTTTTTTTTTTTTTTTTTTTTTGAGACAGAGTCTTGTTCTGTCACCCAGGCTGGAGTACAGTGGTGTGGTCTCTGCTCACTACCAGCTCCGCCTCCCAGGTTCACATCATTCTCCTGCCTCAGCCTCCCGAGTAGCTGGGACTACAGGCGCCTGCCACCACGCCTGGCTAATTTTTTGTATTTTTAGTAGAGACAGGGTTTCACCTTGTTAGCCAGGATGGTCTCAATCTCTTGACCTCGTGATCTGCCCGCCTCAGCCTCCCAAAGTGCTGGGATTAAAGGCATGAGCCACCACGTCCGGCCTTTTTTTTTTTTTTTTGAGACAAGGTTTGCTCTTGTTGCCCAGGCTGGAATGCAATGGCACGATCTTGGCTCACTGCAGCCTCTGCCTCCCGGGTTCAAGCGATTCTCCTGCCTTAGCCTCCTGAGTAGCTGAGATTACAGGCATGCGCCACCATGCCCAGCTAATTTTGTATTTTTAGTAGAGACGGGGTTTCTCCATGTTCGTCAGGCTGGTCTCGAACTCCTGAACTCAGGTGAGCTGCCTGCCTTGACCTCCCAAAGTGCTGGGATTATAGGCGTCAGCCACCGCACCCTGACAGCCACAATCTAAATGTTTGAAGAAGAGATTTTTACTGCCCTCTATGTATAGAAAGAAACAAACAATAATTGAGTATCAACATAGCTCCAGACATCTTATTTACTGCACTCACTACCTATATGAAGTAGGTATTATTATCCATATTTTACAATATGGATAATTTTACATGTAAAATAATTCATTTTACAACGAAGCAACAGGGAATACAGTGGGTTTGCAGAGGTTAGTTTCTTGTCCAGAGTTACACATCTTCAAGATTCAGAATTCAGTTGGCTCTATAGGTGGGAGTGACCATTGCCAGAGGCCTGAACTTGAGTTTCTTGAGACCTGGAACCCCGGCGTCTTTTCACCCCTGCCAATTCATTCTTTACTCCTGCTCCCAACATACATACATAGAAGCACACACACATAGTCACTTATAATGGCTCCAGGACCCTGAGCCCATCACAGACCAGAGATAATTTGGAGGGAGGAAAGGGGGCCACGAGCCCTGGGTCAGGGCCTTGGGTGAAAGCTTGGCTAGAAGCCATGGTCTGAAGGCAGGGGGAGCAAGTGTGAGACAGGTAATGGAGGTATTGCTGGGCCGTGTGCAGTGTGTGGTAGCGTGTGCCTTCATTCAGTCCCTTGATGTTCAGGATCAGTGCTGGGCCTCACAGCATGTTGGGTGCCAGGGATCCAGTAATGGACCAGAAAGACAAGTCTCTGTCTTCCAGAGCTTATGGTGGAGTGTAGCACTGTCCAATATAACTTTCTGTGACAATGGAAGTGTTTGGTGTCTGTGTCATCCAGCACAGTTGACGGTAGCCCCATGTGACTACTAAGCACTTGAAATGTGCCTAGTGCAATTGAGGAACTGAATTTTTCATTTTGTTTCATTTGAATTAACTTAAAAATTTTTTTTTTGGCCAGGGGCCAGCTGTAGTGCTATAGTCCCAGCACTTTGGGAGGCCAAGGCAGGCAGATCACTTGAGGTCAGGAGTTTGAGACCAGCCTGTCCAACATAGTGAAATGCCATCTCTACTAAAAATACAAAAATTAGCTGGGCGTGGTGGTGCGTGCCTATAGTCCCAGCTACATGGGAGGCTGAGGCAGAAGAATCATTTGAGCCTAGGAGGCTGAGGTTGCAGTGAGCTGAGGTCGTGCCACTGCACTCTAGCCTGGCAACAGAGCAAGACTCGGTCTCAAAAAAAAAAAAAAAAAAGTAGGTGGGACTACAGGCACACACCCAGCTAATTAAAAAAAATTAGCCCATGCCTGGCAAATTAAAACAAAATTTGTTTAGAGACAGGATCTTTCTATATTGCCCAGGCTGGTCTCCAACTCTTGGCCTCCAAGCAGTCATCCTGCCTCAGCCTGCCAAAGTGCTGGGACTACAGGCATGAGCCACCGCACCTGGCCTAATTTAAATGTAAATAACTGCACGGGGCAAGTGGCTAGTATTGGACAGAGCAGATCTCTTGGGTGAGACACGTAAGATGGAGTAGGACAGGGGCCCATGAGGGCCCACAGAAGGGACACCTTACCCAGACTCAGGTTAAGAGGAACTTGTTTTAGATCTGGTCATTGTAATTGTTTACATTTTTTTCTGTTTAACTTTTGATGCTTATTCTATTCTTCTATAAAACTTGTCACTGAGGCATAACGTGTTATACTGAAAGTGCACAAATCACAAATATGCAGCTCTGATCCTCCTATTTTAAAACTCTCCCAGACACAGGTATGGGTAAAAGGTTTAGCGGGGGGACGGAAGACACAGAATGGAGGTAAATGTGGGGAAAGAGGTTAGAAAACCCCCTCCTCAGGGATAATTTGGCAGAACCTAGAATCCACATCAATGTCCCTGTGGCTGTGGGTGGGCAGTGGGCATTGAGAATGAGGATGGGGAAGGACTATTTCTGAGGACTAATAGGCAGGATTTGGTGGCAGGCGAGACTAAGATACAGGGATGACGGGAACTTCGAGGAAGGCTTACAGTTGTAAAGCTGAGGACTTGAGAATTTGTGGTGTCCATAGAGGTCCCAGAACATGGGCGTGGGGAGGGATGGTTGCGTGAGAAGAGGAAGGGCTACTTCTCACATGTTTGATTTTGAGGTGGAGTAGTCCTGAGGCAGAAAGAAATCCTTGCCTGGAGAGAGACTGAGAGGTCAAGGCAGAAGTCAGCGTGGGTGTCAGGTGTGTGCAGGTAGTAATTACACCCAGCAGAGAATGGGTGCTCTGGGGAGAGGGGAGGTGAGGGGAACCCACAAACAAGCTTTGGTAGAGCGTGGTGAGAGCAGGGCTGAGGGTGTGAGGCGGAGAAGCCTCAGTGGAGGGCAAAACAAGAAATGGACAGCAAAGAGAGAAGAACTTCTGTGCTCTTGAAGCCATAATTAATGTGAAATTATAATGACTGAATACTTTATAGCTATGATGGCAAGAAACTGAAGCTCTGTCTGAGGCCACACAGCCAGAAGTGATAAAGCCTGGCCTCATGCTCAGGCTAATTCCAGAAGAAGCTGTCTTGCTGGCTTTCCCTCCAGCCTCGCCCACCATGCTTTGCTGGAGCTGGTCAGGGCCAGAAGTGTGGGAAGAGGGTGGAAGGAGTTGTCCAGAGACCTCTGGGAAGCTGGGGTGGGGGTGCTGGATGCTGGCCTTGTAGGGAGGGGGGGCCAGCAAGGAGAGGCAACTCAGGCCAGATGGTCTGGATCTAATCTTGGGACCCAGAGGAAATCAAATATTGGGAAATCTGAGTTCCAGCACAAGTTGGGGTCAAGAAAAATGAAAGGGGAAGAGCAGTGCTAGGTGCCTGCCATGTGTCAATGACAGCAGAGTTGAAGCTTCCCCACGGCACAAGCAGAAGTGTTCAATTCTTATCTCTTGCAACAGGGACCTTCCTCTGCCCCCAGCTTAATGATTCTTTATAACCCTGACCATCACAGAGCAGAATGTAACAGCGAGACAGGGCTTGACGGATCCCCAGCAGCCCAGAGATACTCAGTGAAGTCACATACCCTGAGGTGGGGCCAAGTTTGGAAACCGGGTTTTCAAATGACTCTTAATGGTTTTGCATCCATCAGCTCTATCTTAGGATATGTTGAGCAACAAAATGGTGAACTGTGGGTTTGCTGGTAGGATAGTAGATATGGTTGTAACACGCAGGACACCCATCACCAAATAATATGAATTAATGTGTCTTTGTCAACCTGGAGGGAGGTCCCTAGTGGTGGCACATTTTCAGTGACATGCGGGATGAGCACAGATGCCACTCTCATAATCGAAGGTCACTTGCACATGATTGGGAGGAATACTGGATGATGACATCTGGCGAGATTGTTGGGCCAAATTTGTCACATGGTATTGAATAGGGACAGAATTACAGTTTGGTTCTTTGGTCTTCAGATAATTAGCTGCACAAGAGTAAGATATGTGAGGGGTGGAATAACAATAGTAAATGAAGACAGGAGGACTCTGAATGATAAGGGATTGGAAAGAATTGACCGTGATCTGCTTACCAAAAGCACTAACATGACTTTGGGATGCACTAAGAGAGCTTTAGTACCCAGAACAATGGGGCTCATAGGCCCCAGACTCTGTGAGAGTCAAACCCTGTTAGGAGTGTGTGGCCCATTTTGAGAGGGACAGAGACAAACTGTAGAGTCCAGAGGTAGAAATCAGGATGGTGAGAAGAGCCCATGACCAGAGGGAGGACATGAAGATACTGAACTGGGAGAGAAGATTCAAGGGGCAGATGATAATAGTCGTTCTACTCCTGGATAGAAACCGAATTGATTCTGCGTATCTTGAGAACAAAGAACAAAGACCAGAGAGTGGTTGCAGATCCTTTATGAGGAAGGACTTTCTAATAATTAAAGCTGCCCGAAGGTAGAATGGGCCTCAATGAGAGGTGGGAGGCGTTCAAGCATATGTTGGTCAACCACTTTGTCAGAATGTAGTAGTGGACATTCAGAGACCAGAGTCTCTCCACTCTGAAGTTCTGAAAGATTCTGATCCCTGGGATGGAGCAGGGGACTAGAGTAACTCAGAGCCCAAGAAGACCCTCTCCACTGCCCATTCCCTGCAACTGCCCATTCCTTGGACACTTGGTTTGAATGCTTGCATTCTTTCTCTTCTCCCTGCTCCCCAGTTCTTTCTGAGTCAGGCTGAGGAAATTCCTTGATGGCCCATGGGGATTGCCATGTGCCTGTAGCACACTTCCTGGCTGGGGAAGAAGACAGAACAGGTTAGCCAGTGAGAAGGGAGGGCAGGTCCCCAAGGCTGCCCTAAAAGACAGAAGGGCCCCAGAGGGAAAGTCCCCACAAGAACATTCTAACTCTCCCAGGGTGTGGTGGGTGCTGACTCATGTTGGCGTCTCTTGGGGAAGAGTTGAAGGAAAAGCAACCAAGAACTGGTGCTGAAAAGCTGGAAAAACTTCTTGAGCCAGCCAGAACTGAAGCCTCTGTGACATGAGCCAGGCACTGCATGGTGACTGGTGATGATAATGACCTGTTGGCTAAAAATTGCCCAGAGCACTAGTGGAGGTGGGAATGTAGCCAAGAAACTCACTGCCTGGCAAGGCTGCTGCCCAACTGCAGGGGGCACCATCACATTCAGTTTTGGGCATATATGATGTGAGTGGTACCAGGAGGCAGAAGCCCTGACGTTCTATGTCAGATGAGAAGCAGAAGCTGTGGAACAAAGTGACACTGTGGGTCCTGGGGAAGGATGGGATGCTGTTGCTGGTAGATGAACACAGGGGACAAAGGACAACAAAGGACATACTCCTCTGGGAGAGGAAAGAGGAACTGCTCCTTTTGGGGGAGGACTCAGGCCTCACCCTTTCCCTGTCCCATTTATCTGTCCAACAAATACTGACTGAGGGCCCTCTGTGCCTGATCCACGCTAGGGTGGGGGCTATGACAGTGAGCAGAGCACAGACACAGTCCCTGCCTCACGGAGCATATAGGTTAGCCCTGGGCTGTTTAATCGAACTTTCTGGATGACAGAAATAATCACATAAGCAAATGTAGAAGTACAACTCTGTTGACTGCTCTGCCTTTATGGAGAGGCATATGGTGCTGGGCGAGCACCTGATGGGCAGCTGCCTTGTCTGGGGATGGGGGTGGGCTTCCTAGAGGAAGTGAGCGGGAGCAGGGGCTGTAGGTGAGCAGAAGGCCTGGTTTGGGGTTCAGTCAAATGCCTCTTCGGTGCCTCTCAGCACCAGGTCCTGTGGTGCCTGCATTATAGCTCATCCTGTGGGTGTGGCGCCCCACTTCTTCTCCTGCTGTGAACTACCTACCCAAAGGGACTCATTCGACTGCATTTCCTCTCACCTAGCAAGGTGCCTGCACCGTGGTGGTTGCTCAGCTAACGTTAACATAATTTAGCCAGTCAATTATCAACCAACAATTATTGAGCACCAGTACAGCTCAATATACAGCGGTAACCAAGACAGACAAGGTCCCTGTCATCATAGGGCTTACATTATAGTTGGGAAGACAGTCCCTGTAGGAGTAGATACACACCAAAGACAATTTCAGGGAATCTAAGTGCCCCTGAGGGAAATGAAACAGGGTATTGAGACTAGTTGGGAAAGAAAGAAAGAATGAATAAATGGTGAGCCATGGAGGCACCCACCCACTGGGCTGGGGTGGGAGATTAGGAGGAGGAGTTGGGGATCTTAGAACCCAGGGCAGGGAGCTTGGTCGGGGTGGCTGCACTCCAGGCTGTAGGGCCAGGCCTCACAGCACTGGAGGGAGTGGACAAGGAGTGGTTCCAAAGCTCAGAATTCAGTGTAAAGGAGAATGCCTAGAACTGCTGACAGGAGCAATACTGTGTTCCCGAGTCCCCTGTGGGCCCAATCATGACTCAGACTTGAGCTTGTGCCTGGCAAAGAACACTGAGGGGAAAAGGGGCATGGAGGACCTGGAGTAGCCCCACAGAGGCATCCAAGGCTCCCACGGCTGGCAGCCCTGTTGGGAAATTGTCTTTTAGGACACTGAACAGGCGTTTTGAGGCGGAGGTGTGGTGTGTGGGGCCGAGGCCAAGGATCGATGGATACTAGCAATCAGTGAGTCCTCAGAGGATCAGTCCTGGAATACAGACACTCCTGTGGCTGGCCTAGCGTACCTCCTCCCGGGGAGGAATGGTGGAGCCCTCACCACTGGGTCCCACTGGGCCTGTGAGCTCAGCCACACTCTGGGTTCACACCAGGTACTGTGCAATTCTTTGCTGAAGGTTTTAAAGTTTCTGTGCATGGGGAAGGAGACAGCAGGGGAAGGGAGGATGAAGGGTCCAAGACCTAATCCCTAACCTTGGGAAGTTAGGGATTAGGTCTTGGACCTTATCCTTATCCAGGAAATGGATGAAGACATCTATGGCTCGAACACTAGTCAAGAGCCAAGTGAATTTCATAGTAAGAGGTTCCCCAGAAGCGAGCAAAGCAAGGGCAGAAGACACCAAGAGAAACTTCCAGGAGGTTGAGATGGGCCTGGCTGAATGAATTCTGGCAGGCAAAATGGGGTTGGGGGCTGGGTGAAAGAAGAATGAGTGGTAATCCAGAGATCAGAACAGTTGGAGCAAAGGTGTGGAGGAAAGGGAGTGTGGTCAAGTTTAGGTATGAGTAAGACTCAATGTGGCCAAGAGGAACTTAGGCTGGGTGAGCTTGGGAAAGCTTTCTCCATTCTGCCCAGTCCCCAACCCTTCCTCTACCCAAAGTAGAAGGCCTCCAAAGTCAAAACCAAACCAGATGCCTGGCGCAGTGGCTCATGCCTGTAATCCCAACACTTTGGGAGGCCAGGGCGGGTGGATCACTTGAGGCCGGGAGCTTGAGACCAGCCTGGGGAAACCCCGTCTCTACTAAAAATACAAAAATTAGCCAGGCATGGTGGCACACACCTGTAATTCCAGCTACTGGGGAGGCTGAGACAGGAGAATTTCTTGAACCCAGGAGGCAGAGGTTGTAGTGAGCTGAGATAGCGCCACTGCACTCCAGCCTGGGCAACAGAGTGAGATCTGTCTCAAAAACCAAACCAAACCAAACCAAGCAAAACATAAAACAAAACAAAACCAAACCAGATACAAGGCAGCAGAAGCAGCATGATGTAGGGGAAAGAGCTCACACTTTTATACAGAGTTATGCAGATTTGATCGAATCCAGACTCGCACTGTAAAGACTTGCAATCCTGGATAAGTTACTTAGAATTTCTGAGCCTCAGTTTCCTCAGCTGTAAAAGAGTACTTACCTCATGTGGCAGATGAAAAGAGTAGGGCCTGGGTAGAGTGTTTGGACATTGCAGGTGCCCAATAAACCTGAATTCTCTCAGCCCCTACAATGACACAGGTCTCTGATGATAGGGTGTTAATGTGACAGTGAAGGGCCAAAGCCAAGGCAGTTTTTCTCCCTCTTGCATGAGGCCCTCTAGGGATGCTTAGGCTGTGTCTGTTCTGGCTTTGCTCATTTCTTCTGGAACCGCCTCTCCAATAAGGAGCTAGCCAAGACCTTCTTACTCCCCAATATGGAGCATATGTGTTGGTACTTGCTAACAGAAATTGCACAAAACCGGGCCCACTTCCTCCCTTTGCCACTTCCCAGCATTCCTCATGGGCTCCTCCATTCTCAAGGGTCTATGGAAGGGTCCTCATGTCCTCCAGATTCATCACTATCAAGCACAGGCAGCTTCCAGTTCCTCTCCACTGCTGGCATTTAAGTCCAGGCGGCTGGTGGTCCCTTGGCCTTGCTTCAAGCTGAGCCTGAGCCTGCACCTGGACTCTGGCTGAGGAAACTATTCACCCCCACAGCTGGCTCACTGCTGAGTTCCCTGGGAGGCTTGGAGCAGAGGGCACTGGGCAGCGGCATCCCACTGGCTGCTAGAGAGAGAATTGCAGAACTCTCAGCACTTGACAACTCTGTCCAAACCTCTGAACTAAGAGACTTGACCAGACTCTAGACTGGCTTTTAGCAGCACAAGGCTGTATCCCTAGGGTGACCCCAGCCCCTCTTAAAGTGTCAACTTTAGAAAGCTCAGTGCTGCCAGAAAAATTTATTATTTGTTCTAGCCAACACCTGATGATAGGCCCCTGACCTCGCTTTCTTAGGGCGTTTGGCTCAAAATGGCTTGCCGTTGTAAATATGTATCTCTTGCAACTCAGAAGCATCAGGTCTTCCTTTAAAATGTAGTCATCAAGGCCAGGCATGGTGACTCACGCCTGTAATCCCAGCACTTTGGGAGGTGGAGGCAGGTGGATCACTTGAGGCCAGGAGTTCAAGACCAGCTTGGGCAATATGCCAAAACTCTGTCTCTACTAAAAATACAAAAAAACCCAAAAAACAAAAAACAAAACAAAAAAAAACTTAACCAGGTGTGGTTGCACATTCCTATAGTCCCAGCTACTCAGGGGGCTGAGGTGGGAGGATCGCTTGAGCTAGGGAGGTACAGGTTGCAGTGAGCCAAGATCGTGCCACCCACTGAACTCCAGCTCACGCGACAGAGTGAGACCCTGCCTCAAAAAATAAAGGACAGAGCCCTAACTTAGATACATGCCAGCCAGAGACAGAGAGACAGCTGGCCTCATTCCATTCACTCTGAGGCTCTGCTAACCCCCTGCTTCCTCCCTTTAAAGCTCCCAGATCACCTCTGCACAAATCAGAATGGAGCTCAGCTCTTTCCCCTACTGTCAGTAGTTACTGAATAAAGCCTGCTTTCACTGCTTTAACTAACATCTGCTATTTCTCTTTGATACCACCTGCAGAAGACCCAGCCCGCGCTCCTCCTTAGCCCCTGCTCAGTCCTGAAGCGACTCCTGCCTCTTCTGCTGCTCAACATGAGGCCCATCAGCCTGGTCAAACCAGCAGCCACAGGGCTCTGAGGAGAACCCCGAGGCCAGGGCACCCATGGGCATGTGTGTTGGGGGAACTGAGTGCAGTGTCAGGCAGGGAGTCAGGACACACTGAGGGGGCAAGGATGCCCTTGGTGGCCTGAAGGCAGGAGCTGAGACAGAGGTGAAGCTTCACAGAGAAAGGCAGGGATAAGAATGTTCTATCACCCCCAGGAAGGTGAAACCTGGATGAAACGAGAGTTGTGTCCAGCCTAGGGAGATGCCTGGCTGTGGCGATCCCTCCTGCTCCTTTGAGTCCCCACCCTGGGTCTTGCCATGGTTGCCTAATGTTTTCATGACGCCAACTGGAAGCGCTTTGAGAAATGGACCTTTGTCTCATAAGGCTTGCCTGTACCTGTCCACCCTGCCCTGCCCAGGATGGGCACACAGGAGGTTGCACAAACGCCAGCTGACCAGGAGATGGAGGGTTAAAGATGGGATTAGAGCACAGGGGCCAGTGAGGACAGGCAGGTGATGGGCTGAGGGGTCAGGAGGAGCAGTGCGAGGAGGGGAAGCCTAAGAAGGTGGAGGCAGCAGGGCCCAGGGGAGTGCGCTTGGTGGAAAGGATGGGCCAAACGAGGGGAAGACCAGGGACTGGACGTGATGGGGAGGGCTGTGGCAAAGGACTTCTGAGGTCGTAGGTGGGGCTCTCCCCAGGGATAGGGAGGCCAAAAGCCTAAGGGACCAGATGCCTCAGCAGCAGTGCCAAGGCCTTTGGCGTGGGTGGTAGGAGACAGATGCCTCAGAGACAGTGCCAAGGCCTTTGGCGGTCATGGGTGGGTAGGAGCCAGGGTGAGAAAGGGAAAGGGCAGCCCTGGGCCCAGCCGCCTGCCTGGATTTTTCCACTGGGCCTGGGTTCCCATGGGGCCCTCATGCGTGCTCCTCACTCTCTGTGCCTGGATCGCACCCCACTGTCACTCACATCGCCTCCTCACTTCCCTGGCCTGCCAGAGACCTCCCCTCCTACTCATGGGCCCAAAGGGGACTTCCTGAAGGAAGATGGAAACTCCTCCTCAGTGACTTGTCCGTAAACCTGGAGTCAGTTATCCCTTGGTCCAGCCCTGCACCCATCCTCTTCCTGTTTAATGTACCAGTTGGTCAAAGCTCACATCAGTGGAGACACCTGGAGATAAGAGGCTCCACAGTCAGCCTCATTCTGATACTTCACAACCCTTGGGCGGTTGTTCTACAAAGAGGAATCTCCATGTGACATGCATCTCACAGCCATGTTTGGGTCCACTTCCTTGGAGGAGACCGGGGCTGGGCCAGGCTGCTCAGGCTGGTCTCTTCTAGGCATTCACACTGCTTCTCTGCTGTCATTAGTCTCTATTTAAGCTGTCACACTTTCCTCTTACCCTCTCTGCTGGTGGAGTAGGGAAGTTTCTGGTGGTGGGAGCAGCTGCATTAGGACCTGGGAAGGGGTTCGGGCTCTGAGTGCACTTAGAAGTGTTGGACACAAGGGCCAGAGTGGGCCTCAGACTGGAAATTATGATCCCTCTGCTGGAGAGAGAGGCCCAGATTTGCACGCAGCAAATCTCTTCTCTGAATATCTTAGATGTTTGCTTGTAAGGTATGGGCTCTCTCTGTGGCCACCCAAGAATGCAGTAGCACTAGCTGCCTCTGGGCTGAGGGCAGGGATGAGAAGGAGACTTTTCACTGTGCATCCTTCAATACCTTTTGGATTCTGAGCCATGTGAATGTGTTACCTCTGAAAAATATAAATTAACAGGCCGGGCACAGTGGCTTATGCCTGTAATCCTAGCACTTTGGGAGGCCGAGACAGGCAGATTGCCTCAGCTCAGAAGTTCGAGACTAGCCTGGGCAAGATGGTGAAACCCCGTCTCTACTAAAATACAAAAAATTAGCCAGGCGTGGTGGCTGGTGCCTGTAATCCCAGCTACTCAGGAGGCTGAGGCATGAGAATTGCTTGAACCCGGGAGGTGGAGGTGGCTATGAGTTGAGATCATGCCACTACATGCAGCCTGGGCAACAAAGAGAAACTCTGTCCAAAAAAAAAAAAAAAAAGTAACAATGCAAAACAAAAATTTCTTCTTCTCTCCCTGGGTTCCTTTGAGGAATTAAGCGTCTTCAGGGACCTGCCAAGAACCTTGACTTTCTCCAGTTGGGGCGGGCTGCATCTCGGTCAGGCCCTCAGTGCCCCACCAGTGCTACGTCTGGCAGACCGGCTTCTCCTTCACTGCTCAGGCACATTCTTTCTTTCTCTGTGCCTGTTGCTGGTTTCATGGCATCCCTCAAGCCAGGGATGCCACCACCACAGTCCCACAATAGTCCCAGGTCCCTGTTGACTCTGCCTCCTACAATGTCTCATCTGCTCACACCTTCACTGCATCACATCCCAGGGATACTGATAGCGGGCTAGCCTTCTGGCTACTCCTCTGGTGTCTGCTTCTCTCCTCCCTCTAGTCCATCCTCCCTACACCTCAGCCCCAGTGAACTTCCAAAATTCAAATCTGATGATTTTATGCTTCTGCTTAATTCCTCCTGCAGCTGACAGTGTTAATGCTCTGCCCAGATCCCCCTTGAACTTTTTCATTTTTGTGCATGACCCCCCACTCTCTCCTTTCTTTTTTTGTTTTTTATGTTTATTTTTAGAGAGTCTCGCTCTGTTGCCCAGGCTGGAGTGTAGTGGTGCGATCTTGGCTCACTGCAACCTCTGCCTCCCGGGTTCAAGCGATCCTCCTGCCTCAGCTTCCTGAGTAGCTGGGATTACAGGCACACGCCACCACACCAGGCTAATTTTTGTATTTTTAGTAGAGACAGGGTTTCACCATGTTGGCCAACCTGGTCTCGAATGCCTGACCTCAAGTGACCCACCTGCCTCTGCCTCCCTAAGCGCTGGGATTCCAGGTGTGAGTCACCGTGCCCAGTCCCCACTCTGTGCTTTCCAGGCTGGCACCTGCAGCCCTTCTTGGAGGACTGCCTTTGGCCTCCTGGACTGCTTTGCCCTGGGTGGCAGTGTACCCAGTGACTGCTCCATGGTCACTGAGCACCATGTGCTGGTGGTAGTGTTGGTGGGAATAAAAGCCCAGAAAAACCTCATCCCAGGCTGGAAATGCTCTGAGGCCTTACACGCCAAAGCTGTTCCCTCGCATCATGCCAAAGCTGCTTTCTGTAGCTGAGAAGGTGCTCGTGCTTGGCTTCACCAACGCTGCTTACTGGTCTCCCTGGGAGTACTTCATAAATCACTCAGGGTCTAAGGTGGATCCTCAGTGGAAACCTATCATCCACCATTTAAGTCTCAGTCATATATCTTTACTCCACTCTCTCTCTGGAAATGTATTCCATATCCAATCTAAATTTAAGCCACATCAAAATTCTAGCTGTTCTGCTACTTTTGTGTCTTAGTACCTGCCTTTAAAAAGCAAAAACAAGGCTGGGTGCTGTGGCTCATGCCTGTAATCCCAGCACTTTGGGAGGCTGAGGTGGGCGGATCACAAGGTCAGGAGATGGAGACCATCCTGGCTAACACAGTGAAACCCCGTCTCTACTAAAAATACAAAAACTTAGCCGGGCGTGGTGGCGGGTGCCTGTAGTCCCAGCTACTCAGGAGGCTGAGGCAGGAGAATGGCATGAACCTGGGAGGCAGAGCTTGCAGTCAGCCAAGATCGCGCCCCTGCACTCTGGCCGGGGCGGCAGAGGGAGACTCCGTCTCAAAAAACAAAACAAAACAAAACAGAAAAAACAAAAAAACCACCACCACCCCCGGCCCATCCTTTACATGTCTGGTTAGTCTCGCCCCCTTCCTCAGTTCTCCAGGCATGCTGCTTCCTTCCTCCTGTGTCCTCAGGGCACTCTGGGTAGTTTACTGTAGCTGTAGCACTCATCTCGCCAAATTCAGCTAGTCTTCCCTGGTGTCTTGCACGGGGCTGGGCAGAGAGTTTCAAAAAACAAATGTTTTTGAATGAGTATTGATTCCCCAAAATGTCCTAGTGTTCTCTAGTGTCAGGCTTCTCACATCCTGAATCTCTTCTATCTTCAGTCAAAAATGACTGTCCATGTGCCATTCCCTTGGGTGGTGTACTCCATGGCTTATGTTTCTAAGATGAGTGAAACCTTGTCAGAGAGAAGCACAGTGGTCTGCTGTGAATAGCACTGTTCCTTCTGGTTTCTTGGGATACCAGGACCGAGGTCTTACTTCACATCTTATGGACTCTTGGGGTCCCAGTTCACTCACTGCCTTCAATAAATGGAAGGTCTAGATGACTTCTAAAATCTCCATGGCTGAAATGAAAGTCTTCTGTGGGCGGGGGCCTGGTCTGTCTTGCTCTCTGTTCTATCCCGAAGCCAAGAATGGTGCCTGGTACAGAGCAGGCTGTTAGATTTACTTGTTGAGAGAAGGAATTGACAATTTCTTTTTTTTTTTTTTTTGAGATGGAGTCTCATACTGTCGCCCAGGCTGGAGTGCAGTGGCGTGATCTCCACTCACTGCAACCTCTGCCTCCCAGGTTCAAGTGATTCTCCTGCCTCAGCCTCCCGAATAGCTGGGATTGGAGAAATGCTCCACCATGCCTGGCTAACTTTTGTATTTTTATTAGAGATAGGGTTTCACCATGTTGGCCAGGCCGGTCTCGAACTCCTGACCTCGTGATCCACCTGAGTCGGCCTCCCAAAGTGCTGGGATTATAGGCGTGAGCCACCACGCCCAACCAGGAATTGACAATTTCAGTGGTTATGTATTGCTTGGTGCTTTACATATATATATATATATATATATATATATATATATATAATTTCATTTAATTCTCAAAGTGGTGGAGTCAGGATTTGCATGACAGTTTATATGAGTTTGAAGTCCATGCTTCCCTCATAGTATCTTGAGACTTTAGGAGACAATACCATCATGCAAGGCTTTGTTCCAATAGTGGTTTTTGTTTTTTTGAGACTGGGTCTCACTCTGTTGCTCAGGCTGGAGTGCAGTAGCATGATCATGCTCACCAAATCCTCCCACCTTAGCCTCCCAAGTAGCTGGGACCACAGGTGCATTCCACCATGCCCAGCTAATTTTTTAAAAAATTGTTTTGTAGAGATGGGGTATCCCTATGTTGCCCAGGCTGGTCTCAAACTTCTGGGCTCAAGCGATCCACCTTCCTCAACCTCCCAAAGGACTGAGATTACAGGTGTAAACTACTATGCCCAGCCCCATTGGTGGCTTTAATGATGGCTGTGCAAGGCTAGAGGTGGTCCTGAGGCCCATCTTCTTTTTATATCACATAGGCTACTGCCTTTGCCCCTCACCAACCTCAGGGGATAACAGGAATTTAGGCTGGTAAGTGGAAGAGGGTGAACAGGCGCTGAGGAAATCTGATCACTGTGATCTTAATTAGCTGCCACAGCAAATGGTGGCATTTAGGTACACAGTTCCAAAAGTTCTATACCAGTCACGTACTGATAAGCCAGCCCTCTCTCTAAAAGAAAGCCTTGATTGGTAGCATTTGTAGACTTCCATGGGACATGTACTGTCGCCATGGCTGATTCAAGACACCACATGAAGTCACTGAATGAGGACTTAGAAGAGATGCGCATCAGCAGCTCTCACAAGCCGGTGAGTCACTCCACTCACCACTGGAACGGTAACCGGGGACGGTCCCCAGAAAGCCACAGGAAGCCTTCTGCCAACCTCATGGGCAGCCTGGAGAAGCCTCAGCTCTCACTCTAAAGATTTTGAATAAGTAAAATGATTTATGCTTCTCTGAGTTATGGCAGCCATCCCATCACTTTGGATGGTTATCTAGGCTGTTGGGTGGAAGGATCCCTCAAAATAGCCCTTGGCTCCTCTTAGGAACACACCCCATTGCCTTGCTTCAGGCTAGGACAGCCTCCTGCATAGGCAAGGCAGCTCTATAGGGCTCATGCAATTAGTTCTGCAGAAAGCAATTCAGGTAGTACCACCCCGAGAGGAAGGATGAGAGTTGTCGGTGTCACAGCTATTCCTCTGTCCCTCACTTGGATTCAGGCAGTACCTTCTCCCCAAGTTCCAGGAAATCATAAACACCAAGGAATCTGCCTTTGCTGGACTGGGCCTCAGTCAGAGATCAGGCCCAGCTAGAAGGTAGTAGGCATCTCTGAAGAGATGGTGGAATGGGGGTGGAAAACCAGTGTGACTGGATGTGCCCGCTTCCAGCTGTGGAGTGACTCTGCTCCTCAGCTGGGGCATGGGAAATAGGTCTTGCAGGGCAGAGCAGGAACAGGTCTGGAGGAAAGGGGTCTTGTCCTGGGGCAGAACCCCTTGAGAAGCTTCACATTTATACATCTTT
Organism: Macaca nemestrina; assembly: GCF_043159975.1. Taxonomy (NCBI): domain Eukaryota; kingdom Metazoa; phylum Chordata; class Mammalia; order Primates; family Cercopithecidae; genus Macaca; species Macaca nemestrina. The sequence goes on along the minus strand of NC_092131.1, from coordinate 83,934,999 downwards.
GAGTCCTTCTACCAAATAGTTAACGTGTTGCCGAGCACAGAATCAGCAGTCAAAAACATATTGAAAGAGAAATGACACTTTTATTAGCTCCCAGAGCATTTTTCAATACTAAGGCAAAAAGTAAAAAGAAGGACAAGGAAAACCAAGGCACAAAGAAAGGACCTAGGCAGACCCCAGAACTCACCACGGACACACAGCAGAGTCCTTCTCTTCATATCAAGGGTATGGGTAGGCAAGAAAGGCTGCTGTTTCATTGAGATAGGACCAACCACCAAGCCCAAATGAGAAGACAAGCGGAGACGTGGTGTCAGACCAGGAGGGTTAGAACTTGCTAGTGTAGAGGGCAATAATCCACTTGGGCACACGGAGGAAGGAGGGCAAGTAGGAGGCCAGCCAGCCCACGCCGGACACGTGTGAGAGAACAGAGCTCAAAGACAAATAGTCTTGGACAGGGCGGCCTGGGAACAACAGGAGTAGGAGGATTAGATTCTCATTTCCCACTCCTCAGATACCCTCACCTTGGCTGGAGAGACCGAGGGAGGAGTGGGCAGGGAACAGAGGGAATAGCAGTCAAGGCTGGCTGCTGTGCCAGGGTCCTCACCGTCCACATCCCGAAGGCCATAGCGTCGAGCAAGGTCACAGGATGGTAGCACCTTACCACTCAGGCTCAGGATATTGGGATCTGCAGGCACACAGACAGGTAGAGATGGCAGGCAGGGGAGTGTGCAGAGTGACAAGGTTTGGGCCCAGTTGGACAGGGCACTGCTGAAACAGACTCAGGAGCCCTGGAAAACTCTTTCTTTCTGTTCCTAGGAAGGCTCTTGGGCCTCGGACTTTTCCCACACTTCCCAGGAGCCCACTCCTAAGGCTCCCAGACTCAAACTGGGAATGCTGACCCCTTGGGCCTCAAAAAACAGAGAAAAGAATGACATGTTCCTCAATCAACTCCCGAGCCAGATCTGGCCACTGGATGCTACCACCCTACACATCCTCCATGCCCTTTCTTATTACCAGCTGCCCCCAAACTTCACCTGTTGCCAAAGCCACCACACATTTGCCACTCAATTCTGTGGTTTCTGCAGATGAGAAGATTGATTTGAACTGAAAAACAGGGGCAGAGAAGTGAAGGGTTAATTTCCAAGAGCACTGCCCAAGTCTCCCGGTTTCAACTTCTGTTCCAGGAGAAAGAGATCAAAGACCAAAGAGGCCAAAGACCTCAAGCAGGGCCTGCAGGATCCAAAGTATTGGCAGGTGCCAGAGCCACTCCTCCCCACATCCAGGTGAGCCCTGTTTCCTGGCACCAGGATCTGCTGTCTTTGCTAAGTGGAAGGATCTGGTAGTGCCAAATAGTGTTTGGACCTTCTAAGCTAGCTGGTGTGGGGGTCGAGTGCATGGGCTTTGGAGCTAGACAGCCTTTCCACTTAGGACATATGTGACCTTCAACAAGTTTTTGCCGGGCGCAGTGGCTCATGCCTGTAATCCCAGCACTTTGGGAGGCCGAGGCAGGTGGATCACGAGGTCAGGGGTTCGAGACCAGCCTGACCAACATGGTGAAACCCTGTCTCTACTAAAAATACAAAAATTAGCTGGACGTGGTGGCGGGCGCCTGTAATCCCAGCTACTCAGGAGGCTGAGGCAGGAAAATTGCTTGAACCCAGGAGGTGGAGGTTGCAGTGAGCCGAGATTGCACCACTGCACTCCAGCCTGGGCAGCAGAGCGAGACTCCGTCTCAAAAAAAACCAAAAAACCAAAAAACAAAAAAAAAAAAAACAAGTTTCTAAACCTCTCTGGGTTTCAGTTTTGCCATCCGTAGAATGGAGCTGGTATCTCCCTTACAGGATTAAAGGAAATAATGTGTGTCCCATGCTCAGCCCTGCACCTGCCACAGTAAGCACCTGGTGAATAGGAGTATCTGCTCTTGTTATTATCTTGTTATTGAGGACGGAGAGGCTGACTCCCCTGTGTTCTCTGCTTCCTTCGCCCTCCCCTTGCCAACCTGCTTAAACACAGGATCCTTCAGGACCTCCTCTTTTGCCATATGCTCCTTCAGCAGTTCTGTCTGCACAATTCCTGGCCACAGAGACACATAGCTGACCCCATGGCGCCGCAGCTCGTGGGCACAGTCAGCAGCCAGCTTGTCACACTGTGGAGAGGCGGAAGGCAAGGTAAGAGCCACCTAGCCATGTCACTTTCCTGCCCTGCCCTCTCTGCTTCTACTGTGAATGCTCCACCAACCCTGCCCTTCCCAGGAGCCCCAAGGTCTCAGCTGCCCACCCTCCCCAGTGTGATGCCTACTCTAGCCAACCGAGAGGTGCACAAGCAAAGGAACTGTCCATGGATGAGGCAGAGGAGGAGCTGAGAGGAGCCAGCCTTACCATTCTGACCACTGGGGACTGTACCTTCTGAGCTATAAGTACCATCACTGTCTTTTACCTCCTCAGCTCCTATGCCACTGGGTCCTCACCGCAGCTTTGCCCACACCATAGGGGACGTTGAACATATACTGCAGGCTTCCAGGGGAGGAGATGACCACGATGAGCCCCCGGCCAGCTGGTACCATCAGCCGTGCCCCATACACAGAGCAAAAGTAGTGGCCTCTAGAAGGTGCGGCAAGGGAAGAAGGAATGAACCATGTTAGTGCTGGCCTGGGTGCCGCAGCCTCTGGCAGCTTCCCCTGCCTTCTGGTGGTGGTTGTCCACTAGGAAGGCTACACAGGGCAGGGTAGCAACCTGAGGAATTAGGGGCTTGAGGCCATATTCTGAGAGGAAAACTGGTCAAAATAACCACTGACAGGCCTGGGCGTGGTGGCTCACGCCTCTAATCCCAGCATTTTGGGAGGCTAAGGTGGGCAGATCACGAGGTCAGGAGATCGAGACCATCCTGGCTAACACAGTGAAACCCGGTCTCTACTAAAAATGCAAAAAAATAAGCTGGGCGTGGTGGCAGGCGCCTGTAGTCCTAGTTACTCGGGAGGCTGAGGCAGGAGAATGGCATGAACCCGGGAGGCGGAGCTTGCAGTGAGCCGAGATCATGCCACCACTGGTCTCCAGCCTGGGTGACAGAGTGAGACTCCGTCTCGGGAAAAAAAAAAAAAAACACTGAAACAGATGAGAAATAGCAATCTTTAGAAGATGAAATGGAAGGCAAGAGCCCTGTCACAATAACAATTACAAACAAAATTGCTCAGGGGGAGAAAATTTAAGAAATATATAGTATCTACATGGAAAAACTATAAAACCATGACAGAATAAGTGCAGACAAAATCTTTAAAAGCTAAGAACTGACATGTAAATCATCATTTCTATGTAAATCAATCCATAGATTCAGTCAAATTGGATTATATCTCAGTAAGACCTTTTGGAGGAATTGATAAAATAATCTAAAGCTCAATGGGAATAATAAACATGTGAGAACAGCCAGAAAAGCTGGGCACAGTGGCTCACGCACTTTGGGAGGCCAGCGGGGCAGATCACTTGAGCTCAGGAGTTTGAGACCAGACTGGCCAACATGGTGAAACCCCATTTATACTAAAAATACAAAAATTAGCCAGGTGTGGTGATACATGCCTGTAGTCCCAGCTACTCGGGAGCCTGAGGCAGGAGGATCTCTTGAGCCCAGGAGGCGGAGGTTGCGGTAAGCTGAGATTGTGCCACTGTACTCCAACCTGGGTGACACAGAGTGACCCAGGTTGTCACACTGTGGAGAGGCGGAAGGCAAGAGCCACCTAGCCATGTCACTTTCCTGCCCTGCCCTCTCTGCTTCTACTGTGAATGCTCCACCAACCCTGCCCTTCCCAGGAGCCCCAAGGTCTCAGCTGCCCACCCTCCCCAGTGTGATGCCTACTCTAGCCAGCTTGTCACACTGTGAAAAAAAAAAAAAAAAAAAAAAGAGAAAGAGAACAGCTAGGAAAATTCTGAAAAAAGGACTAATGTCTTGTGGGTGGGGGGATTGCTTTCCCTACCCCTGTTGTCACCCATATGAAAATGCACACAGGCCAGACATGCTGGCTTATGTCTATAATCCCAGCATTTTGGGAGGCTGAGATGGGAGGATTGCTTGAGGTCAGGAGTTTGAGACCAGCCTGGCCAGCACAGCAAGACCCCATCTCTAAAAAATAAAATAAAATAAATTAAAATGTACAAGACATAATAGTTAAAAGAATACAGTACAAGTGTAACAATATTCTGATAAGTCAATGAAACAAAACAGTGAATAATTAGATACAAGTATATGTGAGAATGCAGTGTATTACAAAAGGAACCTGTCAAGTCAGTGGGGAAAGATGGATCATTTGGGACAACTGACCAGTTATTTGAGTTGGGGGAATTGGGTCTCTGTCTCATCTATTATTTTAAAATTAAGCCTAAAAGGATCAAATATTTAAATATAAAAAATAAAAGCACAGAAGTACTGAAAGAAACATGATCAAACGTGTTTATAAACTTGAGGTGGGGAAGGCTTTTCTTAGCATCACACGCAGATAGAAACTATAAAAGACTGACAGATTTGACTTCTTAAAATTAAGACGCACACACACATACACACACAAATATAAAGATACATGTATATTTCTGTATATACAAAGAGCAGGGCAGGACTGAGTGTGGTGGCTCATGCCTATAATCCCGAACTTTGGGAGGCTGAGGCCAGCAAGAGATGAGGGTGTGGAAGGCACCTCTCTTTGCAGGCTATGGCCATGAACACTGGCCAATTTCCAGCTCTTAGGGTGTTCCTTTCTTGCCTTTGGCCTGACCATCCTTCTCTGTCCTAATGATCTTCCTTCCACTTTGGAAATCACAATTGCATTCTAATCCTGCTTCCTTGGGATTGTCACCAGAGTACCAAAATTGGAGCGGTGGGTGTTCTTACATGCTTTAGTCACAGATTTGCCGATAATCTGGTGGTTACTCCCACAGGTGACTGATCACATTCATCAGGCATGGCTTGATTACATGAGAGCGTAACATCATTCCAACAGTAACAGAGGCATAACTGGTGCACATTACGCTAGGCGAATTCTAAATGCTGTGTTTCATCTGACTCTTGGGCTACATGACCCGGTGTGACCCAGTGATATCCCTGCTCTCCCAACTCTGACCCATGAGTGCCCTTGCCTGTGGGTGTGGAGTGAGGATGTGGAGAGTAAAGAGCATTGGGGTTCACTCCTTCTTCTTAAGCTTCTCCTGGTCTAAAATAAAACAATTTCTCCCTCTAACCATTTTGAAAGTATAGACTACAGGCTGTGTGCATTACTGAGAGGAGGAGGCTTTCTCCCTTCTGGGTCTTTCATTTGGATGGGCAGAGAATGAGGCAGGAGAGAGGCCAAGGGCTTGTTCTGATAAATATTACTGACAGAAACAAGGCAAGAGTTGACATTCTCAGGAACAGACTCACCTGGATGGAACTTCTCCAGAGGTAAGTGGGATAAATGGAACAGAAGGGAGAAGAAAGAGATGGGGGAGGCCAGAGGGAAAAGGAGAGGGCATGTAAGGAAAGGCCTGGCTGTTAAGCTGGCTAAGTGAGTGAGGGAACACGGGCCCTGGCAGTGGAGCACCGACCTGAGTCCAACGTTGTTGATATCATCCCACATGGAGGCAGGGGTTTCCCAGAATGCCTTATTCCTGGTGTTCAGGATCGTCTGGAAGGCACAGGGAGGGTGATGAATGATCTGAAGGCAGGGAGGTGTGAGGGGCTAGGTAATGGAAGGGACAATGAGTGGGGATGAAGATGCAGGGATCAGATGGGGAGGTCAGAAATGTGGAGCTGGGACCAAAGTTCAAAGGGTACCTGGACTCCTGCATAAGCGTTGTTGACCAGCACGTCCAGATGCCCTTGCTGTTCCCGATCCACTTGCTCAAACAGGCTTCGCACTTCACTCTCCTGGCTTGAATCGCACACCACAGGCACACATCGGCCCCCGAGGGATTGTGCCTGGAGTAGGACAGGGGATATGAGCTTACATTCACACACGGGTGTGAGTCATGACAAAACTCCCTCAACCAAAAGTGGACTTGAGCACTGAGAAGACAATCCTAGGAGAGCCAGCTGCAGAGGCAACATGGCAGGCAACGCTGCCCTCTGGTGTCTGTTTGAGTAGTTTCAGGAATGATAGGCCTCCCCACCCCAGAACAAGGTGAATTGCAATGTAAGTTTTAATAATCTACAAACATTTACTGAGGCCCACCATGTGGTGTGGAGTGAGGATGTGGAGACTAAAGAGCATTGGTGTTCACTCCTTCTTCTTAATGTACTTCTCAAAGTACCATGCAAGGCATTGTACTTTGCAAGTAGAGGGTAAGAACAAGTGAGGCATGGAGTCTGTTCTTGAGAAATGAGTAAGCATCCTTTTCCTTGTTGTGGTCTTTTCCATCTCTCATGGCCTTAGCTCCCACCCTTCACCACTCACCTAGAACCTCTACTCAGTCCCAGCTCTCTTACCCTCGCTCCACCAATGCTCCTGCTTGGTAACTGAAAAAACCAAAGCTATCAGCGATGAATGATTTCTACTTCCTGTTCTGTCTCACTCTCTACAAATGCCCACAAACCTCCAACTTCAGAGGAAGAAGAGTCCCTTATCCAAGAACAATCCTCCTATTCTCCAAATTTATGGATCCTCCCCTATTACCCTCCTTGCCTGAACTACTGCAATGCCTCCCAACTACTCACCTGACCTCCAGTCTGTCTGCCTTAAATTAATTCTTCATAATCCAGCCAGTACGAACCATCTAAAACACAAACCCTGTTCAAAATCTCCTAACTGGATCTCCATCTCTTAGAGAATGAAGCCTGAGTTCTCTTCTAGGGTCTTCTAAGACCGACTCTTTCCTCTCCAGCCTCTCACTCACTACTCTTCCCTTGCATTATCTCAACATCTACTCTTTCACACACTGTCCCTATGCTTATGGAGCTCCCTCTGTTGGAAAGGTTTTCCTAACTTCCTTTACCTAACTCTTACCTTTCGAAACTCAGTTCAAGAACCACCTACCTCCTCCAGGATGCTTTCCCAAACCACTTTCCCTAGCCACTCTCCTGTGTCATCTGGATGCTCCCCAACACCCCTAGAGTATTCTGTGCATACCTCCCTCTTACAATTTACCATATTCACATTACATTGAAATGACTGCTTTCTGTACTTCATTTCCTGTTGGAATCTATCTTCATTTTTAATTTTTATTTTTTTTTAAGAGACAAGATCTCACTGTCACCCAGGCTGGAGTGCAGTGGTGCAATCATAGCTCACTGCAACCTCGAACTCCTGGGCTCAAATGATCCTCCTGCCTCAGCCTCCCAAGTAGGTGGTACTACAGGTGCAGGCCACTGTGCCCAGCTAATTATTCAAAAAATATTTTTTGTAGAAACTGGGTCTAGCTGTGTTGCCCAGACTGGTCTCCAAAAGGCTGCACATGTTCTTAATCTTCCTTCAGAAGCACAGAAGGCCCCAGCTCGGGAATGTAAGCCAGCTGATTTTGAAGTCCCTGAAACCTTTTTAAATCGCCTTCAAGACCTGACCTCCTCCTTTCTGAAGGACATTGCAGGTAAGTGATCTTGCTGCCTTGGCCTCCCAAAGGGCTGGGACGCCAGGCATGAGCCACTGTACTCCACCATGGACTGAATCTTTGAAGAGGAGAAATTAGATCTCATTAGTCTTGGTAACTTCCGTGCTTTACCCAATGCCTAGCAAATCATGGATACTCAAATATTTATTTAACTGAAGTCTAGTAAATAAGCAAAAAATGTACAGTTCAATAAAGTCTTGCCTAAAATAGAGGAAAACACAGGTCCACAACCCTTTAGTTACAATTCCAAAATCTCTGCTCTCAAACACAAAGTTCTTTTCTTTTTCTTTCTTTTCTTTTCTTTTTTCTTTTTTTTTTTTTTTTTTAAGACAGTGTCTCCCTCTGTCGTCTAGACTGGAGTGCAGTGGCATGATCATGGCTCAACTCCTAGGCTCAAGCGATCCTCCTGCCTCAGCCTCCAGAGTAGCTGCTGGGACTATAGGCACATGCCACCATGCCTGGCTCAAACAAAGTTTTTTCATAAAACTCACTGGGCGGCAAAATTCTACCTTACCTGAAATTATTTACGGGGTTTTAAATTTCCACTTTGAATAAATATTCACATCTTGTTGAGTAGTAGTATAGTTTCAGGTAAGAGATTAGGAAAGGGAGCGGTTAAGTGGAAGGGCTCTCTTGGGTGGTTTCTGCAACTGTGGTCCCAGAGGAAGCACTCACCTCCTGAGCAGCAACGCGAAGGGTGTCTAGATGTCGGCCAGTGATGTAAACTGTGGCACCTGCTTTGCAGAGCTGCAAGGCAATGCCACGGCCAATACCCCTGGAGGCACCAGTCACCACACACACTTTGCCCTTCATGGGAGCTGCCATGACTCACAGGCAAAGGAGGAAGGTCTGTGGAAGCAAAGACTTGCTCTGAGGGAAGCCTGGAGACTGTGTGTGTGTTGGGGCGGGGGTCGGGGGTCGGGGGGAGCCTCACTAGGGCTAAGAGGAGGAGCCAAGGTAAGAATCCTTTGAGGGGAGAGGAGTCAGAGGCGGACAACTGGGTGCGGGCCTAAAGGTAAGGGTGTCAGAGGCGGACAACTGGGTGTGGGCCTGAGGACAAGGCTGACTGTCTTTTGGGAGGCCCAGAGAGTGAAGAAGGGGCTGAGTGGGGCTGTCCAGAGGTGGACAACTACTACGACCCTCTGAGTGTGGCTGCCTGGATGGGGGAATCTGGCGCGGCAGCCCCTCGGGGCGCGTCCAAGCAGAGTCCTGGGCTATCTGGGGCTCCGCTCCCTGGCCTGACCCAGTCCGGCTGAGCCAGAGGTGCAGCTTCCGGGCCGGGGATGAGCGCGAAGCCTGGAGATCCTAAGCCCTAAATGTGAGGCGCGTGTGCCGCTTACCTGCCAGCTGCGCTGCCGCTGAGGTCCTCGCGCCGACTAGCTCGCCATACACGTGTAGTTCGAGAACTTTAATTCCGGCCGCAGGGGCGGAACGAAGTGACTACTACTGGGGCAAATTGCGGCGCTGCGGTGGAAGTCTGGGTTCTGACCCAGATTGAGCTGGCGACGTGGAGGAAGTGTTCAAGGACTGATTCTACAGTAGGACCCGGGGCGATTTTGTGCTGGGGTCGAGGGGCGGAGTCCTGGGCCAAAGTTAGAACCTGCGGATGGGGCGGAGCGATCTGGGGGAGACACCCACCCCACCCGGCTGGGGCCGCGCGTAACTATGACGTAATAGCTGCGTCAGGAGCGCGCCCGCGTTTCTGAACTTGGTTTGGGCTAGGCACACGCTTGGCGACGTTGAAGGTTCGTCCACAGCTAAGGAAACTTTTGCAGCCGGAGAGGTTCCGAAACACACATGGGGCTGGGTCCGCGCTCTCCACACAAGGTGGGGCGCCGGTTCCCAGCTGGTGGCAAACGGGGACGCGGGGCCAAGGGGTCGGGGCGCCCCTTACCCGGCAGTAAGCGGCAACCCTGGCCGCCTCCGGATAGGCGCTCGGAGCCGCCTCCAGATTCGCACCCGCACCTGAGCCCCGAAGCTCTGGGATATTTCCGCCGGGCGCTGTCAGCATTGAAAGAGGCTCCCGAGACTGGGGAAGAACGAGGTAGGCAGCAACTTCGGGGTTTAGACCAAGAGCATCAAATCCAGGGCAGGCAAGGAAACTTTCTGGGGTCGGCAGGGCGTGGGGACTTAGTTTCATTCCCGTGTCCTCTTCCTCGGCCTCCCACCCACGACCCTTGGTTAAGTAAGGGTACATAACCATATTGTCTACTAAGTCTCTTCAAAGTGTGTTTTTCTTCACTTTTCCAGATCTGATGGTGCACAATATTATGAAGGAAGTAGAGACTCAGGCCCTAGCTTTGTCCACTAACAGGACTGGCAGTGAGATGCTGCAGGAACTGTTGGGATTCAGTCCCTTGAAACCGCTTTGTCGCGTATGGGCTGCTCTGCGCTCCAACTTGCGCACTGTGGCCTGTCACCGATGCGGGGTCCATGTATTGCAAAGTGCTTTGCTACAGCTCCCTCGATTGCTGGGGAGTGCTGCAGAGGAGGAGGAGGAGCAGGAAGGGGAGGATGGGAAGGATGGTCCCACGGAGACCCTGGAGGAGCTGGTCCTGGGACTAGCCGCTGAGGTGTGTGATGATTTTCTTTTCTACTGTGGAGACACACATGGCAGCTTCGTGGTCAGAACTCTGCTTCAGGTGTTAGGAGGGACTATTCTGGAGTCTGAGAGAGCCAGGCCCCGTGGTTTCCAATCATCTGGTAAGTATTACAAGAGGAAAGTGGACCTAGGGGGAAGAAGAATTTAGAAAGTTCAGAAGGAGACAGTAAACAGAAGACTAAGTCTTCATGGGGGAGCTTGACCTGGAAGTATTAGCTTGACCTGTCCTAATCTGAACAGGGCTTAGCAAGCCAAAGATTAGTGTGTGCAGAGGCCCAGAGGTAGGGATATACAGTTGTGTTTTGGGGACGGCTATTAGAATGGACACAGGAGGAGAAATTTTTCTTTTTAAGCATGACTTAACATTTAAATGGACTCAAGCAAAAGTTCAGGAAAGCATACCCTTACTACATGCAGCCCACTCTGTTATTATTTTATTTTTTTTCTTTTTCAAAACTTTATTTTGCTCTATTTCATTAAAAAAAAAAAATGCTAGTTGAGACCAGTAACTTGATTTCATGATACAGTCTTGAGCTGTGATCCACATTTTGAAAAACTCTGGGAAATAAAGTTAGCGAGTTTAAATGAGGCTTAATTTTGGAATGCCTTGACTACCTGACTGAGGAGGTTGAACTGTCTTCTGTGGACCATGGGGAAGCTGGTTGAAGTTTCTTAGAAAAATTAAGACAGAAATGTAGTCTCAGTTCTGTCATACAGAAGAGAGATTCAGTTGTACTACATCTGTTCTGCATCTCCAAGTGGAATCCTTGTCCATCTATGGAATTTTTCTCTCCTGGGTGACAGTTTGTGATCTCCCCACTGCACATGTTCTTAATCTTCCTTCAGAAGCACAGAAGGCCTCAGCTCGGGAATGTAAGCCAGCTGATTTTGAAGTCCCTGAAACCTTTTTAAATCGCCTTCAGGACCTGACCTCCTCCTTTCTGAAGGACATTGCAGGTAAGGAGGGAAGTAGGAGGAGGGTCTCCCATCTACTTTTCTGGAGGTGATTTTACCACCAAGCAAGGCCCTCTGGTCAGGTTATTCCTCTTCTTTTCAAACCTGGTCTGGTTTGATGTTCAAAGCACTTCGTATAGTCCCTTTGTGTCCATAGTGCCCTGTATCTTGTTGCCTAAAGTTTGAGGTTATGCAGGTTGTCTGGAGTTTGAGAAAGCTGCTTTATTTCTGCCCTCTCTTCACAGTGTTTATCACTGATAAGATCTCCAGTTTCTGTCTTCAAGTGGCTTTACAGGTTTTACACCACAAACTTCCCGAGTTTTGCGCTTATCTCTGCAATGCTGTGATTGGCTACCTGAGTACTCGCAGTTCCTCAGTAGATGGCAGGTATGGTCAGGGCCTCAGGATCATTGAAAGTTGGTGGGGCTGTGTGAAATGAATGAGGTGATGTAGTGCAACTGTATTTTACATGAAATAGAGTTAAGACTGCCTGATGCCCTTCTTGTCCCCAGTCCCCTACTGCTATTTCTCCGAGATCAGACGAGCTCCAGACTCCTGGAGCAGGTCCTGCTGGTGTTGGAGCCCCCAAGGCTCCAGAGCCTCTTTGAGGAGCACTTGCAGGGGCAGCTGCAGACCCTGGCTGCACATCCCATTGCCAACTTCCCTTTGCAGCGCTTACTGGATGCAGTCACTACCCCTGAGCTGGTGAGTTGGAAACCTGAGCTGGTTCTGTTTCTAATTCTTGATCATTGGACCTTATTTTATGGTCTGTCTGCCTCTATATATCTTTGACATTGTGCTGGCCATTGCCCTTGAAAAGCTATTCCTTGAGGTTTTCCAGAGCTTAGGATAAATTTGCCCATCTTCCAGTGAGGATTTGTTTTGACTTCTCTCAGGTATGAGGACCAGCAAGAGACAGGCTTCATTCAGGTTTACAGCTTGAGGTTCCATGGCCCACCCAGACTCTGGTACTTGGCTCTAAGCCCACATGAGTGCTAGAGCTGTTGCCATAGCTGCTCTTTTCCTTTGCTGCTTAGGACTAAGGTGGGCTTCCCTGTGGTTTCATGCATTGGGTGTTAGAGTGGAAGGGCAGGTTTAATTTTAGTCCCCCCTTGCCTCTAGTTCTCCCTTACACATAGGGAAGAGCCACTTAAAGTTCCTTCCTGTGAGGTGGCACCTCTAAGACTGCCCCCTTGTCCTGGGCCTTATCTACCCAAACAAAAGTCCTGATACTGGCAATGCTTTTTATGTTTCATCTAGCATTTTTAGTTGTTTTCACTGGGAAAATTTCTCTGAATAATGTGGTCCACCATTACCAGAATGCCAAAGTTACATCCCATGTTTCCCATCAGCTGTCCCCTGTGTTTGAGGAGCTAAGCCCTGTCCTGGAAGCTGTATTGGCCCAGGGCCACCCAGGGGTAGTCATTGCCCTGGTGGGGGCCTGTCGCAGAGTTGGGGCCTGCCAAGCCAAGGTCCTACAGCTCTTGTTGGAGGTGAGTGGATATTACCCACAATCTGTTTATGCCCTCAGTCCAACTTCTACATGTTAGGACTTATCTAATCTTAAGTTGTTGTACCTCTGGACTCAGGAAGTCTAGTGCCCAAGGAGTTCACAGGAATGGGGGAAAATGAGACCTGTAGGTGCCCGCCACCACTCCCAGCTAATTTTTTTTTTTTTTTTTTTTTTTTTTTTTGAGACAGAGTTTCGCTCTTGTTGCCCAGGCTGGAGTGCAATGGTGCAATCTCAACTCACTGCACCCGGCTGAGGCCAAATGCTATTTCACAGTCCTGGAACAAAAATTGTCTCCCAGAACTAAGAGAGAAGTTTATTTAAGGGATAAACGTTTATTAATCCCTGTATGTGATAGAGACTGGGGATACAGCAAGGCATGATATCCTGCTCTCATGGAGCTCACATTCTTGTGGAGTCGGGGCTTCTTTCCTTTCCTGAAGGTGTTCCCTTAAAGTTGAGGTTAGGGATGGAGAAGTTCTCAGGTTCATCATACTTTGTCTTCTCCTTTAGGCATTCCACTGTGCAGAGCCCTCATCCCGGCAAGTGGCCTGTGTGCCTCTCTTTGCCACTTTGATGGCGTATGAGGTGTACTATGGACTGATGGAGGAGGAGGGGGCAGTGCCTGCAGAGCACCAGGTGAGGTAGAGGAGAGGCCAAGCCAGTGACTAATTGGGAGCCAGGCCTCCTAGGGTTTAGCAAGCCTCTGACTTCTGAGGTGAGAGTGGTGACTTCATCCAGGTGGAGGTGGCAGTGTTCTGGGGATGGGCTCATCCACCTGGCTTGTTGGTGCCTCCTAATTTCCTATCTCTGCGCTCCCAGGTGGAAATGGCCGCAGCCAGGGCCTTGGGGGACGTAACAGTCCTTGGGTCTCTACTGCTCCAGCATCTGCTGCACTTCTCCACTCCTGGTCTTGTACTTCGAAGTCTGGGTGCCTTGACGGGACCACAACTTCTGGTCCTGGCCCAAAGTCCTGCTGGCTCTCATGTGCTCGATGCCATCCTGACCAGCCCTTCTGTGACGCGCAAGCAGCGCCGCCGTGTGCTGCAGAACCTAAAGGTTAGATTTCTGGCTTCTGCCTTGATTCCCCACCATCATCCATTTAGAGAATATGAGCTTTCTCAGGACTGTACCTTCAGACTCCAAAAGGCTATGTAATTACTAGACTATTTTAATTCAGCCCCTAAACTCTTCAGAAAATTCACTCCCCGCAAGCCCCCAAAATACACTTTTGTGGACTTTGCTAGGGAGACCTACTTTGCTTGTCTCAATACAGGGACAATATGTGGCTCTGGCCTGTAGTCGCCATGGCAGCCGTGTGCTAGATGCCATCTGGAGTGGAGCAGCCTTGGGGGCTCGGAAAGAAATTGCTGCTGAGCTGGGTGAGTACCAGCCCCTCTCTTTGATGTTTCCAGACTTCCCTTCTCTTACTCTAGATCACTGGGTGGCTGGGAAGTCTACTGAAATTCAACAGTCTTTTAGTTCCAAAGGGTGGTCTTGCTCATGGGTTCTTAGCAGTCTGCTTTCCCCTTCCCTCCCGCTGACTAATTGTGCAGTCCTCTGCCCTCACCCCTCCCTCTGACTTCTGTTCTTTGGAAAGTGAAGTGTTCACTGTACCCCAGTGGCAGGGTCTGGGGGAAATGGAGGGACCTTTACCTCAGGTAGAGTCTGTCTTTGAGCATGGTGGTACTAAACATGAGTGGTTCCCTTTGCAGGGGAGCAGAACCAGCAGCTGATAAGAGACCCTTTCGGCCACCATGTGGCTCGAAATGTGGCCTTGACTACCTTCTTAAAGCGACGAGAGGCTTGGGAACAGCAGCAGGGTGCGGTGGCCAAGCGGAGGCGGGCATTGAACTCCATACTTGAAGACTGAGGCTTTGGATCTGGGACTGCGTGTTGATGGGGGAGGGCAAAAGGGGGTATCCACCCCATCTCTTTCCTGGTTTAAATTGGAATCAAAAGTCGTAGTGGTAAATATTTTATATTTTTATTGGAAATGTTTTTGTTAGTTTGTGGTGAAGGATATGAAGACATCTCAGGGTAAAGTCAGAGGGCTGTCATCAGTGTGCTGGGGAGTTTAGGGACAGGAGGCATTGGTAGGGGTTAGATGTAGCAGCAATCAGGCTGGGATCAAGATGCCTGGGGGACAGGCTTGTGGCCTTTCAGGGCAAGTGGGAGGCCAGAAAGGTGGCTAGGAAGGGACAGCATTCTTCAGGTAAAGGTATAGACTTGGGATGTGAGGCATTATGCTGAAAGGTTCTCTGACAAGCGGATCAGAGGACAATGGGGAAATTGGGTGAGTTATCTAGCCTGTACTGTCTGCAGGTCCTGAAATTTGATGCTGTCATAGTCTTTGCAGTGTGTCTCTTGGAATGATTCTGGGGGCAGAAGCTCAGAGCCCCTTCTTAGTAGGAATGGAGGCGGCCCTTTTGCTGCCATTGCTCAGCCCCCTCCACTACATGACGAAGGGTGGAGGAAATTCCCAGCAACATATGGCCCAGGCCTTGCAGCAGTGTGGAGGTCCAACGAAGGAGCTCCCTGAAGGGCAGAGACAAGAGGAAATCAGATGATTTGGGAAACCTGGGAGGAAGCCATCAAGCCGGGAGATGAGGATTTTCCACAAGCAAGAGCTAACTAGGGGTAGGTGGGTGCAGGAGGAGGAATTATGGGGACTATCCAACTGTAGGGGATGGGGAAGTATGACATGTTGATTTCTGACCTGAGTACTTTCTTTGGGCCGAGTCCTTGAAAGTCACAACTCATAGAGTAGAGCCCGTAGAATGTGGCTTTGACATTCAGGCTGCCAAAGAGGTCTCGAGGGTTTTGCTTGTACACGTCAAAGGTGATGCGGGCGATGTCCTTGCTGTGCTTGGGCCTCTCCCGTCCCAGGCCATATGACAGCACTCCACTCTGTAGGACACCCTTGTCAGTGCAGTATATCCTCACACCAGACACCCACCACTAATCTCCATCGGCACCGTGTCAGACTCTCCCTCGCTTAGGCTTTCTGTCCACTGTGTGACATCCTTAACAATTCTACAACTCCCCCTGCACCTGGTCCCCAGGATCAGGGTTAAGCTAGAGAGGAAGCCCGGGAAAGCTCTAAAGGACGGGCAGTGGAAGCAGCCCCAATATAGGCCTCTTACCCTTGCGGGGCTCCAGCTCTGACCAGACTCCAACACCATCAGGCACGTGTCATCCTCCAGCAGCTGGAAGAAGTCCTCACTGTCCACTGCAGTTCCATCCTCCTCTAGCACCAGGGTTAGCACTCCATTCAGCAGTAGGGTCTCCAATGCCTGCCCAATGGCAAGAAGCAAGAAGGAAGGTATCCCATGCCCCTTCCCTCTTTAGCTGCCCAACATCCATCAGTTGGCTCTAGACATTGGTCGATGTCCCACCTTGACTTTCCGGCACTTTGATACCTCCTAAAGGCTGCAGCTCTCCGTGTTCTTCAGGTTTTGGGGGATCCTAGCTAGAGGCTGAGCTTTTTCCTCTTTGCTCCTACCATGTCATTGGCATCTCCCCTTGCTCCCCTCCAAGTCACTCCTGGTTTGGAATTGGAAAGCAAGCCAGGTTCTCATGAAGTCCACCCTTCTGTCTTATCTACAATGCTGCACCTCACTTCCCACACCCTCAGAGTTCTCCAGAAGTGTTTTCAGTAATAGTGTTTAACCTTTTTGAGTCCTTACTCTGTGCCGGGTATGAGGACTTTACCTACATTATCCTCTTACTCCTTTCAACAACCCTAGGAGGTGATGTGTTATTATTGCCTTTTTATAGATGAAGAAACTGAGGTTTTGATAGGTTGAACAACTTCCCAAGGTTTGACAGCCAGGAAGTGGCAGAATCAGAATTTGAACTTGATTTGTCATACAAATTGCCTTCCATACTGGCCTCTGAATTCCATCCCTCCAACTCTCCCTATTTCCTGCTAACCCCTGCTCCCATAGAAAAGCTCACTAGGTGGAAAATGAACAAACTGACCGGAACTCATGAGGCCCACCCCACTGAGCTCTCAGTGGGAGGAGGCAGCTGTGTGACTTCAGCCCTCTCTGCTCCATCATCACAAGTTGCCAATGTTGTGGAGCCCCTTGGCTACCCCTGCTAAAGGAACCAAGGAACTTGGCCTACTTACTTTGGCTAGCAGCTCCTGGCGGGTGGCAGCTGTCAGGCCTTTCCGGATGGTCCGCTTGTGATTACAGACACGGAAAGGTCGCTGGGGTGGTGAAGCTGAGGTCCAGACCCTCCGTCCAAACTCCGAGCTTATATTAGATACTGACCTGGTAGTTGAGAAGAAAAGTCAAGAAGGGGCAAGGAGGGGCTTAGTGAGTGTAAAGGGCGTGATGGGGGTAGAGTGGCTAGAGGGCTAGGGAGGGAGAGATCTAGGTTTATAGATGGTAGGGATGAGGGAGAGACCATGGAGTACAGGTGGGGGCGGGTGGGTCAAGAGCTTGACAAGCCCACTATGGAGTGGGGAGCAGAAGAGGAAGGGGTACTGGTTAGTGTCCTAGGGGCTGAGTGGAGTATTGTTGCCCTGCTTATATCCCCTAAAGGTAGAGGGTAGAGCGGAGGGTTAGCAGTCACCTGAGTAGGTCACTGGGGTTCAGAGCTGAGAGGTACTCCATGGTGGATGGGAGAGTTCCTTCCCTGGAACTTCTGGGCTGGGTGGTTCTCTCCTGTGCTGGGGCTTTAGTGGTGTTTTCTGTTACAAACCTGGGATCTCAGCCCAGGGCAACGTGGGAATGAGTCAAGCCTGGACTCTGGCCCCCCTGCCTGACCAGTAAGAAGGGCAAAGTCCAAGGGGAGGGATGAGGGAGGGGCCAGATGGGGTCCTGGAGGAAGAATTGCCTGGCAAAAGCCATTGGAGCTTGTATGTTGCCTTTGGTGATGACATGTGTTGTGAGAGTAGATGGGAACCATGTAAAAGGATGAAACGTGACCTCTGGTGTGTTTTTATTTCTATGAGAGAATTTCTGGGGATGGTTTCTGGCTCTCAGACTCTGAGAAGCTGCATTTTATGTGAGTGGCTCTGTGTGTGCTGCCACCTACTGGAGTAGCCATAAGCTGCAGCTTTAGGAAAAGGGATCCCCGGGTGGAGTGTGGGGAAGCTGGATGGCAGCATGGCAGGGCTTTGGAAAATGAGAGGTGAGACTGTGTCCAGGAAGGGTGTAAGGAGAGGATGGATCCTAATCCATGGATTCAGGATCATTAGGGTCCTGTCTGGGACCCCGGTTTTCCTGCTTACCTGCTCCTTCCTCCTTGGTCAAAGGAGGGGCTGGTTCATTGCTCTGACTTCGGTTTCCAGAACTGCCTGTGGAGTTCGGTCACACTTAGGTCATCTTCTCTCTCACCTTTCTGCTTTTGCCAACTAATGGACGTGAAGGAGATGTGAATGGGGCAGGAATGTCCTTTGATGGCATCAAGAATTTAGCTTCTGGTGCACTGTGTCCCAGCTCTGATTTCAGTTGCAGCCGTGATGGACAGTTGCATGGAAGCTGAGACTCTCACTGACAGTGAAACCCTCAAATGAACACAATCCCTGCTTTCCTGCCCAGGATCCTTATAGGGTCCCCCAGCTTCCCCACTTTTTTTCTGTGTCCTGACAAAGAAACACAGAGTAACTTGATTGCCCTGTGACCTGGCCAGCTGCATTTCCCCTGGAGGCTTGAGCCCAAGCCAGAGCCTTGAAAAGGTATTCAGGTTGTTGCTCAAAACACAAAAAAACTGGCCCTGGCCCTGAACCAAATATCTTGAACCCTCATAAACTCCATACCCTGACCCCCTTGTTTTGGACATATCGAGATAGAACAACTCTTTCTCTCACTGTCTGTTGTAAGGATATGCTGTAGCCCACTCATTAAGTACATTTTCCTAATAAATGCTTTGGACTGATCACCCTGCCAGTCTTTTGTCTTGGGCAATCTGTACTTTTCTCAGAGATTCCAAGGCCTACTGAAGGGACTTAACACTCTTAATGGCTTTCCCCTCTTGTTTTACCCTATGCCCTCACTTCCTGAGTTAACCTCCCAAATACAGGATTACTGGTACCCAAGCCCTTAGCTCAGGCTCTGCTTTGGGAGGCCCCAACCTAAGACAGTGCTCCTGGTGCCCTGCGCAAGGAACCTCAAGTTCTGGCTGTTACTTGGGCTGAGGCCTTTCTTTTCCCTTCCCCCAGTTCTATCCATCTGCCAGGCCCCCGTCAAATCTCTTCATTTCCAAGTTTTGCTTGACTTTTCCAAGAAGAGAGGGCTGCTGCTTAGTATGTCCCTACTGCATCCTTTCCTTTCTTGTCTTGTATCCTTGTACAGCCTGGAAATGGGATCTCTTCATGGTTGTGTGTCATGACTCCCTAACCATTATGCCTCCATGCATCTCCTGTTCCTCCTGGAACCTGGCAGCATGCCTTACATGGAAAGGCTGTCACTGACAGCCCGGTGAGAGCCCAGAGGGTGGAGTGACTGGGGCAGGGCCCTAGGCAAGAGATGGGAGGAGGTAGGCCAGAAGCTGAAGAAAAGGGGCTCAGCCAGACCAGGAGACTGGAAAACAGGCAAAGATAGAGCAGATGGGGGACTGAGTTGTTTGGGTCACCTTCTCTGCAGACCAGAGAGGCCAAGCAACATACATGCTGCAGAAGGTGGGCTGGGAGGATTGGGGCCAGAGCTGGGGGAGGGATGAGAACAGAAGCAGGACCAGGGTTAGGATTCAGCAGAGTCCTCCTATTTCCTTCCACGGCCAGGGAATCTTACTGCCCCACTTCAGCTTCTGCTGTTTCCTGGCAAGGCAGGCTCTCACATGCCTGGACACTTGGATACGTTGGTGATGGGAAGGAGTAGGGTGAGGGAGGGGCCCCAGGAGAGGCCCAGGATGAGCCTCATCTTGTCCCTCCCCATTCTTGCCTTACCCGCTGCAAATGTGATAGGCACAGGACAGGAGTAGGCACCTCGCCCACTGCTGCTTAACCTTTCAGCTTCTCCAGGCCCCCAGTCGTGCTCGCTCCCACCTTGGTAAGTAGATCTGCGCACATCCCTTTATACCCCACCATCCACTTTTGCCCAGATGTGCTAGAATGGGGCTGGACAAAGGAGGGGCCAGACTAGAGGAGTGGTGGTAGAGATAGTGACAGCCTGGGGTGAGGACTTTATGCCTGTTTACCACTGAGCTCTGGGAAGGAGCCAGGAGTGGGGCAGGTCAGCTGAGTGGGAGCAGGGGATCTGGGTTCCAAGAAGGAGTAGTGTTTGAGGTGGGATCTGGGTTCTCGTGGAAGTCAGGACTCCCAGGCAGAAAAGAGGCAGGCTGCAGGCAAGTAAGGAGGAGGCATGGCCCCTTCTCTTCGGACATCACAGGTGGGGTTTTGCCCCACCCCTGAACACTCTCTGTGGCGCCTTCCACCCACCTGTAGGCCCAGAAGGATGTCGGTCTGCTACCGTCCCCCAGGGAACGAGACACTGCTGAGCTGGAAGACTTCGCGGGCCACAGGCACGGCCTTCCTGCTCCTGGCGGCACTGCTGGGGCTGCCCGGCAACGGCTTCGTGGTGTGGAGCTTGGCGGGCTGGCGGCCTGCACGGGGGCGACCGCTGGCAGCCACCCTTGTGCTGCATCTGGCGCTGGCCGACGGCGCGGTGCTGCTGCTCACGCCGCTCTTTGTGGCCTTCCTGACCGGGCAAGCCTGGCCGCTGGGCCAGGCGGGCTGCAAGGCGGTGTACTACGTGTGCGCGCTCAGCATGTACGCCAGCGTGCTGCTCACCGGCCTGCTCAGCCTGCAGCGCTGCCTCGCGGTTACCCGCCCCTTCCTGGCGCCCAGGCTGCGCAGCCCGGCCCTGGCCCGCCGCCTGCTGCTGGCCGTCTGGCTGGCCGCCCTCTTGCTCGCCGTTCCGGCCGCCATCTACCGCCACCTGTGGAGGGACCGCGTATGCCAGCTGTGCCACCCGTCGCCGGCCCACGCCGCCGCCCACCTGACCCTGGAGACTCTGACCGCCTTCGTGCTTCCTTTCGGGCTGATGCTTGGCTGCTACAGCGTGACGCTGGCGCGGCTGCGGGGCGCCCGCTGGGGCTCCGGGCGGCATGGGGCACGGGTGGGCCGGCTGGTGAGCGCCATCGTGCTTGCCTTCGGCTTGCTCTGGGCTCCCTACCACGCGGTCAACCTTCTGCAGGCAGTCGCTGCGCTGGCTCCACCTGAAGGGACCTTGGCGAAGCTGGGTGGGGCTGGCCAGGCGGCGCGAGCAGGAACTACGGCTTTGGCCTTCTTCAGTTCTAGCGTCAACCCGGTGCTGTACGTCTTCACCGCTGGAGATCTGCTGCCCCGGGCAGGTCCCCGTTTCCTCACGCGGCTCTTCGAAGGCTCCGGGGAGGCCCGAGGGGGCGGCCGCTCTAGGGAGGGGACCATGGAGCTCCGAACTACCCCTCAGCTGAAAGTGGTGGGGCAGGGCCGCGGCAATGGAGACCCGGGGGGTGGGATGGAGAAGGACGGTCCGGAATGGGACCTTTGACCCTGCTGCCCTTCCCTCTCCCTTTCCATCCTCTCACCCTCTGGAGCTCAGTGTTCTGGAACATTAGGGGACCCTTCTTTGATTAGAGTTTGGATCTGACTGGGTAGGATTACTATACACCTCAGGCAGGCCCAGGCTTCTCCATACTGAGGGATTATGAGGGTGGTGATGGTCCCTGTTAAGGACTATTGCATGCTTGCATGTTGGCATGTACCCATGTGCCAGCACTGCTTACTTGTTGCCAATAGCTGTTATTGTGAAATACACTGGGAAGCCATTAGATGATGACTTATGTGTGCCTCCCCTGGTGGTTCTTCATGCCTGAGTTGTACTGAAGCCACCTAGTTCCCTTCTGGGTCAAGCCAGGGCTGGGCAGTGCCGGCCTTCAGTGGCATCTTGACCTGCCCTCCTCAGTCCAGGTGCCCTGGTTCCACAGGCCAATCCATAGAACCACTCTGGAAATAAAGGAGAAAATGGAAGGAGAAGTATGGGAGCTTGGATG
Source organism: Macaca nemestrina (assembly GCF_043159975.1). Taxonomy (NCBI): domain Eukaryota; kingdom Metazoa; phylum Chordata; class Mammalia; order Primates; family Cercopithecidae; genus Macaca; species Macaca nemestrina. The sequence goes on along the minus strand of NC_092131.1, from coordinate 83,913,389 downwards.
AGGGGTAGGAATGGGATCCATTCTCTGAGGCTTATAAAAGCCTCTGGGGGAGGAAATGGCTCTGAAGGGGAAACTGAATCTGGGGTTTGAAAGGAAAGTTTTCCTGCCTGTCTTGTGTTTGGTCCAGTGGGTGTGAGAGAGGCACACAAGGAGTGGACAGTGGTGTAGGGGCCCTGGGAGTCTGAGACTTACCTTCCTCCCTGACCATCTGTTCCTCCCTGCAAAGGCCACCTGACGTGAAAAGGAGCCCAGGAGCAGGCACTCAGTCTGGGAAGTTTGGAGGTTGGTCATCAGGGGGTATGAGGAATGGCAGGAATATTTAGAGGACAGGAATAATTTTTCAGAAAAGTGCCACCTATTCTTTTTCTCTTTGCCAAGTCTGGGCTCCTTCCAAGATGCTGCTAGCTATTCCTGGCCCCTTCCCCAATACTTATCTGCCCCCACCTTTTGGAATCCATATCTAGGTCTAAAAACGGTTCTAGATTCTGACACCTTTGATTGGGGGATGTAGAATGGGATTCTTTTCAGGGGACATCCACAAGTACACACTTGGGGTCACTAAGGTGACCAGCTCATCCCAGTTGGCCCAGGACTTTCCCAGTTTTAGCACTGAAAATCCCTTGTCCCAGCCCTGTTGGTTTCCCAACAAACTGAAATGGTTGGCCACTCAAGTGGCTACCCTGACCATCACCCCAGGCTCTACTTTAGTGACTGCTCATACCTCCCTGCCTCCCAAACAGAAGTCGAAACAGAGCAAAAGAAACCCAGTCCCCAGGGTCATGCTGGGGCTACCAAAACTGGGATTAACTAGCATCTGTGAACTAGAACAGCAGGGAGTATGCTTAGAGTGCCTGGTCCTGGGTTTGGGGAAGAAAGGCCATCAAGGTAGATGTGGGTGGGAAACAACTTGGGAGGGGTGGCAAGGACAACCCAGTTTCTCTCTGAGGGGACCTCTGGTTGACCCTGGAGCTTCTGTCCCCAAACACAGGCCTCATGGGATTCTTTCTGTCCTTGTGTCCTGGGCAGAGGTTCCCTAAATTCCCTTGTTGCATATTCCCCATCTCTGACACCCAGTGCGGTCAGAAAGCCCTTCCTTAACTCAGACTTCAGTTCTTGCTTCAGTTTCTGCCCATTGCTTTTCATCATATCCTCTGCCTGACAGCTACGAGGTCAACTCTGCTCTGGCTTTTCTCCAGGCAGAGCAAGTGGGGGCTCTGGAAAGGTTAAGGGATCTCAGTGACCACCATTACACTTTGCATCTTTCCTGAGAAGTGAGAGTTGAAAGGGAAGCAGGAAGGCCCATGGTCAGATTGAAGGAAGAAATTTTTAGTTTCTTCTTTTCTTTTTCTTTTTTTTTTTTGAGATGGAGTCTCACTGTGTCACTCAGGCTGGAGTGCAGTGGTACGATCTCGGCTCACTGCAGCCTGCACTACCTGGGTTCATGTGATTCTCCTGCCTCAGCCTCCCAAGTAGCTGAGACTACAGGCACATACCACTACACCCAGCTAACTTTTGTATTTTTAGTAGAGACGGGGTTTCACCATGTTGGCCAGGCTGGTCTCAAACTACTGACATCAAGCGATCCGCTCCCCTCAGCCTCCCAAAGTGCTGGGATTACCAGTATGAACCACCACAACCCACCAGGAATTTTTAGTTCTTAGCTTTTGCAGGAGACTTCAAGGAAAGGAGATGTTCCTCTGTGCAGGAAATGGGGAAGGTGACCATTTTTGCATTCCTGGTTTCCCATCTTGGCAGGGTAGTCATGAGGCATCACTGTTCCTGCTCTCCCACTCCTGCTCCTCATGCTCAGCCTGCCTAGCTCGGCCTCAACTTTCTCTGTGTGTCTAAAGTGGAACTGGATAGAAGGCTGTGGGAAGATAGGAAAGAGATGGTGCCAATCCCCTTGCCCAGATCTTAAATCCAGACTCAGCAAGGTAATCACATGGGCAAGCACAAGGCAGGGGTTTGGGGAAAGGGGAAGTAATTGGCATTCTGTGTGATACCAAGGAGACCATTTGGATTTTGGCTTCTACCAAAGAGAATGGAGAATTGGTTGACCTAAATGGAACCAATCCCTTTAAGTAAGGCGAGGAAAGGGGGTGCTGGAAGATGGCCACACAACCTAGATCATAGCTTGAACTGAAACCAAGAACAGAGTACTGCCCCCTTCGGCAATTTACTGACATGCCCTCTTTAAATCATGTTATCTAACCCAAACCCAGACCCAGGACCTAGTCACAGCTCCAACCTACACTTCCTATTAATTAAAAAAAAAAAAACAAACTACATTATTACTGCAAAACAAACAAACAAACAAAGATATCAGCACTGTAGCCTCTCAATCTGAGCCCATTTCCCTTCTCTAGCTACCATACCTCCTTCTCCTATATGATACCATTCACTACTTTATTTAATTCTCCAGTCTAGACCTGCATCTTGAGACCACACCCAGCCTACTCACTCCCCACACCCCTCTTTCCTCTCACTGCTCCTTCCTGGTCTCTTCTCATCTGGCTCCACCTCTGAGGAGTCCTCAGAGAAACCCTTCTGGGTTGCCCTGGAACACAGACTATCCCCCTCCTAGTGAAGGGAGTGGGTAGGGGTTTCAGCCCCACCCTCAGGAAGATGCGTCTTCCCTGTCCTCTGCTCTATGGTACTTCCTCTCTGGCTGACTTAGCAAACAGCACCTAGACCGGGGGCCAGGCCCTTGGCAGTGGGACAGATCCAGGGATAGGCTACGGCACCTTGCCCTGACCCTGGGATTGGCATCAGCTTCAAACCAGTTCCCGTCAAAGCTTGTAAGTAAGTATCCTGGGAACGGCAGTGGTTGTGGTGGTGGTGGGACGGTGTGCAGCCATGAAAGAAGGTGCAAAGGAATCTCCAAAGAAAGCCTGACCAGTGTAAAAGTTGGGAGGCTTTGTCCTTGTCACTTGTCCACTAACTCTTCCCCTCCCTGTTATTCCTGGTTGACCCTGGGCATCTCTGGGGACAGTAGGCAGGTGATTGGGAAAGTTAATGGGATTGAGGGGATGAGGGCCTGGCAGGGGGCAAGAAAGCTGGCCTTTCAAGGGGTGCAGCATTGGTAGGAACTCTCAGGTTGGTTCTGGGCTTTAGGGTCTCTTAAGGGGAGGAGACTGAAAAGGTCTGAAAATGCTGCTGCTGCTGCTGCTGCTGCTGCGGTCACTGTATATTTTGCAATTGGGTCTGTGGGCAGGAAGGGGCCTCATGACCCAGTTAGGAAACTAGTCTTTGTACTCAACCAGATCCCTTTAAGATGTCAGTCTGCAGCGATGGGGGCAGTATATTTCAGGGGGACCTCTGATGCTGCTGACCCTGGAGACAGACTAGAGTTCTCAGTCTAGGCGTGTCTATGGTGTCAGGTAACCCTTGGTCCTCTACTCTCATGCGTTTGTCCGCCCTCACTCTCCAGGTCCTCCTGACGGCCATGAACACTACATCTCCTGCAGCATCCCCCTCACTAGGTGTAGGGTTCATCGTTCTGTTGGCTATCATCCTGCTGTCAGTGGCGCTGGCTGTGGGGCTTCCCGGCAACAGCTTTGTGGTGTGGAGCATCTTGAAAAGGATGAAGACGCGCTCTGTCACTGCCCTGTTGGTGCTGAACCTGGCCCTGGCCGACCTGGCCGTATTGCTCACTGCTCCCTTTTTCCTTCACTTCCTGGCCCAAGGCACCTGGAGTTTTGGATTGGCTGGTTGTCGCCTGTGCCACTATGTCTGTGGAGTCAGCATGTACGCCAGTGTCCTGCTTATCACAGCCATGAGTCTAGACCGCTCACTGGCAGTGGCCCGCCCCTTTGTATCCCAGAAGCTACGCACCAAGGCAATGGCCCTGCGGGTGCTGGCAGGCATCTGGGTGGTGTCCTTTCTGCTGGCCACACCCGTCCTCGTGTACCGCACAGTAGGGGCCTTGAAAATGAACATGAGCCTGTGCTATCCGAAGTACCCCAGCAAGGAGCACGAGGCCTTCCATCTAATCTTCGAGGCCCTCACGGGCTTCCTGCTGCCCTTCCTGGCTGTGGTGGCCAGCTACTCCGACATAGGGCGTCGGCTGCAGGCCCGGCGCTTCCGCCGCAGCCGCCGCACTGGTCGCCTGGTGGTGCTCATCATCCTGGCCTTCGCCGCCTTCTGGCTGCCCTACCACGTGGTGAACCTGGCCGAGGCTGCCCGTGCGCTGGCCGGCCAGGCCTCCGGGTCGGGGCTCGTGGGGCAGCGGCTGAAACTGGCCCGCAGCGTACTCATCGCGCTCGCCTTCCTGAGCAGCAGCGTGAACCCCGTGCTGTACGCGTGCGCCGGCGGCGGCCTGCTACGCTCGGCGGGCGTGGGCTTCGTCGCCAAGCTGCTGGAGGGCACGGGCTCCGAGGCGTCCAGCACCCGCCGCGGGGGCAGCCTGGGCCAGACCGTGAGGGGCGGCCCCGCCGCTCAGGAGCCCGGTCCTTCCGAGAGCCTCACTGCTTCCAGCCCTCTGGAGTTAAACGAACTGAACTAGGCCTGGTGGAAGGAGGCCCACTTTCTCCTGGCAGAATGCCAGCCCTGAGCCAGTTCTGTACCTGGAGGAGGAGCAGGAGCGTGGAGGGCATGAGAGCGTGGGAGGCGGGAGTGGAGTGGAAGAAGAGGGAGAGGTGGAGCAAAGTGAGGGCGGAGTGAGAGAGTGCTCCATCCTGCTCCCACAGGCAGCTTTAACCATTAAAACTGAAGTCTGAAATTGGGTCAACCTTGTGAGTGGGATACGTGTGCTGTGGGCATCGGGGTGCTTGTGGGTGCCCTGGTGGGACCCCTCTCAGTAGTCGAGAGTTACCTCCTTTAGTTCCCCATGATTTACAATTTTGGAAAGGACACAAGGACAAACATAGATTGCCCCCATCCCAGGTGATTCTGAGTACGTAGTCTGCAGATAATACTTAGCAAAACGCAGTCTGCGGACTCCTAAAGCAGCTTGTCTAGGAAGACCACCCATGTGGGCCTATCACTCCAAGCTCTGTGACTCAGGGGACCTTCTGAGAAAACAGCACTGCTATGAAACATCTTCCCTGAAGCCTGTGATAAGTCTCCTTGTTAGCATGACTCTAACTTCCTGCCAATAATCTTTGTCCTCTCTGTAGGAGGTATTCTAGGGGATGCCTTCCTTCCTTCCATTTCACAAAGAGGTCAGACTTGAGGACTAAGTCATTAGATCTTATCCCTTAGAATTCTACATATCAGCATCTGCTAACCTCCACAACACACCCTGGCACAGGGTGGGGCTGAGGGCCCCAGGAAACAAAGATTCCCAAAAGTGAGAGGGATGAGTCATTATTTCCTAGAGATGACTGTTGTTTTAGAGAACCTTGGTCCAACTCTGTTCTGACAAGGTTTTAGGAAGATGGCAACAACAGTGGCAGCAGTGTACTTTTTGGATCTTTCTCATGAAAAACAAAAGAGCAAGTAAGAGAGTGAAACCAAATATCCACATGCAACATCCGCAACAAACCTAGTATGTCAAGGTATCTCCCATGGACCCCAAAGTATGAGCCAGTGAGAATGAGTCATCAATACCTCAAGACCCCTATACCAGCATCTGTGCAGAAGGATACAGAAGGAAGCAAAGGGATGTTGGGTGTATCTAAGAATAGGAGACCCCCAAGCTGTCTACAGATCCTTACTGGAAAGCATGGTGTACCAATTTGAGAACAGCAGCTGAAACTGGGAGGGACCTCACAGAGTATTTCTCAGACCTCTCACCCATTCTATATGGTGAACACATGATAGGTACTTATTTAGTGTTTGTTGAATGAATAAAGTTCAAATGACATTTCCCTGGAGACTCTTCCAGTATTTGTGAGTAGGGGGCAGGAATGGGCAAATCTTTGTTTTGAGCCATGTGGCTAAATTCTTTACGCTTCCAAGGTGTACAAAATGCTGGAATCAAGTTGGCAGAGAGGCTGAGGGAGTTCTCTTCCTGAGCTTGTGAAAAAAATCACTCCATTTCAACATGCTCAGTCTCACATGCATGCATGTGTGCACACATATGCACACACACACACACACACACACACACACACACACACACTCGCACTAAAATTGGCCTGGGAAGAATACTTCCCACTGAAGGGCAAGGAGAAGGTGATCCCCAGCTATATCAGCAGCTTCTGACATCAATGGGCTCCAGGCACACCAGAGTCTCTTTATTGAGGTTCTTAGAAGGGGAGTGCAATCTCAGCCTAGGGTAACTGAAGGAGGTCCACTTCGTGTCAAGTCTGTGTTCAGGAAGTAGGTGCAGAGCTGCCCTTTGCCTTTCACCTTGATGACCCCCCGGCTGTAGCAGGTGTAGCCCAGGGACTGTAGGGCCCAGGCTGTCTCCTCAGTCACCTACAATTGGAGGGGGGTGAGGGAATATGGAGGTGGCCCTATTCTTAGTTCCCCTCCCCCTATGCCTCCAATGTTGTTCACTCACTTGGATTTTGCCAAGGACTCCTGTACTCTCCATGCGGCTGGCCACGTTCACTGTGTTGCCCCAAATGTCATACTGTGGCTTCTGGGCCCCAATAACTCCAGCTACTACTGGTCCATGGTTCAACCCTAATAAGGGATGTGGTAATGACAGACTTGGAGAAGGAAGAGGGGAAGAGGAAGCACAAGGAACTAGAAGGAAGGGAGAAGAGCCTGGGGGGCCCTAGAGGAGAGGAGGGGTCTCTAAGGCTGGAGGAATGTAGCTTAAGAAAAAGAGTGGGAGAGCCTCATACCTCCTGGCCCAGCAGCTTCACACCCCATCCCAGGGAGTGAGTTAGGAAAGGGGCTTCAGGATGAACTGGGAGCAGCTAACAAAGGACTTGGAGTGGGGCAAGCTCAGGAAGGTGAGGAGGTACCAGACTGTTGCAGCAGGGGAAGTCTCTCACCCACACGCAGGCGGAAGTTGTTGAATGAATGCTTGTTGATGACGTCCAGCTTAGACCCCAGGGCAACGGCAAATTCCACCATAGTGCCAAGGTGGCTGCAGCTCCGTTCAGCATCCTGGCAATGGGCCCACGCACCAGGGTGGGCCAGTGAGGGCACAGGAATAAGTCCCACTAATGAGCCCATCAATGAGAGACCAGAGGAGGGTGGTAAGTAAGGAAGGGTTGCTGTACCTGTTGTGCATCCTGTCCAGAGGTGGCATTTAATCCTGTGGCTGCCATGTAGGTGCTGCCAATGGTCTTGATCTTCTCCACCCCACTGAACTTGGGCTTGGAGAGCAGCTGTATGTAGAGAAGAGTCCTGTCCCCAGTCTCTCTTACTCTCTCCATCCCCTCTCCCAGAAGCCCAGCCCCAAGCCTTTGGAGTTAAAGGATCAGGCTGTGGGAGTGGGGATGGTGTCAGGAAGGAGAGGGTTGGTGGTGGGCAGTGTTGCTGGAGTGGGTAGATCTGGGGGATCAGAGGAGGCGAGGGAGTACTGTAGAGGGGAGGATTGACTTCATGGCCAGAAAAGCAAAGTGGAAGGAGGTACTGGGGGAAATTTTAGAATCTAGGACATAGGTTCTGGGAGACTCTTGGAATTTTCACCTCATCAAAATCAGCAATTATTTCATTGAGCAGCCTCAGACACTCTAGGCCCTCATGATTGATGTTGGATTCAGAGTAGAACTCCTTGAAGTCTGGGACTGAAGCGAAGAGGACACAAACGCATTCGTAGGACTGGTGGTAGAGATCCTGGGAGAGCAGGAGACTGGAGTGAGGGGTACATGTCATGTTCCTCTCCTTTCTAGGTCTGTGTGGGGCCCTCCTCCCCATGTCCACATTCCTGGTCTCCCTGTTTAAGAAGAATTGGGAGGGAGGGACAGGAGTAGGGCCAGGCTACCCCAGGGAAGTGACTTAGGAGTCAAAGCTTGGATCTCATTGTAATTCTAGAAAAGACAGAGGTTTGGGGTCAGGATCACCTCACAGCAACACGAAGGGAATCACTCCTAGAAGTGGGATCCTGTCAATGTGAATTATTTCTATATCCTATCCTACTGCTGAAAGGTGTTTAAGTCAATTAAGTCAGCTACAAAACCAAAGGTAAAACGTGTTTAAGTGTTTAAGTCAGTTAAGATAGCTACAAAATGAAAGATAAAGTAAGCAACAATAGGGACTATGAGGCAAAGGGAAAATAAGAGTAAGATGATAAAGATGGAATCAGATCTGAGGGTGGTTCACAAAATGAGTGCCATGAAGTCCTATTTAGTCTTAGATTTTGGTTCTCAGCTTTCTAGCCGCCAAAGTGAAGAGAGAAAAGGATCGATTACAACATTCCCTGTGTCTATTAGAGAAGAAACCAGAGCTGATCTTGAGAGCAGGGAGCAGGCGGTGGGGGCATAAGGCTGTGAAAGAGCTCCTGAGCTGTTTCTTTTAACACCCTTCAATATGAGTCAAGAGCATTTCCATAGCAGAGGGCCAGCAGATGATACAAATACGATGGTACAAATATGTGGGTGACTTTCTGATGGTTTGGCTCTAGTAAGATTTTTGAGGATCTAGAGCAGCAGCATCCAATAGAAATTTTTGCAGTGGAAACATTCCCTATCTGCAGTGTCCAATAGGGTGGCCACTAGATACAAGTGGCTGTTGAGCCCTGGAAATGTGGCTGATGCAACTGAGGAACTGAATATTTTAATTCATTAACATTAAATTTTCATATGCTAATGGCTACCATATTGGATAGTACACGTCTAGAGAGAGGGGTGGACTGTATCCTCTAGACCAGCAGTCCCCAACCTTTTTGGCCCCAAGGATGGGTTTCATGGAAGACAAGTTTTCCATGCACCCAGGCTGTGGGGGGGATGGTTTTGGGATGAAACTGTTCCACTTCAGATCATCAGGCATTAGTTATCAGATTGGTGCAAAATTAATTGCTTTTTTTTTTTTTTGCCATTAAAAGTAATTACTTTTAGGTCGGGTGCAGTGCACCTATAATCTCAGCATTTTGGGAGGCCTAAGGCAGGTGGATCACCTGAGATCAGGAGATCGAGACCAGCCTGGTCAACATGATGAAACCCTGTCTCTACTAAAAAAAAAAATGCAAAAATAATTAGCCAGGCATGGTGGCAGGCACCTGTAATCCCAGCTACCTGGGAGGCTGAGGCAGGAGAATCGCTTGAACCCAGGAGGCAGAGGTTTCAGTGAGCTGAGATCACACCATTACATGTACTCCAGCCTGAGGGACAAGAGTGAAACTCCGTCTCAAAAAAAAAAAAAAGTAATTACTTTTAATTATATTACTTTTAATGGCAAAAACTGCGATTAATTTTGTATCAGCCTAATACATTTTCATAAGGAGTGTACAAACTAGACCCCTTGCATGTGCAGTTCACAATAAGGTTCGAGTTCCTATGAGAATCTGATGCCGCTGCTGATCTGACAGGAGGCGGAGCTCAGGCGGTAGTGCTGGCTCACGGCTCACCTCACCTCTGCTGTGTAGCCAGTTCCCAACAGGCCATGGACCTGGGGCCTGGGGGCTGGGGACCCCTGCTCCAGACAGCTCCCATCAACACCTAAGCTTCTGGAAGGTATGGAATGGTCATGAATTAGATAAGACATACCTTCCAAGTAAGAATTTGAAATGCAATTTTGTGCTCACCAAAGACAGAATCTAAGATCTTGTGAAAACGAAGATGCTTGACAAGCACTAGAGAGAACTGGCCATAGGTCAAGACTTTCATCCGAAATTAGGCCCTATGGCATCCGTGGATCAGGAGTCAGGGGGTCAGGAGTCACCTCGTTGCGCCGGTTCTGGCCAATGAACTGGGGGGCCACGTGTGCAGGGAGCACGTTCTCCAAGAGCAGCCGAGTCAGGTTCTCCATCGTCTCTGTCTCCTCCCGCTCCTGCCTCAGCTTCTTCTTCCATAGGAAGTCCAGGCGGCAGTAGTACTCATTCTGGGGAGGGTCACCAGGGGCCATGGGGAGACACAGAGCAGGGGAAGCGCAGCTTCTGCGTGTTCAGCCCCAACTCCATGATGCCTGAAACCACCCCCACCCCACCCCCAGTTTAGAAGTAGGGCTTAAGGTGCAAGTATCCTTGGAGAGAGACTATCCTTGAAATTAGATTCAGACTAGGGATACAGAATTGGCAGCAGACTTTTTCTAAAGCATGGGCTTTCCTAGATAGGGGTGTGGGAGAAAGGAGGGACGGGGAGTGGAGGAGAAAGAAAGGAAGCAGAAAGACTCGCTTAGAAGCTTCCAACGGGATTCAACCCTGGAGATTAGAAAGATCAAGTCACAAATATGGGGGCCACTCATAGGTGGGCCCTGGTGGGGCTGAGCTGGGTGACTTACCTGGCGAGCCAGGACAAGGAGGGTGAAGAAGAAGATGAAGAAGGAGATAGCACCCATGAATTTGGGCTCCTTCAGCACTCCGGGCCTGAAGGGGCCATGGATCAGGGTTGCCCCTTGCTCTGCCCCTTCCTGGCCTTCTCCCTGCCCCCAGTGCCCATGTAGGCCTCCGCTTCCCTCCCACTTTGCCCTGTAGGTGATTCAGGTCAGTAAGGCCAGGACAGCTCTGCTGTATCCCATCTCACCCCCATCCCAGGGGGCCCGGCACCTCTGTCCAGCAGCTGTGCATACCTGGAGTCCAAGGGGCCCAGATAGAGGCGGACGATGAGGCAGTCGGACAGCCAGGCGTGGGAGTGCAGGAAGAGGGAGCAGGATGCTGCCAGCCACAGCAGGAGCAGCAGCAGCTTCAGCTCGAAGCTCATGTGCAGAAAGAGGGAGCAGGAGAGGAAGCCCAGCGTGCAGCAGTGCATGGAGTACTGTGGGGCCAGGCAGGCGTCAGGAGTGGGCATGTCCCACAGGCAGAGGGGGGACCCCTGAGGGCTCCCTTCCTGTCCCTCCCAGGCCCAGGTCCTATCTGGGAGACAGGGGGCGTCATACACTGATACACACTGGGTGTGACTTATGTCTGTTCTAATCCACAGAATGGAGTGTTCCTCCACTCAGGGGAGCTGTGGACTTGGGCTGAGGAAGGAGATTAAGGGCATGTGGGAACACTCACTGGGACACTGATGAGAGGCAGAGACCCAGGGAGCTCCCAGGAGAGGTTGGAAATCATGGAGGACACATTGGGAGCTTGGAAAGGGCAGTCTGATGATGCTGGGAAGAAGAACTGCAGAGGAGATGAGGAGCTGAAGAGGCAGGTAGCTTCTTGGGCACAATGGTGGCTTGTGCTGGGTTTCAGCTGACCCAGGGATGAGTCAGGTCCAGACTCGTCCAAAGGGGTGGATTCTGCTATTTCTGGTAGGGAAGGGAACCTCAGCACTGGGGTCCTCACTGGGGGAGGAGTTGTGTGAGGGGTGTCAAGAGTACTTCTCTGACTCTGAGCCACTGTGTGAGCTCTTGCCAGCCACTTAGCCTCTCTGGGCCTTAGCTTCCTCTTCTGTAACTTGGCTGATGGGTGATTCCCAGGTGCCCTCCAGGAATAGAATTCTAGGAATGAGTCTAAATCCTGAAAAATCAGCCAAGTGATCTAAGTAATAAATAACTGCCTACACATAAAAAAGATAAGGACATTCACCAAAGTGTTATTAACAACTATTATACCCAGATGGTAGATTGCTGGTGACTGTAATTTTTTTCTTTCTATTTATACAACATTTCCAGCATCTCCTGGGCTTAGTCCAGCTGCCTGCCCAAATCCAGGGGTTCCCTTTCAGTCCCTGGCAGGTCCAACATGCCCTGATGGGGGTGGATAGGGCCCCCTCTGTCCTCACCAGGCTGGTAATGGCCATGGCAAAGACAAGGAGGATGGTGGCGGTGCCCAAGGCTATTCTCAGTCCTGGTCGTGTGGCCACCAGGCCAGACAGTGCAGGCAGCCAGTGCAGCATCTTGGGGCCTTTCAGGACACACCTCTGTGGAGGGAGCATGGGCGTCTTAGCCATGGGGCTGGGGCACCCTCTTCAGGACAGGTTGTGACCAGGGCTCTGGCATGCCACTTCCACCCCTCAGCCCACCTCACCATCAGGTCCTCTGAGAAGCAGACAAAAAGGAGGAGGAGGAAGAGGAGGAAGGTGATGCTATACGTGATGGCCAGAGCTGGGGGCCTAAAGGGAGACAAAATCGAGGCCTTGAAGTGCCAGAACAGGCTCCCTGTGTGCTGTGAAGGTGCTGGTGAGTTGGGTGGGAGATGGGGGAAGTGGTTCTGGGGAATCTGGGTTGGCTGGCAATGGGGTCCCGGCTGATAAAACACATTGCATTCTAATGATCTGGGTTGGCTGGCTTAAGGGTCTAGAGCAGTGTTGAGGTGGAACAGGGACCCGTATGGTGGGGAGTGGGGGCTCACAAGAATGACCAAGGCTACGGCAGACCGATCTCTGGGTCTTTAGGCTAAAGCTCTTTAACCTGGCTGAGTTTTTTTTTTTTTTTCTTTTTTTTGAGACGGAGTCTCGCTCTGTTGCCCAGGCTGGAGTGCAGGGGTGTCATCTTGGCTCACTGCAAACTCTGCCTCCAGGGTTTGAGCGATTCTCCTACTGTCAGCCTCCCGCGTAGCTGGGATTACAGGAGTCTGCTATCTCACCCAGTATATTTTTGTACTTTTAGTAGAGACGGGCTTTCACCGTGTTGGCCAGGCTGGTCTTGACTCCTGACCTCAGGTGATCCACCTGCCTTGGCCTCCCAGAGTGCTGGGATTACAGGTGTGAGCCATTGCACCCGGCCACGTGGCTGAGTTAACAAGTCCTCGTCCCTGCTAGCAGTGGACTAGGAATGAGGGCCTACTTTCTTTTTTTTTTTTTTTTTTTTTGAGACGGAGTCTCGCTCTGCCACCCAGGCTGGAGTGCAGTGGCCGGACCTCAGCTCACTGCAAGCTCCGCCTCCCGGGTTTACGCCATTCTCCTGCCTCAGCCTCCCGAGTAGCTGGGACTACAGGCGCCCGCCACCGCGCCTGGCTAGTTTTTTGTATTTTTTTTTTTTTAGTAGAGACAGGGTTTCACCGTGTTAGCCAGGATGGTCTCGATCTCCTGACCTCGTGATCCACCCGTCTCGGCCTCCCAAAGTGCTGGGATTACAGGCTTGAGCCACCGCACTTGGCGAGGATCTACTTTCTAAGCTCACACATTTGCTGCCAGATTTGGGTTTCTCAATGGAAACAAACCCGCCTTCATGGAGATGTTGTTAGCACCAAAAGAGACGCTCATGGGAAAATGCTAGGGCTGTGTAGAAAGTCCACAGGATGTACAAGATTAAGATAAGGGCTGCGATTATCATTTTCCCCAGAAAACCCGTTTCCTCTGTGGGTAAGTGCCTGAAGCTAAGGGGAAGAGGTGAATGAAGAAAGTGTGGCCAGGGGTCATGAGGGCAAGGTGATCCGCTTGTGACAGCCAGGGCCTCCTTCGCCTGGGGCACTCTCACCTGTTTGTCACTAGCATCTGGATGATGAAGTTGGAGAGAAAAACCAGGAAGGTGCAGGCTTCATAGTATTTGAAGGCGGGGATTGCAGAGAGTCGGTACTGAAAGTGAGGGGGCCGGAGGTAGAGACAGGGTCCCGTGCTGCCCATCACCTTGAAGGCATCACTCCCGGGCAATGGGTGGGCTCCTCAGCCTCACCGCCAAGCCTCCAGTTCAGTTCCATGTAGACCCTACCAGTTCTCCAAGGAGCTACCCTCCTTCCTCCCTCTACCATCCAGTAGCTCAGTCTACAGAGTGACTTTCCCTTAGAGAGAGGCACAAGCTCCTCATCCCTAGGATCACAAACTGAGCAGACCTGGGGAGGAGACCCAAGGGCTGACCCCTCCCCAGCGCCAAGGAACTAAAGTTGGGAAGTCGTTTGGTGCCATTCACTCCACAGCTCACCTCTTTCTCCATCTCCTTCTCTCTGAAGTACAGTGTCAGTGGGTTGAAGTCCTTCGACTGCTTCCACTGTCTGGTGGGAGGTGGGAGGGTGGGTGAAAGCACCAGAGAGCAGAGGGCAGAGAAGGGCAGGAAGAGGGCAGAGAGGGGCAGGAAGAGGGCAGAGTGAGGGCAAGAGCGGGTGGTCAGGTGAGTCTTCCTTCCAGTCCCTCAGGGAGCACCATCCCTTCTCCACCACACGACCTCAGGGCCTGCGGCCCTCCCAGCCCTCTTTGTTCTCCGTACTTCTGTGAGTTGAGCTGCTCAATGACCTGGAAGAACTTGGCATCCCCGGTGTCCAGTTCATCATCTAGTCCACGGAGGGTACGGCTCCTGCACAGCAGTGAGAGCCAAGTACATCACCACAGAGACTCTCAGAGCATCTGGGCAAAGCACGAGCAGACCCCCAGGGAGGATGGAGGGGGTCATCCAGACAGCCCCACTGGCAAAGGCTTTGGGGCCTCCTCACCGATCTAGGCTCCACTGGGGGCTGAAGGAAGCCAGGGTCTTCTCCTGTTGGGAGAGCACAGTGAGAGGTGGGCATGGTGGGTGAGGTAGACTCCCTGTAGTGAGGTAGACCATGAGCCACACTGCATGCTCTATACATGTCCTTGACCTTGGGCATTTCACTGGGCTCTTTCCTCTGCCTCTAATGACCTCTCTCTCTCCCAAATCCCACCTGCTCTTGAAGAAGAGGTTTGAACCTCCTTAAAGTAAGTTTCCCCCTGACTCTCTAGACTCCCAGGATCTGTGTGTGTGTGTGTGTGTGTGTGTGTGTGTGTGTGTGTGTCTGTGACGGAATCTTGCTCTGTCACCAGGTTGGAGTGCAATGGCGTGATCTTGGCTCACTGTAACCTCTGCCCCCTAGGTTAAAGCGATTTTCCTGCCTCAGCCTCCTGGGTAGCTGGGATTACAGGCATGTGCCACCATGCCTGGCTAATTTTTGCATTTTTAGTAGAGAGGGGGTTTCACCATGTTGGTCAGGCTGGTCTCAAACTGCTGACCTCAGGTGATCTGCCTGTCTCAGCCTCTCAAAGTGCTGGGATTATAGGCGTGAGCCACAGCACCTGGCTGGATTTCTTTTTTCTTTCTTTCTTTCTTTCTTTCTTTTTTTTTTTTTTGAGATGGAGTTTCTCTCTTGTTGCTCAGGCTGGAGTGCAGTGGTACAATCTCAGCTCACTGCAACTTCCGCCTTCCAGATTCAAGCAATTCTCTTGCCTCAGCCTCATGAATAGCTGGGATTACAGGCACGCACCACCACGCCTGGCTAATTTTTGTATTTTTAGTAGAGATGGGGTTTCGCCATGTTGGCCAGGCTGGTCTCAAACTACTGACCTCAAGCTATCCATCTGCCTCGGCCTTCCAAAGTGCTGGGATTACAGGCGTGAGCCACTGTGCCTGGCAAGATTTCTGATATTTGACTGATCCCCTGGAACTTCAGGGGCTAAGTGGATTTCTGTGCTAGTGAAGGTCCTGCCTCAGGAGATACTCTTGAACAACAACCTTGCACCTAAGGTCATCTCATAGTCCCTGGGCTTGGAGCAATCCCCACACACCACTCTACCCACCTTAGAGGTCTCATCCTCCAACAGTCAGCTGAGCCTCAGCTTCTTCCTTCCTCTTCCTCCTGCCAGCTTAACCCTCTGACCTCTCCCCTACCTCATGTTAACACTTGGAATTAAGTACTTCCTGCAACCACTGCTGCCAGTGTCCTTCCCCCACTCCCCAGTGTTGGGGGGATTGAAGAAGAGAGCATGAAGTTTCAGGAACTGAGTTAAACAGAGACATTTCCTGGTGCTATGGGTGCACAGCCCTACAATCAGAGACAGGAGGAAGTGGGGGTCCAACTGCCTATGTGGTGTCAGGGGAAGGCACTCTCCTGAGTAGAGGCTGGGGAGTTATGGACATGGTGTCTGTAGGGATCTTGGATCTTCTCTGAGGTGAGCTGGAGGGCCCTTTCTCTGGAAGGAGGGGCAAGGAAAGGCCTGAACCAGTGACTGGGGTGACCAGACAGTTCAGGACTTTGGGATATCACAAATCATTAAGTGGCTCACTGGCGGTGGGGGCAGAGAAGGCTGGGTGGGAGTGGGGCCTGAGGATACTGGGGGTGGATTTAACTAAGCTCTGGGGCTCAGGGTGAAGGTGCGCATACCTGGAGAGGAGTGGAGGTGGACACAGGGCTGTCTACGTGGCTCAGGTGGGCAAAAGGCTTGGCTGCACCCCAGGACTCCAGGTAACGGGTCATCAGCAGTGATGGACGCATCTTGGGGCCCTCAAGCGAGGAGAGCAAGCCTCCTGCAGTGCCCTTCTCATCCTCCTCCTCTGCCTGGGACACATGAGGGCTGAGAGTAAAGATGACAGACACTCCCTCATTCTTCCTCCACCCCCCAGTAGGATCCAGGAACTCAGTCTCTGGCACAGAAGAGATCAGGCCTGTTGACTGTGGGACAGTTTGTGTGGGCCAACCCACGGGGTCTGCGCTGGGCTTTTACCCGTGGATCGATGACCAGATAGGTGGGCTCCCCTAGCTCCCGAAGGTAGGGATCCCGATGCTCCATGCCTGCGTCCTCCACAGCATAAGCTCCTGCCAGCAGGGCCAGGGTAGCCCCTGTGATGTGCACTCGCCTGGAAGGAGGGAGGCAGTAGGGGTCAGCAGGGAGGGCCTTCACATCTCCTATTTCCTGCCCCCTCACGCCCGTGGCTCCTAGAACTAACAAACATCTCATGTCTTTTAAAGATCATTCCTGGAGGTCTGACTTCAAGAAAGAGCCTGTGTTACAGGAGGTGCCTCCCAGCTCCCCTCCCTGTACCCTAGGATCTCCCAAGCCCCATATGGGACTCATCTTAAGGTACTCATCTTGTGCTTATCTTAAGGAACTAACGAAAAGTTTGGCAGCCTGTGGTAGGCCTGGTTGGCCTTCTGCTGTAGCTGCCTAGGGCCATAGGTCTCACCCTGGTACACCGCCTGCCTCCATGTGGTTAGCCAGTGTGACATCATGGGACCAAACGTCATACTGCCACTTCTGCAGCCCGATGACTCCACAGAGTACACTGCCTGAGTGCACGCCCACACGCATGTTGATGTCCACGCCAGTGGCTGCCCGCAGTTTCCTGAGCAGAGTGAGTGTGGGGCAATCTGAGTCCTACCCTCAGCCCTGCCTATGAGACACCCCTGATTCTCACAAAGAGGACCTTCTGTCAGTTGCCTGCTGCCCCCACATCCACCCTCAGCATTCCTCCTGACCACCGCCTGAGCTGACCTGATGGCCCGGCACATGTCCAGCCCCATGCGCACGCAGTTGATGGCATGGTCTGGCAGTGAGAGTGGCAGTCCGGAGACACAGTAGTAACAGTCCCCCAGGATCTTGATCCGCATGCATTCATGCTCCTGGGAGTGTGTATGTGGGTGTGTAGAGGAACCTGGTTAGAGGCCAGAAGGGTAGGAGGGAGTTGGGAAAAGCGGGGAGCGAGTGTGGTATTCCTGAAGAACTTCCAAGGTGGGGTTGTGTTTAGATCAGATCTAGGGACTCCTTTCACCTGATATGGGGCTAACTGTCTTCCATGCAGATCTCTTTCTCAGAAGGGTTTCCCCAAGGGCTGGATGGCTGTGGCTCTTTCCACTTTTGGCAAGTGAAGGGGGTACCCAGAGTTGAATATGTGGTAGTGGTCTCAGGATTGAGAGGTTGGGGGGAACCCAAGGATTGGTTGCTTGGAGGTATCCCTGGAGTCTAAGCAGGTTGCTGGGCTGAGGTTGCATAGGGCAGAAATTTCTCTTGGAAGGGCCTCCTAAGGTTAGAATATCAAAACGTCTCTATAGATTTGGTCGTAGTGTCCAGAGACACATATGTTGGGGCTCTGAGCTTGTATGGGGCATTGTACTTGGGACATCTGTGGAGATATTGAGGGATCTCTGCAGGTTTCAGATGTGTGGTGAGCAGCTTCATGACTGGGAATGTTTGAGAGGGTTTCCTCTTTCCACTGGGGTATCTGGGGGCCTGCATGCACTGAAGTGGGCCTGGGATCTTATAAGGTGGGAGTTTCCCTTGGAAGGGGCTACCCAGGATGGGAAATTTGAGGGTCCCTGGGTGGGGAGGGAAGCCTTCTCTGACCTTGGCGATCTGGTCGAACTTGCCAAAGAGCTCATTGAGCATGAGCACCAGCTCCTTAGGGGAACACTCGCTGGCCAGCCGCGTGAAGCCCACAATGTCAGCATACAGCACACTGCATAGGGCAGGCTGTGTCAGTGGGGCCAGGGTCTTAGCCCACAGGCTCCTCCCCTCCAGCCATTCTTCATCATACCTGACTCCCTGGTGCCTCTTGACATAGAGGCTGTGGAAATTGTTGGTGCTTTCTGGCCGTGACCCCTGTCCTGCCTGCAGCCGTGCCATGATCTCTGCTTTCATCTCTCGGGCCAGGTAGGCAGGAAGGATGGACAAGAGAAGGTGTTCCTAGAAGAGGTCACTATGAGTACCAACTCCTCTGCATCCTAAAGCCGGGAGCCCCTGCCCCCCAAATCACTCA
This sequence comes from Macaca nemestrina, assembly GCF_043159975.1. NCBI lineage: Eukaryota > Metazoa > Chordata > Mammalia > Primates > Cercopithecidae > Macaca > Macaca nemestrina. The sequence continues at coordinate 83,895,044 of NC_092131.1, read as the reverse complement.
GGAGCCCACACTGCCCACCACACGTGCTCCCCAGGATGCTCCCCCAGGTCCTCCCTCTGCACACAACAGGGCTCCAGCACCCCATCCTACATTGATCACCTTTAGGGACTGAACTCCCAGTATCAACACCTGAATGAGAGTTCACTTAATATCATAATGCTCTAAAGTGCTTTTTATAAGCTTTGGTTTGTGTGAGCCTCACAACCTTCTAAGATGGGCAATACCCACGTTTTATACAAAAGAGGAAACAGGTCAAGAAATCTGCCCAGAGTCACTCAACCTGTGGAGGACCCCCGTTATGTAATCTAAGCAACTCCTCTCTGGGAGCGCTGGTCTGGCCTTCCTAGGCCAGGCTAACCTGGTGCTTCTTTTCGGTGTCCAGCCGCCGGCGCGAGTGCAAGGAGCTGAGTGCCTCCCGGAACGTGGCCCGCAGGGCGCGCTCCATCAGCGCCTTGTGGTACACTCCTGCCACGTTCCCGCACAGGAACAGCACCGCATTTGCTGCCAACTGTGGGCGAAGGCCAGCCTCAGAGGACGCGGGACCCAGGTGGTTGTCGTGTGTAGCTGGAATTGGTCTCAAAGACTGGCTGGGGGAGACTGGGTTCTACAGTGAGGGACCTAACTACTGTGGAACAAGTGGTGCCACACTGTGGCATCCCTAGGGGCGTTTCCCTTCCCAGATGCTCCCTGCTCCAGACTCTCGGCTGCTTCACCAATATGACCTCTTAGGTCTGGAACCTTTGCAGGTACATTTCCTCTGTTTGGAATACCACTCCACTGTCGCTACCCACTTCCGTGGCACAAAACTTTTTTTTTTTTTTTTACATTCTGTGTCAAGGTTTCATTAACCAACATCTGTTGTCCCCGGGCAAACCACGACACGACTCCCTTCCTTGAGACCTGGATCCCTCTTCTGGTAACAGCAGGCATTGCACCACACTGTTGTACCAGCTCTGCGAAAGCAAGATTGGGTATCCTACTCCCAGCGTTGCACCCTGCCTTGGAGTCACAGCTCCACAACCCCACCAAAGGAGACTACTAGCACGTGACAGAGCCGTCCTGAGCGCAGCCTGTGCTACTTGCGTGCTCACCTGCGGCAGCAGTGCAGGCCGTGAGTCCGGCTGTGGCCCAAGATACAGCCCCAGGACCAGTAGATGCGAGAGTGAGGAGGCGAGGCCCGCGACGGCGGCGTCCCGCATGCCCAAGGGCAGCATGGCATACACCGTGAAGATGACGAAGAGAAAATAGGACACCTGGGGGCGGGGCGCGGAAAGCCGAAGGCCAGAGTGGGACTATTCAAGGCCTGGTGAGGGATCGAAGCCCGGGCCGTCCCCGCTGCCCTGCCTGCCGCCCCTCTCACCTGGTCCCAGGCGCTCACCACGCCCCCGGTGAACAGGAAGGCGTGGCCTAGCGCTAGCAGCGCGACCCATACCAAGCCGGACAGAGGACGCGTCCAGCGCTGCAGTCGCTGCTCGCGGGAAGCGAGGCCCAGCAGCAGCGAGAAGCCGCCCAGCGCGCACAGCACAGTGGTCAGGAAGCTCGGGTCTGAGGTCAGCTCCTGTGGGCAAGGGGTATATGAGGCAAGATTGTGACAGGGAGAAGGAACGAACCTGATAAAGGAAGAGCCGGCAGCCCAGCCCCTCAGCCCAGTTCTGAAAGATGTCTCAAGCCTAAGTACTAAAAGGAGGCAAGGCACCTACGCTTGCCATTCACTTTAGGTTGAACCATTTGAAATTGCTTGTGTCCTACTGTTTTTATCCAGACTCAGCAATCTCGTATGATTTTTGTTGGTTGGTTGGTTAGTTTTTTGAGACAGAGTCTTGCTCTGTCGCCCAGGCTGGAGTTCAGTGGCACGATCTCGGCTTACTGCAACCTCTGCCTCCGGGTTCAAGTGATTCTCGTGCCTCAGCCTCCCGAGTAGCTGGGATTACATGCTACCGCCACCACGCCCGGCTGAATTTTTTTTTTTTCTTTTGCATTTTTAGTAGAAGACAGGATCTCGCCAAGTTGCCCAGGCTGGTCTCGAGCTTCTGGGCTCAAGCGATCTCCCACCTCGGCCTCCCAAAGTGCTGGGATTACGGGCGTGAGCCACTGCGCCCAGCCTCCTGCGGTCCAACCTATTATCTTGCTGAGCCTGGGACAGCTACCTAGAAGATCTGGCTCCCATCCCTATTTGTGAATCCATGACTTTTCTGAGCCTCAATTTTCTTATCTGTCAAACGGGAACCAAAGCTTCATGAAACAAGTAAAAGATAGATCCTAGCTCACAAGAAGGCACTTCGGAATGAATGTCTCCAAATCTGGCCAATTTGCTCGGGAGATTCCCGGCGGCGCGGGGGCCGGCGGCTGGCAGCTCGGAGGGCGGTGCGAGGCAGTGCTCGAGCAGCAGGGGGCGCCAGGACCCGCGGCGTCCCGCACCTTCCTGGCCGCCAGGGCTGCGATTTCGCCACCTGCCTCAACTCCTTGCAGAAGTTCCACCGTCGTCCCCGCGTTTTGTCCCCATCTCTTCCTGGATTTCGGCGTGAACCAGCAAGGATTGGCCACGCCCGGTGATTTTCCCACTTTGCCTCCAAGGGGTGAAAAGAAAACCCGGGGCAGGCCATTTCTAGAATTTGATTGAAGACCCCCTTCCTTCCCAAACAGGAACTGGACATGGGTTTACTTTGGGACTCAGTGAGAGCCGGGTGGAGGGTGCCTTCTGGGAGTCTGTGGGCACAACTGCCCCACATCCCCTAAGAGGCAGAGAAAGGCAGGAAATGAATTCCTCAGGGGCCTCCTAGAATTTCCCTTTTGGAAAACTGGAAAATCCGGTGATGGATTTATTGTAGAACCCGTAGACCACGGACGTTCATGAAGTCTGTCAGAACCCGGACAGAAACTAGAAGCATCCAGGACTCAGCTTTCTCCCTGCGCAGACCCAGAATGGTACAGTGACTTGCCCAGGGTCACTGCAGTTCCTAGCCAGATTCAATGGTTCTTTCTCGGCTCCCAGCAACGAAACACATCGAAAAAAAGACCCCACAAACCCCAACCCCGAAAATGCTACCCAGGCAGCGACCCTCCCGCAGCGGCGGCCCGGCTCACCCTGCCGCTGGCCCAGGCAACCACGAGCAGCGCCGCGAGCGCACAGAGCACGATCCCCAGCAGCAGCAGCAGCAGCGGGTACTGCTGGCTCAGGCTGTAGTAGGTCTCGTAGAAGAGGTCTTCGCTGGGGGGTGGCCGGGGGCTGAAGAGGCGGGCCATGATCTCCCCCGCCCAGAGTCCCGAGGCTGGCTAGGGCCGGGCGCCGGGTTACCTCCTTCGGCCCGGCGGACCGCACCTGAGCTTTTCTAACCCGCTCCAAGCCGCTACCTCCCCGCACCCCCAAACCTCGTGGTAATCCCGTCTCCTTTTTCAGGCCCTCCCTGCGGCCTCCCAGCCCGCTCCCAGCTGGCTATGAGGGGATCCCTCAGTCCTTTCCTCCTCCTCCCTCGTGCCCGGATTGTGGAGGTGCCCTAGCAAAGCTTCATCGCCAGGAGGGCAGGATTTGGGGTTGGTGCGAGGGAGCCCTGGGTTCCCCTGTCCCCCGAACTCACTGCCCGCGTCGCTGGCGCAGCGGAGTGGGCTAGGCCCAGGAAGGCAGCCGGGGACCTGATGGCGGAGTCACGCTCGCCGCTGCGCTCTGGCTCAGAGTCCCGGGCGACAGGAGCTTCCCTCCAGGCGCCGCGGCCCCCCTCCCACTTCCCCGACGGGACAGCCCGGCCCCTTCCTGTGCCGAAGCCGGACTCCCCTGGTCTCCTCCCGCACTTGGTTTTGTCTCTCTTAACACCATCGCCTTCCCGCCTCAGCCCCTTCAGGGAAGGGCAATGTGGACCCTGGGAGAGATGCGAAGGGGTGGCTGGGGTGGACCGAATAGGGTGTGGCCAAATGGGGGTGAACGTTTGGTAGTGGGGAGACTGAGGGCGGGGGGCTGAAGCCTGGCGAGAATGTAGGGAAGAATGTGAGTCCTGGTGGGGATCTAGGTCAGAGCTGCGGGCGCTCATTCTCCTCGTCTCTCCGCCTGGCTGGCAACCACTACTACCAGGTTTGAACTGTTCCGTGGGAGGGGGTGCGCGTGTGTATAGCTTTAGGAGCCATAGCTTTCCACTCCCGAAGAGCAGCTGGGAATCAAAAGGGAAGCAATGTCTAGGAAGCAACCTGAGTGTGTGGTGGAGGCAGGTATGGGACCTCATGATCTCTAAGAACCTGAGGGCACCGTGGGGGGCCTGGTCTGTGATCTTTCACACCCACTCATCCCTTCCCAGAGCGCTGCAACTGAGTTGAGAGCCCAGAAGAAAAGGGACCACAGCCTCTATCCCCAGAGTTTAGGGTTAGGGTGGGGTCGCCATCCTAGGCTTTAAAGGAAGCACTGCCCTGAGATTAGAGTGGTCTGGGGAACCAGGCCTCTGGGATTCCTTCCTGTTGTAGCCGGCTGTGCCCTGACCTTGTGTGCCAGGCCGTTGCCCACTCCCAGCCCCCAGCATCCCCGCTTCCTGCCATAGTAGAGTTGTGGTGCCTCCCTATCCCTCACTGGCAGCTCCCACCCCCATCCCAGTCCCTCCCGGCCCCTGGCTGAGCTCAGACTTTGGCTAGCATTCCATCATGTTTATTGACTCCTGGGGGACAGATCACAAAGTCAGTTTGTGGGCAGGCCAGACTGCCCTAGAAGGAAGTCAGGGGCCTCAAGGGGTGGCGCTCTTCCTTAACTCGTAACTCTTGGAGGCAAGCTCTGAAGGTGCTTTATTTTCCACTATGATTATACCAACCATGTGGCCCGCTCCAGTTTTCAGGTTCTTCAGGGCCTTCTTGCGAACCTATTGGTGGGGGGTGCTGCCAGCCCCTCCCCGTGCCCGAAGGTGCCAGGCCCCCTGTGGGCAAGGCAGTTGTCTGTTGCATAGTCAAGTAGTTGTTGTCTCCAACTTGCACCCCAGAACAGTTGTGTAAGTTAATGAGTGGTCGCCCTTTAAGAGAAATAGTGATGGTGGCAGGAGGGTTTAGCTGTCAGAAAGGCCAAGTTGGGGGTGGGTGGGGAGTATGAGGTCTCCACCCCCAGCTTGGCCTTGAGTGGAGTGGTCGCCCAAATGGCTGTGTTAAGGTGTGTCCTGTGCCCTTCCCTTCAGAGTTCCTCTCCAGAATTGGCTTAGCAGAAGCTCTAGAGAGTAGCAATTGACATTTGAGACCCTGATCTTTTTTGCTGGGAAGTCCTCTGGACTGCTGAAACAATGGAACTTAGGGGGCTCACAGAGCTGATGCTGTGGAAAGTTAGAAAACTCAGGGACAAATCCAAGCTTCGTTGTGTGACCTCAGAGGGCTCCTTTCTCAGGGGGTGTCAGTTTTCCCATTTATGAAATGAGGTTGAGTTAGATCATCTTCTCCCCTCCCCTCCACAAAGTACCCTGAATCTAGATATAGATCTGGAGGAGGAGTCTCGTGGAAGAATTGAACAGGGAAAAGAAAGAGGTGGAGAGTGGGTACCTGTTACTGGATTTGGCTCCGGGGTCCTGGAGGACCAGTTCATGCCATGTCTCTCAGCGCCCTGCAAACAGCACAGAGCATCCAGTTCTGTCCTGGAGCCTGGACCGCCCAGTGCACTCCTCTCAGCCCCAAGTTTTGCCTGGCAAGGGGACAGCATTTATAGGACTCTTAGTGCATCCCCTAATCCTGCCAATGTCTCACCTGATTCCCCTGGGGTCCAGGACTTGGTGTTCCAGTTGATGTGGGGCTGGGCATCTGGTTTCTGAAAGTTGAGGTCTCTGGAGTCTGGGGAGGTTGGGCCACTGAATCTGAAGATGTCCCTGCTGTCCTGGCTTGCAGAACCTGCTCCTCTTGTGCCCTGCTCCTCTTGGTAAGGCTCGGGTATTTTTCAGGAACAGAGCTGGGAGACCCCTCTAGATTCAGTTTGTTTAGCAGCTCAGAAACCATGACATCATTACGAGAGTGTTGGTTTCCTGTGGTTCTCCTAAAGCCATCCATTTCTGTCCCTCCTTGGCCTGACTCTGGGGTAGAAAATCTCGGATTGCTGCTCCTGAGCTCAGATAGGAAATTCTTTACCTGCAGGGATGGGAGGAGTTTGCTGGGTATGACTTGGATGAGCCAGAGTAAACCCAAGGGAGTAGTCTCTTGGAACTCAGGGGTGGGCTGGGGAGGGTGAGGACAAAGGTCAAGGCATAAAAAAGCTGTGGTTAATGGTGAGTCATTGGATGGCCAGGTAGCCATGTTGTGCCATCCCTGACCAGCTCCTGGAGAGGGGTGATGTTGGCGCTCACTGTGGAGACAGCAGCATTTATATTGTTCTCCACCATCTGGAAGGCTTCATCAGTTTTTGGTAGGCATTCTAGAGGGACAGCAGAGTGGGTTGCAGGTGAGCAAATCTTCTTTTCCTGAGGAAAGCCCCATACTGACAGACCCAAGCTTACCCCAGATCCAGCTAATTGGCCAGCTCACCCTGGAAGGAGGGTCTGTCCTTGGGCTCACTGCTCCAGCAGAGCTGCATTAGCTCCTTCAGTCCTTCTAAGCCGGGAGTCTCAGGCCCGGCTTGGGGCAGCTCAGTCAATGAGGGCCGGGTCTGCCTCCTGCACACTGCTCCACACACCAGTGATGCTTCTGTTGGCACTGGAGTAGGGGAGGAGGGTGAGAAGAGAAGGCATTCAGGGTAAAAGGGAATATCTGCTCCATCATGGAAAGAGGCAGGGAGTGTAATGTGGGAGCACAAGGAGGGAGGAGGGCAGTCTTAGTAGGTGAGCAGGAAGGGGAAGCTTTGGGGCTTTCAAGAGAAGGGCACCTGGGGTTAAGGATCCCAGAATCCGCCTAGAGTCTTACACTCAGCTTCTCTTCCAGCAAGCACTGCCCACATTAGGATCCCGAAGCTGCAGGAGACACAAAGCTGAGGACCAGTCCAATCACTGGCAAGACTCCTTTCCTATACATCACCCCCTGGGAGGGCCCAGAGAAGTGTAGGAATCCCGGCTGTGTGTTTGGGCTGGGATCCTTACCTGTAGACATCACTGGCTGTGGAGGCCTTCCGGTTTACATTAACAAACAGTTCTGGGGCCAAGTAGCCCAGGGTGCCCCCTGGCTCCCTGGATGCTGTCCCTGACTGTGAGCCTCCCTGAAATGTGGACAGGCCAAAATCTGCCAGCTGCAAAGGAAGGAAAGAAGTGGGAGGTAGGGAAGACAAGGGGGCCAGGCAGCCTCCAGAAACCCCCTTGCCCCCAGAAGGTTCAGGTTCAGCTTTGTAAAGGGAGTGTGGAGGTCAAGGGAAGAGGCTCCCTTGGATAGTAGATCTAGGTGCCTGTGGTAGGGCTGGGTCAAGGTGTGAGTCTCCAGGGCTGGGTCAGCCATGACTCTTCGGAGGGGTTGGTGGGGCAGCTGGTGGAAATGACTCGTGTGGGTCGGGGCCTCTATCACCTGGTATGGCAGGAGCTAAAACTCCTGGCTGGGCTTTGTGCCCTGGCAGCCCTGTGTCCAGAGGGAGAGGCTACGCCTATTCAATAGACAGGGCTCTGGAGGTCTGGTGTCCAGTGGGCCTGGCTGGAGCTGCTCTGGGGTGGGACCTTGTCCTGAGGCTGAGAGGGGTGTAGACCAGCTGACCTTGACGTGCAGCTCTGGGTCCAGCAGGACATTGGATGGCTTGAGGTCCCGGTGCAGGAGCACCGGGTTCTGGTTGTGCAGGTAAAACATCCCAAGCACCACTTCTTTCAGCAGGCGGCAAAGCAGCGGCCAGGGCCTAGGGCACTCGGGCTGCAGCAGCCCGGACAGGGAGCCGTTCTCCATGAATTTAGTCACCAGAGCCGGCTTGGGCACGTGGTCCCAGTTCACCTTCTCGATGACCCCTTCTAGGCGCAGCACGAATTCGTTATCCAGACTTGCCATGGCCTTGACCTCCCTGGATATCGCCTTCCTACACTCCAGGAGAGAGCTGGAGTCACCCGGGGTCGTGGGAAAAATCCCTCCATTCCCCATTCAGGCCCCAGAGCACAGTGGCTCCACCTTTTTGGCCAGATTGCGGCCGGGGGGGGCAACAGGGGTCACTCACGAGTTTACAATCTTGACCGCCACATCGTAGCCCCACTTCCTATATCGCGCCCGGAACACTGTGCCGAACCCGCCTCTGCCGACGAACTCCTGGTTTTCCAGTTCCTCGATGGACACCAAGGAGGCGGAGGCACCACTGGGCCTGAGACAGGGGTGTCGCCCACTAGCCGGCAGTGCCCTACGCCAGCGCTGCTCCCCGCGCCCCTGTGACTCGGCGCTCTTACTGCAATCCCCGGCCTCTCTCGCCGGCCCCCACCGTCTCCAGACTCAAAGGCGTTCTCTGAACGAGTCCGTGGGGCGCTCTGGGTGTGAATGTCGGAGGCTGCGATCGACATGCCACTCCCTACTCACCATAACTTGACGCACGACATCAGGCTGGAAGGTGCGAGGGGGCCTCTGGAAATTGCGAGCAGTAGGAGATGGAATGACTTCTGGGGCTGCGGTCTTTGGCAGAGAGGGGAAGGGATCTGTCTCTGCAGGGATCAGTCTCTAGACCAGGACGGTGACTCCACTTTCCGGGTTGCTACCCGTATTCTGAGTTGACTGAACAACTTCCCTTACAGGCGCCTCTACAGTCCCGCCCCTGGGGTGGGGCAGGGGGCAAAGCGAAAGCTAGTGTCTTTCTCCCTGACTAGCGTTTCCTGAGTGCCTGCCGCATGCAGCGGCCAGGTTAGGTGTGGCTGGGCATTGAGGATGTTAGGGAATGGGTCCTCACCTTCCAGGAACCCACAATCAACCCACTCCTACAGTCAAAGCCTTCTCTTTTCCCACAGGATTTCCTGCTCCATCACCTGCCAGGCCATGAGTGGAGATGGTGTTTAGGCAGGTTTTATGGTTTTAGGGCTCAGCTCTCTCATAGCTGCCCTAAGATCATAGCCAATGCATATATAAAACTTATCATGCACCAGGTACATAGATTAGCTTATTTAATTCTCACACGAACCCTAAGGGGATAGGTACTGCTTTTATTACCTTTCTATAGATGAGGAAACTGAGACACTGAGAGTTTAAGTACCTTGCCTAAGCCCATATGGAAATAATGGCTCTGAACCATCAAGTTATCCTGTTTTCACATCATAGGTTTCAGGGCTGTTTTCACATAGGTTTCACCTGTTTTCACATAGGTTGCAGGACCACTCAGCTGGTCCTGCAGGAGGCTGGGAAAGTTGTGAAGCATCCAACGATGTAGTGAAGGATCCCTATTTGTATTCCTTGGGACTTATATGTTCATAGGGACTTATATGCCCTATGAACAGGAGCTCCTTGAGCTGGCAGACCCCAAACCCACTCCAAGGGCATTGTGGTAAGGCTAGATATACCAGCCCATCCAGCGAGTTGGTGACATTGTGGTGTACACTGCAGTGGAAACAATTCAGAGCTTTCCTGCCCTCTCCTTTGCATGACAACTCTTGCATGCAAATACCCTAATTAATGTTCCTGACAAGCACATGCTCTGGACACAGGCTTTTGATAACCCAGAAGCATGGAGAGTCTTAAAGATTTAGGGCAGAAAAAAGGTGTCCATATTTTACCTTTTGGAGGTCTGACCATGATTGGAGGTTGTGGGAACCCGATAGGGCCAGCCCTAGGCACTCAGTCCTTCACAGGGATACTCAACCCTGTGGGTTGTGTGTTGGCTTTCACTAAAAGGTGCTCACCTTGGTACTTGCTTTCCATTTTGTTCAGTGGTCCATGGGCTCTTCTGGTTGAGGCAGAAGTGATCAGCAGTTTTTTCTAGAACAACTCCTGGAGAGCTACACCAGGGCTTCTGGTAGGGTCAGCTCATGCTATTTTGGAGCTATTTAGGGAATTGTTCAACTGTAGTCTCTTTAAAAGCCAATACATGGCAGATACCCAATAAATATTTGTTGAATTGAATGAATAAATGAACAACCAAAAATATTAAGCCTCTTTTAAGGCACTGATCATCCTAGATGGAGCTCCATACTCAGTAGGAGGAAAGAGGAGATCGGGTTCCTATAGGGACTGAGAGCTCTCACCTGCACAGTTCATGAAATCCGTCTGAAGTAGGCTTTAGTATAGAGATATGGTGGTATCACACAGAATCCAAGAAGGCAAGAAGTGTAGCAGGTCCTCAGAAAAGCCTAGAGTCAGAAGCTGAGAACCATCAAAAGGGGTAGCCACTCCCTTTGTGATTCTTTTTGGAGAGAATAACCCAGGCTCAGTATCTCCACTTGAAGGAAGCAGGCAAAAAGGAGTTGGAAAGGTGTTATAACCAGGTTTCTTCAGATTGGTATGAGACCCTGAGAATCAGGGATAAACTACTGTGAAGCACAAAGTTGGGTGTGGTATCAGGGCCTATACAACTTTTTGACTCAAAATAAACAGCCCCTTTAAAAGAAGGAAGAGCAGGGAGAAGAACCTTAGAGTAAGTGCCTAACAGGACCCTCAGCTTCCAGCAAGGGGGTGTGGGGGTGGACCTAGGCACAGGTTGATTCTTGGAATTTGGAAACTCAAGAGTTTGGAATAATCAGATAAAGAAACTAAAGAAGCTATTGTAAAATGTTTAAAGAAATAAAAAATAGAGTAGAGAAATAAAAGAGCAAGGCATTAGAGATCATAAACAATGTCCAGATATATTTACAAAAAATAAAACATCAAGAAATAAAAAATGTATGCAACCATTAAAATTGAAATTGTAGATTTTGGTTAAACAGAAGATATAGCTGAAGAACGAATTAGTGTACTGAAAGATGAATCTGCAGACATTCTCCAGAATGCAGCAAAGATGAGCAAATAGAAAAGTTAAGAGACAAAGAATGAGTAGGTCTAACATGTTAAATTGGAATCCCATGAGAAGAGAAGCGAAAAATTAAAAATGGGGCAAGGCAATATTTAAGGAAAAAATGACTGACAATTTTCAATAACTGATGAAAGACAAGGATCCATCTGGGCACAGTGGCTGACACCTGTAATTCCAGTGCTTTGGGAGGCCACGGTGGGAGGATAACTGGAGGACAGGAGTTCAAGACCAGCTTGAGCAACATAGTGAGACCCCATCTCTACAACATAAAAATTAAAATAAAAGGTTGCCAGTTCTGGTAATCTTAGCTACTTGGGAGGCTGAGCTGGGTTAGGGTTAGGGTTAGGGTTAGGGTTAGGGTTAGGGTTAGAGCTTGAGCTCAGGAGTTGGAGGTTATGGTAAGTTATGATTGCATCATTGCACTCCAGTCTGGGCAACAGAGCAAGACCCTGTTTCTAAATAAATAAATGAACAAATATAAAAAGTCAAATATACACAAATATAGTTGTGCCAAAAAGGATAAATATAAAGAAATTCACTCTAGTTATACCTCAGTGAAACTGCAGAACAGTGAACACAAATAAACAACATTAAAGGTTAAAAAGAAAGCATAGATCATCTACAAAGCAGCAGTAACTAAACTGGAAATACACTTCTCAACAGCCAAGTAAAAACCAGAAGACGTTGAAATTATTTAAGGTGCTCAAAGACAGGAAAAGTGTTCCTGAAAAAGATAACTTTGGTGTGTATACAATTTTATATTTACAGACAGGTAAAAAAAGAAAAAAAGACATTTTCAAATAAATGAAAACTGAGTTTACTACGAACAGTCACTTTCCTAAAGAAGTTTCTAATGGATGTGCACAAAGAAGATTTAAAAAAAAATTATCCCAGAATGAACGCATGAGACACAGGAAGAAACAGCAATTTCCCAGTAAGTTTAACCATGAAACTAATTAACATCATGTCAGACCCTTAGAAATGAGAGACAGTGGCTCACTAATTTTTCTTTTCTTTTCTTTTCTTTTTTTTTTTTTTGAGATGGAGTTTCGCTCTTGTTGCCCAGGCTGGAGTGCAACGGTGCAATCTCGGCTCTCTGCCATCACATCCAGCCATCACATCCAGCCTGCCATCACATCCAGCTAATTTTTTTGTATTTTTGTTGTTGTTGTTGTTTTTTTTTTTTTTTTTTTAGACGGAATTTGCCTCTTGTTGCTCAGGCTGGAGTGCAATGGCACAATCTCGGCTCTCTGCAACCTCTGCCTCCCAGGTTTAAGCTATTCTCCTGCCTCAGCCTCCCTAGTAGCTGGGATTACAAGCATGTGCCACCAGGCTCGGCAAATTTTGTATTTTTAGTAGAGACAGGGTTTCTCCATGCTGATCAAGCTGGTCTCAAATTCCCGACCTCAGGCGATCCGCCCACCTTGGCCTCCCAAAGCGCTGGGATTACAGGCGTGAGCCACCGCGCCTGGCAGGGACTAATTTTTTAAAAAAGATCTGCTACCAGTAATTCCACTCCTGAGTATATCCTAAAATAATTGAGGCCGGCCCCAGTGGCTCATGCCTGTAATCCCAGCACTTTGGAAGTCCGAGAGCGGCGGATGACTTGAGGTCAGGAGTTTGAGACCAGCCTGGACAACATGGTGAAATCCCATCTCTACTAAAAATACAAAAATCAGCCGGGCATGGTGGCACGTGCTTGTAATCCCCCCTACTCAGGAGGCTGAGGCAGGAGAATCGCTTGAACTCAGGAGTCAGAGGTTGCAGTGAGCGAAGATCACATCACTGTACTGCAGCCTGGGGGACAGAGCAAGACTCTGTCTCAAAAAAAAAAAAAAAAAAAAAAAAGGAAATATGGATTCAAATAGATAACTGTACACCAATGTTCATAGCAGCATTATTTGCAACAGCCAAAAGGTGAAAACAACCTAAATGTCCATCAATAAGTGAATGGATCAGTCCAATACAAACTGTTGTACATACCATACAATATAATTCAGCCTTAAAAATATGATTTGACCTTTTTTTTTTTTTTTTTTTTTGAGACAGAGTCTCCCTCTGTCGCCCAGGCTGGAGTGCAGTGGCGCAATCTCGGCTCACTGCAAGCTCCGCCTCCCGGGTTCACGCCATTCTCCTGCCTCAGCCTCCTGAGTAGCTGGGACTACAGGCGCCCGCCACCGCGCCCGGCTAATTTTTTGTATTTTTAGTAGAAACGGGGTTTCACCGTGGTCTCGATCTCCTGACCTTGTGATCCGCCCGCCTCGGCCTCCCAAAGTGCTGGGATTACAGGCATGAGCCACCGCGCCCGGCATGATTTGACCTTAATAAAATTCAGACATATGCTATAATGTGGATGAATCTTGAAGATATTATGGTAAGTAAAATAAGCCAGTCACAAAAGGACACATATCATATGATTTCACTTATATGAGGTACCTAGAATAGTCAAACTCATAGAGACGAAAGTAGAATGATGGTTTGTAGGGGCTGAAGGAAGAGAATGGAGAGTTACTGTTTAGTGGATACAGAGTTTTAGTTTGGGAAGATGAAAGGTTCTAGAGATGTAGTAATGGTTATACAATGAAGTCAACATACCTGATGCCACAAAACTGTACTCTTAAATGGTTAAAATAATAAATTTTGTGCTATGTGTATTTTATCACAAAAAGGATCTGCTAAAAATTTGATTCTAGTATTAGAAAGGGACATATGAAAATTTATATTAATAAACATTTAGCTGTTTGATTTAACATCAAATTTCACTGCAAAGAAAGAATGTATGTATATGTATATATGCTTAGAAAAATATGTGAATGGACAAATAGAAAAATGTTTAAAGGAATTATTCCCGGCTGATGGGCTTACAGGTGATTTTTATTTTCTTATATTTTATATTCATATCTTTTTCTTAGTGCATGTGCTGCTGAGGTGAGTACCTGTAGTCTCATTTTTATCTACATTTTCTAATTTTCCTGAAATGAGTTCATGAAATGAGTGTAGTAATTCTACAGTTTAGCTTCCTCTTCGTCCCCAGGACACACCCAGAGATGTAGGAGCTTCCCTCTCCCACCTGCCCTAGCCCGTCAATCTATTATTTGCTGCTCCCTCCTGATTTCTTGTAACTGTAAGTAGCCTGCTGGTCACTTTGGTATTTAATGGATGTTATTATGTCTTGGAGTTTCAGTATGGTAAGTAAGATTTTTGACAGACATAACATGATAGAGGTGATTCCACTCAGAGAGAATGTTCTGAGCCAAGGGTAAAGTCTACAGTGTGAATTTTTGTGAGTCCGACTGCCAGACTGGCTGAGTGGCCTTTCCCTCCCCGCTCCCACCGGCAACAATGATACAAACTAGTCTTATCCACACTTGATGATTCACAAAGCACTTTCACAGTAAATTCTCACAATCAATGGAGGCTGGACTTACTGTCTAAGGTTTACAGAATAAAAAGGTCTCATTTTTTGTCTGCAGGTGAATAGCAAACATAGAGTGATAAGAAATCTCTCTTTTTTTTTTTTTTTTTTTTTTTTTGAGACAGGGTCTCACTCTGTCATCCAGACTGGAGTGCAGTGGTGTGATCTCGGCTCACTGCAACCTCCGCCTCCCAGGTTCAAGTGATTCTCCTGCCTCAGCCTCCTGAGTAGCTGAGATTTCAGGCCGGCACCACTACGCCCTGTTACCTTTTTATATTTTTAGTAGTGACGGGGTTTCACCATGTTGGTCAGGCTGGTCTAGAACTCCTGACCTCGTGATCTGCCCGCCTCAGCCTCCCAAAGTGCTGGGATTACAGGCGTAAGCCACCGCGCCTGGTGATAAGAAACCCTTTTTTTTTTTTTTTTTTTTTTACTGTGGCAGTGTGGATTCCCGCCTGCTCTCGTCCCTCCACCCGCTTCCGACTCAGGGATGCTCCAGCTCATGGGGGAACTCTTATTCCAACTGCTGAAAACAAACCCTCCACACATGGCGAAAGGGTGCAACTATGGGCAAAAGAACTGTCACTTTTGGGGACTAAGCTATACTCAACTCAGGAAAGTCACAAAACAAACCCCAGGGTTTAAGACAGAAGAGTGATGGGGAGAACTTTCCACTTGGACCGGGACTCCATCCACCGTGGCGCCCGCCTCTCCCTATCCTTGGGATGCTTTCTTTTGGGGAGCCTCCTCCAGGGCCCAAGTATTGCTCTTCTGCTTTAGGATTCCAAGCAGGTCAGAAGCCCCCTTTTACTTGTTTTTCCTTAGGAGAGCTGAGGGGCTGATGCTTTCACAAAGAACCACGTCCTTTAGCTCTCCTATCCCACCTGTGCTCACTGTCCCAGCAAAACGGAATCCCCGCGCTTCATCTGTTTTCTCACAGAGCGCATTTTGGATCTGCGTCCCAGAGCGTCTCTTTGGCAGAACTTAAGGTACTTGTCTGTACACTCAAGGAAAGAGAGGCTGGGCAGGGTAACTATTTTGATTCTACATTGCCAGGGTGGTACCAAAAAGATTTTGGGCAGCTATAAGTTAAATGTCTACACACCTATTACCATAATGCCCCTTCTGTCAGTGTGGAGTCCTTCTCTCCTTCTGTCTAGTGTAATTTCTATGCTCTCCCAGCTCCTCTCATCCCAGTGGAGCAGGCCACTGCTTCATACCGCTTCCCCAGCTGGGTGTCCTGTTTCTTTCTTTTCTTTCTCTCTCTCTCTCTTTCTTTCTCCTTCCTTCCTTCCTTCCTTCCTTCCTTCCTTCCTTCCTTCCTTCCTTCCTTCCTTCCTTTTCTTTCTTTCTCTCTCTCTTTCTTTCCTTCTTTCTTTCTTTCTTTCTTTCTTTCTTTCTTTCTTTCTTTCTTTCTTTCTTTCTTTCTTTCTTTCTTTCTCTTTCTCTCTCTCTTTCTCTTTCTCTTTCTTTCTTTTCTCTCTCTCTCTTTCTTTCTTTCTCTCTTTCTCTCTTTCCTTTCTTTCCTTCCTTCCTTCCTTCCTTCCTTCCTTCCTTCCTTCCTTCCTTCCTTCCTTCCTTCCTTCTTCTTTCTTTCTTTCTTTCTTTCTTTCTTTCTTTCTTTCTTTCTTTCTTTCTTTCTTTCTTTCTTTCTTTTCTTTCTTTCTTTTCTTTTCTTTCTTGACAGAGCTTCGCTCTTGTTGCCCAGGCTGGGATGCAATGGTGCGATCTCGGCTCACCGCAACCTCTACCTCTCGGGTTCAAGCAATCCTCCTGCCTCAACCTCCCAAGTAGCTGGGATTACAGAATATGCCACCATGCCCAGCTACTTTTTTTTTTTTTTTTTTTTTTTTTTTTTTTTTTAGTAGAGAAAGGGTTTCTCCATGTTGGTCAGGCTGGTCTCCAGCTCCTAACCTCAGGTGAGTCCTGCTGTTTATTTACAGGGGGTTAAGTATAGCCTAACGGTCAAGGGTATAAGCTCTGGAGTCAGGCTACCTGGGGATGATTTCAGCTCTGTCAATTACTGACTGTTTGACCTTTAGCAAGTTACTCAACCTCTCTGAATTTTGGTTAATTATAGCACCTACTGGATTGGGTTGTTCTGAGGATGAAAGAACATAGCAAGGCTCAGCATGATAATAGGTTAGACCACAGGAGGCTGGGCATGGTGGCTCATGCCTGTAATCCCAGCACTTTGGGAGGCCGAGGCGGGTGGATCACGAGGTCGGGAGTTCAAGACCAGCCTGGCCAATATACTGAAACCCCGTCTCTACTAAAAATACAAAAAAAAAAAAAAAAAAAAAAAAGTGCTGAGCGTGGTGGGTACCTATAGTCCCAGCTACTTGGGAAGCTGAGGCAGGAGAATCACTTGGACCCGGGAGGCGGAGGTTGCAGTGAACCGAGATTGCACCACTGCACTCCAGCCTGGGTGACACAACGAGATCTGTCTCCAAAAAAAAAAAAAAACAAAAATAAAAAAAGAAGATAGCATAATTCTAGGCAAATATTATATGCTCAATAGGTGATAGGTATTATCACAATAAGCATTGCTGTGTTTCCAATCTGAGGAACATACCTAGTTCACAATTTATTTGTAGAGCAGAGAAAATGGATTTAACTACTGTTCAATGAAATAGCTCCCTCTCCCTTTTCCTCAAAATTTCCAGCCCCACCCCTTCATCCTAGGACCTTTTTAACAACTCACCCCTCAGGTCTCTCTCTTCTCTCCCAGACAACTGTTCTGAGGGAGTGACTGAGGAAGGCAGTGTGTCCCTCCCTGCCTGTGTTCTTGAGGAGAGAGGGCTTTAACCGAGGGTCTCTGGTTTCTCTGCTGAGAAGTTTTGGATGTCTCTTGCCTGGTGCAAAGGTGCTCAACAAGGCTGAGAGGGTTATGTTGTTGACCCAAGGATGGGCTTTGGGCCTGAGGCAGCCACTTGGGGTGCATTGGGCTGTGTGTCCTCAGGCTGCCTCTGATTTGAGCTGCAGCTGTGGCGAGCCATCCCCTAACCCTGCCAGGATCCCATCCAAGAGGATTTGTCTCTGCCTTTCTCCCTCAGCTGAGAGAAGTGTGGGAGAGGAGAGGCGCATCAGTGCTCTGAGGGCAACCCTCAACCACTGGAGGGAACAAGCCAGTGCCCAGCCTCCTGTTCTTTCTGAGGTTCTGCTGTTCCTGAGGATCTGCTCTGAGCTCCACCTCAGTAGTTAGCTCAAAATGCACCTTTGTATTGGCATTTTCTCCTTCCCGGCCTCACATTTTCTGCTCCCTCCCTTCTGATCCCTGGGGTCACCCTTCCAGGAAGTTTCAAGTCCAGGTCTCAGGGGCACTGTTTTCAGGGAACACAACCCAAGACACACCCTTTGGCCTATTTCCTCTTCATTGTTTCTCCCCTGAATGTCTTTGTAACTAGGATCCTGATCTGAAAGGAAAGAGGAAAGGAAGGGAAAGGAGGGGAACAGAAAGGAATCTAATCTCCTCAGAGATGGGCCTGATCTATACACACTGGAGCCTAGGATGTGCTAGGGACTCTCTCTCACCTGTCATCTCATTCTAAGTTTAGCAACAAACCTGTGAGGTAGAATATCATTAGCCCCATTCAACGGATGAGAAATGGAAAAGGCCATGAGAGTAACCAACCTGAGGTCACACAGTGGCTTTGTGGCAGAGCAGGGTTTTAAACCCTGATCTATGCTCTTTTTAGCTACCTTCCTTTTTGGGCAAAGTCCTTTGACAGAATCAGAAAGAAGAAGAACTTTGAATCAAGTAAGACTATTAGTTTTTTTAATTAAATATTTTAACTATTTTATTGATGTGAATTGACATTCAATAAACTATACATATTAAAGGTGTACAATTTGGTAAAATTTGACACACTCATATACCCGTGAAATCATCACCACAATTAAAGTAGTGAACATATTCATCTCCTGTTTTAGAGCATTTTTGTGTTACTGTAAAGGAATACCTGAGATTTGGTAATTTATAAAGAAAAGAGGTTTAATTAGCGCATGGTTCTGCAGGCTGTACAAGCATGGCACCCCCATCTGCTCAGTCTCTGGTGAGGGCCTCAGGAAGCTTACAATCATGGCAGAAGGCAAAGGGAGAGAAGGCAAATTGCATGGTGAGAGTGGGAGCAAGAGAGGAGAGAAGTTCCAGACTCCTTTAAACAAGCAGATCTCACCTAAATTAACTGATCTAGAAACAACTCACTCATCACCAAGAGGGTGGTGCTAAGTTACTCATGAGGGATCCACTCCTGTGATCCAATCACCTTCCACAAGGCCCTACCTCCAACATTGGGAATCACTTTTCAACATGAGATTTGGAGGGGACAAACTTCCAAATCATGTCACTCCCAAAAGCTTCCTTGTGCTCCTTTCAATCCATCCCTTCTGCCCTTCTATGCCACTTATTCCCTCTTTCTTGGCAACCACCAATCTGCCTGTTGTTACTTTAGATTGATTTGCATTTTCTATTTTATATAAATGGAATCATAACATGCATTCTTTTTTATTTTGACCTCTTTCACTCTACATGATTATTTTGAGATTCATTCATGTTATTGTGTGTATCAATAGTTCATTCCTTTTTATTGCTGAGTAGTGTTCCATTGTACAGATAGGTCACAATTTCTTCATCCATTTATCTGTTCATGATCAAAATATTTTGGCAACAAATAAGGCCTCTGTGAATATTCA
This sequence comes from Macaca nemestrina, assembly GCF_043159975.1. NCBI lineage: Eukaryota > Metazoa > Chordata > Mammalia > Primates > Cercopithecidae > Macaca > Macaca nemestrina. Next base: position 83,876,118 of record NC_092131.1, on the reverse strand, counting down.
TGCAAAAGTCTATGACATATGCTTTCAATCTTGGTAAATATCTTGGAGTGGAATGATTTAATCATATGGTAAGCATTTGTATTAGTCTGTTTTTATGCTGCTAATAGAGACATACCTAAGACTGGGCAATTTGTAAAGGAAAGAGGTTTAATTGGCTCACAGTTCCACATGGCTGGGGAGGCCTTACAATCATGGTGGAAGAGCAAGAGATGTCTTACATGGCGGCAGTCAAGAGAGAGCTTGTGCAGGGAAACTTCCCTTTATAAAACCATCAGATCTCACTACCATGAGAACAGCATGAGAAAGACCTGCTCTCATGATTCAATTACCTCCCACTGGGTTTCTCCCATGATATGTGAGAATTGTGGGAGCTATAATTCAAGATGAGATTTGGTTGGGGACACACCCAATCCATGTTAGCATATATTTAACTTTTAAATAATTTATCTAATAGGCCGCTGTGCAGTGGCTCACACCTTTAATCCCAGCATTTTGGGAGGCTGAGGTGGGTGGATCACTTGAGGTCAGGAGGTCAAGACTAGCCTGGCCAACATGTTGAAACCTGGTATCTACTGAAAACACAAAAATTAGCCAGGTGTGGTGGTGTACGCCTTTAATTCCAGCTACTTGAGAGGCTGAGGCAGGAGAATCGCTTGAACCCGGGAGGTGGAAGCTGCAGTGAGCCGAGATCACACCACTACACTCCAGCCTGGGCGACAGAGTGAGACTCTCTCAAAAAAAAGAATTTGCGAAATAGTTTTTCAGAGTGGTTGTAGTATTTTATATTCTCACCAGAAATGTATGAGAACTCTAGTTCTTTCATATCTTTGCCAACATTTGTTATGTTCAAGTCCTGTTACTATTAGCTATTTGGATAGGTAGCTCATTGTGGTTTTAATTTGCATTTCCCCACTGACCAATAATACCAGCATGTTTTCATGTGCCTACTTGCCTCCATATATGTTTTTTTTTTTTTTTTTTTTTTAATTGAAACAGAATCTCACTCTGTTGCCCAGGCTAGAGTGCAGTGGCGCGATCTCAGCTCACTGCAACCTCCACCGTCCAGGTTCAAGTGATTCTCGTGCCTCAGCCTCCTAAGTAGCTGGGACTACAGGCATATGCCACCATGCCTGGCTGATTTTTTTGTATTTTTAGTAGAGGCGGGGTTTTGCCATGTTGCCCAGGCTGGTCTCAAACTCCTGACCTCAGGTGATCTGCCCACCTCGGTCTCCCAAAGGGCTGGGATTACAAGTGTGAGCCACTGCACCCTACACCATCCATATGTCTCCTTAGGTGAAGTGTCTGTTCAAATTTTTGGCTCATATTTTAATGGATTGTTTTATTATTACCGAGTTTTGAAAGTTCTTTATATATTCTGGATACAAGTTCTTTTTTAGATGTATCATTTAAAAATACTATTTCCCTCCCTATGGCTTGTCTTTTCATTTTGTTAACAGTGTCTTTCAAAGAGCAAAAGTTTTACTTTTGACAAAATCCAACTTGTCAAGTTTTTGTTTTATAGATGATGCTTTTGGTGTAGTCTATAAGAAATTTTTGCTTCATCAAGGTTACAGTGATTTTCTCTTATGCTTCTTTCTAAGTTTTAGAGTTTGGGTTTTATATTTCTACCTGTTATGATTAAAAAAATAGATCTATTCATTTTTAAATGTTCAAATATTCCTGCATGGTGTGTGTGTGTGTATGTGTGTGTGTGTGTGTGTATACTTCTTGGATTTTCTTTAGTTTTTAAGAAAGTTCATTTTGAAAGTGTAAGATTGACTCACCTTTGATAGGGGAACTACCAACAGGGAATTTGTGTAACTTAGACCAGGTTTTGGATGGAAGAAGGTGCCCTCCACAAACAGCTTTGGTGTGGAGGTAAAGAGTGCCCCAAATGAGCAGTAAGGGTACATAAATGACCACCATTCTCATTTGAATACATGCCTTCTCAAGTTCTTCTCTGCCAGGAACTTTGGCTTAAAAGGTTTTGCTTTGTTTTAATATCAGTAGTTGTGGAATGGTCTTGAGCTATGTTGCAACATGATCAGATCTGTGACTTCGGATGCCCAAGCCAGTGGCTACATGGGGCATGAATTGAGATGGGGAGAACTGGAGGCAGGGAAAACTGCAGGCTATAGTTAGAGCAATTCAAGTGAGAGGTGATGAGGACCTGAACTGAGTTAATGCCTGCAGGGATGGAGAGGAAGAAACTCAGTCTAGAAATAACTCTGAGGTATTAGTAGAAGAACCTGGGGATGAGAGGGAAGGAATATTCAAAGTTTCTATTCTGGGAAGTTGAGAGAATAGTAATGCCATGACACTGAGGTATGGAACATAGAAGAGATAAATTATGTGGGAATGGGCTATATTTGGATGTGGACATATTTGTGTGAGAGCCACGTGCTGCAGCCTCAAGGGATCCCTAGCAGGCAGGAGAAGACAGGAGACCAGAGCAGGGAAGTGGTGAGAGTTATGCTGAAATGAACAACACCAACCAAGAGAGTCTATAGAGGAAGAAGGCAGAGGACAGAAAACACTATATCTCCAAAGTCAGACCAGCAGAAGAGAAACCAGTGAGAGAAACTGAGGTCAGAGAGGCTGGAGCAGAACCGGGATAGCCAAGGGAGGAGACACTCATCAGACTCAGCTGCTACTGAGAAGGCGTCTAAGTTTGGGTTTCCCAAAAAGAAGAGCCTGAGCTTGGATTTAACAGAGGTAGTGTTTTGGGGAGGGAATCCTAAGAAGCAGCAGTGAGGCAACAGAGTGTGAACTAGGGAAGGCAAGAAAGCCAATATGAGGATGTTTTATTGAGATTGTTATTGTAGGCAATGGAGGCTCCTTTCCAGTAGAGACTCCAAATTTAAAGAATGCCTCCCAGAATTGTCCATATGAAGGATGGGAGGCTGGAACATTCATCTGCCAGTGTCTGCACTCATTGGTTGAGGATTTCATCTGGAGGCACTAACTCCCTTGCACTTCTTGGCTGTGTTTGCATTGGACCTGGAAAGAGAGGGGTGGTGAGCAAGATCCCATTGTGTGGGAGAAGGACCTTGTGATGGTTACATTTTATGGGTCTGCTTGGAGGGTGTTTTTGGATTAGATTCAACATCTTAAAAAGTGAACTTTAGGCCGGGCGCGGTGGCTCATGTCTGTAATCCCAGAACTTTGGGAGGCTGAGGCAGGCAGATCACAAGGTCAGGAGTTCAAGACCAGCCTGGCCAACATGGTGAAACCCCATCTCTACTAAAAATACAAAAATTAGCTAGGCGTGGTGGCTGGTGCCTGCAATCCCAGCTACTTGGGAGGCTGAGGCAGGAGAATTGCTTCAACCCGGGAGGTGGAGGTTGCAGTGAACTGAGATCGTGCCACTGGGCGACAGAGCAAGACTCTGTCTCAGAAAAGAAAAGAAAAAAAAAGTGACCTTTAGGCCATGTGCTGTGGCTCATGACTGTAATTCCAGCACTTTGGGAGGCTGAGGCAGGAAGACTGCTTGAGCCCAGAAGTTCAAGACTAGCCTGGGTCACATAGGGAGACTCTGATTCTGCAAAAATAGATACAAACAAATAAAAAGTGAAGAGGTTTAGTAGTGAAGGGAGGGAAAGAGATGGATGTTAGGTGAAGTATAAAGAGCGATCAAGGGAATTATCCATGCTGTCTACAATACCTGCCTGTTAGTCACTTAGTGGTGATATTGGTTATCAGATCAACTGTCCAGGTATGTCAGTGCTTGTGTTCAAGTAATCTTTATTTTACCTAATAATGGTCCCAAAGCAAAGAATAGTGATGCTAGCAATTTGGATATGCCAACAAGAAACCATAAAGTGCTGCTTTAAGTGAAAACGTGTTAGCTGGGTGTGGTGGCATATACCTGTAGTCCCAGCTGCTTGGGAGGCTGAGGTAGGAGGATCACTTGAGTCCAGGAGATCAAATCTACAAGGAACTGTGATCCCACCACTGCCCTCCAGTCTGGGTGGCAGAGTGAGACCCTGTCTAGTAAAAGAAAAGAAAATGTAACTTTGGCGTTCTTTGGCTGGGGTTTGGGGCTATCTGTGGTTTCGGGTCTCCACTGGGGGTGGAGCATATCCCTGCAGATAAGAGGGAATAGAACGATCTCTTTTGCCAGCTGGCATAGTGTTAAGCACTGTCAGTAGTGGGTGTTGGAGGAACACGGGAGGAGGAAGAAGTCCATCTTCCTGGTTTTGGTTTGCTCCTTTGCCTTACTCCGGCAGCACGTGCAACTTCTTCAGTGTACACTCACTCAGGCAGTGCAAAGTGGTCAGCAGTGCCTAGCAGCCAAAAGCTTTCCCTGGCACCTTTCTGGGTGGCTTCTCAGCCTGTTGCAACTGCTAAGGCACCTCCCCATGAATAACTTGCTTTGGCATCTGCTTGGCCAACTTCACAGCTATTTCAGTCCTAGGAGTAGTGGGGTTTTCTTATATTTGCTGTTCCTGTGTCCTTTAGAATTCTCATTTCTTCTTACTAGCTAATCCCTTAGTATGCCAATACCCTGTTAGAGTTAATGCTTCTTTATTTTATTTTTGCAAATAAAAATATGGGACACTCCGGCCGGGCGCGGTGGCTCAAGCCTGTAATCCCAGCACTTTGGGAGGCTGAGATGGGCGGATCACGAGGTCAGGAGATCGAGACCATCCTGGCTAACACGGTGAAACCCCGTCTCTACTAAGAAATACAAAAAATAGCCGGGTGAGGTGGCAGCGCCTGTAGTCCCAGCTACTCGGGAGGCTGAGGCCGGAGAATGGCGTGAACCCGGGAGGCGGAGCTTGCAGTGAGCTGAGATCCGGCCACTGCACTCCAGCCTGGGCTACAGAGCGAGACTCCGTCTCAAAAAAAAAAAAAAAAAAAAAAAAATATGGGACACTCCATGAATTTGCATGTCATCCTTGTGCAGGGGCCATGCTAATCTTCTCTGTATCATTTTAGTACGTGTGTCGCCAAAGTGAGCACAATACTTGTTTATATTAAATGATCCCGTTTCAAATGACTGTGGTTTCTGTCTTCTGATTAAACCCTGACCAATACAGCTTTAGTCCTAGAATATAGTTCTTCAGGGACCCTAATGACATTCTGTGTTGTTTAACAGGCCCTTCCTCCTTAACAGGCTCTAAATTCCAGTTTTTGTTTCCTCAGGACTGTGGACTACTGAAAGTTCTTCTCAGCCTCCTATCTCTTAGGCACTATCTCCTACTGAGTCTGGCTGCCTCTCACAAGTCAATAAATATCCCCCATGGGACAGACCATGCAGAATGTTGGCCTCACCTCAACATGCTTCCCTTTCTTCTGGGACCTTGGCCCTTCAGAGCCTCATGCCTTGATGAATTTCCAGTGTCTTCAAACATATTTTTAAAAATTTGTACCCAGCTATGCAAAGGCATACAGAGTGGTATAATGGATTTTGGAGACTCAGACGTGGGAAGGGTGGGAGGGGGACAAGGAATAAAAAGCTACATATTGGGTACATTGTACACTATTTAGGTGACAGATGCACTAAAATCTCAGACTTCACAATTATACAATTCATTCATGTAACCAAAAACCACTTGTACCCCCAAAGCTGCTGAAATAAAAAATTTTTAAATAATTGTACCCAGCTTTTGTAGTTGCTCTCAGAGGGTTGATCTGATGCAAATTAGTTGATCATGGTGAAGTCAGATAGAGATAATTACAGATGGATAAAATGTTTGTGGAGCAGCAGCGAGGGTGCAGCTGAAGTTAGAAAGCAGTGATTTATTATGGAATCAATCATCATGATTGTGAAACTTTCTCCAGACCAGGAGGCAGAGAAATGCATGCTTGGCTTACCTCAGTTTGGGAAGTGATGGAAAGTTAAGGGCTGAGGAAATCTTGATTGCTTGTGAAAACACTTTTGAAATGGCTCATGTGGATCCCAGGTTGGACAGGGAGAGCACTAAAGCTGGAATAGGGGGTTGTTAGTCTAGGAGAACAACAAAGTAATGGAAATCAGAATTGGGGAGGAGAGAGCAGGGCACAGAAACTCAAGGTTTGGGCCAAAAAGGGGAATTTCAAGGCCGGGCATGGTGGCTCACTCCTGTAATCTCAGGACTTTGGGAGGCCGATGCGGATGGATCATGAGGTCAGAAGTTCACGACTAGCCTGGCCAAGATGGTGAAACCCCATCTCTACTAAAAATACCAAAATTAGCTGGGCGTGGTGGCACACGCCTGTAATCCCAGCACTCGGGAGGCTGAGGTAGAGAATTGCTTGAACCCAGGAGGCAGAGGTTGCAGTGAGCCGAGATCACACCACTGCACTCCAGCCTCGGTGACAAAGTGAGACTGTATCTCAAAAAAAAAAAAAAAAAAAAAAGGGTGTAATTTCAGAGTTTGGTAGTAGGGAATGGAGCATTCCTAAACCCTGGTAAGTGGACAGTGTGTTGCATATTTAAATTATTGATGTAAGGGTCATTAGATTGAGGAACATAACCTGGAGTATTGGAATAGCCTTAGTCCCCAGGTGGCTGGTAGGGATGAGGAAGAGAGGCACCCTGAGCCAGGTGCCAAAGCCCACCAGAGAATTCCTTTAGGTTGTCAGGTGGCCATGACTCAGATAGGGACAGGGCGGCATGAGTGAATGAAATGAATGGCACAGCCTTCAGAGGAGTTTCTAAGTGAAAATGATCAAGAGTGGTTCTGAAAGCTGCTATGAGGCCATGGAGAGGAAAACTCCACTTTCTTCTCTGATATGTGGAAGGACGGCCTGTCTGTGCAAAGGTTATGAGAGAATGTCCAGGTCTCAGGTAAGGTGAAAGGGAGAAAGTTTTGAGTGAAAGGTTTGAAGAAACAAGAAGTTACACCAATAGAATAGGGATCCACAATTAGAAGGGGCAAGGTAAGAGGCTGAGATTGTTTCTGGGGAGAAGTAGGGATGGAGCAGAGAAGACAACAGGCTGCACTGATGGCAAATCATGCGGGAGAAGGAAGCTATGTTAATATGAGCTATAAAGGAGGAATAGACTCCCTCCCTCCCTCCGTTCCTTCCTTGCTTCCTCCTTCCCTCCTCCCTCATTCAGCAAATATTTACTAACCACATGCAAAGTGCAAGGCACTCTGTTATGCAATAGGGAAAGACACAGATGAATCAAAAATGGATTCTGCCCTTAGTTTACATTCTGAGGGGTGACATGATTTTGTTTTAAAGACATAACCTCTTTTGCTTGTTTAGTTTGTAAGTTTCCTTTCTATCTATTAATTCACATGATGTGAATCTCTGTGGGAATCTACCTTTCTTTAAGGAAGCCACACTAATTAACTCTTTATAATGGGGAGAAAATAGAAGAAAGAACAAAAGTTATGATTATTTCTATTTGAAACAGGAAGAGGAGGCTGGGCGTGGTGGCTCATGCCTATAATCCCAGCACTTTGGGAGGCTGAGGTGGGTGGATTACCTGAGGTCAGGAGTTCGAGACCAGCCTGGCCAACATGGGGAAGCCCTGTCTCTGCTAAAGCATACAAAAAAATTAGCCCAGCATGGTGGCATACACCTGTAATCCCAGCTACTCAGGAGGCTGAGGTGGGAGGATCTCCCTCTCTCTTTTTTTTTTTCTTTTCTTTTCTTTCTTTCTTTTTTGTTTTTTCGAGTTAGAGTCTCACTCTGTCACCCAGGCTGGAGTGCAATGGCGCGATCTCAGCTCACTGCAACCTCCGCCTCCTGGGTTGAAGCAATTCTCCTGCCTCAGCCTCCCAATTCTCTAATCCTCAGGGATTACAAGCATGCACCACCATATCCAGCGAATTTTTGTATTTTTAGTAGAGACGGGGTTTCACCATGTTGGCCAGGCTGGTCTCAAACTCCTGACCTTAGGTAATTCACCCACCTCAGCCTCCCAAAGTGCTGGGATTGCAGGCTTTCCAGATGGCCAGGTAGGAGGATTTCTTAAGCCCAGGAGGTGGAGGTTGCAGTGAGCCAAGATTATGCCACTGTACTCCAGCCGGGGCAACAGAGTGAGATTCTGTCTCAATAAATAAATAAATAAGCAGGAAGAGGAAATGTAAGGGAAGGAGGTAACGTTTTATTCATTGGACACTCAAGCAGAAAACAAAACGAAAGACACCACCCTCATGTTAGCCATTGGACAGGTTGGTAACTGGTAGTTTGCTTCTGTTTTGTTATCTTATACCTTGTCTTTGACCAGCCTCTTAGCTGGCTGTTGTGTTTTGTTGTTGTTGTACTTAGCAGGGTGGCCCACCTTCATTTTGGAGTGTTTTGAGCACTTGATAGTCCTTCCTATGTAGGCCTGTAGCAATCTTCTGCTAACCCTCAGCAGTGGGCACTGTGGGAAGCACTCAGGGGAGTGCCTGGAGTTTCAGGCTTACCCTTTTGGGCTCTACTGCTTAGTAGTAACCTTTTTTCCCCATGATGGTTGGGGTCAATCACAGTAGACCTAAACAATACTATGACATATTTTTGTTTTTGTTGTTTTGTCAGTTACTTAATTATTTAATTAAATTTATTTATTTATTTATTTATTTATTTATTTATTTATTTATTTATTTTGAGATGGCGCCTTGCTGTTGCCCAGGCTGGAGGGTAGTGGCATTACCATGGCTCACTGCAGCCTCAGCCTCCTGGCTTAGGCAATCCTTCTGCTTCCGCCTCCCAAGTAGCTGGGACTACAGGCATGTACCACCACGTCTGGCTAATTTAAAAAGAAAATATTTTGTAGAGACAGGGTCTCACTATGTTGCCCAGGCTAGTCTTGAACTCCTGGGCTCAAATGATCCTCCCACTTCAGCCTCACAAAGTGCTAGGATTACAGGCATGCACCAGCATACCTGGCCTGCCGGATTCTTTAATGGCACAAGGCCTAAAATGGGCAGTGGTGGGGGAACCACTCTCGAGTCCCCTGTGGAAGCAGTTATTCCTTGAATTGTAAAATCTCTAGAGAGTCATAGGGATTAGAAGCAAAACTGTGGAGATTGGGTCAGTGAGAGCATTTGTAGAGATGAGACCACCTCTTGTGTATTCCTTTCCTATTGCTGCTGTAACAAATAACCACAAACTTAGTGGCTTAAAACAACACAAATATATTATCTTACAGTTCTGTAGGACAGAAGTTCAACACTGGCCTCACTGGGCCTCACAGGCATTGACAGGGCTGTGTTCCTTCTGGAGGCTTTAGGCGAGAATCTGTTTCCTTGTCTTTCCAGCTCTTAGAAGCCACCCAGATTCCTTGGCTCATGGCCTCTTTCTAGATTTTCAAAGCCAACAACTCTGCATCTCTCTGTGACTTTTTTTTCCCACAGACACAGCTCCCCCTGACTCTCTTCTGTTGCCTCCCATTCACTATCTTTTTTTTGGAGATGGAGTCTCCAGGCTGTAGCGCAGTGGCACGGTCTCTGCTCACTGCAGCTTCTGCCTCCCAGGTTCAAGCGATTCTCTTGCCTCAGACTCCCAAGTAGCTGGGACTACAGGCACGCATCACCACGCCTGGTTAATTTTTGTATTTTGGGTAGAGATGGGGTTTCACTATGTTTCCCAGGCTGGTCTTGATCTCCTGACCTCAAATGATTCACCTGCCTCAGCCTCCCAAAGGGCTGGGATTATAGGTGTGAGCCACCGTCCCCAGTCTATCTTTTTTTTTTTTTTTTTTTTTTAAGAGATGAAGTCATGCTATGTTGACTGGGCTGGTCTTGAACTCCTGGTCCCAAGCAATTCTCCTGCCCTGACCTCCTGAGTAGTTGGGATTACAGACAGGAGCACTCAGTTTCCCCTTGTACTTTTTAGGACACTTGTGATTATATTAGGCCCATCCAGATAATTCAAGATAATCTCCCATCTCAAGGCCCTTAACTTAATTACATCTACAAAGTTCCTTTTGCCATGTAAGATGACATTTTTTTTTTTTTTTTTTTTTTTGAGACGGAGTCTTGCTCTGTCACCCAGGCTGGAGTGCAGTGGCCGGATCTCAGCTCACTGCAAGCTCCGCCCCCCGGGTTCCCGCCATTCTCCTGCCTCAGCCTCCCCAGTAGCTGGGACTACAGGCGCCCGCCACCTCGCCCGGCTAGTTTTTTGTATTTTTTAGTAGAGACGGGGTTTCACCATGTTAGCCAGGATGGTCTCGATCTCCCGACCTCGTGATCCACCCGTCTCGGCCTCCCAAAGTGCTGGGATTACAGGCTTGAGCCACCGCGCCCGGCCAAGATGACATATTTATAGGTTTTTGGGGAATAAAACATGAATATCTAATAATTGGGGGTTGGGGTGGGCCATTGTTTTGTCTGCCAAATCTTATTTCTTAGAACCACGTATTCTGGCATTGGTTAAACAATCATATATATTAGTCACTAGATGAAAGTGCAATGCACATTTAACCTTGGTATAGTATCTCCCTGATGGTAAATTAAATGATTACTCAATTTTGCCACTTTATAGGTAGGACTGTGTGCACCAAAATGTCAGAGGATGTATGGGGCATTTGGAATTGGATATGGGGAAAAGATTGAGCTTTTGCCCAATGAGACTCCTTCCACATTCCATCAAGGAAAGCTAGATGAGATCCCGAAGGACCAGGTAGCACTTCCTATAGAACACTTTAAAGATGATGAGGAATGTGGGATTCTAGGGTTGAATTTTTGTTTCCAATGGCATTGGAGAGCTAAAGGTGAGAGAATAAAAATATTAAACAAAGAATATCCACCTCAAAGCCCAGAAGAAAATAAAGCACCATTGCCTGGCATCCTTCTCTCTGCAGATATCAGCCAAAAACTGAATTCAGAAATTGATCTTATACTCAGTTCCAGCATTTTGGGATGCTGAGGCAGGAGGAACACTTGAGGTCAGGAGTTTGAGACCAGCCTGGCCAACACGGCGAAACCCCATCTCTATTAAAAATACAAAATTCAGCCGGGCATGGTGGCAGGTGCCTGTAGCCCCAGCTACTCAGGAGGCTGAGGCAGGAGGATCACTTGAACCCAGGAGGCAGAGGCTGCAGTGAGCCGAGATCGTACCACTGCACTCCAGCCCGGATGACACAGCCAGACTCCGTCTCAAAAAAAAAAAAAAGAAAAAGAAATTGATCTTGCAAGTTTCTGAATTGCAGTGAAGTTTACAACCTCACCAGTTTTTTGCAGTGAAGGTAAGAATAATGATCTGGCGCCAGGCGCGGGGCTCACGCCTGTAATCCCAGCACTTTGGGAGGCCGAGGCGGGTGGATCACAAGGTCAGGAGTTCAAGACCAGCCTGGCCAAGAGGTGAAACCCCGTCTCTCCTGAAAATACAAAAAATTAGCCGGGCATGGTGGTGGGCACCTGTAATCCCAGCTACTTGGGAAGCTGAGGCAGAGAATTGCTTGAACCCGGGAGGCAGAGGTTACAGTGAGCCGAGATCGTGCCACTGCGCTCCAGCCTGGGCAACAGAGTGAGACAATAAACATAGTCCCTGTTGAAACAATTTTCACTGTTTTCTTCTTGCAGAGGAGAGAGCAAAATCTGCTTTGCTATTATAGCTCAATTCCTTAGGCTCATCCTCTGACTAGGATGAAGTAGAAGGTACGAAGCAAAAACATCAAAATAAACAGGAATGATGCCCAGAACGAGTGGGAATTTTCTAAGGCAAAGTCTGGAGACTTCTATATGACCATGAACATGAATGTACGAGGTCATGAATCTAATTGGATCATGGATTTTATCCAAAAAGACAGAACATAATTTTAGAGTGGACCAAATTAATTACACTGATGGTCTACAATGCAATGTATATTTCAAGTGCTTGGCCCACAGCAAAGCTCAACATCTGCCCTTTTAAAAGTCTCAATGGGGCCAGGTGTGGTGGCTCACACTTGTAATCCCAGCACTTTAGGAGGCCGAGGAGGGCGGATCACTTGAGGTCAGGAGTTCGAGACCAGCCTGGCCAAAATGGCAAAACCTCAACTCTACTAAAAATAAAAAAATTGGCTGGGCGTGGTGGCACACACCTGTAATCCCAGCAACTTGGGAGACTGAGGCAGGAAAATCGTTTGAACCTGCGAGGCAGAGGTTGCGGTGAGCCAAGATCGCACCAACGTACTCCAGCCTGGGCCACAGAGTGAGACTCCATCTCCAAAATAATTAAATAAATAAATAAATAATAAAAATAAAAAAACTCAATGGTCTTGCCTTTTGCCTGATGATCCAGGAGAAGCATAGTTATTGTTGACACTAAGACCTAAGAGAAAAAGTGTCCCTGATCACAGAGCGAGCACTCTGAGTAGTTGCCATAGATAATGATAAACAACATCTTTAAAATAGAATAACAGCGAATCTCACAGAGCTGATTCTTTTTAACTTTGAAAAGAACTTGCTTTGTTCTGTGTAATACATAATGAGGGTAATTACTTAGTAGGTCAAGAATATCCTGTAGTACATGTAACAAGCCTGCACATGTATTTCCTAAATCTAAAATAAACATTAAAATTATTAAAAAGAAGAAGAAGAAAAAAGAATATCCTATAGTAGAAGAAAGAGACAAGAGAAAACACTGGTAACTGGAATCTATGGGTAATCCCCAAACCCCATTTATCTAGTTTGCAGAGGCTGCTAGTTGAGTCCAACAACCTTTCTCCCCATCTTCCTTAGTAATAGAACCTGTCATTTTTTAGCCAGACATATGTTCACTTGGAATAAATACATTTTCTAGCCTCTATTGCAGCTATATGTGGCCATGTGACTAACTTCTGGCCAATTGATAGTAAATATAAATGGTGTGTGGGGGAAGAGAGTTTGCATTTTTCTGCTTTTTCTCTGCTTGTTCGTTTAAACAAGGATGTGAGGGCTGCACCGTAAGTGGTCATCTCCCATGCAGTGGGATGCTAAGGATGGTGCAGCAGTAAGACAGGAGGAGCCTGGGGGCCTGTTGGTTGTGGAGCCACCATCCTAGGACTTGAGTGCTGAGCTACAGAGCCTTTACATGAATGAGAACAAAACTACCTCATTTAAGCCACTGAAATTTCAGGTTTTTATCTCATTACCTAGCCAAGTCTATTCTAATGGATGCATCTAGTTATTTCAACACCATCTCTTATCAACTTTTCAATCAGTCAATCATGATCTTTATCAATCTTTGTATCCCAGAGCCTAGCATGGTGTATGGCACATAATAGATGTTCAATAAATGTCAGAGACTGAATATACAAATGGAAAATGGCCATATATAAAAACAGAATCCTGACCCACAATCTGCCGCAATTAGTCCAAGAAACTAACCCATTATCTATCTTTACCAGCCCAGGAAGCCAGCTGACTAAAAGTCATGCCTGTAATCCCTGCCCCTTCAGGGCAGATCACCTGAAGTCAGGAGTTCGAGGCCAGCCTGGCAACATGGTGAAACCCCGACTCTACTAAAAATACAAAAAATTAGCCAGGAGTGGTGGCATGCACCTGTAGTCCCAGCTACTCAGGAGGCTGAAACAGGAGAATTGCTTGAACCCAGGAGGCGGAGGTTGCAGTGAGCCAAGATTGTGCCACTGCAATCCAGCCTGGGTGACAAAGCAAGACTCTGTCTCAAAAAAAAAAAAAAAAAAAAGTCAGACTTGTGAAAAATCAGATCACTATCTCTAGCAACCAGCCCAGGAATCCAAACAATAACCCTTTCAAAAACCTGCTAGAAACAGCCAGGACTTGATTAACAACAGATAGCCATGCATCCCTAACCCATCATGTATGATGCATCACTTCTAATATTTTTTTCTTTACTCCATTTTGCGGATGAAATGATGCTCCACTTCTAGTTAGGCCACCCATGGCTTCCCCATGCCACAGCCTCCACTCAGGGAATACCCGAAGCCTTCCCTTTGTCCACTATAAAGCTTTCCTGCTCCTCTGCATGCTTTTGAGTCGCTGCCAAAATGCAAGTGATGGTGGCTGACTCACTTTTGATAGAGAGCTCTGAATAAATAATATTTGCCTGTTTTCATTGGTTAGCTTTCATTTATTTCCACAAGTATTTGCTAATTAGATCAATCAAAAAGTAAAGATGTAGGTAGAGAAATAAGACAAGGTACCTTTCATTAGAGAATTTACACTCTAGTTGGGTACTCAGACATTAAATAAGTACACAGTTATTTATTTGTTTGTTTGTTTTGAGACAGAGGCTCACTCTGTTACCCAGGCTGGAGTGCAATGGCGTGACCTCAGCTCACTGTAACCTCTGCCTCCTGGGCTCAAGTGATCACCTGCCTCAACTTCCCAAGTAGCTGGGACTACATGTGTGCACCACCACGCCTGGCTAATTTTTATATTTTTTGTAGAGATGGAGTTTCGCCACGTTGCCCAGGCTGGTCTCAAACTCCTGGGCTCAAGTGATCTGCCTGTCTCAGGCTACCAAAGTTCTGGGATTACAGGTGTGAGCCACCGTGCTCAGCCTATGCAGTTATCGTATTATAATTGGGATGTGTGTTATGAAGATCTGAGATGGTAGTTGAGATACAGAGATGAGTAAAAGGTAGTCAGGCAAAGGGGGTTGTGTAGAAAGAGAGATCTGAGCAGGAAAAACAGCATCTGCTAAGTAATGGAAGCAGGAAGAACTTGGTACCTACCAGGAACTGAAAAAGCCCAGTACCATGCAAAGGCTGTGCATCAGGTCCTGCTGACTAGTTCCCTAGAACCACTCTGGTTCTCATTCGTCCTGAAGCCCGACTGATTCTCCTTTTCTTTGGTTCTGTGAGGTCTGCCTTCATAATATTCCTCTTTTGCTTAAGTTACAAGAAGTCAGTTTGTGTTGCTTCCAAGCAAATATCTCCTGTTGATAGAATTGCTCTGTTGCATCTCTTGACTTATTTTTGTTAAACTCTTTTATTATCATAAAACTTTTCATGTGTTTATGTCTTGTCTCTCAATTAGATAGTATGTATCTTAATGGAGCCACTAAATTTTGGGGGTGATTTGTTATACAGCACTTGTTCACACTTGAGTTCCAGGATCTATGTGATAAGATCTAGATTTTTGAGCCTGAGTTTGGTACCACAATGGGATGAGGCTTCAGGGTCTCGTAGGGTGGGTATGAGTATGGGAGGAATGTGAACTGTTCTGACCAGAGGGCAGACTGTGATAGATGGTGTTTTCCAAAGATGGTCACAAGTGTATACCCCATTCTCCATGCTCTTCTTATAGTATATCTGATACTGCTTCCACCTGGAGGTGGGAGTGTATGTTCTCACCCCTCCATTCTGGCCAGGGGCTGTGACTGTCTGACCAATGGAGTCCAGCTATATGACTTTCAAGGCTAGGTCATAAAAAGGAGGTAGATTCTGCTTGGAGCTCTCTCTCTTTCTGTTGATACTTGCCATGTTGTGAGGAAGCCCAAGCCTCATGGAGCAGTCATGTGTACATGGTACAGCCAGTTGCCCTAGCCGAAGTCTCAGTCAACAGCATCAACTGCTAGACATGGTGATACTAGCTCCCAGCCTTCAAGTTCTCCACCAGACATTGCTGAGCAGATAGAAGCCTTGCTCACTGCACCGTCTGTATTTTTCACTCAGAGAAACCATGAGAGACAATGATCATTGTGGTTTAAAACTATAAAGTTTTGGAAGTGATATGTTACGAAGTAATAAATAATACATTATGTGATAATTTGGAATGTTTGTGTTTAAAATATTTCAACTGAGACACTTGAAAGCTATTAGCTTCAATCCTGGAGAAACAAAGACTCATTGCAATTTCTGAAATTTATTGTGAAATGGGGCTTTTATGAATCTCATCAATCTTATCCTTAGGTTTAAGATTTTTTTCCCCTAAGGCCAGGCACAGTGGCTCACACATGTAATCCCAGCACTTTGGGAGGCTGAAGCCAGAGGATTGCTTGAGGCCAGAGTTCAAGACAGCCTGGGCAGTACAGGGAGACTGACTCAACAAAAATTAAGACACGCCTGTAGTCCTAGTTTCTCAAAAGGCTGAGGCAGGAGGATCACTTGAGCCTAGGAGTTCAAGATTACAGTGAGCTATAATTGTGTCACTGCACTCCAACCTGGGCCACAGAACAAGATGTTGTCTCAAAATATATATATATATATTTTTTTTTTTCTAGAAATTTATATATCTGCTACTTCATGGGAAAAAATTTTCGAAATTAAAATTAGCTTTCAGCCATAAAAAGGAATAAAGTACTGATACATAAAACAATATGGATGAACCTTGGAAACATTATGCTAAGTGAAAGAAGCCAGACACAAAAGGCCACATATTGTATAATTCCACTTACATGAAATGTCGAGAACAGGCAAATCCAGAGAGACAGAAAGTAGATTTGTGGTTTTTAGGGGCTGGAGGAAAGGGAGAATGCAGAGTGACTACTAACTAATAGGTATAAGATTTCCTTTTGGGATGATGAAAATGTCTTAGAATTAGATATGGTGATGATTGCACAACTTGTGAATATACTAAAACCCACTGAATTGTACACTTAAGAGTCAATTTTATGGTATGTGAAAGGTATCTCGGTAAAAATTAAAATTACTAAGTTTTCTTTGATCAACTAGGAGTGAGAGAGATCCACAAATCTGTCTATACGGTCTACTGAAGATATATACATGAAGATCTTTTTTTGTGAGTCTTGCTCTGTCTCCCAGGTGGGAGTGCTGTGGTGCAATCTCAGTTAACTGCAACCTCCACCACCCAGGCTCAAGCAATTCTTGTGTCTCAACCTCCTTAGTAGCTGAAATTTCAGGCATGTGCCACCATGCCTAGCTAATTTTTTGTATTTTTAGTAGAGACAAGGTTTCACCATGTTGGCCAGGCTGGTCTTGAACTCCTGGCCTCAAGTTGATCTGCCCTTGGCCTCCCAAAATGCTAAAGATCAATTTTGATAAGGTCATCGACAACTTTGTAAAAGTTAAGACTCAAAACAGAATTTGTAATGTTATTTTTCATCCCTGTGATCAAACAATATAAGATACGTCTTTCCTTTTTTAAAAACAAAAAGTTGGCTGGGCTCATTGGCTCACACCTGTAATCCCAGCACTTTGGGAGGCCGAGGCGAGTGGATCACTTGAAGTCAGGAGTTTGAAACTAGCCTGGACAACATGCTGAAACCCTATCTCTACTAAAAATACAAAAATTAGCCGGGCGTGGGATTATAGATGCTTTAATCCCAGCTACTTGGGAGGCTGAGGCAGGAGAATCACTTGAACCTGGGAGGCAGAGGTTGCAGTGAGCCGAGATCATGCCACTGCACTCCAGCCTGGGCAACAAAGCCAAACTCCATCTCAAAAAAAATCCCCAAAAGTATGTTAATATATTTGAAATTATTAACCCATTGCTTTTCTCTTTCTTTACTGTGTGTGCATATGTGTATATACACACAGTAATTTTGTGTGTGTGTGTATATATATATACTGTGTATACATATATACTCTATATACACACTGTGTATATACTGTGTATACATATATACTGTATGACTGTATATATATACACACACGGTGTATACTTTATATATATGTATATCTGTGTATACATATATACAGATGTACAGATATATATGTATACATATACATATATATGTAGTGTATCTGTGTATATGCTATACAGTATAGTATGTAGCATATTTGTGGCTATGACCTCAGGCCATCCACATGCCTCGGCCTCCCAAAGTGCTGGGATTACAGGGGTGAGCCACTGTGCCTGGCCTTTTAAAATTATTTTTAGTAGAGACAAGGCTGGCCTCTTCTCTTCTATTACATTCTCTATGGCTCCACAGACGGTCTCAGTAGGATAATATTCCAGTTGCTCAGAGTGGTGACCTGTTCTGTAGCACACCCTTGGATTGGCTTTTCTTCTTTCCAGTTTCACTTTTTCCATTCTTCTCTTTCTGTTCCTTGTGATTGATTTTCACTATAAACTACCTACATCCTGTTCTTGTCTCAGGCTCTACTTACGGGAGGAGCCAAGCCTAAGACAGATTCCTGTGTAAAATGTGATGGAATGAATTAGTAAACTTGACAAGGACCTGGCAAGCCTGGGTTCCAAATCAACTCTGTTACCTGATTTGTAAAAGTCACTTTATCTACTGAAGAGGTGGGCATTTTCATCATTATTTTCAGGTGGTACTATGGGAAAGGATCTTCAAACCGTTTGATAACTGGAAAAAAAAAAGCAAGAAAAATGTTTGTTACGCGCATAAAAAGAGCATGTGTGTGTGTGTGTACATGTTAATAAAGGCATAGAAAATGGTGGACCATCACGGTTTACTACATATTTTTGTATAGCTTGGATTGTTTACAAGAAGAATGCATATTAGTTAGCTTTATTTAGACCTCTGGGGAAAAAGAGAAGACTGCATCTTGTGTAATTAAAAAAAGAAATAAATAACGTCCACCTCCAAGGCAGTTGAATGATGCTTGTTAAAGTGCAGAGCAGAAGCCACCAACCAAGGTAAGAAAGCCGAGCTGTGCTCCCGTATGTGCGCTAGGAGGCAGCGGAGCTAAGACCGAGGCCAGGCGGCGCAAGAAACCGCGAACCGAGGAAGGGCGGCTGGGTCTTTGTGGTCGCCAGGGGGCAGAAGTGCAGGGCAACCTAACTGCAACTACCCGCTGTTGCCCAGGCTCCAACACCAGGCCGAACATTTCAGAAGTCATAAGTTCCATCTCTCTGCCGCAGCCGAGACAGATTGGAGGGTTTTCAGAGTCAAGGGGATGCTCCCCGCCCCCCGCCTCAGAGAAGCTTGGCACTCTGAGCAATCTCAACCACTCTCCCCTCTACGCCTTCCTTCCCTACCCCCAACACCCATGGAGGGGAAATTGAGTCACTGGGAGGAGAGGCCAGAGTCATCAGGGGAACCAGGGCCGACGCCAGCCCTCAGGGCCTTCCAGATGCTAGGAGGAGGAGGGTTCTCCAGGAAAACAAAGGGGGGTGAGAGGGGAAGGCGGTTGACTGGGCAGGAGCTGAGCCAGACACATGGAGAAACGCTGCCCAGGATCAAAGGAAATATGACATTTGAAAAGAATGTGCGCGTCTGCATGTGCTGTGCGGGCAGTGAGGGGGCCCGGGGAGGGGCAGAGTCTGGGGGAACAGGGGCTGGGTCTCGGGGTCTCTATCCCTGCCTTTCTCGCCTCCGCTTCCCACCTCCCTTGTCCTCTTAGGTACAGGCTGGTTGATGGGTCGAGGTGTTCCTTGTCCTCCCTCCCCGTGTGTTTCTCCTTCCTTTATTTCCGAGATGAAGCTGGAAGGGAAGTGTAACCTGAGGAGACCAACCAAAGGAAAAAAAAAAAAAAAAAAAAAGAAGAAGAAAATCAAACCAGGCCGCCTCCCGCTCGGCCTCGGAACATTCTTCTCTCCCCGCCGGCCTGGCCTCTTCTCCCCGCCCCTCCTGTGTTGCGGCCCTGGGCTCGGAGCCGGGGCAGCTCCGCACGTCACTG
The DNA here is from genome assembly GCF_043159975.1 of Macaca nemestrina. NCBI lineage: Eukaryota > Metazoa > Chordata > Mammalia > Primates > Cercopithecidae > Macaca > Macaca nemestrina. The sequence goes on along the minus strand of NC_092131.1, from coordinate 83,856,752 downwards.
GGGTCCCCGGGGGTTGGGGGGGTCCCCTGGGCGGGCCCGAGGGAGGACCGAGGGGAGGAAGGGAAGCCGCCTCGGCAGCAGCAGAGCTCCGGCCCGTCGGGCGAGCCCTCCCTTCTTTCCCCAGTCCCGTAGAGCCTGTTTCTCATTAGAGTAACGGGCGCGGTCCCCGCCCGGCTTCTGAGTGTTTGTAAACGTCTGACCCGGGGCCGTAGCTTAACCGTTTTGTTGCTGGGATGGGGCGGGGTTGGGGGTGCGGCCCTGAACCGGAGGGATTTAGAGACTGGAGACGCTGCGGCCTCTCAGAGAGGTTTGAAACTGTGTGGGAGAAAATGATAACCACCCTCCCATCCCTCCTACCCACCAGCCTTGCCAGTATCTCCCACCGAGTCACGAATCTCCTAACTCCCTCTCACACAACCCAGGCCTCTCCAAGCCTGACTTTCCCGGAAACTCCAGTCCGGGTCTTCCTTCCTCCTCCAGCCCAGGTGACAGGTGTCCAGCCCCGGGCGGGGGCAGCGGGGGAGGGGGGAGCCCACAGGGTCCCGAGGTTTCAGGCCCCTAGTAAACCTGGCAAGGATTTTTAGAAGAGCCGGAGTGGGATGCTATCGGGTCACAGATTCATTCCAAACTACAGTTCTAGGCAGGAGGGAACCAACTTCCCGTGGAGGCCAATTCATGGCCCCTCTGGGTGGCTGGGACAAGGGCAGTGGCAAAGCCTGGCCTGGATCTACGCCCATCAAGGGCTGTGGGCCTAGGGACAGTTCTCAAAGACTCTTTGGCTCGGACTGCTCCCAGAGGCATCCAGGCTGGCTAAGGGTTCTTCATCTTTGGTGGTCGTTGAGGAATGGCTAATGGAGGCACTGATTCGGCAGGGCAAAAGACTTCCAGAAGGCCCGGGCAAAGTAGCCCCAGGCAAGGGACCTGGAAGAATAGCCTTTTCCTCTTCCGAGCAGCTCGGTGCCACTCTGCCCCAGGACCCTCCTGGCGCCAGGCTTGGAGGGAAAGGGGAGGATAAGTGGTTCCGCCTTGCTAGGTGCTATCTACACAGTCTTCAGAACTTAAAAAAGGGTCTTCCGTGGGCTCTCTACCCTGGGGGCCCAGGATGTGGCCCCTTTAAAGCTCTCGGACCCAGAACCTTGAACTGAGACTATGGGAGGTGGGGGCTGGGCTCCCTGAGGGAAATGATTGTCACAACGGCGGACCAATAGGCAACATTAGTATCACTCTTGAAGGACCGTTTTCCAATTCAGTTTTTTTTTTTTTTTTTTTTTTTGAGGGGGAGGGACTGAAGAGAAGACAGAGGGAGGGAGGGTGGGGGAGGACGAGGGGCGCGTGGTTTTCCCATCTCATCCCTGGAGGAGGGGCTGGAGCATCCCCGGCAGCCAATCAGGGACAGGCTGGGGGGGGCCGCTTTGAAGAAGTTTGGGGGAAAAAAGTTTGGAAAAGTTTCTATAATAACGAGGGGGCTTCTGGAGGGAGGCGGCAGCGACGGAGGAGGGGGCTTCTCAGAGAAAGGGAGGGAGGGAGCCACCCGGGTGAAGATACAGCAGCCTCCTGAGCTCCCCCCTCCCACCCAGGCCGGGACCTGGGGGCTCCTGCCGGATCCATGGGGGCGGCCAGCTGCGAGGATGAGGAGCTGGAATTTAAGCTGGTGTTCGGGGAGGAAAAGGAGGCCCCCCCGCTGGGCGCGGGGGGATTGGGGGAAGGTTAGTCCGGGGCTGGGAAGGGGTCTTGGGGTCAGTGAGAGGAGGGCCGGGGATCCTGAGTCTGGGGAATTTAAGGCAGCGAGCCTAGGGTGGGGGGTGAGGGAGTCAGAGGTCGAAGGGAGTCGGGGGAGCTTGTTGGCCTGCGGAAGTGAGGCTGGGGGCCCGGGCACCACTTTCTCCTTTTTAGGTCGTGACTGGGGTGGGGGTGGGGGTGCTGTTGGCTGTGCGCCGCCTCCCGGCTGGGCCGCCTGTCACTGAACTGGGGGGCGGGCGGGAACGGCGGCCCCAAGAGCACCAGGCGCCGCCGGGGAAAGGGGAGGTTCGGCGCTGGAGCTGGCGGCTGGCAGCCCGAGCCCTGGCCCGGCCGACTGGACGCCCGGGGCTGGGGGCGCTGTCAGGCCTCGCCGGGGCGCCCCTCCCCCTCCCCCGTCTGGCCGCAATGAGAGGCAGATGGCGGGGACCGAGCCGGGGGCGGCGGCTGCCGCTCGCACGAATCCGCGCTGCCCGCTGCCCCCCTTCCCCCGGCTGGGCCCGGCACGCATCACCCCCTCGGCTGCACCTCCGCCCCCGATGGCGGGGAGAGAAGGAGGAGCCACCTCCCCTCGTCACCACAGCCCTGACGCCCCCCTCCCCTCTGGCCACGGTTGCGATGGCAACTGGGGCTCCTGCCAGCGCCGTTTGGGGGTTTGGGAACCGCTGCTAATTGGGTTCATGTGTGAGTCGCCCCCAGTCCAGCCCAGTGCCTCAAGAAACACGCCTCCAGGCCCAGCCCCAGCTCCAGCCCCTCTGGACCCACCTCTCTCACCTTAAGACCCACCAGATCGGGTACCCTCGGTCCCAGGATCCAGGGGCCAGTGGGCAAAGTCCTGGCATGCCTGCTTCAATCTCCTCCATCTTCCCAGGTCCAACTCTGCTTTTGTCTTGTGGCTCAGAAGGTCTCCTTGCTGAGGGGCAGGGAGCATAGGAGGACTTGGGGCCTGGGGGCCTGGCCACTTAAGGAACCTAGCCATCTCACCTGCTTCTCTCTTTCCCCCTCTCCCTCTGCTCCTCTTCCCATTTTGACAGAACTGGACTCAGAGGATGCCCCGCCATGCTGCCGTCTGGCCTTGGGAGAGCCCCCTCCCTATGGCGCTGCACCTATCGGTATTCCCCGACCTCCACCCCCTCGACCTGGCATGCATTCGCCACCGCCGCGCCCAGCCCCCTCACCTGGTACCTGGGAGAGCCAGCCCGCCCGGTCGGTGAGGCTGGGAGGACCAGGAGGGGGTGCTGGGGGTGCTGGGGGTGGCCGTGTTCTCGAGTGTCCCAGCATCCGCATCACCTCCATCTCTCCCACGCCGGAGCCGCCGGCGGCGCTGGAGGACAACCCTGATACCTGGGGGGACGGCTCTCCTAGAGATTACCCCCCACCAGAAGGCTTTGGGGGCTACCGAGAGGCAGGGGGCCAGGGTGGGGGGGCCTTCTTCAGCCCAAGCCCTGGCAGCAGCAGCCTGTCCTCGTGGAGCTTCTTCTCCGATGCCTCTGACGAGGCAGCCCTGTATGCAGCCTGCGACGAGGTGGAGTCTGAGCTAAATGAGGCGGCCTCCCGCTTTGGCCTGGGCTCCCCGCTGCCCTCGCCCAGGGCCTCCCCTCGGCCATGGACCCCCGAAGATCCCTGGAGCCTGTATGGTCCAAGCCCCGGAGGCCGAGGGCCAGAGGATAACTGGCTACTCCTCAGTGCTCCTGGGCCCACCCCAGCCTCCCCCCGACCTGCCTCTCCATGTGGCAAGCGGCGCTATTCCAGCTCGGGAACCCCATCTTCAGCCTCTCCAGCTCTGTCCCGCCGTGGCAGCCTGGGGGAAGAGGGGTCTGAGCCACCTCCACCACCCCCATTGCCTCTGGCCCGGGATCCTGGCTCCCCTGGTCCCTTTGACTATGTGGGGGCCCCACCAGCTGAGAGCATCCCTCAGAAGACACGGCGGACTTCCAGCGAGCAGGCGGTGGCTCTGCCTCGGTCTGAGGAGCCTGCCCCATGCAATGGGAAGCTGCCCTTGGGAGCAGAGGAGTCTGTGGCTCCTCCAGGAGGTCCCCGGAAGGAGGTGGCTGGCATGGACTACCTGGCAGTGCCCTCCCCACTCGCTTGGTCCAAGGCCCGGATTGGGGGACACAGCCCTATCTTCAGGTGAGGGTTGCGCCTGGCACCACCGCTCTCTCCAGCCATTCCACTAGGGGAGCAGGAGGGTCAAGGGAGGGATTTTAAGACATTAGTTTCATGCCCCCTGAATTTCAAAAGAGAATCTGCAACCAGCTTAGCAGCTGCCAACTACCTGGTTTTAAAGAGAATTAGAAAAAAAGTGCACCTCTTGATGATTTACAAAAGGGCAACAGTTCCTTGTGGGCCAATTAGAAAAAGCCCCTCTACCCTCCCACCCCCAGCTATTGTAGGAGGATCAACTAGGTTAAGGAGGTGTTCCTGTAGCCTATAGAGTGCTCCCAAGACCCAGCTCTGCACTGGCATGTGGCTGAGTGTGGAACTTGGGCTGGATTTCAGCCTTCCACTCTGGCCCTTTCAATAGGTGCCAGACCTAAGCAGATTTCCACTCTGTTGCAGGAAATTCCCTTTCTCCATTCCTCAATTTCTAGAGCCTGACCTAGCGGCTTAAAAGTATAGCTGCTAACTTGAATAAAATAGCAGATATTTGCAAGTCAAATAATTCATATTAAAACTTGCAGTTCTATTCCTTCCACTCTCAGAGAATCTTGCCCATTTCAATAATCCTAAATCTTGAGCTGGTTCTGTCCAGAAACGTTTCTAGGGGAAAGAAACGTTAACACTGGGACCCCTGGGTTTCCCATAGGGCAAAGTTTCTCAACCTCAGCTCTATTAATTCAGCACTACTATTTTGAGCAGGATAATTCTTTGTTGTGTGGGGGTGTACTGGACATTATAGGATGGTTTAGCAGCATCCCTGGCCTCTACCCATTAGATACTAGTAGCACCCACTCCCCCAGTTGGGAAAACCAAAAATGTCTTCAGACATTGCCAAATATCTGGGCAATTACTTGGGGGGCAATTACCAGTTGAGATCCACTGTCCTAGGGTATCGGGGAGCACAATACAGGATAAGTTGTCCCATCTGAAACCCTTAGCTCCCTGGAACTCCACCTATCAAGCCCCAACTAGTGGAAAGAGAGCTGGCTTGGGAGCAGAATGTACTCAGTCCTAGGTCTGTCAGTAGCTGCTGGCTTCGGTTTCTTTTCTTTTTTTTTTTTTTCTTTGAGACAGTGTCTTGCTCTGTCACCAAGACTGGAGTGCAGTGGTGTGATCTCAGCCTCGACCTCCTGGGCTCAAGTGATCCTCCTGCCTCAGCAGGAGTAGCTGGGACTACAGGAGCACCAACACGCCCGGCTACTTTTTGCATTTTTTGTAGAGACGGGGTTTCACTATGTTGCCCAGGCTGGTCTCAAACTCCTGGGCTCAAACCATCTTCACAGTGCCCCCACCCCTGCCTTGACTTCCCAAAGTGCTGGGATTATAGGTGTGAGCCAATGTGCCTCAATTTTTTAATTTGTAAAACAAAGGGTTCCTATCTGAGTCCTTTTCTGGTCTGAAGCAGCAATTCTTTGTTCTTTCCATCCAGGTCTAGGGATTGAGATGGGCTTGAGATTTCTCGGTATCCAAGTGAAGCCTTCCCACCCCAACCCCTGGGCTCAGAGCTGGGAAGAAGGGAGTTTTAGGCCTGTTGTCACCTTTCACACTTCAAGGGGCTCTGTCCCCTATTTCCCCTTGCTTCTGGACTTTTGGATTTCTTCATTTCTTTGTCCTTTTTATAGTTTTAAAAAAATTCTTTTTTTCCCTTTTTTTCACAAATGTTGATGTAATTCTTTATTTCTTCTGTGCTTTCTTTTCTCTCAGACCCACACCCCCTCCTCCCTCACAGATCCAGTGTGGGCCTGACTGGGGTCTGAGGCTGCACATGATCAATGCTCTTCTCTTCCACCCAGGACCTCTGCCCTACCCCCACTGGACTGGCCTCTGCCCAGCCAATATGAGCAGCTGGAGCTGAGGATCGAGGTACAGCCTAGAGCCCACCACCGGGCCCACTATGAGACAGAAGGCAGCCGTGGAGCTGTCAAAGCTGCCCCTGGCGGTCACCCCGTAGTCAAGGTAAAGGACAGAGAGCAGGCCTGATATCCTTTCTCCTCTCCCAGATGGGTTCCAGCTATGCAGACACATGGCACTGCCCTTTCCCACACTCCCTCTCAGTTCTGACCCTGCAGGCAGCCTGGGGGAGGGGCTGGAGTTGGGGGAGGAGGGGTGCAAGGACCCGGATATACTTTCTACTCCTCTGTCCTTCCACCCCCACTCAGCTCATCCCATGGGACACCAGCCTCATGTCTACTCTGGAAAATGGTGGCCTGCCAGATATGGGGGAGGGTTTAGGCTGAGGCCAAAAGTCACTGGGAGTTAAGTTTTCTCTATATTGAGTTGGGCCAGTCTCTTTGGAGGCTCTTCTGCCTTTGCCCAGCCCACTTTGGGCTTTATTCCAAGAAAAACACTGTGAACTCCAGGCCATGTTTTCTCCACAACGGGTGCCCAGTTCCCCAAGGGATTCCCTTGCAGGATATCCTTTATCTTTCACCATTCTCATCCCATGGTGGACTGAAAATCTAGGGATGAATAAAGGGTGAGGTGGTAGGGATTTCAATGAAGTGGCCCCTCTCTCCCTCTGCCAGCTCCTAGGCTACAGTGAGAAGCCACTGACCCTACAGATGTTCATCGGCACTGCAGATGAAAGGAACCTGCGGCCTCATGCCTTCTATCAGGTGCACCGTATCACAGGCAAGATGGTGGCCACAGCCAGCTATGAAGCCGTAGTCAGTGGCACCAAGGTGTTGGAGATGACTCTGCTGCCTGAGAACAACATGGCAGCCAAGTAAGTCCCATGCAACTTCCCCTCAGTCTGCAGGCTTTATACTAGCTTTCTCCATTGGGCCTATGCTAGCCCACTTCTTCCTTTTCCAAGAAGAGGTAGACCTTATTCCTAGGAGCTGGCTTCAGGCCTACCCACCATCTGGAAGAGGACTTTTGGGGATGCGGGGGTACCCCAGTGAGGCCGTCTGTGGGTTAGAAAATAACCTCCTAGGCACTCATCGAAAGTCATTCAGGGCTTTGGATGGAGGGCGGGAACTTCCCTCTTTAGGGATGTATCACCATTCTGGCTTCAGCTAGGAGGGCTTGCCATCCATCCTTTGCCTCCAGCATTGACTGTGCGGGAATCTTGAAGCTTCGGAATTCAGACATTGAGCTTCGGAAGGGTGAGACGGACATCGGGCGCAAAAACACACGTGTGCGACTGGTGTTCCGGGTACACGTGCCCCAGGGCGGCGGGAAGGTCGTCTCGGTACAGGCAGCGTCGGTGCCCATCGAGTGCTGTGAGCAAAGAGGCCCTGGGCCATCTCTCTGTCTCTTGCAACTCTTGTCTGTGTGTGTGTGTCTGTCTGCCCATTCCCTCTGTAGCGTCCTGTGCCCTGTCTGTCCTGAGTAGCTCTATAGAGGACTCAGGCTTTATTTCTATGCTAGTTTGCCCCTGCCACAGACTCTGTCTCTGGGGTGGCCCAGAGTGACCCTGGACCCTATCTGTTCCTGGGGTGCCCTGTACCCTTGTTTGGGAAACTCCCTGGTCTACTCTGTTTAACCCTCTCTCTGCTCTGGGAGTGGCCCCTTACATGGTGTGTGTGACTCCATGGATATTACTGGTTTATTTGTGTGTCTACTGCTGAGGAGGGCTCCCTCAGAACCCTGTGGCAGTTTTTCCAAAGTGGGTGGGGGTAGAGGAGGCCACCTCTCCATGCCCAGCCCAGACAGTCCTCTTCCTTGCACTGCTCTGCAGCCCAGCGCTCAGCTCAGGAGCTGCCCCAGGTGGAGGCCTACAGCCCTAGTGCCTGCTCTGTGAGAGGAGGCGAGGAACTAGTACTGACTGGCTCCAACTTCCTGCCAGACTCCAAGGTGGTGTTCATTGAGAGGGGTCCTGGTGAGTACCTGCTGCAGAGGGGAGGGCAGGCAGGGAGAGCTTGGGAGTGGCAGGTGAAATATCTCTGGCATTGTCACTAAACTAGCCAGTGGAGCCTCAGTTTTTTTTATTTGTAAAATGGGACAGAGACTACCCTTTCTATTATACTGTCTGCTTTCCATGTGGGATGCGTATGACAACAATCTAAAATATTGAGCATGCTGAACAAATGGAAGCGATGCACATTCTGTCTATTAAAGAGGAGGCTCCTTCGAGATAATTTATCCCATGTAGATAGGCTCCCCGCTGGGCCTCTCTTGAGTTATGGGCAGTGATTAACAGAGCCTGTTAGGTGCCCTGAGATGGAGCTGCAGGAGTGGAGGAAGGGAAGACTGAGGGTTCGAGTTGCCAGCACCAACCTGAGGCCTTTGCCCTCTCCAAACACTGCTCACCAAAAGCCTCAGTCCCTATATCCTAATTTTTTTTTTTTTTTTTTTTTTTTGTAGCAGGGTCTCACTTTGTCACCCAGGGGAGTGCAGTGATGCAATCACGGCTCACTGCAGCCTCAACCTCCTGGACTCAAGCAATCCTCCAAAAATATTTTGTGTAGAGATAGTGTCTCCCCATGTTGCCCAGGCTGGTCTCAAACTCCTGGACTCAAGTGATCTTTCCACCTTGGCCTCCCAAGGTGGGAGTGGTGGGTGGTGGGATTTATAGGCATGAGCCACTACATCTGGCCCCTATATCCAAATTTAGCATCCTAGGACCATGTCAGAGCTTCTCTAGAGATTCTGGGTCATGATACTTGAGGGTCTCATTGCCTTCTGTCAAGCTAGGACCCTTTCCTACCTTTAGTCTTCCTTTTTGGCATTATCATGGGAGAGGATGTTTGGAGTTGGGTGGGAGAGCTCAAGAGTTGCTTCCGTTACTGACTCCCTCTGGTTTCTGGGCTGGTCCTGCCATTTCCCTTGGTCTCAGTTTGCTTCCCTGTACCTTGAGGACAGTTTAAAACCCTACCTCTTCCACTCACATTAAGTTAACACGCAGTGGGCTCCTCTGTGTGTCAGATCTTCTAGGGCCTTCTGAATTTGGCCTTGGCTCTAACAGGAGGGGAAATGGCAGAGAACTAGGGCAGGGGGCAGGGGCGCTGGAGTTGGGCTGCAGCTCTCTGTTCCCTCTGGACAGATGGGAAGCTGCAATGGGAGGAGGAGGCCACGGTGAACCGACTGCAGAGCAATGAGGTACCAGTGTCACTAGGATACCTCCCGGGGGTCGGGGTGGGAGAAGGCAGGGGATTCTCAGCTGGGTCCTCTTGCTCATGGGAGTGGACTTTTCTGGAGAAGGTAGACTGGCCATTCTGTAAGCAGGTGCATCTCTAGGGAATGAACTTTGCATCTTAGGAAATGGAGAAAACTAGGAGGTGGAGTCTGGGTCCCTGGAAAGGCTGGGCTAAGCCCAGATGCCTGAGGGCTCCCTGCCTCATTTTTACTCTTCCCTAGGTGACGCTGACCCTGACTGTCCCTGAGTACAGCAACAAGAGGGTGTCCCGGCCAGTTCAGGTCTACTTTTATGTCTCCAATGGGCGGAGGAAACGCAGTCCTACCCAGAGTTTCAAGTTTCTGCCTGGTGCGCTCTGGGACAGCCTATGGTGGGGGTATAGGGATATGGGGAGCTGGAGCAGGGGCAGAGGGAAGCAGTGTCCATCATGAGGGGCCAAGGGGTGAATGGAACCTGGGAGGAGCAGGCACCTGGAAGGTGTGCAGTGTGGAGACTACCAGACCTCTCACCAGCATGTCCTCCCACTTCTTGTCTTCCCAGTGATCTGCAAAGAGGAGCCTCTACCAGACTCATCTCTGCGGGGCTTCCCTTCAGCATCGGCACCCCCCTTTGGCACTGACATGGACTTCTCACCACCCAGGCCCCCCTACCCCTCCTTTCCCCATGAAGACCCTGCTTACGAAACTCCTTACCTATCAGAAGGCTTCGGCTATGGCATGCCCCCTCTGTACCCCCAGACGGGGCCCCCACCATCCTACAGACCGGGCCTGCGGATGTTCCCTGAGACTAGGGGTACCACAGGTTGTGCCCAACCACCTCCAGTCTCCTTCCTTCCCCGCCCCTTCCCTAGTGACCCCTATGGAGGGCGGGGCTCCTCTTTTCCCCTGGGGCTGCCATTCTCTCCTCCAGCCCCCTTTCGGCCTCCTCTTCCTGCATCCCCACCGCTTGAAGTCCCCTTCCCTTCCCAGAGTGATGTGCATCCCCTACCTGCTGAGGGATACAATAAGGTAGGGCCAGGCTATGGCCCTGGGGAGGGGGCTCCGGAGCAGGAGAAATCCAGGGGTGGCTACAGCAGCGGCTTCCGAGACAGTGTCCCTATCCAGGGTATCACGCTGGAGGAAGGTGGGTGTGGGACTGGGGGCTGTGAGTATGAGTGTGTGCAAGAGATTGCTGTGCATGTTTGCTGAGGGCTGGAGCTGGGCTTTTCAGAGATTGGGCATCCCTGGTCTCTCAGGGCCAGTTAGAGGTTCCCAGGTGGCATGTTCTTGATTCCTATGGCTGCCTGAATCCAATTAACTGAATTCTGAAGGGTGCATGGGGTAACTGTCTCAGCCTTTCTTTTTTTTTTTTTTTTTTTTTTTTTTTTGAGACGGAGTCTCGCTCTGCTGCCCAGGCTGGAGTGCAGTGGCCGGATCTCAGCTCACTGCAAGCTCCGCCTCCCGGGTTCACGCCATTCTCCTGCCTCAGCCTCCCGAGTAGCTGGGACTACAGGCGCCGCCACCTCGCCCGGCTAGTTTTTTGTATTTTTTAAAGTAGAGACGGGGTTTCACCGTGTCAGCCAGGATGGTCTCGATCTCCTGACCTCGTGATCCGCCCGTCTCGGCCTCCCAAAGTGCTGGGATTACAGGCTTGAGCCACCGCGCCCGGCCCTGTCTCAGCCTTTCTTCTGCCTCTGCCTCTGCCCTCTGCTCCAAATCATAAAATCTTAGAGCTAGAAGCACTTTCAAGATCATTCTATCCAGCTCACTCAATTTGCAAGTTCAGGCACTGAGTTCCAGAGAGGGATGGTAGCTTGCTGAGGTCCCAGTCAAACACACTTGCATTGCCTCAGCTTTCCCCTAAACACGGTGTCTGTGATCAGGGTTGGTGAGGAGGAGCTTTCCTGTTTTGCCTCTCCTTCCTCCCGTTGGCTATACCCATCTCTGGCCCTGCTGATACCGATTCCCCTGACATTTCAGGCTAAGCCAGCAGGAAAGGGCTAGGACAGGCACCTGGGAGCCCACATGGAGGGAGTTGGGCAAGATTTGATTCGGAGCAGGTGTCAAGACATGTTGGGGAAACTGAGGCCCAGTGGAAGAGAAGCCAGTAGAGAAGGAATCTAGAGGCCTCCTAGATTAAGGCCTGCCTGGAATGGATTGGGGGTGGGTCTTTGGAAAAGGAGGGGACCCACCTCTAGCCCAGTCTCTCAACTGCCCCTCCTTTACAGTGAGTGAGATCATTGGCCGAGACCTGAGTGGCTTCCCAGCACCTCCTGGAGACGAGCCTCCTGCTTGAACCACCTGAACTGTCATCACACGGCAACCCCAGCCCCAGCCTCAGCCCTGCCCCCTTTCCCTCCTTCCTGGAGTGGTGGCTACAGAAGCTTGGGGCCAATCCTGGCTCCTCTTTCCCCAGCTTCTGTTTATCTCACTGTCTTCCCTCCCCTCCCCCAGCTGAGGTGTGGCCCCCAGGCCTGGTGCTGCCTTGGAGGGCTGGGGGAAGTAGCTGTGGAGGAGGGAGGAGGGTGGAGACTGAGGCTAGGTGCCAGAATGGACTGGAGTGAAGGCATGTCTAGAGTGTGGGCAGGCTGTTGTGCTGGGAAGCTGGGGACACGTTGATGGTAATAAACTGCTCAATGACCAGTGTTTCAGGCTTCAGAGCTCTTTGGAGAGACGGGTTGGGGCAGCTTACTCCAGCCCCGGGCCAAGGAGGCCCAGAAGTTGGAAAGAGACGGAATGTGGCTGGGAACATTGCATCCCAAAGAGCTCAGTGGAGGAGGCTGGGGAAGGCATGAGGGGGCTAGGAGGCTCCTTGACTGGGGCCAGGATTGGGGGCCAGGGCTTGAGTAGGCCTCTCCACTCTCCTCCTTGGGGGTCAAGATTCCTTAGGAGCTTTGGGATGGGGCCCAGGAGGCTGCATTTTTCAAGCTCCTTAGTCTTGCCACCACACAGATGATTCTGATCCATAGCCAAGAAGAGGACACACTGATGTAGTTGATCTCTCTCATTTACAAAGGAGGATTCTAAGATTCAGAGAGGGAAAGGGACTTGCCTGAGGTCACGCAGATAATCAGCAGCATGTTGAACTGCACTCCTGGGCTCCTGTCCCCCGCCCCCATTCAGACACGCAGACTCAGGAGGTCCAGGCCTCTAAGGCTTCTCTCCCTGGAGTGAGGGTGGAGGTGAGGGAGAGCTAGCACAAGCTCTCCCTCTGGATCCTCTACTCCTGGGGATTATGAAGACATTCTGGAAAGATTTGTGCTTCAGAGGTAGACTGCAGAAAGCAAACAGTCTACCCAGCAGCTCTGAATGTCACCTGCCCTGGGAATCACAGCACTGTATGAGTTCCTGGCCTATCCTGCAAATATACCCATGCTGGCCTTCTAAATAGCTGGTACATCCATCACCACTGACGGGCCTGGGCTGGAAACCTGGTTTGTCCCCTGTCTCGATGGCCTACGAGAGGCCAAGTCCCATTGGGCTGGGGAAAGTCACTTTGTCTGTCTTGTTCACCTGGAGCCTGACACACAGTAGGTACAGAGTACAAATAGCTTGAGTTGCAGGGGGACATGACAATAGGCTTGGCTGCAGGGGGACATGCCTAAAAGACATTCAGGGCGTTTGCACTTGGGAAACTTGCCTCACTTTCAGGCTGGTGGGGCCTCTCTATGCCCAATGAGTCCAGGCAGTCCTAGCAAGTACTCAGGAGAGCAGGGGTGGGTGTGACAGAGGCTGGCTGTGGATTGGGGGACAACAGAACCAGAGTAACTCCTCACCTGTTGCTGCTTTGCAATGAATTTCCTTTACCTTCATGGAACACAAGCTGCTGTGAACCAAATTGACATCAAGTGATTAGCTTCCGGGCCTTGGTTGCTTTTCAAAGATCCCCTTTAGCCCCTTGCCAGAGTCATTGTCCCATAATCACCATGTCAGAAGGAACCCTAGGGCACTCATGTCCTATTTAGCAATCTTCAGCACCACCTCTAAGATCTCTGACAGAGGGTGGGTCAGCCTCTGTGTAAACAAAAAGCTGTTAGGACTTGTTGCCTCTCAAGGTGGACTGTTCTGTTTTCTGCCAGGACACTGCCATTCATGCATTGTCAAGATATTTATTAAACAGCTGCAAAGTGCCAGCCAGTGGGTCCTGGAGGAATTTGTAGCCTCATGGGGCAAAAGTAAATAAACAGCTCATAACAATTCAAACTAAATATTTTTTGCAGAGAGTACATTAGACCTTGAGGAGTCGGTGAACAATGTGTGTGTGTGTGTGTGTGTGTGTGTGTGAGACAGAGAGAGAGAGAGAGAGAGAGAGAGAGAGAGAGATGGGGTCTTGCTCTAGTGTCCAGGCTGGAGTGCAGTGGCAGGATCTCAGCTCATTGCAGCCTCAAATTGCTGGGCTCAAGTTATCCTCTGGCATTAGCCTCCCGAAGTGCTGGGATTATAGGTATGAACCACTGTGCCTGCCTTCAGTGAACAACTTTTTTCTTTCTCTGCTTGCTCCTTCATCCACCACCCCCCTCCCGGGTAGTGGACTGCCTACCAAGGCACACAACCCCATGTCACTCCGTCCCACAGTGAACAATTTAAATATGAGATGTAGAGGGAACAGAGGAGAGGCATTCCGCCCAGCTGTGGGGGTTACAGGGAACTTCAGGGGGTGACTTCTAAACTGGGACCTGAAGAATGACTAGTAATTAACCAAGCTAAGAATAGGGGAAGGGCAGGCCAGACAGAGAGACCAGAAGAGGCAAAGTCCTGGAGGGGAGCGGCAAGTAAGAAAGACAGACAGATCTCCAGGGCCTGGTATACCTGGAGAACTCCGAAAGGTTCCCCTTCAAGGGTGGGAAGGCAGGTGAAGTTCTGGAAGTCAGGGGCTATAAGAAGGGATTGCAGGGGGAAGCCAGGCTGAATTCTGAAGGATCTTATAGCCTGCCAGGGTATTTAGAGTTTTCTAAGGATGATGGGCATTCTCCCACTAGACTGTAGGCCTTCAGCTGTGAGTGATGTAATAGATTTGCCCTAAAGTTCTTCCTCACCTTGAGCTCCCATCTGCTTCCTTGTGACCGCTCTGTAAGGGGCTCGTTATGCCCTCTGGGCCCACATTCTTTAGGCCTAACCCCTCTTCTCTTTGGAATCCTGATGTGGGTAGGCCTCCTGGTGCCTTTGCGTGTACTCACTCTGAGACTGGGGTCATTGTCTCCTCCCAGGCTCTCTACAGACATGTAGCTTCCTGGGGCTGTAGTTAGGAGAGAGAAGAACGAGGCTGGGTCTCCAGGTGGTGTCAGAAAAGACCTTCTTGGCCCAGGTCTGAGGATTACTTGTGTTTGAACCACTAAGGAGGTTTTTGTTTTTGTTTTGTTTTTAATACAGATTCCTAAGCAACCCTTAACCTATTTGGGAGGGAGGACTGGACCCAGGTATCTGTGTATTAAAGAATACCTTCAGTGATTCTTCAGCACAGGAAAGTTCAAGTACTAGAGTCACCTGCCAATTGTCATTCCTTCCCATTCCAGATTCCAAAATAGCCCACTGCCCCGATGTCTAAATCTTGTCTAGGCTGCCCTGGGTAGAGAGTCACCTGGTGAAGAGGAGGAGACAGACACACACAGTCCTCACATTGCAGTTCATCCTTCCCCTCACCTGGCTCTGTCCTGCTAGTCAGAGAATGTGAGGACAGTCTCAGGCACAGCCTGCAGTCCTGGTACAGGAGCATCTCTGCCCTCCGAACTTACTGAGTCTCCTTCTTTGGCTGGAACTCTGGGCCTCCACGATGCTTGGGGAGTGGCGTGTTTCGTAGCTTTCCGTTGGGGTTTGGGATCTGCTTGGATTGAGTTCTGTGATGCCTTGGAACCCACTGCTGGACTTTCTAAATTGTCATGGAGAGGAACTCCTGGAAATTCCAGATGCAGAAAGTGCACAGGGGTTTGGCTGCTTTTATGGGAGCCTGTTTTAATAGCCTCAGTGTCTTGATTGTTCACGTAGCCAAATCCCCACAAAGTGCTGCAGGGCCCCTGCTCTGTGCCAAGCCCTGTGCTAGGCTCCAGGGACATGCATCTCACTGCAGCCTTGACCTGAAGGAGCAGACAATCTCGTCACTAATGAGAGAGACCTTCCTGCCTAGAGATTGAGGTGAACAGAGCAATGAGTAATGGTGGGGAAGTCCCTGTGGCTTTGGGATGTCAGAGAAAGGGCACTGAGTCTGTCCTCTCTCGCTGCTTGTGTATCTCTTGTAGTAACAGTAGACAATTACATTTTGAGATAACCCATGAGTCCATCCCTTATGGTGGGAACATTACATTCTCTGAAAGGAACATATGTTCCCAATGTCCATTCTACTGGAATAAAGAGTGTCTGAGTCAGGAAATGGGGATTTGTTACTGAGGCCTTGGGCAGAGTTAGAGGAAGCATCTCTCTGTACTTCTCTCTCCTGGACCTGAACCCTGAGGGCACTAGTTAGGCCAGGCTGTTCCCAAGTAGCCCCCACCTTGGTGAGGCAGAATCCTGGCAGGGCCGGGAGCCAAGGGCCAAGGGGCAAGGAGGCAGCTCCATTGCTGGGTGGCACTCCACTTTTATGCTCCTCTGAGCAATTCCTTTCAGTTCTTCCTGGATCTCTTACTTTCCTAGGGCTGCTGAACCAAAGCATCACAAACTGGGTGGCATAAAACGACCGAAATTTATCGTCTCACAGTTCAGGAGGCCAGCAGACTGAAATCGAGCTGTTGGCAGGGTTGGTTTCTTCTGCAGGCCCTGAGGGAGGATCTGTTCCATGCCTGTCTTTTAGTCCCTGATGGTTGCTGGCAGGCTTTGATGTTCCTCGGCTTGTCGAAGCATCACTCCAATCTTGGCCTCTGTTGTAACATGGCTGTTCCCTATGGCTCTCTGTGTCCAAATAAACCTCCTTTCTCTTATAAAAGACACTGATCATTGGATTTAGGGCCCACCCTAATCTACTCTGAGCTCATCTTAACTTGAATACATCTGGAAAGACCATGTTTCCAAATAATGTCATATTTACAGGTACTGGAGCTTAGGACTTGAACATATCTCTTCTGGGGATATGTTTGGGAATTCTGGGGACCCAATTCAATTCCCTACACTGGGTTTCCTGCAAAGTTTTGTCAGTCATTATGATCTCAGTTTTGCTATGGAAGGTTAAGTAAAAGTGCCCGTGTTCGGGTCCATCCAAGTGGTGAAGGGGAGAATATTGTCTTCTGATTCCAGCTTGGTGGATGCAGCCATAATTCATGGGATTCCCAGGACAAAGGTGACTTTTGAAGGAGGAAAAAGTAGGAATTTCCGGCCCAAATCCTCAAGAGATTCTTCCTGTCCTGCCGCCCTTAGACAGTCTTGGTGTTATTTTATTTGGGATGCTGG
The DNA here is from genome assembly GCF_043159975.1 of Macaca nemestrina. Classification (NCBI taxonomy): domain Eukaryota; kingdom Metazoa; phylum Chordata; class Mammalia; order Primates; family Cercopithecidae; genus Macaca; species Macaca nemestrina. The sequence continues at coordinate 83,840,423 of NC_092131.1, read as the reverse complement.
CCAATTGTAGGTTTACTTACAACTACATTTCCAAACTGGAAAGAGTTAATAAGATGAAAAAGAAGTAAGTCATTATATGAGGATGGGATTCTCCATGAGTATTGTATATTAAAAGCTCCGAGGAGTCCTCTGAGAAATCCCTTTAGCTGTTTAATCCAGTGTTTCCCAAACTTATTTAATCATGATGCTCTTTTCTGTAGGACAGTACTGTGTCCGTTAATTACTCCCATGTAACACATTACCCCAAAAACACAGTGGCTTAAAACAACAATGAAAAGCTATTTCTCAAAGTTTCTGGGGATCAAAAACTTGGAAGTAGCTTGGCTGAGCAGTTTTGGCTTGGTGTCTTTCATGAGGCTCCAGTCATTGGAAGTGTCGCTAGAACTGGAGGATCCATATTCTAGGTGGCTCAGTCACAGGGCTGGCAAGTGGGTGTTGGCTGCTGGTGGGAGGCCTCAGTTCTTCACCTTCTGGGCTCTCCACAGGGCTGCTTGTGTGTCCTCATGACATGGCAATTGGGGCTTACCCCACCGTGAGCTACCCAAGAAGCCAAGGTGGAAACTTCATAACCTTCCCTTGGAAGGAACTGTCACCTCCACCATACCCTATTAATCACACAGACCAGCCCTAATTCAGTGTGGGGACACCAGAAGGTGAAGGTCTTATGGGGCCATCTTGGAGGCCGAGTGCTACATTAATTAATTCACTCAACAAATATTAACTAGTACCTACGAGTGCCAGACACTGTTCTAGACACTGAGGATACAACAATGAGCAGAATAGACACACACTTGTCTCCATGGAGCTCACATTCTACTGATACTTCATTCAATGCTTGAGACAATTTGGGAAGTGCTGCTTCACAGGTATTTGGAAGAGTAAGTGAGAATTGCGAATACAGAATGATAAATGTGGCCAGGTGCAGTGGCTCACGCCTGTAATCCCATCACTTTTGGAGGCCAAGATGGGCAGATTGCTTGAGCCCAGGAGTTTGAGACCAGCCCGGGCAACAGGGCAAAACCCTGTCCCTACAAAAAATACAAAACTTTGCCAGACGTGGTAGTGCACGTCTGTAGTCCCAGCTACTTGGGAGGCTGAGGTGGGGGGATCACTTGAGCCTAGGAGGCAGAGGTTGTAGTGAGCCCAGATGGTGAAACTGCACTCTAGCCTGGGTGACAGAGTGAGGCCCTGTTTCTAAACAAAACAAACAAAAAAAAGATAAATGCTAAAACAGGAGAGAAACTCACAATATCAAGGGAATGAGGTGTCCTGACGTAGACTTGGAGAGTGGTCACAGATGGTTTCCTGAAAGAGGTAGACGCGTGAAGTTAGCCAATTAAAGGAGGAGTGGGAAGAGGAAAAGTGTTGCAAGCAGATGGAACAGCATGTACAATGCCCCAAAGCTTGATACAGTTGGAGAACGAAAGCAGCAGGAGCATATTATGTGTGTATATGTGTTATGTGTGTGCTCATGCATGTGTGTGCCTGCCCATGCACGCGGGGTGGGGAGAAGAGGTGAAAGATAAGGCTAGATGAGGTAATTGGCTGTGGGAGGGGAGGCAGAGAGATGTCAGCGATGGCATCCATGTTTCTGGTGTGAATCACAGCAATAGAGTATAGACGGGGAGAGAAAGGAGTAGAGAAAAGGAGTAAGAGAGGTCTGGGTTGGTTATAAAAGGAAGAACTCAGTTTTGTTCACATTGAATACAAGCCACCTTTGGGGTTGTCAAGAACCCGTTACAGGTCAGCAATTCCACAACTGCTTTCTATGCATACCAGTGTTGAACAAATAAGTAAATAAATTGTCGCTAGTGGGAGGCAGGTTTCTCACTGTCACAGAAAGAAGAGGGGTGTTAGGATGGTGGTGGTGCTGGATTTGGGCTGGAGATATCAGTATGAATTCATGTGCATTTTAATACATATATGTACACTTAATAGTCTAGAATATCTTTAATAGATCTATAGAGATATCTTTATCTCAGATCTCTATATAGATTTATAATCCATAGATGTCTATATGATGTGTATGTATGTACACACAGATAGAGAAATAAATATAGATACTGTATATATACACACACATATACATATGTTAATATATATACATATATTTGTTAGCTTTGTCTGCAAAGAGGGCCTAAAAGAAGTGATACCCCATTAGCAACAAGAATACTTAGCATCCAGACCTTGGTTTCTAGATAACATTCTCCAATAAATGAACCAGGGTTCCTTGGAAAAATGGTTAATTCTTGAGCTGGGACAGGGAACACATAAGATGATCCTGGAACAACTTGTAGTACCAGAAAATAAAGAAGTGCTAAAAAAAAAAAAAAAAAAAAAAAAAAAGGGCCGTAAGGGGCATATCAAAAGGACACAGGAGCCAACTTGAAAGAGCTCCCAATGGCCAAATCTGGAACAGTTTGAGCAATGGTAAGAGATAATAATATTGGATTATAACTCCAAGAGTAAAATAAATCTTTATGAATCCATACTGATGTAAATAAAGTATTGAATAAATAACTAAATGAGAGAGAAGGGATAAATCTTACTTGCAAAAGAATTCTAATTATAAATGTATCAGGAATAAGGAAAATACAAAATCACGATTAGATCATCACAATAATAATTGCTACAGGCAAGATCCATTGAGGAATGTTAAAAGCAGTAGATAAAACTTTAAGGAAAAACAGGACATTTGCAAAACCTTCAAGTATCTGCCCCCAAATACGTGAATACCTGAGTGGTGTTCACACACTATCACAGATTCTTTGATTTCCCTTTCTCCAGGAGGTGCAGCTTATTTCCTGTTGCCTTGAGTGTGCTCTGGACTTGGGGACCTGCTTCTTACAGACTATGGAAAGAGAAAAAGAGTAACTTTGCAGTGGAGAAACCTCACAAACACCACCTGAACCGAATGGTCAAGATGAAGATCACCAGCGATAAATCATGTTGACATCATGTGCCCCCGTATACCGCAACCAGAAGGGCATCACCTTTGTGCTACACCTGCCAAAATCGACAACCTTAGTCTTTTCATGAGAAAACACCAGACAATCCCAGATTGGGGGACATTCTACAAAATACCTAACCATGAGTCTTAAAAAGTGTTGAAATTTAAAGAAATGTTTTTTTCTTAAATAGGGTCTTACTCTGTTGCCCAGGCTGGAGTGCAGTGGCATGATCATTGCTCACTGCAGCCTTGGCCTCCCAGGCTCTAGCAATCCTTCCACCTCAGCCTCCAAGTAGCTGGGACTACAGGTGTGCACCACCACACCCGGATTATTTTTGTATTTTTTGTAGAGACAGTGTTTTGCCATGTTGCCTAGGATGGTCTCAAACCCCTAAGCTCAAGTGATTCACCCACCTCACCTTCAAAGTGCTGGGATTACAGGTGTGAGCCACTATGGCCCACCCACTTTACATGTTTTAATTCTACATTTGCTGCATTCCTAAACCAAGGCTCAGAGCAATTGATTAAAAATAGCAGCAGCAGCAGCAGAAGAAGAAGAAGAAGAAGAAAACACGTTAAGGAGCCCGGGCGCTGGGGCTCACGCCTGTAATCTCAGCACTTTGGGAGGCCGAGGTGGGTGGATCACTTGAGGTCAGGAGTTTGAGGCCAGCCTGACCAACATGGTGAAACCCCATCTCCACTAAAAATACAAAAATTATCTGGGCATGGTGGCAGGTGCCTGTAATCCCAGCTACTTGGGAGGCTGAGGCAGGAGAATTGCTTGAACCCGGGAGGCGGAGGTTGCAGTGAGCTGAGATTGTGCCACTGCACTCCAGCCTGGATGACAAAGAGAGACTTCACCTCAAAAAAAACAAAAACAAAAACAAAACAACAAAGAAAGAAAACATGTTAAGGAGTATTATCTGTTCCAGGAGGCTTGACAAGCCCTTTACATACATAGCTCATCTTATTTAATCATCTCCCAACAATCCTGAAAAGTTTGTCCCGTTATTATTACCATCTCACAAGTCAGGAAACTGAGGCACGGAGGGCGTAAGTAATGTCTGGAGTTCCACAGCTTGCCAGAGACAGAGCTAGGATTTGAAGGTCTATTTCCTAACTCCAGGTCCGGCGATCTTTTCCACAACACTGCAGCCAATTCCTTATCACATGGGTGAAATCAGATGAAAAGTAAACATCCAGGGCAGTCTTCAAATGAGGCAGCCAGACGGGCCAGAGATCGAACTTCAGACTTTTAACCAAAGGTTCTGGGATTCATGCTCCCAGTTGGACACTGTTTACTTCTTAAGTAGTAAAATGAATGGGGTTGGATTGATCCAAACAGTGTCTAAGATCCCTTCCAATTCTAACACTTAGGAGTTTATGTTTCAAAAGAACAGCCTGCAGAGGAGCCTGCAGAAGGGGACCCTCCCACTCAGGGTGACCTGATAGAATATAGGACACTCTAACAAAAGTTAGAGTCAGGGAGGGGAATATGGGCTGAGTGTTCGTAGAATGAGGCTGGTTTTTAGCCCCCACGCACTCCCTTTCCCTACTGCATTCTTTTTTTTTTTTTGAAAGATGCTGCTCAGCCTTCGAGTGAAGTCTTCTTCATTCATGATGGCAAAGGGCAGAGGAAGGCAGATGCCCAAGGGCTCCATCAGCCTTGGTACTTTGTCAACCCCCAGTCCCTAGCATGAAAGGTTTTTCCAAGACAGAGTAGGTAAATTTCAATTTTTTTTTTTTTTTGACACAGAGTCTCACTCTGTTGCCCAAGCTGGAGTGCAATGGCACAATCTCAGCTCACTGCAACCTCTGACTCCTGGGTTCAAGTGATTCTCCTGCCTCAGCCTCCCTAGTAGCTGGGACTACAGGTGCATGCCACCATGCCTGGCTAATTTTTTTGGGTATTTTTAGTAGAAATGGGTTTCACCATGTTGGCTAGGCTGGTCTTGAACTCCTGACCTCAGGTGATCAGCCCACCTTGGCCTCCTAAAGTTCTGGGATTACAGGCATGAGCCACTGTGCCCAGCCTCAATTTTATCTTGTGTTGCATTTGTATTATTTTCTCCATTCTCAAAATTCAGACACTTCCTAACCTAGCACCCATTGGCTACTGCTCATAGTCCTGCCTGGTTTGGGGTTTCCCAGTTTGGGGCGGATCTGGCTTCACTTCATTTTCTGCCTCCATCAAGACTCCCTATTGTTTCTTTGAGGTTGTATTAGGTCAAGGCAAACAATTCTCTTGTTCTCCCAAGATGTAGCAAAATGTCACAATTCTTTTTGGCTCCATTGTTCATTAGCCACTCTATTTTGTTATTCTATTTGCACTACTTCATCACTGAACAAACTTTTTTAAAATAAGGATTTGTGATGGTTAATTTTATGTGTCAATTTGACTGGGCTAAGTGATGCCCAGATAGCTGGTAAAATATTATTTCTGGGTACGTCTGTGAGAGTGTTTCTGGAAGCGATTAGCATTTGAATTGGTAGACTAAATGAAGATCTTCCCTCATCAATGTGGGTCCACATCACCCAATACGTTGAGGGCTTGAATAGAACAAAAAAGTAGAGGAAGGGCAAATTCTCTCTATTTGAGCCCAGTCATCCATCTCCTTTTACCCTTGAACATCAGAGCTGCAGATTCTTGAGGGAAGGGCACACGTAGATTAGTGTTTTCTGCACAATGAGTTCACCCACTTCTCCTTGTCTGACCCATCAATGTGCCCGTATCTTTTGAGGTTCATTTGATTCAGATGCTACAGACACTGCCCTTCTCCAGGCTACTGAAATAACTTTCAAACTTGGACTGAATTACACTACTGACTTCCCTTGTTCTCCAGCTTGCAGTCAGCAGATTGTGGGACTTCCTGACCTCCCTAATCACATGAGCCAATTCCCATAATCAATCTCTCTCTCTCTCTCTCTGTTTCTCCTATTGGTTCTGTTTCTTTGGAGAACCCTAACACAGGATTATAGAAACTGCAGGAGAAAATGTTAGTGCCTGTTGGGATTAGAAAGGCACATACGATAAAGCCCTATCCTCAAGGCTGTTGCAGCTGTGATAGGAGCTTGTCTTATAGCTCCATTTATATGTTCACAAAGGATTTACTATGTGTTAATTATCAGGCAATGGTAGGCACTCAGGATACCAAGATCAACAAGATATGATTCCTGTCCTCAAGCAGTTCACACCTAAGAGATCACTAACTGGTGACTGGACTTGTTTGGTTGGTTGGAAAGGTGCATTAATCATTTCTGTCTCTTATCTAAGGCTCATTTCTGTCTGCTATCTATGGCTGTGTAACAAATCACCCCAACTTAGTGGCTTAAAACCACAATGATTTACTTTTCCTCACAATTCTGTGGCTTAACCTGGTGATTCTCCTCCTGGTCTCACCTGGGCACACTCATGTGGTTGCATTCAGTTGGCAGTTTAGCTAGTTGGTCCTAGACAGCCTCACTCCCAAGTGTGAAACCTCAGCTGGGGCGGCTGAAATGGCTGAGATGAGTTTGCTTCTGTCTGCCCATGTGACTTCTTTCTGCCGGTATCTCAATTTTCTTCCTTCCGGCTATCCTGGGCCTCTTTACAGAAGAGCAGAGCATTCCAAGAGGGTCAAAGCCAAAGTTTCAAGACTTTTTGAGGTCTCGACTCAGTGTTACAAATGCTACGCCCACTGCATCTTATTGGCTAACACAAGTCACAAGGCCCGGCTAGAATGGGGAGGAGGAGGAACAGAATTCATCTCTGATGGAGGAGCAGCAATGTCACATTGTAAAGGGTGGGCAGATAGAGATGGGAGGAATTTGTGGTCATATGTTGCACTCTACTACAGCTGCTACAGCAAAACAAAATTAGATTTCACATAAACATCAAGTTTACAATGTTTTTTCCTTAACAATGGGGAGATTTGGCAACAAGCCACTGGAGCTGAGTAACTGCTGTGCCATTTAGACTGGACATTCTATCTCTATTCCATCGTAGTCTCTACCACTTCTTTTTTAAAGAGTTGGGTTCTTGTTCTGTTGTCCAGGCTGGAGTGCACTGGCATGATCATGACTCACCGAAGTCTCGACTGCCTGGGCTCAGATGATCCTCCAGCCTCAGCCTTCAGAGTAGCTGGGATTACAGGCACACACCACTCCAGCTAATTTTTTTTTTTTGGTAGAGGTGAGTTTTGCTTTGTTTTCCAGGCTGATCTTGAATTTGTGACCTCAAGTAATATCCTCCTGCCTTGGCCTCCCCACTACTGCTTTATTTATTTATTTTTTTAAGATGGAGTCTTGCTCTGTTGCCCAGGCTGGAGTGTGGTGGTGCAATCTCAGCTCACTGCAACCTCCACCTCCCAGGTTCAAGTGATTCTCCTGCCTCAGCCTCCTGAGTAGCTGGGACTACAGGCATGAACCACCACATTCAGCTAATTTTGGTATTTTTATTTATTTATTTATTTATTTTTTGAGACGGAGTCTCACGCTGTTGCCCAGGCTGGAGTGCAGTGGCGCGATCTCGGCTCACTGCAAGCTCCGCCTCCTGGGTTCACGCCATTCTCCTGCCTCAGCCTCCTGAGTAGCTAGGACTACAGGCGCCCGCCACCGCGCCCGGCTAATTTTTTGTATTTTTAGTAGAGACGGGGTTTCACTGTGGTCTCGATCTCCTGACCTTGTGATCCGCCCGCCTCGGCCTCCCAAAGTGCTGGGATTACAGGCTTGAGCCACCGCGCCCGGCCAATTTTGGTATTTTTAGTACAGACAGAGTTTCACCTTGTTGGCCAGGATGGTCTCAGTCTCTTGACCTCGTGATCTGCCTGGCTTGGCCTCCCAAAGTGCTGGGATTACAGGCGTGAGCCACCATGCCCGGCCCCCTCTACCACTTTTTAAAGGTGAGGAAATTGGGATTTCCAGGGCTAGGATGTAGTAGTCTTTGGGCTACCGATATCAGAGCCTATGTTTTTAACCACTATATTCAACTGCCATCACCAAATGGGCTCTATGGATAATTACATGGGAAACCACTGGTGGGGAGTTACTGAAAAAGTTTGAGTAAGCTCATGTCACAGAGCAAGTGATGCTCTTCAATTAACTAGGGCTCTGGATTCAGAGCTGAATAGGGGTGAGGGAGGCGAATGGTCTGGTGGCTGCTAGATCAGTTTGAAAGTCATTTCAGTAGCCTGGGCCAGGGAGGTGTCTGTAGCATCTGAACCAAATGGAACTCAGAAGGTAAGGACACATTCTTGGGTCAGACAAGGAGAAATGAGTGAACTGGTTGTGCAGAGAATACTAATCCAAGTGTGCCACTTCCCTCCGAGAAACTCTGTAGGCTCCCTCCTGCCTATACCTGCCAGTCTCAGTGGTAACACATTGTTATGTTAAAAAAAAAAAAAAAAAAAGAGGCCTTAATGTAAGCTGTGGACTTTGGTTGTTAATGTTGTGTCAACGTTGGTTCATCTATTCTAACAAAAGTATCACGTTGGTGCAGGATGTTGATAGTGGGGGAGGCTGTGCACACGTGGGCACTAGAGGCATATGGGAAGTCTCCTTTCCACTCAGCTTTCCTGTAAACTTAAAACCACTTTAGAAATAAATTTTATATACACGAAAAATGGAGGAGGAGGATGATTTCTGAGGTAAGTTTAGGAAACTCAGGTAAATAAAGTTGATTTTTTAAAAAACTGCAGGACTTACAGCATTGCTTTTACTTCATTACAATATAGTCACAAAACATAATTATGCAATTGCTTTTTTCAACTTTAGACATAGGCTCCGTGACAGCAGGGCACATACTCATTGATGTATCACCAGCACCTAGAATGGTTTGGCACATGGCGGACACTTCTTAGTACAAGGAAGAAGGGAGAAACAATCAACTCACAGGACTTAATGATTGACTGGCTGAGAGAAGTGGGGGGTGGTTAGCTTCAGAGTGGCTTTGGTTAGTCATACCCTTGCTAGAGACACCCCAGAACTCCCACTCCCTGTCCTTCTCTGCTTGACTACTAATGGCCTGAGACCCCTCAGCCTCCACGGGACCAGCTTTTGCCCTCACGCTGCCATCAGTGGCTCCTAGGCATGTGCCCTTCATCCGCTGTGCTCACTGACCCACCTTCAGACCTCCAGCCTCCTGCAGATACTCCCCCAAAATGTCCCTCACACAGCTTGGAAGCCCAGCCCAACACTCTTCGAGCTCTGAAACATTGTTGCTCCTGTTTTTGTCTTCATGAATCACCCAAAGTACAGCAGTGCCTCATGGTAGTAAATATGGGTAAGTGTGGGAACCACCAGGGTCCTCTGGTGTCCTTGGGCAGCCAAGGAGTAGATAGATCCTCCTGAACCTGCCCCAAGGCTTATTTTAAGAAGGGCTGGAAATATGCCAGCACTGAGGCAAGGCAGAAATCACCGTATCTGGTGTGATGTCGGGGGCAGACTCTCTTTGCCAGCTCAAGCCAAGATAAACAGTAATTCTAAAGTCCTGGGGATAATGTTTGTTTCAGAAGCAAGTCCCAGAGAGAGGTGGGACCAGCCTCTTCATGTAAAGTTAGAACATTCCTGATAACAGAAGAAGAATTTCCCCTGTAAGTATTGATATAGTTGTGTAACAACAGGTGTACCTTCTTTCTGTTAATATTAAAAAATTATAATGATAGTATCTGCTTATTTTTAAAATTCTGGAAAAATAAAGGACTCTGAAGCAGGAAGTGGAAGCCTCCTCTTGTACTCCCTACTCACTCTCATCTTAAAGGCATGCCATATATCTTGTTTTGCAGCCTGTGCCCTTGTGCTCCTCACCACCCCCCTCCTTTAGGAATTGCTGTATCCTCTACTTCACGATTTTTATTGGCCACATAATTTACCATGGTATGGGTGAACCACAATACTGGAGAACAATCTAAGTGTGCACAGCCTTTAATGCAATTATTCTGCTTCTAGGAATCTGTCCTACAGAAACACCTGGCACTAGCGTGAAACACTGTATGTACATAAATGTTCATGATAGGATTGTTTGCCAGTAGTGAAACACTAGAGACAATCCATTTTAATATAATTGAAGAGAGATGAGAAGCCAACCACTAAGGTATATATGAGAAACTCTTACTTTGAGGACTCTGTAGGGGAGACAAAAGGCCACTATAAAGTGCTGAACATGAGTTTTCTACCAACAAAAGTTTCCCTTTTGAGGGGGCAAACAGGGTAGTATCAGGTTACCTGTCCTCTAACTCGGACTCCAGTGATCTAAAACAATCGGAAGGACACTCCTGACAGTAGTAGTAGCTGTTGTTGTTCTCCTTCTCCTCCTCCTCTTCTCTCTCTCTCTCTCTTTGTTTTATAGAGATGGGGTCTCGCTATGTTGCCCAGGTCCCACCTTGGCCTCCCAAAGTGCTGGATTATGCGCATGAGTCACTGTGTCAGGTCTTTTTTTTTTTTTTTTTTTTTTAATTAAAGACAAAGGTTAACATGGTATTCTGCATTTTACTTTTTAATTTTTGGTAGAAAAAATAGAAAAATCGGCTGGGCACAGTGGCTCACACCTGTAATCCCAGCACTTTGGGAGGCTGAGGCGGGTGGATCACCTGAGGTCAGGAGTTTGAGACCAGCCTGGCCAACATGGTGAAACCCCGTCTCTACTAAAAATGCAAAACTTAGCCAGGCGTGGTGGCAGGTGCCTGTAATCCCAGCTACTCGAGTGGCTGAGGCAGGAGAATCACTTGAACCCAGGAGGTGGAGGGTGCAGTGAGCCGAGATTGTGCCATCGCACTCCAGCCTGGGGGACAAGAGCGAGACTTCGTCTCAAAAAAAAAACCAAAAACCAAAAAACAAACCAAGTTACACATTTAAAAAAAAAACTGATAAGTACCAAAAATACCATAAATTCCAGAAAAATCACATGGTATTTAAAAAAAAATTAATAAACTTCCCGACATGCAGTTTTTGTGACCTCTACCTTTGTGTGGCCATCCCAGGTGAGGTGGCACAGTGGACAATAGGAATATATCTGAGAGGCTTTTCAGCACAGGATGGCAAACAATAAGTATGCATGGAAGTTACTGCATGTGAACACATCCCACTGAACCCACAGTGAATGTGTCTCTAACTTACCTTCCCCACAGCTAGGTCCCAGAAAAGCCTGTGGCTGCTCCAGTGTCACTTGACACAAGGTGATGTGTGACAGAGCGGAATTTGGAAGAGAAAGACACTATCATCTTGAACAACTGTGATTAAAATATCTTTTGCAAATTCTATAAAAGCACAGGACCATGTGAACACACTGCTGGGTCCCCTCCCAGGGCCTTGGCAGGGGCCTCTGCAAGTGACCTGAAACTTTAGCTTCCTTAGCAGACGCTGTGCCTGGGGATGTGGGTGCTGTGGCGTGAATAGGGGCAGCCAGCAGCAAAGAGTTTCCTCCAGCTCTCCCTCCTCACACTTGGCTTCAAGTTTACCTTTACATGTCTTGGAGATAGTCCCATATTAGGACAAATAGAGGTGCCTAATTCTACCCTGCTCCCCCACTTCTTTTGAGTGATAGTATTCCGTTGTATGAACATCCACATTTAGATAATTTCCAACCTGCCATAGTGAATAATGCTGCAAAGAATATCCTTGCTCAAATGGATATTTAGCATTTGTGAGAATATATCTGTAAAATACATCTCAGAAGTATGATTGCTGTGTCACAGAGTATGTCTAGTTAAAATGTTGATAGATATTGTCAGTTGCTGTCCTTGGAGGTTGTGAGAACATGCCAGCAGGGTGTGAGAGTGGGCAAGATTGTGTGTTAGCAAACATTGCTGATTCTTGCAGCCTTTTTTTTTTTTTTTTTTTTTACCTCTGTAGGTTAAAAAAATAGTACTTTGCTGTAGTTTTAATCCGCATTTCTCTTATTAAAAGTGAAGTGGCACATGCTTTTATATTTTAAGAACCATATACAGTTTCCTTTTTGTGGACTCTCTTTATACTTTGTCCATTTTTCTATGGGTTAATCTTTTTCTTATTTGTAAGAGTTGTTTAAATACTTAGGAAATTAGCCCTTCATCTGTGGTATGATTGGCAAATATATTCTCCTAGCTTTTCATGTGTCTGTTGACTCTGTTTATGGTGTTTACGTTTCCATGGGAAATCATTCTATATTTATGTAACTAAAAGTATTAAACAGTTTTAAAATGACTTCTGATATGGGTATTATTCTTAGAAAGGCCTGCCTCTCCCAAATGTAATAATATAAAAATTATTCCATGGTTTGTTGTAGTACTTTTATGATTTCATTTTTAGTATTTAAGTGTTTGATCTTTCAGAAATTTGTTTTTCTGTGTGGTGTTAGGTATGAATATTTTATTTTATCCCAGAAGGCTACCCTATTGTCCCAATATCATTTATTGAAAAATCCATGTTATCTCCACTGATTAAAAAACTATCTTGATTAGAGGAGAATACCTCCTGGCAAAAAACAAACAAAAACGATCTTGGCCATATACTAAATTTCAGTATATAGTTGGTCTTATTTTCTAGATTTTTAGTCTGTTCCATTGAACAGTTTATTTATGCACCAATTGTTCAGAGTACCTTTAACATATGTTTTGATTTTGGGGCCTTTAGCCTCCAGAACTGGGCAAGAATACATTTCTCTTATTTTATGCCACTCAGTTTGTGGTAAATTATGACAGCAGCCTAGGAAACTGCTACAGTGACAGAGCTGGGATTTTAACCCAAGTCTTTGACTCTGAGTCCTGTGTTCTGAATGGGAGCACAGGATTATTCATTTCTGTTCCTAAGAGAGAGTGTTTATGAGGCGAAGAGTAGGGGAAATTAGTATAACTTAGTTTCCTTAAGCCTCCCCAGCCCGTAGGCGTTAAGAGATGGAGTGTACTGAATATTCTATGTGTGTACTCTTCACTCTTCTCCATCCTGCTCTGTGTTCAGGAGGTTGACCTCAAGGGACGACTTAGCCTTCCATGGCCTTGCCATTTGGCTTCTGGTTGGGTTTGTCCACTGCTGGGCATTTGCGAGCTGCAGGAAGGTGGCTCCCTCCATGCTGGCTGGCAGCCTGCTGGTGGCTGCGATCGTTACCCAGGCCGATAGCTTCTGTCTTGCGGCCTATGGCTCCAGCTCTTGCCCAGTGCTTGGTTGCAGTAACCACTTCTGCCTTTTCCCCTTCAGGCCTACTGGTGGTAACAGCTTCCTGCTGATACCTAGCCCTCAAGAACTGCACCCGTCTCTTACTGGTTTTCCTTAACCCCACTCAAATCCCCATGAAAGATCCATTCTTTAAATTTCCCTCAGTCCTCTCATTTGCAAGTACTGTGTTTCCTACTGAGATCCTGACCACTCTGGGGACCATATTGAGTGACACACAGAGAGTACCTCTGGTTTCCTTGACTCTAGCCCTCAGTGCTTACTTGGAGCCACCTTAAGTCCTGACCATTCCAAATGCCTCTGGGAGGGCACTTCTGCTTTGTGGCTCTGAAGGAATGCAAGTTGCTAAGGGACAATGGCAAAGTCAGGGAGAAGCCTGTCTCCACTCTGGGCTACTCCTACACAAAAGTCCCAAGCAGGGCTGCCTGGGTTCCAGGGCTCCCTGCCCCATCTCCAGAACTTGGATAGGTGTGGATCTGGGCCACGTATTTGAGTGACAGAACTGCCTCTCTCTCTGGAGCTTTGGAGGGATAAGGATCTATTACTCTGTCAGGCTCACAGGGCAGGCCCTTCCTTTAAGCAAGATGAGCTTTCTTCTTGGAGGTTTCTCACTCCTCATGCAAACAGACTCGTGACAGGGTGTGCTCCCCTGTTGCCAGACATGCCTAGACATATCGAATTCTACTTACACTTAAGCTGGGATCCTTTTATACAAGGTTAGGAAAGTAAACGAGGGCCAGGTTGCAGAAGGCCTCCAACACATCAAACCAGTTTTAACCTAATATTGTAGGCAAGGAATCACTGAATGTATTCGAGATAAAGAGAGCCTTGGATCAAGAACTGCTAAGAGCTTAGCTTGGTTGCCATCTCAGTGCCCATATTCTTGCTCTCCCTCTAGTTGAAACATCCCCTCAGCAGAGAGGCCTCATGGAGGCATTCTCCATCACGGTACATTGTCTTATTTCCAGGAGAGTAGTTCTCCTTCTCTGAAATCACACTCTTTCCTTTTTCTTTCTTCCATATTCCATGGGGGCAGGGAGATCTCCATCTTACTCAATGCCATACTCTTAGGGCATGGCTCATAGTAGATACTCAGTGAATACGTGTTAAATTTGTTGAATGAGCGAATGAATTTGGTCCTATGAGTGAATTTAGATGAGGAAGCCCAGAGAGTTCAAGGGACTTAGTGACCTGCCTGAATCCACATTAACTCATTAACTCATCCAGAACTGAGCGTAGCTGGGATTAAAATCAGGCTACCTAACCAAATCTCTACCTCCAGGAGAGGCAGGAGCTGGGGGATGGGTTAGTAGGAAGGGTGAGGAGAGGATTTCTACGAAGGTGTGGTGACACATTGGCCAGAACTGAGGTTGGGGAGAAGAGATAAGCTCTTGAAAGGGGGAACTAACATATATTGGGTATCTACTCTGTGTCAGGCACTGTGCCTGGCGCTTTACCTGTGTGGTCTGATTTCTACCCTCTGCTGTATGTATTATCATCCCAGTTTTCATGAGTTAAGGAAATAGGGATGCAAGAGTTTAAATAAATTGTCTGCTTTTGTCCATTTATACATAACTTGACTCCTAAGCTTGACCTCTTCTGACCCTCAACATGGCCTCTTTAAACATAGAATTAAACCCCGGAGTTCTCCATGAAGATGGCCACCATGCTTGGGGTTCACGATCAGATAGAGGAGGGCAACAAGAGTTAAGTATTCATTCAGGGAAAGTGCAGGGAACAGGGGTATGTAACTCTCATCTTGCTTTGTAACAGAAACTGAAGCACAATCAGGCAGGAGCCTCTTTTGATAAAAGGAGAGCAGTCAGAGGTGGAAAGAGGGCCAGAGATGGAGATTCACCCCAAAGGCCTTCTGCTTCAAGGTACTGTAGAGGGGCAGGACAGGGGGACCAGGCAGGATAGAGTAGAAGGCTTTGGAGCCAGAAGTAACACAGATGACTTTTTCCTTTTCTGGATTCCAATCTAGGGAGAAGAATCAGGTGTGTGGGATGAAGCGTGGTCCAGTGAGACCAGGAGTAGCATGAGCCCCTCCCTGCCCCCAGCTGGGCCCCTTCCTTGCAGTGGGGTGCTCCTGGTCCCTTGCCTGCACACAAACATATGATGACCCTGCAGCCCAGATGTTCCAGGGCAGGCCTAATTTAAAGTCTGATGCCTTTTGACCCCATAGGTATACTTGTGTCTATCAGACTGTGGCTCTTCGTTTTAATCTGGAAAATAAGGTCACTGAGGCCGAGACATAGGCCCTGCCCTCCAGAGGGCCAGGTTCTGTTCAGGCCCAGGGCTGTATAAGGTGTTCTTTGTGCTGGGGATGTGACCAGAGCCTGGGTGTTGAAGGTGGCCCCCTAGCCCAGGGCTAGTCCCAGAGCACTCATGCCAATTGGCTGGCTGGTCAGGTGTTGCAGGAGACCTCGGAGGTTACATTACTGCCTGGACCCTCTATCTCCTTCCCCTCACAGCATAACTCAAACGTGCTAAAAAGGGCTTTCATAAACAACTCAAGTCTGAAAACTCTGGCAGCTTTCCCGCCCCTCCAGCCCTGGGGGGCTTCAGGAGGGTCTGGGCTGCCCGCCAGCTCCAGGCTGTCCCTAGACTTCAGTGGGGGGTGGGGAGTCAGTGCTGTTACCCTTTCCTTCCTGCTTGGTCTCCAGCCCAGAGTTTCCTTAGGCCCCGGCCTCCCTGGGCTCCCCACCCTACTCTACCTTAACCCTTTCCTCCCAGGGAAGAAGTGGCCGAGGTCCCCGTTCTCTTGGGACGCCTGGGAGAGGCGATTAGGGGTTCGGGGGGAAAGGTGAGGGTAAAAGGGAGAGATCCCTGTTCCAAATCTCAAAAAAGGGTCCCGGAAACCAATCTTCCCCTCCTTCCTCTTTCCCCGTCCTTCCACTAGCAAGAGGGGAACGTGGAAGGAAACTAACTTTGAACCCTGGATTCTGGCTGTGGGCCCAAAACTTGGGTGGAAGGCAGAGGCCTCCGGGACCCTCCCCGCCCCCTCCTCCCCGCCCCGGCTCCCCCTCCCTCTTCTCCGCGCCCCTTTAAGCTATCCAGCAGACGCAGACAGAGTTGATCCAGGAGGGGCTGGCGGAGTGCTGGAGGGGGAAGGCTGGGGGCGGAGGAAAGGGCGGCAGGAGCCCGACCGGTCCCACCCCTCCTACAACCCCGGGCAGGAAGAGCTCGACGCGGGAGCGGCGGTCGAAGGGGACCAAGCTCCAGAGGGCGGGCGCCCGAGCCGTGCCGGGTGGGTCCGGCAGCCTGGAGGAAGGAGGCCGTGCGGGGGGCGCGCCGCGGGAGGAGGGGGCGTGGCTTAGGCGCCTGGGGCTGGGGGCTGGGGCGCCTGCGGCGCCGAGACCAGGGTGACACTATCTTCTCCTTCGTTCCAGGAGCAGGCGGGGCAGCCATGCTCCTGTCGGGGGGCGATCCTCCGGCGCAGGAATGGTTCATGGTGCAGACAAAATCGAAGCCTCGGGTGCAGCGGCAGCGGCTGCAAGTGCAGCGCATCTTTAGGGTCAAGCTGAACGCCTTCCAGAGCCGCCCGGACACCCCCTACTTCTGGCTACAGCTCGAGGGGCCCCGAGAGAACATGGGCAAAGCCAAGGTAAACAGCTTCTCCCCACCCCCACCCATCTCTTCCAGCCAGATCACTCTCTCCCCTTCCCCTGGGGGAAATGGTGGTCCTCAGAGGCACCACCCACCCTGCCCCCGCCTGGATTTGGCAGTGTGGCGGGCAGGTACTGGGCCTTCCTCCTGCCTCGCCAGATCAGCCTGCGCTCCTTCCATGCCCTCTCTTTCCCTCTGGTTCCTTCCTTTCCTGCCCCACCCCTTCCCTACGTGTCACCTCTGTCCCTCAAGTGCACTGAGAGCACCTCCTCGGTGTGTGTCCCCCCATGAGACTTCCCTGGCTAGGGCCCCAGCATCCGCAGCCCCACTTTTCCATCTGGGCAGCAACTCAAGGCGCTGTATTTCTGTGGCCTCTGCAACACACCTCTTTGTTCTCCACCAGGACTGAAAGGCCCAGGTCCTTCTGTCTCCTCTTAAGTCTCCTTAAATCCTGGGCGGCCCCTTGGAGCCTCTGAGTATTAGGACTGGAGGGGCCTTTAGAGATCCTTCTAGAGTGATACTGGCATTTTACAGATGAGGTACTGGTGGCCAGAGAGGGTAAGGGGCCTGGCTGAGTGCTCAGAGTCAGGTAGGTGAGGTGGTGGGGGTTGGACCAGAAGCCAGGGCTCTGGGCTCCTTACCCCACACTCTTGATGCCACTCAGCCTCTTGCAGGGGTTCTGAGTGGCGTGCAGCCCTCTTCCCAGATTCCCACCCATCTCCAAGGGCTGGGAATGTGGGAGGAGGGCTGTGGGCTTTCAGATGAAAGGGCTTGCTATGTGGGGCTGGACCTTGGACAGGCCAGATCACAGCACACCTCTCTTGCAATCTCCCTGGCTTCTCTCACAAGCTTTTCCTCCCCTTGGGCCTGTTAGATTCCCCTGTCCCCCAAGGTTTACCTCTTCCCTTAGATTCCTTTATCTTACTTCTTTGTGGAAATTCGACAGTCTCCCTCTGCCCCAGACCACCACCACCTTCCCCTTCAACACACACACCTACTTAATTGGTCAAGGCCTTGGGTAGACAGGCCCAGAACTCGGCCAGCCAGGCTGGTAGGCATGCAGGCTGGGAAGTTCCTCCCTCAACCCCCCTGTGCAGCTGCTGGGTCAGCAGTTTTTCCAATTTTGACAGAGGTGCTAGGAGAGGGAAGTTCCGGGTGGGTGTCTTTCCAGAGAACAGATGTGCAGGAGGCCTTGAGAGGAAGATGTTTCAGAAGCCTGGGTAGGGTACGCTAACAAGAGGAGTGTTTTGGGTTCTTTGGGTTCTTAATCTTTTTGTTACTTTGAAAGGCAGCAGCTCACCCTCTTAGGGGACTCGCACTTTCTTTTTCTCTTTCTTTCCTTCCTTCTTTCTTTCTTTCTTTCTTTCTTTCTTTCTTTCTTTCTTTCTTTCTTTCTTTCTTTCTTTCTCTTTTTTTTTGAGATGGAGTTTCACTCTGTTGCTCAGGCTGGAGTGCAATGATGTGGTCTTAGCTCACTGCAACCTCTACCTCCACCTCTCGTGTTCAAGTGATTCTCCTGCCTCAGCCTCCCGAGTAGCTGGGATTACAGGCATCTGCCACCATCCCCAGCTAAGTTTTGTATTTTAGTAGAGATGAGGTTTCACCATGTTGACCAGGCTGGTCTTGAACTCCTGACCTTAGGTGATCCACCCGTCTTGGCCTCCCAAAGTGCTGGGATTACAGGCATGAACCACTGTTCCGGGTCAGGACTCACACTTTCGGAGGTGCTCCACACCTCCCTCCTTGCTCAAATCCTGGATTGGCTTCTCCAGGCCTACCTGCTCCCTCTCCCTCTGCTGCTTCAGGGTTCTTCAGGCCACAGATCTCACACCTCAGGCTCCCACTGTAGGCCCTGGTAATGGAATCAGTGGCTCCCTTGATTCCTAGCCCTGTTCCTCCATTTCCCTTTGTCTTCCCTTTGGGAAAGGCATTGTTGAAAAGTGGGAACCCAGCATGTGGGGATTCTGGGTAGCTCCCTGACATATATATATATATATATTTTTTGAGACGGAGTCTCGCTCTGTCGCCCAGGCTGGAGTGCAGTGGCCGGATCTCAGCTCACTGCAAGCTCCGCCTCCCGGGTTTACGCCATTCTCCTGCCTCAGCCTCCCGAGTAGCTGGGACTACAGGCGCCCGCCACCTCGCCCGGCTAGTTTTTTGTATTTTTTAGTAGAGACAGGGTTTCACCATGTTAGCCAGGATGGTCTCGATCTGCTGACCTCGTGATCCGCCCGTCTCGGCCTCCCAAAGTGCTGGGATTACAGGCTTGAGCCACCGCGCCCGGCCTCCCTGACATATTGTACACAATGAGCAGAAAGGAAACTTTGTTGGCAATTTGGAGGAGGACGAAGGAAAGTTGGAGGGGGATAAAGTTTTGTCTCAGGGGTTAGGGGATCTGGGTTTGATATGCTGTCACCAAGTTACAACCAAGATAGGAAGGGTATGGTGATTAGAGTATGAGACTGGGGTTTGCTACCTGTTAACTGGGTGACCAGATCAAATAATTTATCCTCTCTTGAGCCATTTCCCTCATCTGTGGAACAGACTATAATAATACCTGGTTCATGAAGAGGTTGTGACAGTCTGCGGAAATCATGCATGTTACAATACTTTCATAAAATGTGGAGAGCTATAGAGTATAGATGTTAGCTACTATTGTTTTTAACTAGCTGCGTAACTTTGAGCAAGTCCTTTTCCCTCTCTGAGTCTCGATCTCCCTGTTTGTAAAGTGGAAGTCTTGGATTAAATGCTAAGGTCCAGTGATCTGACACATGAACATTTCCCAAGTGTAAGGATCTCTTGTGGTTCTCATAGGGAGGTAGTGTGGCTGGCTCCAATCTCAGCTGTAGGGATGCAGAATTATGCACTTTGTTAATGGCCTATTGAACATAAGCCAACAGGCAGAGAGGACTCTGGGAGACCACAGGTTGCAGGATGCTGGGAGGGCTGACGGTGAGGGTGGCCTGCTGGGGTCTAAGGGAGGAGGGATCGAGAAGGATACAGGCTCATCTGGAGAAGGGCCTGAGTGTGTTTCTACGTGGTTGGTTTCTCAGGAAAATCTCTGTAAAACTTGAGTGCTTTAAATTGTTTTGTTTGGTGGGATTAAAAAACATTGAAGACATTACTGTGAAACACATTCCCAGGCAGCAAAACAAACACTGGGGAGGACTCTCTGAGGTGAAATCAGTGAGTGGGGAGGCGGGTTTTAGTAATGATCAGAAGAGGCCCAGGACAAGCCCTGCTCCGCCCTTCTGCCCTTTGGCAATGAGGTGAGGATGGGGTGGGCGGCAGAGAAGAGAGGTGACCACCGCGGGAGGTGATGGGGAGCCTAAAGGCAGTGGTAGTGGGCAAGAGTACCTTCTGGAGCCTGGGTTCTGGAGCTCTGGGACAGGGTGTGGCCTGCTGACATCTGGCTTGGCTGTCAGATGGAAGTTGAACTATCTTTGCTGCACACTAACTGTGAGAAGTACCGTGAGAGTTGGTTGTGGTCAGTGCCTGCAGTTGGCTCCTATGGACCCACTGTTAAAATTTCGGGAACTGTGCAAGCGAGTGGAGGAGTATTTGCAGCCATGGTGGGAGTATTTATGCCACAAAAATTGGCAAACGTGACAAATCAAGGTTACCCCCCACCCCCAGCTGATTGTTAAACATTTACCAGGACACCTACTTGTGTTTGGGCACTGAATGCTTCTTTTTCTTTAAACTTAAATTTTCTTTTATCAAAGTCATACACATTTGGAAAGTCCAATTATTACCAAAAGGCTTAGAAGAGCACACAGTGGTTCCCTGCCCTGGCCCTCCCAATTCCTCCTTCAACAACCATCCCCATTGACAGTATTTGCTCTGGCATTTACACATCTCCACATTTCTAAAAGAATATGTAGACACTGTTGTCTTTTAATTAATCGATTTTTGGTGTTACCTTTTTTTGGTCCCATTATTGTATGTGAGGATTTAGCTCCCTTTCCCTGCCAGTCCCTCTTCTCAAGATAGTTCTATTTCAATTATCTGCTAAATCTACATTTAGCATTGCCTCATTATGCCTGTGCACATAGCGTTCACATTGAAGCACTGAAGTGTACTATGATTTTGTTTTCCTTCTTACTTTTTGGTTTCACTGAGGTCATTGAGGTTAAGTACTCCTTGTTTTTCAATTTGCCTTTCTTTGTACCTATTGTTAATTCTCGCCACTTCCAGTAGCCTCTCAGTACAGTTTTCTACAAGGTCAGTCTATCAGTTCAAGGTGTTCTTTTGGTTCTACATTTTTTCTTGGCGCCATCTCTCCTGTCTGGTCAGTTGCTTTCCAGGCTGACACAGCTGTCGTTCTTGGCATCCTTTGCCTTTTTTCTTTGCTAAATACTCATGTCCTGGACCTTGAAACTTTTTCTTTCTTGGGTTGATGGAACACATCCATCTATAGCCTCAAGTTAAAAAGATGGCGCAGCAGCAAAGTGTATGCAGATGCCTGCTTTCAACATGCCTGCTTTCAACATGTCTGTTTCTTGAGTCATACCCTCCAATCTGAACTAGTTGTCCTGTGTAATGACCATTGTCGCCCTAAAACAGTGCCTGGCATGTAGTGAAGAATGATTTATCAAATGGATGAATAAATTCTGAGATTTCTCTTCACTGTCATCCTGGAGATGGTCTTTGCTTCTTTCCTATTTGGTTTGCTGGAAAACTGCTCTCCAGTGGCTTCCTGGGAAAGGTTTTACAGGAGGAAAAATGCTGAGGTTGCATGTCTACGTTGCATAGCCAAAGGATACTTGATTGATAGCTTGGCTGATATCGAATTATAAAAGGAAAATTATTTTCCTTCAGAAATGTGAGGGTTGTGCTCCATTTGGAGGAGCCTGAAGCTATTCTGGTCCCTGGTCATTTGCGTCAGATGTTTTTTTCTCTCTGGAAGTTGTCAGTTTTCCCCGGTGTTCTGCAGTCTCCCAGTGAGGCCCCTTTGTGTGGGTCTGTTTTCCTCCATTGTCAGGCACTCTTGTTGTACTTAGGGGGCCTTCTATCTGGACGCTCATGTTCCTCAGATCTGGGAAATGTGGGGGAAATATTTAGTGGATGATTTCCTCTCCTATGCCATCTCTGTCCTCTCTTTCTGGAAGTCCTCTACTTTTCTTATGTTTTCTCCTCTTTTTCAACTTCTTGTTCTGCTTTCTGAAGATTTCCTTATTTTTATCTTTGAAGCCTTTTCTTGGGTCTTTCGTTTCTGCCATCAAATTTTTAATGTCTAGAAGTCACTTATATTCTGTCTGTTAAAAAGCAGTATCCTATGCTTTTTAAATAAAATTTGAAACTTATGTATTCTATTCTTGTTTAGTGTGTACCATATTCTCTGTTATCTCTCTGAGGAGAGAAATGACAGTAAGCTTTTTGAAGTTTTCTTCTCCCCACCTAGTTTCTCTTCTTTCAGGTTGCCTTTTTTTTTTTTTTTTTTTCCCTGTATGGTTTGGTCTCTGTGTTTCACATTAGAAGTTTTTCTCATAAGCCTGATAATCCTTGCATGATAAAGAGTGAAGGACAAAAAGCTGATTGGGAGTGGAGGCTGTGGGCAAGACTTGTTGATTTTGAACTTGATTGTACAGAGATTTGCAGGTGCTGTCGGTTAGGGACCCTGTTTTGTGATCTTTAAGTCTTTGCTCTTGGGCTGGCCAGGTTTTCCAGAATGTATGCCTCTCTTCTCTGGCCTGGAGGGTCAGGGTCTGGCTGCCAAGCGAATCTCTGAGTGGGCAGAATGAGTTTCTCTGCATTTAGCTTGCATTGTATACATCATTCTTTGGCCGTCCTCAGTCCCTCCATGTTTTTTGTGTGGTACTCACACCTTTGATTATGCTGATCAACCTTTACTCCTAAGACCTTGTTTTGTACTCCCTGGAGAACAGCCCTCCAGTGAGTGGGAAGGTACTTGCCAAGCCTATGTGTGTGTGTGTCTGTGTGAGAATGTCAGTGTGTGTGAATGTGTGTGAATGTGTGTGTGTGTGTGCGTGTGTGTGGGGAGTGGTTGGACTCCCAGGTCTAACTGCTCCTCAAAGAACCTGGTTTTTCATGTTCCCCTTCACTTCCAATTCCAGAGTTTCTTGTTGTTGTTTTCTGAGTCTTTTGAGTATCATGCAGTGTAAATTGGGGTGGTTCTGGAAGGTAGACAGTGAATGATAACTGACTTATGAGAAAGGAGAACCCTAAGTTAGGCGTTAAGTAATGAAGCACCTTGACAAGTATAGAATAGTATTAAAATAGGTCATATAAATGCTTTTATTTAACTTACAAGTTGACTAACGACCTGCCGGTATTGGACAATATATTCTTACAAATACAGTGCACTTTTTCTGTGCCCCTTTCTCTTCAGTCGTATCATCTTTCTACCTAGTTGTTAGTTGTTCCTGCCTCTTCTCTACTTTTTCTCCTCTTGGAGGAAGAAGGTCTGGGTTGGCTTTAGGCAGAAAAGCTGTTCAGGTATTTTCAGGCTGTAAATGCCTGTTGTTTCCTTATCTTCTCTCCCTCTACAGTACAGACGGCATCATGGTGAAGACCCCTGACTATGGAGCTAGAGTGCCTGAGTATCCCAGCCTACCAGCTGTGTGATCTTGGACATATGGCCTTCCTTGCTCATCTAAAATGGGGATAATAGTGTTTCCTTAAAGGGCAGAGAGAGGAATAAATAAGACAATGTGTGCAAAGTGCCTGACACATGATAAGCTCTCACTAAATATTAGTTCAGATTTATTATTTTAAAAATTATCACAGTTCCTATTTATTTCTTAATTTTAAAATATCGGGCCGGGCACAGTAGCTCACACTTGTAATCCCAGCACTTTAGGAGGCCGAGGAGGGTGGATCACATGAGGCCAGGAGTTCGAGACCAGCCTGACCAACATGGCGAAACCCCATCTCTACTAAAAATACAAAAATTAGCAGGGTGTGGTGGTGCACGTCTGTAGTCCCAGCTACTCGGGAGGCTGAGGCAGGAGAATTGCTTGAACCTAGGAGGCAGAGGCTGCAGTGAGCCGAGATCGTGCCACTGTACTCCAGCCTGGGTGACAGAGTGAGACTCTGTCTCAAAAAATAAAATAAAATAAAAAATAAAATAAAATAAAATAAAATAAAATATTGAACAATTGTTGGAACCATAACTATTCTAAGCTCTCTGCAGAAAGAGAAAGAAGCCTCCCATAATCTTCTTCCCCAGCACATCTCTCCATGTTTCATGTTGTTTTCAGGTCATTGAAATGGGGGTGCATGGGGTGGGGAATATTTGTTAAGGTCTGAGACAGCCCACACCTGCTCGGATTTAACCTTGCTAGGCAGTGGGACCAGATGAGGTTGGCATAGGAGGGGTTAGCTTGGGATGTCCATCAGGTTTTGAGCTGGTTTTGGACTGACTGAAAAGGGATTAGACATGTATTTCAGGCTCTGAGGAAGACGTTGCAGGTCTGTGGCCTTGGCCAGGTGGAAGAGGGACAGGTAGGCCTGAGCAGGGAAGGATGGCCCAGGGACTGAGCAGGGGCACCTGGGTGGTCTTCAGGATGGCTGTTGGAGATCCAAAATGGAGTATGGGACTGCCAGGGGAAAGCAGGAAGAGGGATGAGAGGGATGACTGTCAAAGAAAGGAGATGTGGAGGGGCCTGGGGGCATATGAAGTCTACATGGGGTGGCTGATCGGAGAGAGAGCTCATGGGACCACACTGATGGAACTCAGCCAGAGTGGAGGAACCCCAACCTCACCCACCCCAGCCACTGCTAAAGATGGCGAGTGTGTGCCCTGTGAGCTCTGTGAACTCTAGGACTTGGTCTGCCCAGAAAGCCAGAGGTCTTCCTTCTGGTTAGCTATTGCGTGTATGTGCGGGTGCAGGGGTTCCCCTGGACACTGGCCCAGTGGCTTATCTCCTCCTCTGTCCCCTCTGGGCAACACAGTTACTATGATTGGGGGTACAGGTTGTGCTAGAGGCATTCTGGAGAGGGATGAAGCTCGAGTCTCACATGATTACCCTGTAGTCACTGTGGTCAGCCAGAGCAGGTGGAAAAAACTCTGGTATCAGAGCCTCTAGCTATGTGCCCTTGGACAAGCTGCACAGCTCTTCTCAGCCTGCAAAATGGGAACAGGTTGTGCCAGGTGTCATCCTCAGTACTTTCTGCATATTAATTCACTGAAGTTTCACAGTGGCCCAATGAGGCAGGAACTATTACTGTTCCCATTTTACAGATGAGGAACCGCAGGCATGGGGGCAGGCGTGTTGTGTGATTAATAACTTGCCCCACATTGCATCAGTTCTTAGCTTATGGAGGGTGCTCAGAAGTGTGCAGCCACTTTCCCCCCAGCTGTCACACTATTCAGGAATGCCAGACTGGGACTAGACCTCAGGAGCATCCAGTTCAATCTTCCTTTTTCTCGGTGAAGAGACTGAGATGCTGAGAAGGTGATAAATGCCCCACAATTAACCTAATCAGTTGAGGTTGAGTTGGAGCTGCAACCTGGGTTCTTTCCCTCCTCCCTCCCAGGCTTCCCTGTTCTGTTGGTGTTCCCTGGAAAGAAATGGGTGTGTGAGGGTGCAGGACCAGGGAAAGAGTGGCTGGCCATGGTGGAGTCATTTGGCTCATGATGGATGGGGGGTGGTAGTGGTGGGGCCACATGGTTAGTGAGGGACTGGCCTTTTGGGTGGCAAGGGCAGATCCCAGGACAGGCCCCTAACGGGCTGACTTCATTGTGTTCTCCCCGCTGTGCCCAGGAATACCTGAAGGGCCTGTGCAACCCGGAGCTGTGGAAGGAGGTTCGCTACCCACCGATCCTGCACTGTGCCTTCCTTGGGGCCCAAGGCCTCTTCCTGGACTGCCTCTGCTGGAGCACGCTGGCCTACCTGGTGCCGGGCCCCCCTGGCTCCCTGATGGTGGGCGGGCTGACTGAGTCTTTCATCATGACACAGAACTGGCTGGAGGAGCTGGTGGGGCGACTGCGCTGGGGCCCTGCCCCTCTGCTGACCCCCCGGGGGATCTGGGAGGCTGAGGTGACCCGGGCCTTTGGGGCCCTGGTTTGGATCCGTGGTGACCAGCATGCAGGGGACCTACTGCAGCTGCCCCCAGCAGTCCAGGAACTGCTGCTGAGCCTGGTGCGGGATGCTGCGGGCAAGGAAGACATCATCGAGTGGCTCAGCCGCTTCGGCATCTCTGACTCCCACTCTGATCCGGAGGTTCTAATCTGCCCTTCCCAGCAGCAGAAGGAAGCCCCAGCCATGGTGTCTGTGGGAGAGAGTCCTGGACCCTTTGTGGACATGGGGACCCTCCAGAACAGGGTCCCAGAAAATTCAAAGAGATTATCTAGCCTGGGAGCCACTGGGTCCCTGATCCCAGCCCAGAGTACACCGCAGGAGGCAGCAAACCAGCTGGTACGGTAAGTTCTGGAGAATGAGCCTGGCTTCTCTGATCCTACCCCTGCTCCCCTACCCCAAAGAAATAGTAGTAGTTTGGGACCAAACTGGCCTTCCACCTTTTCAATGAACTTGGGCTTCCTCCAGGGTCGGTTCCAACAGCCAAGGTGGTATGGACAGTGCTCAAGAGGAAGGGCCAGTGCAAGCCACCAGCAGCCAGGACTCCACGAACCACACACAAGCCTTGTTGAAGCAAAAACAGGTCCAGAGGATAGAAGATAAACTCCTCTTCCAACCTCCAGTATCAGCCCTGGGTGTGTGCCCATCCTGGAAGGCCTGGACCCCGGGGCCAGCCTTTGGGCCATTGTGGCCGGGGGCTATTGCTGCAACCTTCTGGAGGATCAATGAGCTGCATTCTCTCCATCTGGCCTGGCTCCTGTCCCAGGCATGCTTCAATTTCCCCTTCTGGCAGAGGCCTCTGGGCCCCATTCAGTTGAAGCTGCCAGGGCAGAATCCTTTGCCCTTAAATCTGGAGTGGAAGCAGAAGGAGCTGGCTCCTCTGCCCAGTGCAGAGAGCCCAGCTGGTAGACCAGATGGGGGGCTGGGAGGAGAAGCAGCCCTGCAGAATTGCCCAAGGCCAGAGATTCCCACAAAAGTTACGAGTTTATTGGTGGTGCCTGGGAGCTCAGATGTAAAAGACAAAGTCAGCTCGGATCTTCCACAGATAGGGCCACCCTTGACCTCTACACCCCAACTACAGGCTGGAGGTGAGTCGGGGGATCAAGGGAGTATGCAGTTGGATTGTAAGGGACTGGAAGAGGGACCCGCTCCAGTCCTGCCAGCAGGGCAAGGGAAGCCCATGGCTCAAGGGGGACTGACAGATCAGTCAGTACCTGGAGCTCAAACAGTGCCTGAAACTCTCAAAGTGCCCATGGCTGCAGCAGTGCCCAAAGCTGAAAATCCCCCCAGAACTCAAGTGCCACCTGCAGCTCCCAAAGTGCCTACATCCCAAATGATGCCGGCAGCGCACACAGAGCCTGCAGCTCCCAAAGTGCCTTCGGCTCCTACAAAGCCAGCAGCTCAAATGATGGCCACAGCTCAAAAAACAGTTGTGAATCAGCCAGTGTTGGCAGCTCAAGTGGAACCCACAACTCCAAAAACTCCCCAGGCTCAGAAGATGCCTGTAGCGAAAACATCACCTGCAGGTCCCAAAACACCCAAAGCTCAAGCCGGGGCTGCAGCTACAGTTTCCAAAGCATCTGCAGCTTCCAAAGCACCTGCAGCTCCCAAAGGACCTGTGACCCCCAAAGTTTCCAGGGCTCCCAAAACGCCTGCAGCTCAGAAGGTGCCCATGGATGCAGGGCCAACCTTGGATGTAGCCAAACTTCTGAGTGAGGTCCAACCTACATCAAGGGCTAGTGCCTCCTTACCGAAGGGCCAGGGGCAGGCTGGAAGGCAGGGTCCCCAGCCCAGCGGCACCTTGGCCCTCAGCAGTAAGCACCAGTTTCAGATGGAGGGGCTCCTGGGGGCTTGGGAGGGGGCCCCAAGGCAGCCGCCTCGCCACCTGCAAGCGAACAACACAGTGACCAGCTTCCAGAGGTACCACGAGGCCCTGAATACACCCTTCGAGCTGAACCTGTCAGGGGAACCTGGAAACCAGGGGTTGCGGCGAGTGGTCATTGATGGCAGCAGCGTGGCCATGGTGTGAGTAGTGACGGGCGCGGGGCGGGCTGGGGATGCTGTGGAGCTGGGGCAGGACATCCCAGGGGGACAGAATGTGGGCATGCCTTCCCATCCTTCTGATGGGTGACATGGGGAAGAAATGGGAGGGAAGTGGTCCCTGTTGAATGGCTCCTGCATGCCAGGCAGTGTGCATGGAATCCTCACCGCAGCCCTCAAGGGCAGGTTTCTGGTTTCCCTCTCTGATAGATGCTGAAACAGGCTCAGAGGTGAGAAATCCTGCCCAAGGTCCCTGAGCCAGCAAGGGGTCCAGCTGGCCTTTTGGCTCAGATGTGTCCACTGCCAAGGTCTATGCCCTTCCCAGGCCAGCTTTTAAACTTTTAGCCCAAACTTCAAGGCCCAGCATAGATCTCTGGTGTGAAGCTTTTCCTGACCGTGCTGGTCCTTAGCGATTGCCCTTCCTGCACAGCACTTACTGCTGTAGAGGTGTTAGCATAAACACGTGCATGCCACTGAATTTGCCACATGATAGAGTAGTTATCTGTGCAGAGCACACTCCCAGCACACAGTCGGTGGCCAGGGAATTTTTGTTTGCTTTAAGCTCTCAACTGAGCGCTCTGAGTGGAGGGGCTGCCTTCTTCCTCTTGCCCTCAGTGTCCCTACACACATGCTGGCACACAAGTACATGCACACACACATGCGTGCACACACACAGAGTTTCTGGCAGTGCCCCGCACCCAGTAGATGCTCACAGAATGAGTATGGAGGGAAGGGGAGAGGGCATCATTAGTGTCCTTGGTGCTGGCATTGCCTGCTTGCTGCCCCAGGGCTGGCTCTGAGGGAGGAGTGGTGAGGCAGGGTGTTTCCTTGTCCCACAACCCCACAGGCACGGCCTCCAGCACTTCTTCTCCTGCCGAGGCATTGCCATGGCAGTGCAGTTTTTTTGGAACCGGGGACACCGAGAGGTCACTGTGTTTGTACCCACCTGGCAGCTGAAGAAGAACCGGAGGGTGAGAGGTGAGGTGTCCGCTGCCTGCCCAACCTCCGCAGTGTCACTATGCTTTCTTCTCTCTGCCCTGCTGCCCCCACCCTCCACCACTCCAGAGTGACCATTTCCACTTAGCCCTCCCTTGACCATTTCTGTCTTCTGCCTTTTGCCCCCAGAAAGCCACTTTCTGACGAAGCTACACTCGCTCAAGATGCTTTCAATCACGCCCTCCCAGCTGGAGAACGGCAAGAAGATCACCACCTACGATTATAGGTGTGCCGGTCCCCAGGCCTGCCCTCCTGGGCTCAGGGAGTTGGGTCTGGCTGGTGTGTCAGGTGGAGTCCGGCCTGTCTTCTCTGGGGAAGTGCAGGCAAATATGTTGGGGGTGCAGGTCGTGCAGAGGGTGGGGTGGAGCACGGGCCTCTGTTGGCAGAGGGATGGTCACAGTGAGGAAAGGGCTGGAGGTTGGCTCTCCCCAAGCCCGGAGTTGTTCCTGACTTTGGGACTCTGGAGTCCGTCTGCCTTAGCTAACAGCCATTCTTCCCCCATGACCTGTGAACATCAGAGGTTCCCCAGGGTTTTGGGTGCCCGTTTCGGTTGAGGCTCATGTCTCCAGACTGCTTTAATCTTTTCCTCCCTCGGGGCCCTGGCACTGGTGGAGGTCTATGCATGGCTGATGTGGATGGAGCCCTGGGCAGGGCTCTGAAAAAGGAGAGCCCTGAATGCGTAAACCCCGAATGCTTGCCTGCTTGTCAATCCTAAGCGCCCACTCTTCGGCATGGCTGCAGGACCACTGTACTCAGGGGAAGCCTGTGACCCCACCTCTCTTAGGGCAGGGAAGGCCCTGGCATAGTCACTGGTCCTGGGTTGGAGTTGATGCTGGGCAGACAGAGATCTTGGTTTCACATAGTCAACTCTCATGCCAGGCAGGGAGAAGTTCTGCTTCTCCACACTTTTCCCAAGACATGGCACCCAACCAGGCCTGGGAAGGGTTGGGCAGAGAGCCTGGCGCATCCCTCCTTGTAGAGCTAGTCCCCTCCCTAGTCTTTAAGGACCTCTAAGTTCAGGCGTAGGTTTGAGGGAAGATGCCTTTTCTGCGGACAGTCCCTCTGCTGGGCGCTTGTGGAATAGCATGCTCTGGGGAGCAGGAATGGAAAGTTTCAGGGAATACTGAGAAGTAGGTAGCCTTTGCTTTCTTTACTGGTCACAGCCCTCTTTAGAGGAGAGGTGATCCTTGGAAAAGTGGATTTGTTTATTCAGGTATGTGTGCTTATATGTGTTAGTGTATATATGTATGTATGTCTTGGCATGTATATGAATATTGTGCATTGGTGAAGCATTATAACGGAATATGTGTTTGCTATGTGGTGGGCACTTACCTAGACACTTAAAAGCATTATCTCCTTCAGTTTAATCCTCACAGCAACATGGGGTAGGTATTTTGTCTTTTTTTTTTTTTTTTTTGAGACGGAGTCTCGCTCTGTCGCCCAGGCTGGAGTGCAATGGTACGATCTCCTCTCACTGCAAGCTCCGCCTCCCGGGTTCACAACATTCTCCTGCCTCAGCCTCCTGAGTAGCTGGGACTACAGGTGCCCGCCACCACGCCCAGCTAATTTTTTGTATTTTTAGTAGAGACGGGGGTCTCTGTTTTACAGATGCAAAAACGGAAGAAGTAAAAATACATGTGTGAATGTGGATGAATGTGAGTTTCTGTGTCTGTGCACGTGTACGTGTGTGCCTATGTGTATAACAGGGGTGTGTGTTTGTGTATACAGCTGGGAGTGTGTGCATCCAAGTCACCCTTGGATGACCTCGATCCCTATCAGTGATCTCACACGGCCGCATAGAGGAGGGGATGGGCTGGGGGGTCCTGGATTTCTGAGTAGGAAGGGCAGTGCCTTTGTCTGACACACCTCAATGTGAAGCTGCAAGTTCATTTTCCCAGATGACCCAGGAAGTAAAGGGGCTAGTTACTGGATCATTAGTGACTCCCCTCTCTCTGCAGGTTCATGGTAAAGCTGGCAGAGGAGACAGATGGCATCATTGTTACCAATGAGCAGATTCACATCCTGATGAATAATTCCAAGAAACTGATGGTCAAAGATCGGTAAGATGGCTCCCCAGAGACTTGAGCCATTCCTTCCCCTTGGATGTCAGGCAGCCCCTGGCATGGGAGAGGTTAGGGCAGGAAGAGAGGCCTTGGAGTAGTGCCCACCAGCACCTGCCAGGATGTGGGTCTTAGCCCCATGGAGAAGCCAGGCGACAACAGGGTGTGGGTGGGTCAAGGGCTCACAGTGACTGTGCCTCTTCTCCTCCTGGGCCCAGCTTGCTGCCTTTCACCTTTGCGGGGAATCTCTTCATGGTGCCTGATGACCCCCTGGGCCGTGATGGCCCCACCTTGGATGAATTTCTGAAGAAGCCAAACAGGTAATGGGTCAGGCCTCCCCAGCCTCCCAGGCCCTCCTGGGGCTGATCAGAAACTTCCCCTTAGTGTTGGCCAACATCTAGTGTGTAATAATGATTGGAGTGATCGGACTTTTTCATGTCTTTATACTTGTGCCACGTTTATGTGTTCATAAACCACTTACAGTAGGTTTTAATACAGACATGAAAGCACATATGTAGAATGTAGTTTTAACATTCTATGTGCATCCTTTAATACTATATGTATCTTTCCAAACTGGCATTTGTACTCAATGATTTATTAGTTTTTTCAGATGTATCCTATGCTAATTCATGTAGCTCTGTTTAATGGTCATATAGTATTCCATTACATGAGTACCCAATAGATTTTTCTGTTTCCTTGTTGAGGGCCATTTGGTCACTTCCATTATATGCTGTTGGGTCCAAGGCTGCAGTGAACAGCCTTGCTTTTATTCTTTGTATCCAAGGGAAGCTGCATCTAGAATATTCACCAAGTAGGATTTTTTCTATGTTTATTATCTCATTCAATCCTCACAACTTGAGTTATACGTAAATGACCACTGTCCTCATTTTATAGATGAGGAATCTGTGACTCAAGTGACTTTTCCAAGGTCACGTTGCTGATGCCAGCAGAACTGGTTTGCAGTAACTTGGATCCTCGGCTGCCCACCTGCCAGTTCCCTAGGGCCGGCAGGGGACCTTGGTCAGAATCTTCTGGGCAGAGCACTGCTTCCTGGGGCCAGATCCCCCAGTCTCACCTTGCCAGTTTGGAAAAAGTGATGTGGATGAGGTTTGTCTGCTGTGTCCTCAC
This sequence comes from Macaca nemestrina, assembly GCF_043159975.1. Taxonomy (NCBI): domain Eukaryota; kingdom Metazoa; phylum Chordata; class Mammalia; order Primates; family Cercopithecidae; genus Macaca; species Macaca nemestrina. The sequence goes on along the minus strand of NC_092131.1, from coordinate 83,808,474 downwards.
AAGTCCCTTGTCAGGCTCTCCTTTGCTTTGGTGACCCCTCCGCTCCCCTGCCTTTTCCAGGATTGCTCATCCTGGGTTAGGCTGGAAGCCACCAGTCATCTCTTATCAAACCGTTGGCTTACAGCTAGTTTAAATGTTACTTGGTCAGTGAAGTTTTGATTGGATGAGCCTTTAAGGCACAGATGAACTTCTAATATTGGGGGTCTGGCCCATGCAGGGGGTAGAGGAAGTGTTTATAGGCAGGGGCCCAATTGTGCCTATGCCATGCAAGTTGTTGGCACTTGGCCCAGCCTCAGGACACTTTGGAATGGGGTTTCCACAGAGGTGCTTTCCCTTTGGAGGATTGCTCGGAATGGGGCTGCCTTCCCTCTTCCATCTGTTTTGGTGTAGGTTGGACACTGACATTGGCAACTTCCTGAAGGTGTGGAAGACCCTTCCTCCCAGCTCAGCCAGTGTCACTGAGCTGAGTGAGGACGCTGACTCTGGGCCCCTGGAGAGTCCGCCGAATATGGAAGAAGTCAGGGAAGAGAAGGAGGAGAGGCAGGATGAGGAGCAGAGACAGGGGCGGGGCATGCAGAAGGCGGCTGAGGAAGACGACCTTGACTCTTCACTGGCATCAGTGTTCAGGGTGGAGTGCCCGTCCCTTTCAGAGGAGATCCTGCGGTGCCTCAGCCTTCATGATCCCCCCGATGGGGCCCTGGACATTGACCTTCTGCCGGGGGCAGCTTCTCCCTACCTGGGCATCCCCTGGGATGGACAGGCTCCCTGCCAGCAGGTTCTTGCCCACCTGGCCCAGCTCACCATCCCCAGCAACTTCACCGCACTCTCCTTCTTCGTGGGCTTCATGGACTCCCACAGGGATGCCATCCCTGACTATGAAGCCCTTGTGGGCCCCCTGCACAGCCTCCTCAAGCAGAAGCCTGACTGGCAGTGGGACCAGGAGCATGAGGAGGCCTTCCTGGCCCTGAAGCGAGCCCTGGTGTCTGCCCTCTGCCTGACGGCCCCCAACTCCCAGCTGCCCTTCCGCCTGGAGGTGACCGTGAGCCATGTGGCCCTGACGGCCATCCTCCATCAGGAGCACTCAGGGAGGAAGCACCCCATAGCCTATACCTCAAAACCCCTCCTCCCTGACGAGGAGAGCCAGGGCCCCCAGTCAGGGGGAGACAGCCCCTATGCCGTGGCCTGGGCCCTCAAGCATTTTTCCCGCTGCATCGGAGACACCCCCGTGGTCTTGGACCTTTCCTATGCCTCCCGGACCATGGTGGACCCTGAGGTGCGGGAGGGCCGCAGGTTTTCCAAAGCTTGGTTGATCCGATGGTCCCTCTTGGTTCAGGACAAAGGCAAGAGGGCCCTGGAATTGGCTCTCCTCCAGGGCCTGCTGGGGGAGAACCGCCTGCTGACCCCTGCGGCCTCCATGCCTCGCTTCTTCCAGGTTCTGCCGCCTTTCTCTGATCTGTCCACGTTTGTCTGCATCCACATGTCGGGCTACTGCTTCTACCGGGAGGATGAGTGGTGTGCTGGCTTTGGTCTCTATGTTCTATCGCCCACCAGTCCCCCTGTCTCCCTTTCCTTCTCCTGCTCCCCTTACACACCAACCTATGCCCACCTGGCAGCTGTGGCCTGTGGCCTGGAGCGCTTTGGCCAGTCCCCACTCCCAGTGGTTTTCCTCACTCACTGCAACTGGATCTTCAGCCTTCTGTGGGAGCTCCTGCCCCTTTGGAGGGCTCGGGGCTTTCTGTCCTCCGATGGGGCTCCACTCCCTCACCCAAGCCTGCTCTCCTACATTATATCCCTCACCTCTGGCCTCTCATCCCTTCCGTTTATCTACCGAACCTCCTACCGGGGCTCTCTGTTTGCTGTGACAGTGGACACCCTGGCCAAGCAGGGTGCCCAGGGGGGTGGGCAGTGGTGGAGTTTGCCAAAGGATGTGCCAGCCCCTACAGTGACTCCCCATGCCATGGGCAAGAGGCCCAATTTGCTGGCATTACAGCTGAGCGACAGCACCCTGGCCGATATCATTGCCAGGCTGCAGGCTGGGCAGAAACTGTCCGGCTCCTCACCGTTTAGTTCTGCCTTTAACTCACTCAGCCTCGACAAGGAGAGTGGCCTGCTTATGTTCAAGGGAGATAAGAAGCCCAGGGTCTGGGTAGTCCCGACGCAACTCCGGAGGGATCTGATTTTCTCTGTGCATGACATTCCCTTGGGGGCCCACCAGAGGCCTGAAGAGACCTACAAGAAGTTGCGTTTGCTGGGGTGGTGGCCCGGGATGCAGGAGCATGTGAGAGATTACTGCAGGAGCTGCTTGTTCTGCATCCCTCGAAATCTCATAGGCAGCGAGTTGAAGGTTATTGAGTCTCCATGGCCACTCAGGTCGACTGCCCCCTGGTCGAACCTGCAGATCGAGGTGGTGGGCCCGGTCACCATAAGTGAGGAGGGCCATAAGCATGTGCTTATTGTGGCGGACCCGAACACCAGGTGGGTGGAGGCATTCCCCCTGAAGCCCTACACACACACGGCTGTGGCCCAGGTGCTGCTTCAGCATGTGTTTGCAAGGTGGGGTGTTCCTGTGAGGCTGGAGGCAGCCCAGGGGCCCCAATTTGCCCGGCATGTCCTTGTGAGCTGTGGGCTGGCCCTGGGAGCCCAAGTAGCCTCCCTGAGTAGGGACCTCCAGTTCCCCTGCCTGACGAGCTCAGGAGCCTACTGGGAATTCAAGAGGGCCCTCAAGGAGTTCATCTTCCTGCATGGGAAGAAGTGGGCGGCCTCCCTGCCCTTGCTGCACCTGGCCTTTAGGGCCTCCTCCACCGACGCCACACCATTCAAGGTCCTGACTGGGGGTGAGTCAAGGCTCACAGAGCCCCTGTGGTGGGAGATGAGCTCTGCAAACATTGAAGGGCTCAAGATGGACGTCTTCCTGCTACAGCTGATAGGGGAGCTGCTGGAGCTCCATTGGAGGGTGGCTGACAAGGCAAGTGAAAAGGCCGAGAACAGGCGTTTCAAGCGGGAGAGCCAGGAGAAGGAGTGGAATGTGGGTGACCAGGTGCTTTTGCTGTCCCTCCCCAGGAATGGCAGCAGTGCCAAATGGGTGGGTCCCTTCTATATTGGGGACCGTCTAAGCCTGTCACTCTATAGGATATGGGGCTTCCCAACCCCAGAGAAGCTGGGGTGCATCTATCCCAGCAGTCTGATGAAGGCCTTTGCCAAGAGTGGCACCCCCCTGTCCTTCAAGGTCTTGGAGCAGTGAGTGGGAACAGTGGGGGTGCCCCTGCCCCAGGGCCCTGGGTTTCTGCTGCTAGGCCTCCCCCGTCCCAGCAGTTCTCTCAGTCCACTGGGAGCCCTCAGTTGTGCCTTTTGTAGAGAAGTTGCTTCGTAAAGCTTTGCTGAATTGCCTTGAACTAGGGACCAACATCCCCATGGAAACATCCCTAGTTTGGGGTACTTGGAGAATTTGCCAAAGGCTGTCAGATATGAGTCCCTGGCAGTTTTACACTGGGAAGTAGAGTGCTCCTCTAGGATATACCAGGCTCTGTGTCTTTTCCCCAAGTATCCTCTTTCCCCTTCACATGTCGGTGTGTGGTGGTGTGCACACACACTCACCCCAGAATCTTATTATCTTGGCCATGAAACTGTGACTGTGGGCCTCAGAATTGGAACCACAGCCCTTTCCCATACAGAAACCCCAAATGAGGGCTCCTCCCTCCAACCTGTTCTTTTGGGGACCCTTTGCCCTTAAAGCTGTCACAGCTGACATAAACCTGGGCAGGCTGTGGGGAGGCCACTGCCTCCTAGCCTCACAGCTTTCTTAAGCCAAGTGTGGCCTGCTCAGCTGTTAGGGCAGGGCTGGCCATCTTCCCAGGCCTCGAGGACAGTGTCATGGAGTGGGAGAATGGCCAGCCACAAGCCACCGGCTTGTCAGCACGGGAAGGGCAAGAGGGAAATGAGTTGGCCTACCTCATTTGACTCCAGCCAATGGAGACAATTCCTGACCCCTGCTTTGATGGTGTTGACCCCACAGGAATCAAGGATATTGATGCCAAGTGTGGCAACTCTACCTGAAGAGCTGCTTCTGTTAGACCCAGGGGCCCCGGCCTCTGTTTTAAGCGAGGAGGGCGTCTGCAATGAGAGTGGCACACGGCGAAGTGCTGGCGTGGCTCTACCTCCTAACCTCTCCCAATCCCATCCCAAAGCCCACAGCCCTCTGCTCCTTCCACCTCCACTGTATCCTGCATCTCAGACCCTACAGATTGTGTGATTGCTTCATCTGTATCACCCCCCAGTCATGTGGACCTGCTTTCTGTGTAGAGCAAAACCCAGGCTCCCTCACAGCCATTCTTTGCAGAGAGCACCCTTGCAGTGAGAGTGAGTTCCTCGCAGGTGTGTGTGTGTGTACACTCACCCTCTGAATTGCTGCCACTGCCAAAGAAGTGGGCTCCACATGAAGGCCAGTGCCACGTCACTCTGGCTGGCCTTCTGAGTAGTTTCATTTCTCTGGAAGCTGAGCCAGTCTCCTGGTCTAGCCCAGGTTGCCAGAAGGCTTGGTGTTGCAGAGTGCTAGAGCCAGTACGGAACTTGCCGACTTGTTTTACAGCAGAGGAGAGAGGATCACAGAGGGAAAGTGATTCACCCAAAGTCACACAGCGAGTTCATGGCTGAGCTGAGACCAGGACTAAGCTTCCTGACCCCCAGTTCACCATGAAAAGGGTTCTGGCAATAGGTTCAAGCTGGAGAATCCTTCAAAATCCTACACCCACATTCCCTGCAACTCCTCATCTCCCTGATCTTCCAGACAAACTACCTGGATGTTGCCCTTAAACCATTTCTAGCTGTTAACCCTGTCCAGAAAAATGATTGAGTGATAGCTGAGAAGTGGAAAGTGTGGGATTTTTGGCAGGTGCTCTCTTTCCTCTGCTCCCCGTGCCATTCTTTCTCTTCCTCCTCTCTGTGATGGTATGTCCAGCCTCACTCTCCCTCCCTGGTGCTGTATGCGTTTCCCCTGTTAGCTACATTTGTGATCACATACCCTTCTTTTAAGTGAATTTTTTTCATTTGATTTGTCAATAAACGAATCAAACTGGAGCTGATGTCCAGTGTTTTGTTTAGCTTCAGTCTCAATTGTGGAAATGAGGAGTGTGGGGCAGACATGGGGTATGGCTGCTATATGTTTCCCAGATAGACTTGCAGATTTGAAGACCTGGATAGTAGCTTTTCCAGATCATCTGCCCTAAGCTCCTACTGTGCAGATGAGGAGACCAGGGCCCAGAGTGTGATATGCTTAAGGCCCCATAGCTGGTTCATGGCAGGGATAGAAGGAGAGTCCCACCTTTGGCCTTCCAAGCTGGTACCCTTGGCAGTTAATATCTTGGAAGTGGGCAGGGTGGGAATGAAAACAAATGATGAGGCAGGGCATGGTGGCTCATGCCTGTTATCCCAGCACTTTGGGAGGCCAAGGCGGGTGGATCGCTTGAGGCCAGGAGTTCAAGACCAGCCTGGCCAATGTGGCGAAATCCGTCTCTACTAAAAATACAAAAATCAGCTGGGTGTGGTGTCAGGAGTCTGTAATCCCAGCTACTCGGGAGGCTGAGGCAGGAGAATTGCTTGAACCCAGGAGGCAGAGGTTGCAGTGAGCCAAGATCACACCACTGCACTCCAGCGAGACTCCATCTCAAAAAGAAAAGAAAAGAAGAAAAGAAAATTTATAAATGAATGATGAGAGAATGGTGTTAGTGCTGAACCAGCTTCATTGTACTGGAAAAATTATAGACCTAGGTTTGTGTCTATATTTGCTACCTATGGCAGGCTGTTTCCTGGAGCCTCGGTTTCCCCATCTGTAAAACACAGGGTTAACAATTCCTAATTTATGAGATGGTTCAAGGATTACATGAAATAATCTGTTTGAAGAGGCCAGTATGGCTTGGGATGGAATAGCATTCATCACATGTAGCTAACATTACTCTTCTTGCTGCCCTGGGAACTCTTGCTGTTCTCTCCCCTTAGGGTCAGAGACCTTCTTAACCCAGGTCAAGCTTCGTGACTTTAGACCTTTGCTTTTTGCTGCCTTTCTCACCTGCCCAGGGTTCTGCTCAGCACTGGCTGGCATATGGGTAGGGGTGGGGACCATCCTTCCTGGGAACTCCCCAGCTCATGTGCATACCATTGTTCATTCAGTATTTATAGGACACCTACTATATGCCAGGCTCCGCCTAGGTGTGGGATGACTAACAGGTAACAGGAGTGACACGGTCTCTGCCTCTTTGCAGCCTACAGTCAGGTGAGGGAGACAGACAATCCAACAAACAAATACAGTTCAGGGTGGTAAGGGAAACAATGTGGCTCAGGAGCCCATGGTGCAGGGGCCTGGGGCCTTCAGCCCACATGACAGTCAGAGAGGTCTTGCCTGAGCCCCTTCGTCAAAAGTAATAAATTGTTTGCAGCACAGGTCAGCAATGGAAAGGGTCAGCACTCTAAAAGTGGAAGGCTGACTGGAAAGGTGGCTTGGCAAAATCCTATTATTTTTTACTCTAGATGACTTTAAGCAAGAATCAGATTTTACTCACACTGACTTCTAAGTCCTCTGACAGTGAGGTTTTTCTTCTTTGCTGTTCAACAATCTACCATGTCTGAACAGAAGTTTGAGATTCCTCCTATTTTTGGAGGGGTGAATTAAGGAGTTTTGTCCATAGTAAAGAACCACGGATACTCTAGGCAACCAGTCAGTGCTTCTCTGGTTTACACCAACACAATTATTCCTTCTTATTTGGGCCCTGGCAGGAGGGCTTCCCTAAGTCTCTAACAGAGAAATTACAAAGTTGCCAGTATCCAGACAATCCCATGACATAAGCAAACAATAAAAATAAAGAATATCCCTATCTCGTGCCCTTGTTAAAACTTACATAAACTATCTGGTGAGGTTGGGACCACCTAAGACTTGCAATACCATGCTTTCCTAGCAACTATTTACTAAGTCCGTGCGTTCATGAATGAAAGTGAACACACTTGGAAGACAAAATCCTTGTAACAGGTAAATGGCTACAATAAATCAAAAATCCTACCTGCTTTTAAAAGATTGTCCAAGAATCCCTGGGACAGGCCCAAGTTTTAACTTGTTTACTAAGTCATCTGGTAACAGTAACTTACATATACTGAGTACTTGCTTTGTGTTGGGTACTGTTCTAAATGCTTTCCAACCCTGTGGGGTGCCTACAATTAATATCTCCATTTTATAGATGAAGAAAATGAGGCGTGGAGAGGTGAAGTAACTCACTGAAAGTCATGTACAGCCACTGAGAGGCTGGATTTGAGCACTGACCCCTGTGCTGACCATCTTTTTCTTTTCTTTTTCTTTCTTTCTTTCTTTTTTTTTTTTGCCACAGAGTTTTGCTCGTATTGCCCAGGCTGGAGTGCAATGGTGCAATCTCGGCTCACTGCAACCTCCACCTCCTGGGTTCAAGCGATTCTCATGCCTCAGCCTCCTGTATAGCTGGGATTATAGGCGCCCGCCACCATGCCTGGCTAATTTTTGTACTTTTAGTAGAGACGGGGTTTCACCATGTTGGCCAGGCTGGTCTCGCACTCCTGACCTCAGGTGATCCACCTGCCTCGGTCTCCCAAAGTGCTGAGATTACAGGCATGAGCCACTGTGCCCGGCCTCTGTGCTTACCATCTTAACCACTATACTACTGCCTCTGACACAAGTACATTCATTTTGTTGTTAGAATTAGTCTCCCCTCACTTAATTTATGGTCTCTCCATCTGTTATTAATGCACTACATAGTGTCCGCTAAGATGCCTCCATTAAAGTTTGGTTCTCAGTAAGATGATTCATAAACTAAAACGGATTTACCTCCGTTGAGTCCAAGATCTATTCTCTTGGTCCTGATAAGTTTTGACTGAAACGCTGTACTCTCTTTTTCCAAAGAGGGCCGTTTCCCCTCAGCTAATAAGTGGCACTATTTCTTAGGTCTGTACATTCTTGTAGATGGTGAAAAATGAAGTAGTGGAGATTCTGGGAGATGAATTGTGAGGGATCTTGAAAACCATGGTAAGAAATATGGATTTCATTCTGAGGCCCACCTGGAGCCCCCAAAGGGCCTTAGGCAGTGAGGTTTATTTACACAGATCACTAAGGCAACCGCAGTCTGGAGAATTGAAGGGAAAAACCAGAGACCACAGGACCAGTTAAGAGGTTTTCATAGAAATCTAGCTAAAAGATTGTTAGTTTGAGCCAGGGCAGATGGAAAGAAATGAATGGAACCGATGGATGTGAGTGACTAGATATGAGGGTTATGGGAAAGGGAAGAATTAAGGATAATGGCCATTTTTGGTTTGGGCAACAGGGAAGTTCCATTTACAGATATAGAAAACAAGGGCAAGAGAACAGATTTAGGGCGGAAAGACTATAATTTCAGGTTTCAGCATGTAGACTTGAAAGTGGAATATTCAATGTATGAGTCTGAGTTTTAGAAAGGGCGATCCTGGATAGAGACAACATTGTCAGCATATGGATGGTCATTTGTGCCTTTGAGAGGGTCTTAGGACCAAAGAATGCTAGGGCAGAACCTTGACGAAAATCAACACTTAAGAGACGCAGGGCACAGGAAGAGAGGTGGAGGAAAACCAGGGAGCGCACAGTCAGGGAAGTCAGGGCAGAGAGTGCTTTTAGAAGGAGGGCATAGTCAGCAGGGTCAAGTTAGGGAGAGTCTGAGTGACAGGAGGACTAGGAAGTGTTCACCAGCTTCAGTAACACGGAAGTTATGAGCCATGGCTGAGGGCAGTTCAGGTGGAGCAGTGGAGGCCATAGTTCACTGGTGATTACGAGGTGTAATGGAGAGTGTAGGCATTTGTACTACGATATTTTGCTTTAAAGAGGAGATGAGCTGACGCTAACTACCTGCAGGAATAGATAGAGCTGAGGATAGCTATATCTGTATCTACAACTACTCCATGCCTATCTTCTCTTTTAGATTTAAGAGACTTGAGCTCTTAAACTTTAAAGCTGCTGAAGGGAAGGAGTGAGTAGAAAGGAGAGTGATAGATGGCAGGATGTCTGCAGGAAACTGGATCCAAGACTGGTGGATAAGGATAGCAGCCTTGACAGGAGGAAGAACTCGTCTCCCATCAAGACAGACAGGAGGAAGCAGAGATGGGGAGGAAGGTGAGTTTATAAGTGTGGTGGTGGGCAGGGTCCTGCTTGGAGTTTCTGTGTGCTCAGTGAGGTGGAAGGTGAGGCTGTCTGCCGCTGACCATGGGCCATAGGAGCAGAACCGGTGGGGCAAAAGGCTTAAAGAGTGAACAGAAGTCGGCAGTGGATTCTGGGGAAGATGAGGGGCAGCAGGCAAAGGAAACCAGTAAAGAGTCAGAGGACTGAGGATTACAGGATTGAGGACCAGATGTGGCTGGAGGCCATGGATTTAGATCCACACTGAATCCTTCATCAGTGGGACTTCTCTGTAGGAATCAGCTGCCAGGCCATGGGCATAGGGAAGGTGAACAGTTGGAGTCTGCTGTTAGGATCCTTAAAGTCTGAGGAGCTTTTGGTACCTGAAGAGGATCACTCACCATCACCTGTGCTTTATTTATTGTTTAATCTATTCACAAACCTACTGAAGGAAAAATGGTCTAAATATTTGAACACAATTTCTATAACCAGCAAATCAAAATCTCTACATTTAACAAGTAAAATTATTTAAACATTGATTAAAAACAATCAAATCCTCCTAAATATTTCAATTGAATCACGAATACATCAGTTTCTCTAAAAGCTTCATTTTGATAAAGGACACACACCATTATAAAGATTATAAAGTTTATGACACCTATACTTAAATCCACTATAAAAATGGGCTGTAGACCTGAGAGATATTATTTCAGCTCAGGCCAATTTTTGAATTTAGATATCTAAAATTAAAATATATCTCAATGTAGATCAAGTTTTGGATTATTAATTAATGAATTTTTGGTTGGGACCTGGGAATTGGTTCACCTTCTAAAATGATTAAAATCTGAACTGATATTTATCTTGTACACATCATGGGAAATTTTCAAGCCCATACATTTTCCATGCAGTGGTATTGTAGCTAGATGCCTTTTCTCTACATGATGCCATCTTTAAGTTTAGTGACTCTGATATGCAGATGTCCCTAAAGATGTCTATGTCTATGTCTTAGTCTTATGTCTTAATCCCTGGAACCTATGAATATGTTATGTTACATGGCAAAACAAACTTCAAATATGCAATTCAGGTTGTGGACCTTAAAATAGGGAGATTATCCTGGCTTATCTGGGTGGGCCCAATCTAATCACATGAGTCCTTTAACTCAGAGAACTTTCTCCACTGAAGTCAGAGAGAGATGGTAGAAAGGTAGGCCTGAGAGATTCAAAGCGTGAGAAGCACTTGGCTTGCCATTGTCGGCTTGAGAATGGAGGGGGCCAGGACCTAAGTCCTACAACCATAAGGAACTGAACTTTAAATGAGTTTAGAAGTGAATTCCTCCCCTCCAGTAAGGAAGGCCGCCCTGCTTATACTTTGCTTTTGACCTTGTGAAACCCTGAGCAGAGAAGCCAGTCACGTTTTGTTGGACTTCTGACCAACAGAGACTGTGAGATAATAAATAGTTGCTTTAAGCCACCAAGTTGGTAGTACTTTGTGGCCGGATGTGGTAGCTCACACCTGTAATTGGATCACGTGAGGCCAGGAGTTTGAGACCAGCCTGGACAACATGGCGAAACCCCATCTTTACTGAAAATACAAAAAATTAGCTGGGCCTGGTGGCGCACAACTGTAATCCCAGCTACTCGGGAGGCTGAGGCATGAGAATTGCTTGAACCCGGGAGGCGGAGGTTGCAGTGAGCTGAAATTGCGCCCCTGCACTCCGGCCTGGTCGAAGGAGCATGACTGTCTCAAAAAACGACAACAAAAAACAACTTTCAGTTGTCTTCCCTGATAGCTAATCTCCCCTTCTTCTTTATTATAAAACTCCCAACTTCTAGCTGGACATGGCTGCCTGGAATAAACCCTATAGCTCCTAGCCTCTCTCCCTGGCTTGGTGAGCCCAGGCGACTAAATTCTACTGAGACACAATCAGACATATTGGTGCACTTTTCAGAAAGCTTCTTTCAAGGAAAGAGATGTGCTGTTTCTTCCTTCCTCCTTCCTGTTAGGCTGATGTAATGGCTGGAGCTCAGGGAGCCGTCTTGGGTCATGAGGTGGCAAGCTAAGGATGGTAGAACAGCAAGACAGGAGACTGGGCTTTCAAATGATCATAAGGCTGCCATCCATCCCTGGACCCTTATTTACAGATTCTTCTATGTGAGACAGAAATGAATTCCTATTTTGTTTAAGCTATTCTTATTTTGGGTTTTACTGTTACAGCCAAACCTACTCTTAATTATTTTGCCTAATTAATATCTCATTATAATAAGTGGGGTAATACAGAGGATCCATTTTCCAGGAGATGAACAATCAAGCCTGAGCAGTGAACAGTTGTCTTGGACATTTGACTAATCCATTGTCTTATAACACACCATTGGACTGTTTTTCTTCTTAGTTGCAAAATATGCCCAAATAGTTCCATCAGTATCTTTCATTCTTGGCACAGTGCCAGATCTTCCTGGAATTACTCACAGTTCTCTGTACTCACCCCTCCCTACTTACACAGATAAAGAAAAACAAACGTACCTTGCAAATAGACAAAATGTCTACTATATTTATGTTCTACTTATCGCGACTCACTAAAAATAGCCTATTACGTTCACTCTTTTTCACTTAGTATATTAACTACCTTTTGGCACACTTTATAGTGACTTCTTTCTTTTTGAATATCATTATAGATGCATGGATTTTAAAAAATTCACCTTGTTCCAATTAGCTATATTATTTTCCTTTTGATAATCAAATTGTCAAAGCATGTTAAGTGGGAGCCTCTTTAAATTGATTCCTTTGCCTTTCAGCTTTACTTTATACATTTAAAAAGTATCTTTGCTTTCTGTCATCAACAACATTTTCTGGGCCTGGAGTTACTTAAGGTGTGCAGCTATTCTTCAAGGAACCTGAGGTTTTTTTTTTTTTTTTTAATGGTGACTGATATTTGAAGCAAAGATCCAGTTTCTAAGAATGGATGTCAGATTGTTCCTGATGTTGTTTTTAGTGTTAGTGACAGTTCAAAAAGTTATTTATTTTTAGAACCACAAATTCACCTTGGTATTTCCTATTTAACTCAAACATTATTCAACTTTTAAAATGTAACTTTAGTATACAGTTTAATATTTATTTTCCAGGCCGGGCGCGGTGGCTCAAGCCTGTAATCCCAGCACTTTGGGAGGCCGAGACGGGCGGATCACGAGGTCAGGAGATCGAGACCATCCTGGCTAACACAGTGAAACCCCGTCTCTACTAAAAAAATACAAAAAACTAGCCGGGCGCGGTGGCGGGCGCCTGTAGTCCCAGCTACTCGGGAGGCTGAGGCAGGAGAATGGCGGGAACCCGGGAGGCGGAGCTTGCAGTGAGCTGAGATCCGGCCACTGCACTCCAGCCTGGGCGGCAGAGCGAGACTCCGTCTCAAAAAAAAAAAAAATAAATTTATTTTCCTCTGCAACATACCTACTTGTACCTGTAACACCCGATCCAAACTCCAGAGGCATCTTCTCTTTAATGATCCTGTAGTGTCTCACTGACCACCATTCTCTAGTTGTTTTATTGATAGATTCATCCAGGCTGGGCCAATGGGACAGCAGGATAAGAAAGAGAGAGGGAGGGTTTAGCATACTGGCAGGAGAGGGTCTGAAGGAATGAATCATGGAATCCCAGGTAATAGGAGGCCTAAGGAGGAGAATAAGACAGCACAGATCAGGAGAAAGAGAGATGGTGTAGATAGGCTGGAACAGGTACAGTGAAGATAACTCAGTGAGAGAGCTGGGAGGAGGGAGGCAGCAGTCAGAATGTGGAGGGACGGATGTTCAAACTTCAAAGGTGGAGCAGTTTCAGGAGGTGGCCAAACAAGAGGATGTATGGTTATCGATGTTTTCCATGGTACACCTCCAGCTCTGTATACCTGCTCTCAGCTCTGCTCTCAGCCAGAGCAAACACACTCACCCTAGTCTCAGGTGGGGAGGTAAGGGCCAGAGTCTATCTGGGATCTGGCATAGAAGGACAGCCAGGATTGCTGTCTGCTGGCTGCTCTGCTATACATGCAGAATGTGTACCATGTTCAGACTAGACAATACACCCTCCTTCCTTCCTCACCAGCTACAGACTCCAGGCCCTTCCCACACTTCTGCCTGTGACTGAGCTTTCCACCCTAGCCCATACGGTGCTGGTTCAGCTTCTGACGGTGCTGGCTGAGATCTGTGATGCTGGCATTCCTCACAGGAAGAAGCCTGCAGGGTATGCTGAGGCTTGTCCATCTGGGCTCCTGTGGGGGCCTGTGAGGCTCACCTGTGCCACCTGTTCCTGAACAGCATTGAGCAGGAAGCTGGGGTGGGGGAACAGGAGGAGCAGAGGCTGCAAAGTAGTGCAGATCTTCCTTCTTGCCAAACCTTGCCCTGATTCTAGGGCTGCAGGCAGGAACAGATGCAGCAGGTGGCTGGGAGGGGAACTGGTGGTGGGTGGGTGGAAAGACCAGGTCTGGAGATGCCACAGCTCTACTCTTTTCTTAAACTTGGGTGTTTGGCACAGGGTCCCATGCAAGGAGGTGGGATATGGGCAGCCAGAGGGGAGTCTCTCTCCTGCCTCTGCTGTTTCTGGGGCAAGGAGGGCAGAAGAAAGTCGTCAGGGGCTGGATTCTTGTGCTTGAAAGGCTTGGGTCCTCAGAGAGGGAAGATGAGGAAGCCAGAGAAACTTGAGTATTTCCAGCCACCCAGTAGATTTCCCCGACGCAGGCGCAGAGACACTCGGTCCCCGGGGTCCAAGGGCAGTAGCACAGAGCTGGTGGCTGCCTCCCGGGTCACATCAGGGTCATTGGCAAAGGCTGAGATGACAGGCCACGTGTTCAGCATCAGGCTCACCTGGGGAGGGGAGCCCAGTTAGCCTCCATTCCCCAGTCCTTAGCTGAGGACCCCCACTTTCCCAGGGGCTTCCTCTTGGGAAGCTGGGTCTTAATGGGCTCTCCTGGGAGGGCTGAGGGGTGGCCAGCATTGGACTCTGCACATCCTCCACACTCAATGCAAGGCAGGCCCATTCCTCCCCTGGTCCTGGCTTCCAGGACACAGGTCAGTGGAGGGTCCACCTGGAGGTCAGCTGGGCTCCACTTCTTCCCCCTCCCTCCCCTCCTGAGCCAGGGATGGGGACCAGTGCTGAGGTCACCTGGACAGTCTGGCGGTTGTACACTTTCACCACATGGAACCGGAAGCTGTAGACACCCCGGACAGGGGCTACGAAGGAGCCGGAGGCCCGGTCAAAGCCACCGCCCTCATTCACCAGGACCTGGGGGAAGCAGAGCCTGCTGAGTGGGGCTCAGGAAATGCCCATGGCTCAGGGGTACCATGGGGACTGGGCAGGGGCAGTGAGTAATGAATAGAAGGAGTGGCAAGTAGGAGTTAATAGGCATGAACAGATTCAAAAGAAATGGTGAGAAGGGGCAAGGAGGGGCTGCGTATGGGTGGAGGGAGGGGAAATCATTGGTGGGGTGGAGCAGCAACAGGCCAGATTAGGGAAAGATGTAGGAAGCTGTTTTCTTAAAGCCTCAGGGACAGCAAAGTGGGCTTGGACAGTTGCTTCCAGGTCCTTGCAGGGTCCTTCCAGGTCCCATGGACAGGGGTAGGGGGATTACCTGGTCGAAGTAGATGGCCCCACTGGTGCCATTGCCGGTTTCCCCTGCTGGCTCATGGTGGTGGCTTCGGACTGCAGCAAATGCCACTCGCCCAGGGGGCGCCTCTCCCAGGGCTGCTCCTCCGGGCCCCCCTGCGGCAGCTCGCCCAGGCTCACAGACCACAAGGCACTCCCCCTCCAGCAGGACGGGCTCTGACCCCTCCTGGGCCCACCCGGCCCCCAGGGCCAGAAGCACCAGAGCCAAGGGAAGCCCGGGACTGTGTAGGGGACCTGGTAGCCAGTGTGGCTTGGCTCCCAACATGGCTGAGGGGCTCTGCAACCCACAAGTGCCCCTGTCTTTTGCTCCTCTTCTGTTTCCGCTCCTCTCTCTGGACTCTCACCGCCAGCACCCTGATCGTCTGCCCTCTCTAGGCTCGCTACACCCCCTCTCCATACCTGTGTCCCGGCTCCGTCCTGCCTCCCACTCTTACTCCTGCTGTCACTGCAGTTCCCTCCTCCTTGGCAGAGCATGCAGTGACAGCAGTTGGGCTTTGGGAGAGAGAGGAGGGATGAAGCCGCCCGCCCGCTGGACGGGAGGGCTGCAGCCAGAGCTTCAGGGCAGCCCTGCTGGACGGGACTGCACTGAAGGCTGGACCTGGGGGGATGGAGAACACGGTATGTGTGTGTGTGAGGGGTGTGAGAGAATGTGTGAGTGTGTGCATATGCCAGAGGCAGCCCCCTTAACCCCCTCCTCCTATTCCTCCTCTCTTCAAAATCCCCCACAAATCAACAGCCCTTCTTCGTGGCATCTTTCCATTTGTTGGAAGAAAGGGGTACTCCACCCGGGGTACCCCCTCCCTCGCCTCCGCCACGATTGCTTTGGTGGAAAGTGCTTGGGCCTAGAGCACCAGTGGAGCCAGTCACGCTGCCTCTTTGGTTGGCCACATCTTTATTCGCGGGAAACAACTTTCAACGCATGGTTTCACTTTCCGAGAAATAACTGCGCAGAATGCGCGAGGACCCCGAGGGCGGGGAGACAGAGTGGAGAAGCGCGAGGAGCGAGCCCTGGAGCCGCCGAGGGGACTAGGCCGAGCGGGCCCGTCGGGGCCGCTGGGCGCGGCGGCGGGGTTGGGAGGAGGGCGCGCAGCCGGGAGGAGCTGGGCTGACTCCGCCCCAGGCCAGGAAGTGACTCAAGAAACAGTTTGCGTGCGATGTGGACAAGAGAGGTCCCCGTTGGGTGAGGAACCCGGGAAGGACCGCCCAGATTCGGGCCCCCTGCCCTTGTCCCCTGGGCTAGGGGCGCGGGCAAGGCGGGGGCCCCCGGCGGGCGCTGAGAGGACCCGAGGCCGGCGCGGGCGGCGGAGGCGGTAGGCGCGCCCCTCCCCCGCGCCCGGGAGAGGGGAGAGGGGCTATGGTGCGGAGTAGGCCTGGCCCGGGGTGGCTGTCCCAGTCCGCGGTGGGCGGGCCCGGCCCGGCCCGGCCCCTGGGCCCTGGGCGGTGCTCGTGGCGTGACGGAGAGGGGCAGCGGACGGCTGGGGGAGGGGTGGGAGTGGCTTGAACCTTGGAAATGGCAGACCAGGGCCCCCAGAGGACAGCCTAGTTCAAACCCCTGCTGAGGATTCGTCTTTAAGAAGCTGCAGAGTCCCCCAGGAGACTCCTTCTGGCCTCCAGGCCGAGAGCTGAAGCCCCCCACCCTTCTTGCTCAGGACTGTGGTCTTCGTTTTCCAAAGCCCAGACGCCCACCCTCGGTAGACAGCCTTGTTTACCGGGACTTCCTCTCCGGAAAGGCCTGCATGACATACTCCCTACCTCCAGTGGACTCAGATGCTTGTCACCTACTGGGGCTGTTTACCAGAGCCTTAACTAGGTGCGACCTGTTGATAGCTGGTGTAGTCCCACAAACCAGGATTTGGATTGAGGGTGCAGTGAGGCTCTGAGCTGCCTTCTTCCCTTCCAGGGCTGGGGGCAGCAGCCATGCCTACCTGGGAGGCCCGCCCCGCGTCCCCAGACCGCTTTGCGGTGTCTGCGGAGGCTGAGAACAAGGTTCGGGAACAGCAGCCTCATGTGGAGCGCATCTTCAGCGTGGGGGTGAGTGTCCTTCCGAAGGACTGTCCGGACAACCCCCACATCTGGCTGCAGCTGGAGGGCCCTAAGGAAAACGCCAGCAGAGCCAAGGTGAACTTCTTCTCTCCCCCATCCCTCCAGGCACCAAGGACGCTTTCCCCCGGGGCGGAGGAGAGCAGGGAAGAGGAGGGGCCTGGGGAGGATCTCGACTTCTTGGTTGTCTCACTGGCAACCTCAGTGCCCCTGAGTTTTGAGGGACTTTCCAACTCTGTATTTGTTTTCAGTTTCAGCTTAATTTCTTCTGTGATAGCCCAGGCTCGCAAAAATCATTCTGTGCTCTTTGGTAGAGTAGAGAGATCTGGCTGAACAAGTTGGCCCCACCAAGGAATGCACTGTGAGGTGGGAGGCTGGGCCTCATTGCTTCCTTTGGGATTAGGCTGGGGTTCCAGGATGGCTCAGTTTTGTGATAGAAGTCTCAGTTTCCTTATTTCTAAAATGGGAATAACATCATGTGGATACTTCAGACATCCTGGAGCTCAGGAGCGAGCAAGGAGCCAGGAGAGGTGACCCAGGCCAGTTAGGATTCCAGCAGTTTACTTTTCCTGACCTTCCCTTCCTCCCAACCAGGAGTACCTGAAGGGCCTCTGCAGCCCAGAACTGCAGGATGAAATCCATTACCCGCCCAAACTGCACTGCATCTTTCTGGGAGCCCAGGGCTTCTTCCTTGACTGTCTGGCCTGGAGCACATCAGCCCATCTGGTGCCCAGGGCGCCCGGCACACTGATGATCAGTGGCCTGACTGAGGCTTTTGTCATGGCTCAGAGCCGGGTAGAAGAGCTGACAGAGCGGCTGAGCTGGGACTTCACGCCAGGACCATCTTCCGGAGCCTCTCAGTGTACTGGAGTGCTGCGAGACTTCTCTGCCCTGCTGCAGTCGCCGGGGGATGCCCATAGAGAGGCTCTGCTGCAGTTGCCCCTGGCTGTCCAGGAGGAGCTGCTGAGTCTGGTGCAGGAGGCGTCCAGTGGGCAGGGGCCAGGAGCGCTGGCTTCTTGGGAGGGGCGGAGCTCAGGCTTGCTCCGTGCTCAGTGCCAAGAAGAGAGAGCTCCCCCTAGTGACGGCAGGGAGTCCCTGGACACTGGATCTGTGGGACCCAGAGATTCCAGGGGAGCAAGGGGAGACAATTATGCTGTGGAAAAGGAGGGAGGGAAACAGGGTGGTCCCAGGGAGATGGATTTGGGGTGGAAGGAATTGCCTGGGGAAGAGGCCTGGGAGAGAGAAGTGGCCCTCAGGCCACAGTCAGTGGGTGGAGGGTTAAGGGAGTCAGCACCCCTGAAAGGGAAGGCCCTGG
Organism: Macaca nemestrina; assembly: GCF_043159975.1. NCBI lineage: Eukaryota > Metazoa > Chordata > Mammalia > Primates > Cercopithecidae > Macaca > Macaca nemestrina. The sequence goes on along the minus strand of NC_092131.1, from coordinate 83,790,325 downwards.
GGAAGGAGGAGGTAACTCAAGGAGGAGGAGGGGTCTGTGTCCACCGTGAGCCTCCCGGTGCCCATGGCTCCTGTCACAGGGCAGCTCAGTCCCGAGGAGCCTCCCTCCTCCAGCGGCTCCACAATGGGAATGCCTCTCCTCCAAGGGTGCCCAGCCCTCCGCCTGCACCAGAACCCCCATGGCACTGTGGAGACCGGGGTGACTGGGGAGACCGGGGAGATGGTGGGGACAGGGGAGACAAGCAGCAGGGCATGGCACGGGGTCGGGGGCCTCAATGGAAACGAGGTGCCCGAGGGGGCAACTTGGTGACTGGCACACAGCGTTTCAAGGAGGCCCTGCAGGATCCTTTCACACTGTGCCTTGCCAATGTGCCTGGCCAGCCAGACCTCCGCCATATTGTCATTGACGGCAGCAACGTGGCCATGGTGTGAGTACCTGGTGGGGCTGAGGGCCTAGGGGAGGGAGGATATGTCCTGAGGGGCTGGCATTGTAGCCAGGGTGCCAAGCCCCTCCTCTGGCCGACCCCCTCCCACTGCAGGCATGGCCTTCAGCACTACTTCTCCAGCCGGGGCATTGCCATTGCTGTGCAGTACTTCTGGGACCGTGGCCACCGTGACATAACTGTCTTTGTGCCTCAGTGGCGCTTCAGTAAGGATTCCAAAGTCAGAGGTGAGTTGGGCCTGGTCTTCAGTGTCCCAGGGTAGGCTCTGTTTCCACCTTGAGGAGAACCCTATTATGTTCTTTTTTAATAGAGAGTCACTTCCTGCAAAAGCTGTATTCCCTCAGCCTGCTCTCCCTCACACCCTCACGAGTCATGGATGGCAAGAGGATCTCCTCCTATGATGACAGGTACTTGCTCCTCTCCTGGCCCCAGGCTTGATATTCAAGGAGCCGTGTGGAAGATTGAGGGAGAGAGAAAAGCTCCTGGTGGTTTACACTGTTTCCAAGCCTTGGTGGTGGGTAAGGGCCAGTTACTCCTCTGTGTGCCTTATGATCGGATAGGTAAACCTGCCTTGCAGGTGTGATGAGACGAACTGTAGACAACCATGTTTGCCTATTCATCATTCATCAAACAAAATGATACCTCATATTTGTATAGTGCCTTACTGTCTAGAAAATACTGGTTTAGTGGAAAGGTGGGAAAGCTGGTTACATAAATAGCTGACACGATGTCTTCTTATAACCTGAATTTCCAAACATGCAGAGAAACTTCCCTAACATTCTGGAAAAACCAGAGTAAAGATCAAAATAACAAGTAAAATGAAGAAACAACCCACGAATAATAGGACTGTACAAAACATGGTATAATAGAAAGATCACTGGATTTAGAATTGGAAGATCTGAATTTGAGCCTCATGTAGCACTACTCATTGACTTTGACCGTGCAACTTTTCTTAGTGAATTAACCTCTTTGTCTCAGGGTCCTCCTCCATTCATTTACCCTCCTTGTGAATATACGAAAAAGATGAGGTATGTGCTTGCCTTGCTTAAGGTGCTGGGCAAGAGTACAGTGACATTCCTTCGTAACTTTGCACAGACCTACTCAAGTGTAGCAGTGGGTATATCTCCAATCTACAGTTGTGGAGACAGAGCGTCAGAATGGTTACCTGTCTTAGCAAAGGGAAATTAGACCTCAAAGCTGCCAGATGGTTTTAATGAAAATACAAGGCACACTTCTACCATAGTCTGCATAGGTGGTATGAGAAATGAGCAGATTTTAGAGAGCCAAGTTAAAAAATTTACAAGTTCTTTATTCTCTAGGGCATTATTCAGTTTTTAAAAATTAGTTTCCAAACCATAGTGATATATACTTTGTCTTTTCAAACACTTACCTTCTATTCCTTAACAAGTAAATGGTATTCTACCCAAAAGCAGTTTACTTTCTCCCATGTTATTCTATTTATGTCTAGATTTCACAGATTACCCAAGATATGGAACCTTCTTTCCACACCTGCATTGAAACAGAATTGAAACTGAAGATTGAGTTCGTTTTAATGAATGTTAAAGGCATGTGTCTGCCCAGTTGTGTGGGACCTGGTTGGCAGATAACATAATATAAATTGGGAATTTGCCCAATAACAGTGAATAAACACAGTGGTGCACAGCATAGGCATACTGAATGAATGTTGCTGAACAACATACTGTGTAATGCGATCATAGTAAAATATGCTTAACTGGAAAATACCGTTTGCATACCATAAGTGTACCATATACTTTTTGTTTTTGTTTTTTTGAGACAGAGCCTTACTCTGTCCGCATACTGGAGTGCAGTGGCATGATCTCGGCTCACTGCAACCTCCGCCTCCTGGGTTCAAGTGATTCCCCTACCTCAGCCTCCGAGTAGCTGGGACTTCAGGTGCATGCCACTATGCCTGGCTAATTTTTAGCATTTTAGTAGAGACGGGGTTTCACCATGTTGGCCAGGGTGGTCTTGATTTCCTGACCTCATGATCCGCCCACGTCAGCCTCCCAAAGTGCTGGGATTACAGGCGTGAGCCACCAAGTCCGGCCAAGTGTACCATAGACATTTGTATGTCATTCTCTGAATTTGTTTCCCAGACAGAAGCTCAGAGCCTGATATCTGTCACATCTAATCCTGACTCCCAGTTCCCCCTATACCACACTATCTTTCAAATACTGACTGCTCACTTAGTACTAGGTGCATGGCCTGCAGGAGGAGGTGGGAACACTGGGAACAAGATCTGATTCTTGACTAGAGAGCTGAAAGAAACCATAAACCAAACACTACAGGAATGCATCCTCCTGGCTGGGGTTTTGTGGGAAAGGAGAGATTTGTGAGTTTTTGTGTTGAGAAGACTGGGATGGTTGGGATCTCTTGGTTTCTAAATCTGTTAAAAAGACCACCACCCACCACCTCATGAGTCCTATCCTGTCTTGTGGAATCAGAATTACTGAAGTGGAGCCCAGGCATTTTTAAAAAAAGTTCCCTTGGTGATTGTTTTCCTTAGCAAGTCTTGGGAAGTGCCTTCCAGATAGAGGAAATAGTTGGAGAAATATGGAAGTCAGCATAAGACATATGTGGAGAGCAGAGTGTAATCTGATTATTGATTTTAGCTGGAGTTGGGAGTGGATTAGGGAATATTGGGAGAGAGAAGGCTGTAAGGGTGATTTGAGCTGGCCTGTAGAAGGCCTTAGCTGCCAGGCCTGGGTGTGTAGACTTTATTTGGTAAATAAAGGGCAAGTGTGGAAGAGTTTTGTGTAGGGGATAAGCATGCTTTCTTGTGGCAGGGCAGGGGAGACTTGAGGGTGGGTGAGTGGTCAGAGGTGGGGACCCCCTTGTTGGGAAGTGATGCATGATCTCAGTTGCAGTATTTGAATTACTAGGGTGCTAATGGTGGTCCTGGGAAGGAAGGGAGCAGAGCACAAAGGCTTTTCAAAGGAAGGGCATGTTGGATTTGCGAGGGATTGGTTGGGCAGGGTGGAAGACAGTCAGAGCTAGATCTTACTGTTCACTAATGTGGCACAAAGTGTTGGGTAAAGGACTATGGTGAGCAGATAGGATACTACTGGGAGACCACCTTGGATTCATCTTTGTTTCCTCTCTAGCCCATGGCACTTATATCTAGTCAGTTGCCTGTAGCTGGGTCAAGTGAGGTAGGGGGCCAGATCTCCATCATCAGAAGTGACTCATGGGAGTCAGTAAAACTTCTGGGGTTGGGGCCTTGGAGAGTCTCAAATGGTTGCTGTGGTTTTTCCTTTTATTTTTATAGATTTGGGGGATACCAGTACAGTTTTGCTACATGGATATAATGCATAGTGGTGAAGTCTAGGCTTTTAATGTAACCATGATCCAAATAGTGAACATTGTACCCAGTAGGTAATTTTTCAACCCTCTCTTGGTTGCTGTGGTTTTGGAGACAGGTTCATGGTGAAGCTGGCTGAAGAGACAGATGGGATAATTGTCTCCAATGACCAGTTCCGGGACCTGGCGGAGGAGTCTGAGAAGTGGATGGCAATCATCAGAGAACGGTGAGGGAGCCCTCCTGCTGAGAATTGGGCACAGATGCAGATGTTTTTCTAAAGCCAGCTCTGCTCTGGCCATGGGGTGAAAACTCTGGGAAGCAGGTGAAGTTTTCTTGAAGGATGGAGCCAGCAGCTTCTGGTGATACTGGTCTCAGTCGTCTGGGAGGTGGGCCAGGGCCCCCTCTGTGACCACATATCTTTCGCCATCCAGCCTGCTGCCCTTTACCTTTGTGGGAAACCTCTTCATGGTACCTGATGACCCACTGGGACGAAACGGCCCCACCCTGGATGAATTTCTGAAGAAGCCAGCCAGGTAATCCTTCCCTTAGACTACTTGCGGGCAGCCCCCACCCCTGGCCCTCTCTCAGCAGGCCCAGAGACTTGGGTGGAAGTGTGATCTCAGTTTGGGCAAAATTAAGTGTAATCTTAATTTTGCAGTGGTTTGAGTTGCCTTGGCCTTTATAAGCTTCCCAGGGGATCCTGACATAGAACCTCCTTGCTGGTAGGGAAACACCTGCTTCCTGTTTCTCTTAATCAGCATGTTTGATGGAGTTATTTGGAAAACGGTTGCTTATACTGAGATCCAGTTGTATTCAGCTTGCCTTCTACTGACCATTACATAAGTGATTCATTTAGGACTAGAACTAGATCATAATAGTGGCAGAGTTCACCCTGGTTCCAAAAGAACGGCCCAGCTCCCCTTCAGAAGTGGGTTGATACTGCCACTCAGTGGTCAGCTTCAGGAACTTCAGGGTTTCTCCCCCAAAGCCAAGAATAGGCAGGACAATTAAGAGAGGGGTAGCCCACTAAGATCTAATTTCCCCCCAGGATGCTCATCAGCTCTTTTTGGTCTGTTTCTTCCTAGGACACAAGGGTCTTCTAAGGCTCAGCATCCTTCCAGGGGCTTTGCAGAACATGGTAAACAGCAGCACGGGAGAGAAGAGGAAAAAGGTAGTGGTGGCATTCGGAAGACCCGGGAAACAGAGCGGCTCCGGCGGCAGCTGCTGGAGGTGTTTTGGGGTCAGGATCACAAGGTGGACTTCATCCTGCAGCGGGAGCCATACTGCCGGGACATTAACCAACTGTCTGAGGCCCTGCTCAGTCTTAACTTTTGAGCCTCACCTGCTTGAGTGGTTGCCGCCCCGTCAGCTCCAGCCGCCTCCAGCTCAGCCCTTTCTGTGAGAGTCCCTCTGCTGCTCACACTCTGATCCAGAGGCACCCTGAGTTGATGCTTTGGATCAGGGAAGCCACTTTGGGACAGGTCCATAAAGTGACCTGATCTTACCGAGTGAGGACCTCAGCCAGCTCTCAAGAGGTTCTGCTCAGCCTTAACTTCTCAACTTTGCCTTAGCACAGGGTTTCTGTAGGGAGTAGGGGCTGCTGGAGAGGATTAGTTCTGGACACTGAGACTGTTGGCTCCACCTCCAAGCTGAGCTGGGGTGGAGGGCAGGGTGGGCGGGAACTGACAGGAAGTTAAGCTGTTCCTCTCTCTGGCTGCTGCTGTGGATGGCCAGAGGACAGGATACTCCCTGGCTGAGCTCCTGGGAGTGTGGAAGGAGATGCTGGGCCCTGGAAGGGCCACAGCGTTATGTGGATGGGGCCACGATAGAATGGAGTGAGCTAGTGAAGAAGGCAGAGGGAGACTTGGCTTCTGGTCTCAGCTATGCCTGTTTGTGTCCTTGATTGAGTTGCTTGGGCTTTACTTCCGCCTACAAATCAGTGGTAAAAATACCTGTTGGGAGGAGAAATGAGAACATAGAGGAAAGCTTCTTGGAGAAAAGGTGCTTGGACCAAGTCTCAGGTGTGTCTGCCTGTGGCTGCACAGGCTCTCTAACCAAAACCTCACTTTCAGAGAGATGTGGGTCCTTTGTATTCAGGGTCCACACCCTAGATTTTAACACTGCATTCTCACTATAACATGCCCTATAATGGCTGCATCCCTTTTGAGCAACCTCCAAAATCCACATTTATACAATAGGTAAATTAGGGATGACTGCATTATCAGAATACTCTCAGGGTTCCTATAAATGGCAGCTCTCCTGTTGTATTCAAGTGTTTGTTTACAGACTAACAAATTTGTTGGCAAATCCCTGGTTAGATGCACTTGCTGGTGTTGAGATGAACACGTCGATTTTTCACCAAATCGATGAAGCCATGCTCTGCAATGACAATATTAATGTGATCCAACCCTAACATTTTCTCTATGGAAGATATATGTTGCATAAAGTGAGGCACACTTCTGCTTTATGTATGTGTGTATGGGGATGGGAAGACTTAACGGAAGTTGAACCAGTTGGTTCTAGATGAACCAATTATCTGGAAAATGAAATAACCAGAGTTGGAAGGCACTTGACTGGCCACCAGACCAACTCTGCTGTCACTAACATGCTCTCTCCACCCTGATTCCTACAGGTCATTGCCCTTGGTCTGCTTGAAGTCCTCCTGTGCCAGGGAATTTACTATCTCCAAGGTAGCACATTCCCTGTGTAGACGGTATTAATCAGTACTCCTTCCTTTAGTGCAGCCTAAAGTATGCTTTTCTGTTACGTCTACCTTTGAGGCTGGTCATACCCCCAGGAACAATACAGAGCCAGTCAACTTCCTGGAATCCAAGACCAGATAAAGAAGTAGGACAGGTGCCCCTGGATTCTGTTCTATGTGGGCCCTGTGGTGAGTCTCTGGATAAGATCTTTTCCAGGCCGTGACTTTTGCCTCCCTCTGAATGGCACAGGGAGTTGAATACTGCATGGAGAATGTAATGATGATGGGGAGGGTCCTTGGGTCCTTGTGTCCTCACCCCTCCCTTTTTGGTGATTTACACCACTGTACCATACTGACCCAGGCTGGGGGCAGGTGTGTTGGAGACAGGCTGGTCAAGGAGGTGACAGTGATTCAGAGATAACCCAGAGGTCCCTGAGAAGAAGAGACTGGTTAATATGGCCTGAACTGGTGGCTGGGGGAACTGTGTCTGATCAAGTTATGGCAGATGTCACAGCTTTAGGTAGGTAAAAAGGGTCTTAGATGAAAACTTGGGAGGTTTTTTTTTTCTCCGGATAGGGTTGTTTATAGTTCTTGATTGGTATCTTGCCCTTTTCACTTTCAGTGATGGTGGGTGTACAGTAGACCAAAAGTATCTTCTGCCCTTTTGTGCTAACGGCGCTGGTTGACTTGAGTGGCCCCAGTCAGATGAGAGGCAAGTCCTAAGCTTCTTATAGACAGGGATGTTGGCTTTGTTCTGCTGCAGCCTGATAAACTGGGACCACTGTGTGGTTAGTAATGCACTTGCCATTTGGTGACACAGACTGAAGTCTATCCTACACCTGGGCCTCACCTCTTCCTCTACTGGCATTCTAATGGCACTCTGACAGCATCCAGGGTGACTACAGGGCCCACTGGAAATGGATCATCATTCTGTCTTCTAGTGCCTACCTTTATCATAACCAGATGTCCCAAACTTGTGACAAGCTCTTTTGGCAACTGAAGGACCAAGAAGGGAGAGGGTGATGAGAGAGACTGCCCATTATAACTTTCAAAACCCCGTCTTGGGGGAAGAATCATCTAGGGTGACATTCCTTGAAGTAAATCGTAGGCGAATCTAGGCCAGAGAGATGAGCCAAGGTTAGTGAGATCATTTATCTTTATTGCCTAAACTGCAGAGCATTCTCTACACAGCATAAAGGAGAAGTGGGGCAGCTGCAGGACATGTAGAGAAACCCAACTAGGAAATCTTGCAAGGAGTTGAAAAGATTAATGTCCCAACCTGATGAGATTACAGCCTTGAGACAATAAGGTGGAGCAACAGAACAATGGGAAAGAGGACTGGGGGAGAAATCTAAGAACCAGATGGCTTCAGCTCTCTAGAGGAGCTGAGCCTATTCACAGTGCCTAACCTGGAAGCCTATGAGGGACAGGCCTCAGGCCCTTGCCATGACCTACTTAGGCTACAATTTCCTTTAAGGCAGCCCCTAGCTCTGGGAAGGAGTACTGGTAGCCAGTAGCCAGTGTTCGCCGTGGGATCACCTTCTGGCCCTCCAGCAACATGATGGCACGCTCTCGCCCAAAGACAGCTTGCACTATAGTGCTGGGGACAGGGATGAAGGCTCGGTGGCCCAGGGCAGCACCCAAAGCCTGGGCAAACTCAGCATTAGTGGCGGAGGATGGAGCCACTCCATTCAGGACCCCGTGCACGTGGTTTGCTTCAAGAGCATGGGTCAGGATTCCTGCCAGGTCCCCGATGTGTATCCAGGGGAAGAATTGGTGGCCTGAGCCGATGGGGCCCCCCAGGCCCAGCCGAAAGGGCAGCAGCATGTGGCCGATGGCACCACCCCCACGGCCCAGTACAACCCCTACAGCAGGCAAGAGGGAAGGTACAGAGGTCCTCTCAGCCTTGAAGCAGCCCCACTGCTCCTCCTGGTTTCTGTTTCCCCTTCCTCACTCTCCCCATGCTGACTTGGCTCTGTAACAGAAGTGAGCAGTATGGCTCTCTAAGACTTCACACCTTCTCATCTGCAGGTTGGCTAGAAGTGGTAGCATCCTCTCACTCTGTAATCTCAGCTCTCCTAATCCCATCAACTCTCCTAATCCCATCACTTCCCCAGCCCAGAGAAGACATTCCAACCCTGTCTGATACCCAGGCCCCTGTTTCTCACCCGAGCGCACCACCACCTGGCGTGTAGAATCTCCAGGAAGCCTGGCTGCAGCTTCCCATTTGGTTACGAGGTTGGAGAAAAAGTCAAAGTCCCCTCCTGGGCTGTCTTCATCATACTCCGCAGTCAGACTGGGCTGGTAGTAAGCTGCCGGTGGAACACACTCATTTGCCCTGGGTGTCCTTGGTCCTGCCTGGCTCTCTGTAGTGGAGGCTTCCCTTGGCCTCACCTCCTTTGGCCCTTAGGATCTCCCCATTTGGAGACAGAGCCATTTGGATATTTTCCCCTTGAACTTTTCCAGGACCTGAAGTGTTCCTTCCCTGGAGGAACTCTGGTTGCAGGGCTAAACTTAGAGGCTGCTAGAGTGTAGTGGTTAAGAACAGGAACTTGGGTACCAGGCTGCCTGAGTTTTAATCAGCTCCCTCATTTTTAACTCTGTGACTTGATGCAAGTTACTTAACCTCTCTGTATAGAATTTTCACATCTTTAAAATGGGAATAATAGTACCTACCTCATAGGGTTGTTGTAAGGAATAAATGATAATAAGCATAAAACACTTCAAATAGTGGCTGGTGTGTGCATTATAATTGTTTGCAATTACTTGGTCCCAGAGGTGACCATGAACTCTGTTCCTAAAGAACTATGGTGTGAGAAGTAAGGGACTTTGGAATAGGTGGACTTTTCCCTGGCACTAAGAGTGATGCCACTCCTCACTCTTTTTCAGGGTCTCAGTTTCTTAGTGAAAGTACACAAAGGTTAGGAGAAACATGCATGGATCAAGGGCCTAGGAAGTCATTTTGCCTGGAAAAAACCAGAGCTCGGGTGTGTGCACAGCTACAGAGGTCTGAGTTACCCCCTTCCCATGGCTAATATGAGGGGCTGGTGATTTAGGGGGCATACCTACACCTGTGACTAAGACCCAGGCCTTGGGGGGTTGTGGGGCTTTGGTGATGGCTTTAGCCAGCAATTGGGTGGTCTCTAGGCGGCTGCGGAGAACCTCTTTTTGGAAGGTTTCATTCCATCTGCAGGAGAAACATGGGAAATAAAAAGCCACTAAATACATAGGTGCACATATCCCTCTCTCTATCTTTTCCTGGGAACTATTTCATACCCATTTCTAGTAAAGCCCTTAATTTTGGCTTAACAGAAACAGTCAACGTCTCCTGTAGAGGGAAAGGGCATACATTTTCTGGGCATCCTGAGTTATACCTGAGGACTTAAGCCAATTGGCTGACTGGGTGGAGAAGTGGAGCAGAATGAGTAGTCTGGGATATCGGTTTAGTTCAGAATCTGGGAGTTCCATTACCCTTAGCTCACAGGTTCTCATCAGTGGTACACTCTCCTCCCTGTACTCTAGTGGGTATCAGCTTTAGGGCCCAGGCTGACCTTCGGAGAGGGTTGAGGATGTTCTCTCCGGCCAGGTTGACGGCGGCATCGCAGCTCGGCAGCCCAGATGCAGCCAGCTCATCCTGTTGGAGAAAGCACACAGTGCCCCTGCCCCGCCCTGCACCGCCCAACTCTGCCCTCCCACCCGCTTCCAGAGGATGGACTTACCCACGTGATCCGGCCGGGCCCGGGCTGTCGGGAGACCAACGTCACTTCGTGGCCTCTGGCATTCAGCAGCTGGCTTAGGGCTGTCCCAATGAAGCCAGTCCCGCCACCTGATCGGAAAATACAAATTGCTTATATTTCCGGGGAGTCGGGGTGGGGGCGCCTTTCGTCCCCGCTGTGGCCCCCCTCTTCCGGCGCCAGCCCATCTGACACCAGACTGCTCCCCACTTCTCCCCCTCCCCGCGATGCAGAGGTGACACAGGTCACAGGGATTAGGGAGATTCGGCTTCTCGGGCTAGGCGGCCAAGGCCAGGTTACCAGTGCACTAGACAGTGCCCTCCCGGAAGCGGATTCCCAGCCCTCAATCTCCGACTAAGCCCGCCGGGCACTCTCCCTTTCTGCAGTCCCTCACCCACAAGCACACGCATAGCGACTAGGACCTAACGCGCCTGCGTAAGGTTTAGAGTTTACCTCACTTCAAACGCGACCAGGACCTCTCTGCGCATGTCCCTTTCGGGAAGCGGGTTCCAATCGAGGTCGCAATCCTGTGCGTGGCCCTTCTCGGCGACCCGGAAAAGCTTGTAAATAATAGGCTGTGTGTTTCTCTAGCAAGCGAGGTGGGAGGGATTAGACCGATGGACCCAGAAAAGGCGGAGGAGGGAAGGTTTTAGTGTAGAAAACCAGCCAAACCAAACTCAACCAACAAAACCCTTCACTTAAAACCCGAAGCTACCCAGACCTCAGAATTCTGGATATCTATTAAGTTGGCGGGTCAGTAATGCAAGAGAACCCTTCCACCGGTAGTCTGGATTTCTTTCCACTCGGCCAGTTTTTTCTTCTCTCTCTTCCCGCTGGCTCCTTTCTATCTGCATTTAAACATTCCAAAGGTCCCCTCATATTAAAATAACCCTTCTCCAGACCTGTTTTTCCTCTAGCTAATATTCTTTTTTTTTTTTTTTGCCTTCATAGCCAAACTTCCCAAAAGTGTGTTTGCCATTTTCTACTTCTTTCTTCACTCCTATAGGGTTTGTGCCTTTATCATTCATTTCCTCACTCTCCAAGAACATGTTTCCCATGTGTCAACAAATCTAATCACTAGTTTTCAGTTAGTTTTCTTGACCTGTCTGTATCATTGGGCAACTGCTGATTCCTTCCTCTCTTTGAAAATGTTTGGCCTCGGTGAAAGACATTCTCTTCTGGGTCTTTCTCCTACCTTTTTTCAGTCTCTGATGCTTGCTCCACCTCTGCTAAGTTCTTAAAATATTGGTATTCCTCAGAGCTGGGTCCTAGGAGCTTCTCTTCCCACTCTGCACTTTACGCCGGGGATGGGGATGTATGCCTTGAATTCAGTTACCAGGCTTTAACAGAAGACATCCCAAATCTCCTATGCAACTCGGATCTCTCATCTGAGCTCCTAACCCCTATAAAAACTTTTCACTACACATCTCTTCTTGGACATCCGAAACCCTATTGATTTTAAATACTGAATCTCTCTCAGGTTTATCTAAGAGGAGTCTTTGAAAAGTTCATGGAAAATGTGTATTATGCTAAAAACTACATAGGTTTCCAAATTTTTTTACCCCAAAATAAACTTGTATTGACTTGTTATATAACATGTCTGAACAGGATCTGAGGCACTAAGAAGGCTAAGACAGTTTGAAAAGAGCCCCTATTAAAGCAATCTGAATTCTGTAAAAATTGAAGCAAGAACAAACACGGAATTTGTGGTGAAGAACGATGAAATTGATGCTTTATGAAAAATTTATGAGGACAATGCCCCAAATAAATCAGCAGTCTACAAATGCATAACTCATTTTAAGAAACGAGGAGACGTCCAAGCATGGTGGCTCATGCCTGTAATCCCAGTACTTTGGGAGGATTATGCACGAGGCTCTCTCAAGTCCAGGAGTTTGAGACCAGCCTGGGTAACATGGCAAGACCTCATCTGTACTAAAAATTTAAAAATTAGCCAGGTGTGGTGGTGCACACCTGTAGTCCCAGTGTCTTGGGAGGCTGAGGCAGGAGGATTGCTTAAGCCCAGTAGTTCAAAGTTGCAGTGAGCTATGATTGAGCCACTGTGGTCCAGCCTGGGCAACAGAGTGAGACCCCATCTCAACAAAATGGGGAGGAGATGATGTTGAAGATATAGATAGTGGCAGAGTATCCACATCACTTTGTGAGGAAAATAATTCATCTTGTTTGTGCCCTAATTGAAGAGAACAGCAGAAACAATAGCCAACACAAGAAACATCTCAATTGGTTCAGTTTACACAATTCTGACTGAAAAATTACAGTGGAGCAAACTTTCCACTTGATGGGTGACAAAACTGTTGTACTCAGATCTGCTACAGATAAGAGCAGAGCTTTCAGTGGAAAGTTTAAACAAGTGGGGTCAAGATCCTTGATATGACTTTGTGATCTCACCCAAATCTCATCTTTAATTGTAATCCCCAGCTATTGAGGGAAAGACCTGGTGGGAGGTGATTGGATCACCGGGGCAGTTTCCCCCATGCTGTCTTCATGATAGTGAGGGTGTTCCCATGAGATCTGATGGTTTTATAAGCAGCAGTCTCCTCTGGGCTTTTCACTCACTCTTTCCTACCACCATGTGAAGAAGGGCTTTGCTTCCCCTTTGCCTTCCACCATGATTTTAAGTTTCCTGAGGCCTCCTGAGACATGCAGAACCGTGACTCAATTAAACCTATTTTGTTTATAAATTACTCAGTCCCCAGCAGTTCTTTATAGCAGTGTGAAAACAGACTAATACAATCCTGAAGCATTTCATCAAAGAATTGTAACAGGAGATGAAACATGGCTTCACCAGTATGATCCTGAAGAAAAAGCACAAGCAAAGCAATGGCTATCAAGAGGAGGAAGTCAAAGCAAAGCAGACCAGTCAAGAGCAAAGGTAGTGGCAACAGTTTTTTTGGGATACTCAAGGTATTTTTCTTGTTGACTTTGTGGAGGACCAAAGAATGATAACATTAATTTGCCTATTGAGAGTGTTTTGAGAAAGTTAGCCAAAGCTTTCGCAGAAAAACACCTGAGAAAGCTTCACCAGACAGTTCTTCTCCACTGTGACAATGCTTCTGCTCATGTCTCTCATCAAACAAGAACAATTTTGTTAGTGTTTCAATGGGAAATCATTAGGCATCCACCTGATTTGGCCCCTTCTGACTTCTTTTTGTTTCCTAATCTTGAAAACATCTGTCAAGGGCACACAGTTTTCTTCAGTTAATAATGTAAAAAGGACTGTTTTGACGTGATTAAGTCTCCAGGACTCTCAGTTCTTTAGGGTGTACTAAATGGCTGGTGTCACTTCTTAAAAAAGTGTCTTGAACTTGGTGGAATTTATGTTGGGAAATAAAGTTTATATTTTATATTTTTTATCTTTTAATTCATTTTTTCCCCAAACATTTTGAAATTTCCTCATATTCCCTCTGTCTCTGCCATCACAATCCTCTTATGAGTTATTCTGTCTTGTGTAAATATCTGCAATAGTCTCCTAGTAGGTCTTCCTGCTTTTGCATGTTTCTCCTCTCCAAACTATTTCACACATTGCAAGCTGAGTGACCTTTGAAAACCATATGAGGGGAACATTATAGTGGCATGTATAGTTTAAAAAACTCCCAGTTTAAAATTCCTGGATATGCTGGATAAAATTAAACATACCTCTGTTTAAATGTGTTGCCAAGTTAGCTAGAAAAATAAAAAAATCCCAGAGGCCAAAAAATGAAATGTGTCTTGGGACTGAGGTTATGATAAAGATTATTTGCTTGGCCAAACTTTAGTCAGGCTTCTGAACCTTCTAGGCTTATTTGTACACCTCTTTGTAAAATCCAGTTTTCACAAAGAGCCTTGCTAAGTCAGTTTAGCAAGAACCCCCTCACCTTTGATATCTGATCATTCTCAATCTCTGATCAGGCCCCTCATCCTTCACCATCCGCTGGGTGATGTCTGATCACCTTGGCCTATCTTCACATGAATCCCATTAGTTTGTGTTAGCCAGAATCCCTCTTACCCTTGATATTTTTCTCTTATTTATTGTTCATCTACAGAGTTGAGCCCAATCTCTCCCACTGCAAGACCACATTGTAGTGGTACCTATACTTATTGTGATGGAAAATCTTCCTTACCTCACTTTATGAAATGTCACTGAATAATTGTCTTTAACAGGTGTTTTGTGGCTTTTAATTTCAGTAACCAAGAGGCTTGGGTGGCAGGAAACAATGCCTGAGATTGAAGCAAATTTGGAACTGAGACCCCTGCATAAAGCCCTTGGACTGTGTTCTCAGAGAAAAACTAAACTTTAAAAGTCCACCTGGTATCAAAGAACATGGCTTGGAAACTTGTTTCTCTAGGCTTTGTTCTTGTCTAGGATTGGTTGTAAAAAAAAATTACTATTCTCTGAGAAGTTTTATCTGTTTTCCTGTCCTCCATCATATTTGTGGTTTGAATTAATTGTTACCTACTTGGCCTAGGAGGCTCTAACCCAATAATTTAAATTAAATGTCACAGATAGAAGACATAAATCTTCACTTGGTTTGGTTTCACAGGATTTCAATAGATATAGTCCTGTCAAACAGAAACATACAATCCAAAATTACAAAACACACAAATAAACAAAGCACTCTGAAGAAGTGTCAAAACAACAACAACAACAACAACAACAACAACAAACAGCAGAATTAGACAATCAAGGATTTAAAATGTTAGAATTTAGAGATATAGAATATAAAATTACTAAGTTTCAAATGTTTAAGAAAGAAAAGAAATTAAAAACATGAGAAAGGGACAAGATGCTATCAAAAAATACCAGCAGAATTGATAAAGAACCAACCTGAACTTTGAAAAATTAAAATGTGACGATTCAAATTTTTTTTATTATACTTTAAGTTCTGGGGTACATGACCACAACGTGCAGGTTTGTTACATACGTGTACATGTGCCATGTTGGTGTGCTGCACCCATTAACTCGTCATTTACATTAGGTATTCCTTCTAATGCTATCCCTCCCCCCTCCCCCCACTCCACGACAGGCCCTGGTGTGTGATGTTCCCCACCCTGTGTCCAAGTGTTCTCATTGTTCAATTCCCACCTATGAGTGAGAACATGTGGTGTTTGGTTTTCTGTCCTTGTGGTAGTTTGCTCAGAATGATGGTTTCCAGCTTCATCCATGTCCCTACAAAGGACATGAACTCATCCTTTTTTATGGCTGCATAGTATTCCATGGTGTATATGTGCCATATTTTCTTTCTTTTTTTTTGGGGACGGAGTCTCACACTGTCGCCCAGGCTGGAGTGCAGTGGCGCGATCTCGGCTCACTGCAAGCTCTGTCCCCTGGGCTCATGCCATTCTCCTGCCTCAGCCTCCCGTGTAGCTGGGACTACAGGCACCCGCCACCATGCCTGGCTAAAGGGGTTATTGTATTTTTAGTAGAGACAGCATTTCACCGTGTTAGCCAGGATGGTCTTGATCTCCTGACCTCATGATCTGCCCGTCTCAGCTTCCCAAAGTGCTGGGATTACAGGCAGGAGCCACCGCGCCGGCCATGCCACATTTTCTTAATCCAGTCTATTGTTGATGGACATTTGGGTTGGTTCCGAGTTTTTGCTATTGTGAATAGTGCTGCAATAAACATACGTGTGCATGTGTCTTTATAGTAGCATGATTTATAATCCTTTGGGTATATACCCAGTAATGGGATGGCTGGGTCATATGGTATTTCTGGTTCTAGATCCTTGAGGAATCACCACACCGTCTTCTACAATGATTGAACTAGTTTACACTCCCACTAACAGTGTAAAAGTGTTCCTATTTCTCCACATCCTCTCCAGTACCTGTTGTTTCCTGACTTTTTAATGATTGCCATTCTAACTGGTGTGAGATGGTATCTCATTGTGGTTTTGATTTGCATTTCTCTGATGGCCAGTGATGAGCATTTTTTCATGTGTCTTTTGGCTGCATAAATGTCTTCTTTTGAGAAGCGTCTGTTTATATCCTTCGCCCACTTTTTGATGGGGTTGTTTTTTTTCTTGTAAATTTGTTTTAGTTCTTTGTAGATTCTGGTGTCCCAGAAGAGAGGAGTCAGAGAAGAGGACAGAGAAAATATTTGATGAAACAATAGCTGATTGTTTTCTAGAATTAAAGAAAGATATGAATCCTCAGATTCAGTAAACAAAATAAGTTTCAAGTAGGATAAATAAAAACAAAACTATACCTAGTTTCATCATAGTAAAACTAGAAAAAGAGAGCTATTAAAAGTAGTCAGAAAGAAGACAGATTATCTATAAAGAAATGCCCTTTTTTTTTTTTTTTGAGATGGAGTCTCTCTGTTGCTCAGGGTGGAGTGCAGTGGCAGGATCTCAGCTCACTGCAACCTCCACCTCCTGGATTCAAGCGATTCTCCTGCCTCAGCTTCCTGAGTACCTGGGATTATGGGCGTGTGGCACCACAGCCAGCTAATTTTTATATTTTTAGTAGAGATGGGTTTTGCCATGTTGGCCAGTATGGTCTCCAACTCCTGACCTCAATTGGCCCACCCACCTTGGCCTTCCAAAGTGCTGAGATTACAGGCATGAGCTACTGTGCCCGACCTAAGAAATGACAATTAGAAAGACACCTGACACCTCAGCTGCAACAACACAATCTAGTGGAATAATATCTCAAGCGTGAACAGAAAATAATTACCAACCTAGAACTGCTTATCAACAAATTATTCAAGAGTGAAGGTGTTGAGACCAGCTGGGTCGTGGAGACCCTAACCCAGGGGGCGCTAGAGGAATTAAAGACACACAGAAATAGTGGGAAATCAGGGGTCTCACAGCCTTCAGAGCTGAGAGTCCTGAACAGAGATTTACCCTCATATTTATTGACAGCAAGCCAGTGATAAGCATTGTTTCTATAGATTATAGATTTACTAAAAGTATTCCTTATGGGAAACAAAGGGATGGGCCGAAACAAAGGGATGGGCTCTGGCTAGTTATCTGGCTAGTTATGCAGCAGGAACATGTCCTTAAGGCACAGATCACTCATGCTGTTTTTTGTGGTTTAGGAATGCCTTTAAGAGGTTTTCTGCCCTGGGTGGGCCAGGGGTTCCTTGCCCTCATTCCGGTAAACCCACAACCTGCAGCGTGGGTGTCATGGCCCTCACGAACAGTTTATGACCAGATTTGGAAGGCTGTTCCCAACATGAAGGTAAAACAAGGATACTTTTTAGACAAGCAAAAACTGAGAGCATTTGCCATCATCAGACTTAATATACTTTGTCAGGAAAAAAGAAAATGATCTCAAAAGGAAAATGTAAGATACAGGAAAATAGTGATCAATGGAATTGATAAAGTTGATAAATATAAATATTTACTATGTTAAGCAACAACAATAATGTTTAATTTCTGGGTAAAAATTAAAAATATTAGTCACAAGTAATAGGTAGTAAGAGAAATATTTGACTGGAGTTGAATTGTTATGAAAAATATAGCAATACTGAATAATGTTAAACTTTGTTAAACGTAAATTTAAAAAGGCTAAATCTTGCGTATTAGAAGTAAAGTGTGCACTTCTAAATCAGTAGAGGGAAACAATTGAATAAGATAATCTAATCAATTTAAAAGTTATCAGGAAAAGATAAAAAGAGGATGCTTAGGAAAAACTAGAAAGGCCAAAATAAGATAATAGAAATAATCAGTAACCATAATAAATTTAAATGGAGTAAGAAATTAAATTAACTAGATGTAACTGGAATTACAAATTTCAAGGGAAGTGAATCTCACAACTATAATGTTAAACAAAAAAGAAGTTGCAGAAAAGTACCTACAATGTAATGCTATTTACCTAGAGATTAAAAGTATGCAAAATAATACTTTTTTTAAATTGAGGGGCTAAATATATTTGTAGTTAAAGTAAAAAGAAATGCAAGGGAATGATGATGATAATACTACTGTGATCAGGGAGGAGTAACCAGGGAAATTTAACTTCTCATTTCTTAGGCTGTATTCATTTTATCTTTTGTATATCTGAAATATTTCACAATATGCAAAAATGTGTAGTGGATTTAAGATGTGCTGTCATATTTCAGATGTATAGAAAGATAACTATTTTCTGTAATTGAATAGAACTTGCTCATAAACATTTCTCCTTGGAAGTGGTATAAACTTAAACTCACCCAACGAAGTTAATTATCATTTCTAGTTTAAAACTGCTCATATACTCAATTTTCTTTGGGTAAATTCTTAGTCTTTCAGCGTGCCTTGTCCCTTTTCTCCTTTCCTTCTCCTAGCTAGACATCCGGGTGTAGCAGGCCCTTTGGCAGGCACTATTATCTAGTCCTCAGTGCCTGCTTGGAAGGGTCTCATCTCCTTTGGCCTTTGGATCTTGCCTGCTGAGGTCCGCTAAGGTGCAGCTGGTTAGGCCAGACCTCTGGGCAGTATTTTGGTCACTGCTTCTGATACCCATGGCTCTTGCCTTGATATCAGGTTCCACAGCATCTGCTGGAGGATGAAGAAACACTTGGCTTGCCCCTGGCCAACAGAATGGAATGCATGGGCCTTGCTGAGTGTCCCCTCAGGCTCATCTCTTGGTAATTTTTCACAGTCATTACTGCTCAATCACTTTATTGTGATCTAGCTCTGAGTCAGTTATATGTTGCTGTTAACAAATTATCTCAAAACTTAGTGGTTTGAAACAACAATAGTGTTTATTATCTTATATAGTCTTGTGGGTTAGGAATATGGTAGCAGTTGGCCGGGCGCGGTGGCTCAAGCCTGTAATCCTAGCACTTTGGGAGGCCGAGGCGGGCGGATCACGAGGTCAGGAGATCGAGACCATCCTGGCTAACACGGTGAAACCCCGTCTCTACTAAAAATACAAGAAAATTAGCCGGGCGAGGTGGCAGGCGCCTGTAGTCCCAGCTACTCGGGAGGCTGAGGCAGGAGAATGGCGTGAACCCGGGGGGGCGGAGCTTGCAGTGAGCCGAGATCGCGCCACTGCACTCCAGCCTGGGGCACAGAGCAAGACTCCGTCTCAAAAAAAAAAAAAAAAAAAAAAAAAAAAAAGGAATATGGTAGCAGTTTAGCTCGGTGATTGTGGGGTGTGGCTCAGGGTCTCTCCTGAGGTTATGCTCGAGATATCACCTAGGGCTGCAATCATCTGAAGACTGGGGCTGGAAGATCCTCTTTCAAGAAGGCTCATACACACTGTTGCAGGAGGCTTCATTCCTTGCTGATTGTTTCTTGCCATGTGGACCTCTTCACATTGCTGCTTGAGTATCCTTATGACATGGCAGCTGGCTTCCCTGGAGTGAGTGATTCAAGAGAGTGAGAATGAGGAGAAAGCTTCAATACCTTTAATGACTAATCTAATCTCAGTGTAGCATACAGTTACTTTTATCACAATCTATTTGTTAGATGTGAGTCACTGAGTCCAAGGGGAGAGAAATTTAGCTCTAAAACTTTTAAAGGGAAGAGAGTCAAATAATTTGTTCACACATTTTAAAACCAACACAAGCTCTGTGTTGAATTTAGGGCGGCTTCTCTGAGATCCTTGTAGACTCTCTCAGTTGTGCCTGGGAATTGTGGTACAATCCCTGTTATTTTCAGATGCCTCTTTTACCTCTCTAGGTTTTCAAGCATCTCTCCTTACCTCCCTAGCTAGGCTCCTTCTCAGAGGGTTCAGGCAGCATTTATAATCTAGTTATGTTCTCTCCAAATCTTTTAGCTCCTTCCCTAAGCCCAAGGAAAGCTAGGTAATGGGCAACTGCTCTGACATCATAGCCAGTTTCTTTCCTACCCTCTGATTTATAGAACAAATTCCATGCTTGGACTTCTCTGAACAAAACCTTTGCTCTTGAATTTCCTCCTTTCCAGGCTATTAGATATGTAATAAAACAACTTGCTTTTGAGAGTCAAAACTAAGGCTTGCTGGATTTGTTCGCTTACACAGCAAAGAGAAAAGGAAGCACTGAGTGGGAAAATACATTGGGTAATATTGCAAAGCAAACTGGCTTCATACATGGCTAGATCCAGGTGCTTACATAATGTCATCAAGAATCCACATCTTTTCAATTCTCAGCTTTTATTTTTTGATGGTTGACTTCATTCTTAGGAAGATTTTCTCCTTTTAGAGTGAGGGTGAATTCTTGGCTTCTATTTCCAGCAAAAAAACTGTTTCTCTTAGTTCCATAAAGAATGTCAGAACTAACTATCCTTGGACTGTTATGGGTCTTGTGCCATCTCCGAACCAACTATTGTGGCCAAGTGTGGAGTGTTCTGCCTGGCCAGGCCTGAGTCATGTGTCTACTGCTGGCCCA
Source organism: Macaca nemestrina (assembly GCF_043159975.1). Classification (NCBI taxonomy): domain Eukaryota; kingdom Metazoa; phylum Chordata; class Mammalia; order Primates; family Cercopithecidae; genus Macaca; species Macaca nemestrina. The sequence continues at coordinate 83,769,838 of NC_092131.1, read as the reverse complement.
GGGGTGGGGTAGCCCCACTCACTGTCCTCCACTGTGGAAACCCAGCTGAGCCCCTGAGGTGTTAAGGAACTCCTCATCTCTTCAACAACGTTGACAATCCTTCCTTTCTCTCCTGGCTATGTCTTTCCTTCCAGTGAGCTGAGGGTTGCAGTGTAGAAGGTGAGAGGTGAATGGGAGGGTTCCACTACATTAGGTACCTTTTAGTGTATAGATTTAGGAGGGTGGCTGTCCATCAATATCCTCAAGGAGGTGAGATGGAAACCTCCTGCAGAGCTTTACACCCCTTGTGAAGAGGAGGTACACAGGGGCAGAGCTCTGATTGCAGCAGCCAGCCCCTCATCTCCAGGGAGGCTGATGGAGAGCAGGCTCTGTCTGAATGTGTTCCATCTTTCCCTCCAACCTCCTTAAAGTTGTTGTTCTTCTGGGTTCTGGGGATGGGTGGGTCAACTTCTCTTATCCTCCGTAGCCTCTCCTTTAGCAACTGAACTATTTTAGGTAAACTTTTTGCAGCTCTCAGCATCCATCTGTCACTTTGGAGATAAAACATTCAAACCTTAGACAACAAGACATTAGAAATATTCATCTGCACATCTGGGCATAGGGGTGAGTGCAGCTGGCTTTCCCTTTGGGAAGAAAAGACTTCTTCCTGGGTCTGCAGTAATCACAAGGACTTTGTTCATTGAAACAGGACTGTTTTCCTCACAGCTGCTTCCTGAAACAACAAAAGGAGTTGAGCTCAGTCAACCTCTGGGACATCAGGCCAGCCCTGCAGGGCAGGATAAAAAGTCAGAGAGGGATCCTGGCTGCTTCCTCAGCTTGGGCAGAGGCAGAGCGGGATGGGGGATTTGCTAGTGACAAGTGCCTCTGCTCCTTCCCAATGCCACCTGTGTGAATGTTCCCTGCTTCATTTTGTTTGAATAGATTTTTGTGACTTCTCTTGGGCTCTGAGATGTTACTTGCTAAATGCTATTCACATAACCATTTTATGCATTTCTATTACTACATGGTAGAACCAATCAACCAACCAACCAACCAACCAACCAACCAACCAACCAACCAACCAAAGTCCTAATTCTGGAGACACATTAGATAAAGGATCCTAGAACTCTCCCTTCCTTTTTATAAGATAGTCTGTTCTGACCTCAGAGTCTGGGGCCATAGGAACAGCATTCCTGAGCCTCGGCGTCTGTGGAGATGCCAGGTCTTCTCCAGGGGTTGCACCTTGTCTTCTGCTTTCTCCCTTCCACTAAGACTTTTAGATGCCCCCATCCCTAGTCTGCACCCTAACCAGACATCTGTTCCCAGTAGGACCTTTTGTAGGTACTGAGAGACCTGACCAGCCTCCAGCATCAGCTCCATACCCTCCATTGTTGGCCAGGACCTGTGGTGGAGAACAAGTACCCTTGAGATCTCTCTGCTCTTAGTTTCCACGGCAGTGAATGAGAAATACCCTCTTACACACTCTGACAGTGTTGGGTAGAGAAAGATAGATGGAGAGATAGATAGAGAATGATATTAGATTTTGGCGAGGCCAGACCTGAGGGGAACTGTTTAGCATGAGCAGCTCTTCTTGCACCACCAGAGGCTTCACCAGCCCAGAAATTCCATTTCCTACTCACTCAGAGGAAAGGCTACTGGCTGCAGGCTCTTGCCACTGTCTGGCTCTGTGCTGTAAAATGGCCATTGGGAGGCTTTTCCTGGGTCTGTTTTCCCCTGGCCCCAGCACAGGCCCCTCTGAAATTGATCTATGGTGAATGTATTTCCCCATCTCTAGTGTGGCTGTGGCCCTTTCCCTACAGTCTACTCAGCACTACATGAGATGGGGGTAGTGGGAGGCTGGGCCCTAGGGAAGGGACCCAGGGAGACATGATCAGGTACTTGCAGGGAAGGTCAGTTTTCTCCAGCTCCTTTCTTACGGCAGACACTCAATTAGAGGGCCTCCCAGGTACTGGATAGCTCTGTGCTGGCAGAATGCTACTTCTCATACCCCTCTCCACAGCAGAGATGATGAGGGCTGGGCCTGCTTTTCTCCCTGCACTCTGATATAATAAAGGTGTTGTCACTAGGACCTATTAAATAAGACACTCCTGGTAGTAAATGTGGAGAACAGGCAGCTTGGAAATCCTCAGGCACATGTGCATGTGGATGCGTGTGTGTGTCATGAGGATACAGGATAAAGTCTGTTGTCTGTGGCCCTGGGGGGTTGAGGCAGTGATCACCAGAGCTGGCTTTATCTTTGTGCTCATGCGTCTTCTGCCCATTCAGCTCACATTTCGTTATACAATTCAGCAGTTGGCAACCTGAGGGGTTTCTAGGGACGGAGATGTAGGCTAGTCTATCTTCTCCTCCATGGATCAACATAGGCCAGACCCAGCTACAGGAGGCTGGACCATAACCAACATGGAATTTTTACTGAGTTTAGAGAGAAGGTCACTATGTCACTGAGGTATCTCACTGAAGACTTGATTAGCTAGAGGAGATGATGGAGAAGAAAGATGACAGGAGAAGAGAAGGGGGTGGCCATGACAACAGAGGAAGAGAGAGGACTCAGAGGGTGTTCCCAAAGCTTAGACTCTAAATAATTAAGAGACAGCCCTGGGCTCAGTATCCAGTTTAGATCTGTGTAGGATCCCTAGGGCACTGAAGTTGAGGATGTAACTAGTGGCTTGAAGGTGGAGTTGAGAGGTTCAGGGTGCCTGGTGTGGATTGTGGGGAAGAAGGTTACAACTAGGACCTTTTATGGACTGTTCACAGGACTCCACATCCAGGCAAAGGCCAGAGTGTTGATTCTTAGATGAAATGCTGTTACACAGCATGGGGACTTCATTTTTTTGAGATTGAAGAACTTTGAGGGGAAATAAAATCTCTCTAAAGAAGCTAGGTTCCATCTACAGAGGTAGCATGGCTTAGTGCCTCTCCTCCATTCTGTTGAAGCAGCTCTTGTCAGTGACCTCTATGTTGCTAAATTCATTGATCTCAGATCACCACATACTTTGCCTCTCTGCAACATTTGTTTCAGTGAAAACACTTTCTCCACCGGTTTTCAGGACATGATTTGTCCTCCTCTTACCTCACTAGCCACTGCTCAGTCCCCTTGGCTGGCTTTGACTGCCACCTAATCTCTGAACATTGGCACACTGCAGTCTTTGTCTTTGGGCCTCTTCTCCATGTAGGCTCTCTCCTTAGTATGAATCTCAGGTTTTTGAATAGTATCTAATGAATCCCAAGTTTCTGACTCCAGCCTGAACATTTTTCCTGAATTCTAGGTTTAAATATCAAACTACGTACTCAATGTTTGTATGTGGATGACTAACAGCCATCTAAACTTAACATGCCCCATACCACTCTCTTGATTTCCATGGCCCCAAACTTGTCCCTTTGCTGGTTCTCCCAGTCTCATCTAATGGCAGTGTAGTTTTCCCATTTGCTCAGGTCAAAATAAAAAACTTGAAGTCATCATTAACTCCCCTAATCCATGAGCAGGAATGGTTGGATTTATCTCTAGAAGAAATCCATACATGCAATAAACCCATAATTAGGTATCTCACCATGTCCACCACAGCTACCATCTGGTTCAAGTTAATTTCATCTTTGGATCATCATAAGGGCCTCCTTACTGGTTTTTCTGCTCTCATTCTTACTCCCTTACAATTTATTCTTCACTTGGTAGACGGAGTTATCCCTATAAAAACTTAAATCAATCATGCCACTCCTCTGCTCAAAGTCTTCCAATGGATTCTGGTTTCAGAGTAAAAGCCAAAGATCTTTCAAGATCTTGGGGACCCTTGAGACCCCCAGTGATTTGGTCCTCACTTGTCTATATGACTTCACCTCCTGCCTGTCCTGCCCAAGTCACACTGGCTTCTCAGTATAGCGTGACAAACTTGCTTCTGCCCCAGGGCCTTTTTGCTATTCCCTTGCTTGAAATGCCATGCCTTCAAATAGCCACATGGCTCTCCTAGACCTCACTTCCTTCAGGTCTCGAATCAAATATCTTATTAGACATTATTTCACCAGCATATTTAAAATCAATTTTCTTCCTCATGTTTGGAACTTCCTTTTGCCTTCATGCTGTCTTATGTTTCATATCACTTATTACCATCTGATGTATTGTATATTTACTTGTTTGTTTCTCACCTGTCTCCTCTCACCAGAATGCAGACTCCACAAGAGCAGGGATTTTATCTGCTTTATTCACTCTTCACCCCTGAATTTTGGAGAGTACCTTCATTTTGTAGATGCTCAATTAGTATTTATTGAGTAAATGAAACAATGTGGTTGAGAGTGTAGGTCCTGGAAAAAGATTCCCTGAGTTCAAATTCCAGATCTTCTCTCTAACAACTGTGTGACTTTGGGGAAGTTTCTTAACCTCTCTGTACCTTAGTTTCCTTACAGTAATTGAGGATAACAAGTACCGGCCTCATATAATTGCTGTGAAGACTAAGTTAATACATTTAAATCTCAGATCAGTCCACAGCACATAGATCTGATAGATGTCAATCATCATCACCATCATCATCATCATCGTCATCATCATCACATGAAATTATTGGCTGGGGCGTTAGAAATATAAAAAAAGACAGAATTTTGAAAATCTGGGAGAAGTGAGAGAATGCAGAGCATACGGATGGGATTGGTGGAAGCTTTGTGTGGCAGATTGTATTTTTCAAAGATGGCCACAACAATATCTCAGTTTCACATGCTATTCTGGAAAGTTTTCACTCCCCATCAAAAGGTAAAGTGTATGTACTTTCCCTTCAAGTCCAGATGGATATTTATGACTGCCTCAAGTGATGTAACTTCCAAGACTAGGTTATAAAACTTCCACACACTTCGACCTTATTTTCTTGAAATGTTCACTTTTAGAACCACCCATCATGCTATGAGAAAGTCCAAACTAGCCCACGTAGACAGACTACATAGAGAGGCCATATGGGTGTTCCTGCTGATAGCCCAGCTGAGGTCCTTGCCAACAGCCAGCAACAACTGCCAGATGTGTGAATGAAGATGCCTCTAGATGGCTCCAGTCCCTGTTGAGTCACCCCCAGCCTTCAAGTATTCCCACATGAAGCACCAGGCTTCATGGAGCATAGACCAGGTGTCTCTGCTGTGCTCTGAAATTCCTGGACCAGGCAATCCATAAGAATAATCCTATGGTTGTTTTATGGCACTAAATTATGGAGCAGTTTGTAGTGCAGCAACAGCAATAGGGTACACGGGTTCAACTGTCAAGAGACCAGTCAACAGTGTAGCAAATAGATAACAGGCAAGAAAGCCACACAAAAGCAGGTGCGAGAAGTGGTCCTATTTCATTGCTGGGTCACAGATTACTAAACAGGAGATTTGAAACCCTTAACGGCATATCTGATCAGCAGGGGTTTAATGGGGAGAAGATGATTGGAACGTAATTCCAGAGTAAAAGAAAGATATATGAACATGCAGATGAGGGTAAAGTGGTCCCGTATGTGAGGAAGGCATAAGTAATTTTAAAACAAAACTTTATAAAATATCTATGGGAGGAAATTACATTTTCATGTGAATCTGAAAATCACACTCACATATAATAAAACATTTGTGACTTTATGATGCAATATACTCTTGGAGGTTGCTTGAGAAGGCAGATTGTCAGATGAATTAAACTTATGTATTTATTGGCTTACTAGAACATATTTGGCATCCTTTTTTGGGAACCACTGAGTGAGTGAATGGGGTGGTAAAGTATACTTTTATTTTTCAAGATTGAGTGGATAAAACAGTGAAACATGAGTGTAAAAAACTGGAGGCACTCTTTTTTTCTTTTTTCTCTTCATATATATGTATCTTTTTTTTACTTTTTCTTTTTCACACCTGGTGAACAGGAGTAGAGGTACTCCTTCTCATAGATCACCTGACTTGTCCAAAAGACTGAGTAAAAAATGAGATTTTAGAAGCTGTTAATTGAATACAAACAGTACTACTTGATGAAACAAATGGTGGAAAATGCCTTATTATGATGGAAATTAAAGGTGACGTTTTTAAGATTTGGGGATATAAAAATAGACTGGCATATAAACCAGGTCAGGTGTTGGCTATAATTCTTTGTTTTTTTTTTGAGGCGGAGTCTCGCTCTGTGGCCCAGGCTGGAGTGCAGTGGCGCAATCTCGGCTCACTGCAAGCTCCGCCTCCCGGGTTCACGCCATTCCCCTGCCTCAGCCTCCCGAGTAGCTGGGACTACAGGCGCCCACCACCACCATGCCCAGCTAATTTTTTTGTATTTTTAGTAGAGACGGGGTTTCACCGTGTCAGCCAGGATGGTCTCAATCTCCTGACCTCGTGATCCACCTGCCTCAGCCTTCCAAAGTGCTGGGATTACAGGCGTGAGCCACTGCGCCCGGCCTGGCTATAATTCTTTTAGCAATAGTGTTTATGCCCAATTAAATTCAATATCCTCATGGGAAAAGGGAGAAAACTGAGATAAAATAGGAAAATTAGTTAATGAAAAATTGAAAGATAGAATATGAAAAGGTAATAACCTCTAAGAGCCAGGTAAATTAGAGACACAGTGGAAGTTCAAGAAATAACAATTTCTGGATCAATATTTTCGTGTATTTAATATTTTTTCCTTGGTGATTAATAGCGTAATCAAAGAGGCTGTTATGGATAAAAATATGCCTCTTAATATATGGTAAAATTGAGAAGGTGAGGGAAAAATGAGGTCACTGAAAAGTGTTAATTATAAATTAGGAAACCAAAAATTCTCACAGGGACTGAAAGCCAACTTAAAACAAAAACAGACCCAACATACCAAACTTTTTTATTTTTATTTTTTTTTGAGACAGGGTCTCTATTGCCTAGGCTGGAGTGCAGTGGCAAGATCACAGCTCATTGCAACCTTGACCTCCTGGGCTGAATCGACCCTCCCACCTCAGCCTTCTGAGTACCTGGGACTACAGATGCACCCCAGCACGGCCGGCTAATTTTTGTATTATTTTTTGTAGACATGGAGTTTCGCCATGTTGCCCAGGCTGGTCTCAAACACCTGGTCTCAAACAATCTATCCTCTTCGGCCTGGCAAGGTGCTGGAACTCCGAGCATGAGCTACCATGCCCAGCCCAAACCAAACTTTTAATTGCAGCATGGTGCTCTACTAATATAACTCAGCAATCACAAAGTGAACACGTCCATGTTACCACCACCCTAATCAGGAAATAGGATATCACCAACACTTCAGAGGCCCCCCAACAACCATGTGCCTCATCCTAATTCTTGCCATCTCCACCCTCACCAAATGTGACTGCCATCTTGACTTTTAACACCAAAGATTGATTTTGTTTGTTTCTGTTCTTTTTATAGGTGTACTGACACAATAGGTCTCTTTTTAAATTTAGCTTTTGCTCCCCTTAACATTATACTTGTGAGATTCATCAATGTCATTGTAATAGCAGTTATTTTTGTTGCTGGGGAGTATCCCATTGTATAACTATTCCATAATTGTATTTATTCTTTCTGCTGTTGAAGGAGTTTTGGGCTGTTTCACATATCACGTTGTAATGAACATTATTGTTCATGCTTTATGATGCAGAGATTTCTTTTGGGTGTATTCTTAGGCATTGAATTGATGTCATAGGATATGTGCATTTTCAGTTTCTCAGCTGATACTGAGAAAGTGAAAAGTGATGGAGCTGTTAACTGGCACTTCCTCTAATAGTGTAGGAGAGTTCCAGTTGCTCTCCTTGTCAATATTTGATATTATCAATCTTTCTAATTTTAGCTATTCTAATGAGTGCATGCGGCTCTTGCTCTGTGGTTTTAATTTGTATTTTTCTACTTACTAATGAGGTTAGTACCTTTCATATATTTATAGGTCAGTTGGTTATCTTACTTTTGTTAACTTTCTGTTCAAGTCTCTTATCTGTGTGTCATTGAGTTGTCTGATTTTTTTTCTTATTGATTGATAGGTACAACCTGTAAGTTCTGCATGTGAACCCTTTGTTGATATATGTGATGCAAGGATCTTCTCTCATTCTACAGTTTGCTTTTTCGCTCTCTTAAAGGTGTCTTTTCGTGAGCAAAAGTCCTTCTTGTAGTCTCATTTTTAAAAATCATTTTTCCTTTAAGGCAATGATTCTCAACGATGGGCTGAGTATTTTTCAGGCAATATTTGGGACATACTGAGTATCTATCATCTATCTATCTATGATATCTGCCTATCTATCTAATCTATCTGAGATATCTATCTATTTATATGGTTTTTTCCTTGTTGTTTATCTGAGATTCTTTTTTTTTTTTTTTTTTTTTGAGACGGAGTCTCGCGCTGTCACCCAGGCTGGAGTGCAGTGGCTGGATCTCAGCTCACTGCAAGCTCCGCCTCCTGGGTTCACGCCATTCTCCTGCCTCAGCCTCCCGAGTAGCTGGGACTACAGGCGCCCGCCACCTCACCCGGCTAATTTTTTGTATTTTTTAGTAGAGACGGGGTTTCACCGTGTTAACCAGCATGGTCTCGATCTCCTGACCTCATGATCCGCCCGTCTCGGCCTCCCAAAGTGCTGGGATTACAGGCTTGAGCCACCGCGCCCGGCCGTTTATCTGAGATTCTAATTGAATTTGGCATCTTGCTTTTTTCCTCCTAAATCTGGTAACCATACCCCCAGGGCACATTGGAGAATGTATTGCAGAAACTTTGGTTGTCATAACTGGAGAGTGGTGGTGGGGAATCTTTTGGCATCTCGTGGGTAGAGGTCAGGGATGCTACTGAACATCCTACAATGCACAGAACAGCTCCCCACAACAAAATTGTATTCAGTTTGAGATGTCAATAGTGCGAGGTTGAGAAGCTTGCTTTAAAATTAGTGCTTTTTTATGTGCCTTGAAGAAATCTATCTGAACTCCAAAATATTAAATATATTTTTCTATTGTATCATCTCAAAGTTTTATTGTTTTGCCTTTCCCATGTGGATCACCTGGAATTAATTTTTGTGTGTCTGTGAGATGGGGGTCAAATTTGATTTTTCCTTCTAGATATTCACTTGACCCAGCAATACTGATTGAAATGACCATCCTTCCCACTTCTCTACAGTTCCTCCTTTGTCATAAACCAAGTGTTTGTGGATAAAGGTGTTTATTTCTGATCTCTGTTCTGTTCTATTGCTTTAATTGATTGTGTTTGCATTCACACCATATTTTACTGATTATAGTAGTTTTAAATAAATCTTGGTATCTGGAAGTATCGTTTTTTTGGTCTTTAAAACATTTATGTAAATGTCTGGGGTGCAAGTGCATTTCATTACATGCATAAATTGCATAAGGGCCAACTCAGAGCTTTTAGGGTATCCAGTACCCTAATAACCTACATTGTACCCATTAAGTAATTTATCATCACGGGAGTATCTTGACTGGATTTCCTCAGAAACAGACCCTGATACAAAAATTGAGTGTAAATAGTTTATTTGTGATGTGATTCCTGGAAACACTGATGGGCGAGTGAAGAAGTGAAACAGAGAAGGAAAGAAGGAAAGAAAATACAGGGTGTTTTAATGAGCAAATTACCTCTGTGGGCACCTGGGAATTTATCTCATCCAGGACTTTTGGAAGATGGTGTGGTACATGTCTCAGCACTGTTCCACCAGAAGGAACATGAATGAAATAATGAAACTGGGTTATTTATCCAGCAATTCTCATCCACAATGGGTTAAGGCAACTTTAGAGTCATTAACTCCCTGACATTTCTGGTCTGCTGTTGTACTCTGGCTGAGCATGCTCCTGTGGTCTGAGAAAGCTTTTGGGGAGAGTTGTGGATGATTGGCATAAGAAGCCTTCTGTAGAGGCTCACTTTGGTGAGCATTGATGATACATTAGCAGGATACCAACAGTATCAGCTACCCTCCACCTTTTAAAATGGTCTGATCCAGTACCTCACATTGAGTTCATTTCATCTTGTCACTGATTGTTCAAGGGAGTAGCCATTTCAATTTATAATAAAAAAGTCTTATAAAGGGAAGTGTATTACTCAGGGTTCTCTAGAGAAACCGACCCAATAAGATAGATATTATTTGTAATTGAGAGACAGAGAGACTGAGAGAGAGAGAGAGAGAGAGGAGAGAGAGAGAGAGAGAGAGGAAGAGAGAGAGATTAAAGAATTGGCTTATGCTGTGGAAGCTAGGAAGTCTGAAATCTGTAGGGCAAGCCAGCAGGCTGGAAATTCAGATAAGAGTTCAAGAGTTGATGCTGGAGTCTTGAGTCTGAATTCCTCAAGGCAGCAGGCTGGAAACTCAGGAAGTATTTCTATGTTTCGGTCTTGAGGAGAATTCTTTCTACTTTGGGGAACCTCAGTCTTTGCTTTTCAGGTCCTCAACGATTGGATAAGGCCCACTTACACTGTGGAGGATAATTTGCTTTACTTAAAGTCTACCGATTTAAATGTTAATCACACAGTTTCAACGCAATCCCTATAAAAATACCAGTGACCTTTTTCACAGAAATAGAAAAAAATCCTAAAATTTGTATGGAACCACAAAAGACCTCAAATAGCCAAAGTAATCCTGAACAAAAGCACAAAGGGGGAGGCGTCACACTACTAGACTTCAAAGTATACTGCAAAGTTGAAGCAACCAAAATAGCATGGTACTAGCATAAACAACAGACACATTGACTGATGGAACAGAAATGAGAGCCAAGAAATTAATCCACATAACTACAGCCAACTAATTTTTGACAAAGGCACCAAGAACACTCATTAGTGAAAGGACAGCCTCTTCAATAAATGGTGCTCAAAAACCCCAATATCCATATGCAGAAGAATGAAACTAGACTCCCACCTCTCACCCTATACAAAAATCAACTCAGAGTGGATCAAAGATCTAAATATAAGACACGAAACTGCAAAACTACTAGAAGAAAACATAGTGGAAACACTTCAGGACATTGGTCTGTGAAAAGATTTTATGAATAAGACCTCAAAAGCACAGACAACAAAAGCAAAATAAACAAGTGGGATTATATCAAACTAAAAAGCTTCTGTACAGCAAAGGGAATCCTACACAAAAGGAAAAGACAACAGAGTAAAAATGCATCCTACAGCATGGGGGGAAATTTTTGTAAACAATTCATCTGACAGAGAAGTAATATCCAGAATATACAAGGAACTAAAAAGCTCAACAGCATAAAAAAAAAACCCACCCAAAAATTATTAAAACATGGGCAAATGATCTGAACAGACATTTCTTAAAAGAAGACAAACAAATGGTCAATAAATATTTAAAAAATAGTCAACATTACTGGTCACCAGGGAAAGGCAAATCAAAACCACAAAGAGGTATCATCTCACCCCAGTTAGAATGGCTGTTACCAGGAAGACAAAAAATAACGAATGCTGGCGAGGATGTGGAGAAAAGGGAACTCATACACTGTCTGTGGGAATGTGAACTAGTACAGCCACTATGGAGAAAAGTATGGAGGTTCCTCAAGAAACTACAAACAGAGCTACCACATGATCTAACAATCCCACTACTGGGCATTTATCCAAGGAAAGGAAATCAATATATTGAAGAAACATGTGCACCCCCAAGTTTATTGCAGCACTATTCACAATAAGCCAAAATATATAATCAACCTAGGTGTCCAACAACAGATGAATGGATAAAGAAAATGTGGTGTATGTACACAATGGCATAAATTCATCCAGCCACACTCAGCCATAACAAAGAATGAAATTCTTTCATTTGCAATGGCATGGATGGAACTAGAGGACATTATGTTAAGTGAAATAAGCCAGGAATAGAAAATTAGACACCACACGTTCTCACTCATATGGAAAATTAAAGAAAAGTTGATCTCAAAGAAGTAAAAAGTAGAACGAGAGGATACTAGATACTAGAGAAGGGGGTGGGGAGAGGAGGAGATTTGTTAAAGGATACAAAATTAGAGCTAGATAGCAAGAATGAGTTCTAGGGTTCTATAGCACTGTAGGATGACTATAGTAAACAATAATATATAGTTTCAAACAACTAGAAGGAAGATATTGACTGTCCTCGACACAAAGAAATGATGTTTTAGATGATGGGTATGCTAATTATCCTGACCTGATCACTATACATTTTATGTATCAAAACATCACTATGTATGTACTCCATAAATATGTACAATTTTATATCAATAGCAAAATTTAAAAATGAAAATGTCATACAAATATTAATAACCTCTTAAAATATTTTTATAGGGACAAGCTATAGTCCATACTTTTTTCATAATTTTATTTTATTTTTATTATACTTTAAGTTCTAGGGTACATGTGCACAATGTGTAGGTTTGTTACATAGGTATACATGCGCCATGTTGGTTTGCTGCACCAATTAACTGATCATTTACATTAGTTATTTCTCCTAATCCTATCCCTCCCCATGCCCCTCACCCCATGACAGGCCCCCATGTGTGATGTTCCCTGCCCTGTGTCCAAGTGTTCTCATTGTTCAATTCCCACCTATGAGTGAGAACATGCGGTGTTTGGTTTTCTGTCCTTGTGATAGTTTGCTGAGAATGACGGTTTCCAGCTTCATCCATGTCCCTGCAAAAGGACACGAACTCATCCTTTTTTATGGCTGTGTAGTATTCCATGGTGTATATGTGCCACATTTTCTTAATTCAGTCTATCATTGATGGACATTTGGATTGGTTCCATGTTTTTGCTATTATGAATAGTGCTGCAATAAACACATGTGTGCATGTGTCTTTATAGTAGCATGATTTATAATCCTTTGGGTATATACCCAGTAATGGGATCACTGGGTCAAATGGTATTTCTGGTTCTAGATCCTTGAGGAATCGCCACACTATCTTCCACAAAGGTTGAACTAGTTTTCACTCCCACCAACAGTGTAAAAGCGTTCCTATTTCTCCACATCCTCTCCAGCATCTGTTGTTTCCTGACTTTTTAATGATTGCCATTCTAATCGGTGTGAGATGGAATCTCATTGTGGTTTTGATTTGCATTTTTCTGATGACCAGTGATGATGAGCATTTTTTCATGTGTCGACTGCATAAATGTCTTCTTTTGAGAAGTGTCTGTTCATATCCTTTGCCCACTTTTTTGATGGAGTTGTTTGTTTTTTTCTTGTAAATTTGTTTAAGTTCTTTGTAGATTCTGGATATTAGCTCTTTGTCAGATGTGTAGATTGCAGACATTTTCTTACATTCGCTACGGTCCATACTTTTACAGTCACTCCTGAGGTCATTATTAACAGTCATTATCTTCCTTTAGCACATTTTCTACTTTCCCCACCCTAACCCCCTGGCAAGCACTTCTGATGGTTTAGGTTGTTTATTCAATAAGGCAACTCAGATCTTTATCTCTAAGGTTACCATGCCATTTTTAAAGTAGGATTGCTGCAATTGTGTGTTATAGTTATCACTGGGTAGAAGCATTGAAAAGTGTATTGTACTGCTTCCTGGGCCACAATTGCACTGTTGTGCGGCAACAACTTGATCTCTTCATGATAACCAGGGTCATTTTGTAACTTTACTGTTGCCTAGAGATCTACTGTCAAGGGAAGCTTGACTTGACAGTTGGCAGCCATAACTCTATTTTTTAGTGAAACCCTTATATCCCTGGCCCTGGTGAAAGCAAATCCCCCACTCTGTGCTTGGAAACAAGGACCTGTAATTAAGTGGCACCTAAAGTTGTGGGGACAGAAAAGCCAAACTCACCAGGTTGGTCAATAGGAGTGCTTGCCTTATACTATGACTTGGTGGTTCTGATATGATTCAGCTCATGATGGACAGCTGTGATCACACAGTCACCCTTATGTCCCATGGTCAGATACTCATTATCTGCTAGGGCCCAGTAGCACCCTGGCAGCTACTTTTCATATGGTAAATAGTTCTCTGCTACATATGGCATGACCTTACTATGGAACCCTAGAGGTCTGTGCTATAATTCATTTATGAGGGCTTGTCAGTCATTTCACAGGTGCCCACCCTTATCTGTCATGGCTACCTTTAGCACCCATGGGATCTGCTGGGTCATATGATTAAGTGCCAGGGCTGCTCATACAGCAGTCTGAACGTGCTGCAGGACTCTCTTGTTTTGGGAGATCCTCTAAAAAGCTGACAGCAGCCTTCTGAGAAACCCAATAAATGGGCTGGAGCAGTATTCCCAAGAGTGTTATATGCTATCTGCAAAATCCAAAGAGGCCTGCCTGGCACTGCGCCTCTTTGTGGTCCATGTTATCAATATAGTGGATCTGTCTGATGTTCTGTAGAATGTCCAGATGCAAAGGTCTCTGGACTGTGTTGAGAGAGAACCAGAGGTTTAATATAGTGCTGAGATGAGACTGCTTTCCATCCTGGGTGAATGCAAACTGTTCTGATCCTTCCTTCTGACGGGAACTAAAAGAACATATTTGCCTTATCAAAAGTCACATATCAAATACTAGAGGCTGTGTTGCTCCATTCTAATGAAGACACAACATACAAAACTGCGATAACCGCTGGGCCACCACTTGGTAGAGTAGTCTGCTATTATCTGCCAGGGTGTATTTGGTTTTCCAGGTGACCATATCTGCATCATTTAAATCTTTGAGGCTACCACCAAATTCTGCCATTTTACCCGGAATGTTGTATTGTTTCTGATTTGTCATCTTGGCTAGGTTGTGGACAACTACAGCTTTTTTTTTTTTTTTTTTTTTTTTTTTTTTTTTTTTTTACCATAATACCTCTTATTTTATAAGTCAGGGAATCATGAGAGTTCCATCAGCGTTTAAGTGCTGCCTATACATTAAAAGTATGCACTCAGGGACCATGGTATTTACCAAAGGGTAGGTTCAAGGATCCAACTGGCCCACTGCGGGATGGATTTAGGATAGGGCTTCCTTTATCATTTGGCGCCTTTCAAGTGCAACTCTAACAGATGGACCACAACATATTTTGGGTTCCCTAGTATTAGTACCAGCTCAGATCCTATACACAAGACCCCTCAAAAGTGCTGCATATTTTGTAGGTTCCTTTGGCAAAGGACTGGAACAGTATCTTCTGAAGGTCAGATGAAGTGTAATGGAAGGACCCAAAGTCACCAGTTCTCTCAGATGCAACTGGGGCAGTGAGAAACTAAAGAAAATATTTATAAAATGGTATACAAATGGGGGCAACACACAAGGCAGAAGAGATGTCAAATGTTTGCTCTCCTGAAGCTGTTGGCTGAGCTTTGATGAGTGTCACTCCATGTCTCCTTGTGTAGGTGAGGGTTCCCTCTCTGTGAAAGGATGGTGGGATCCAGGTTACATCCCTGTTCCTAGGAGCCAGGGTTAGGAGTTAATTGTTATGGAGTGATCAAAAGATGTTTGTCTGGCTCCTGCAATACCTCCGACCCCCTTGGTGGCCTCTGTTACATAGGGATTGGAAGACTCCCTCTTGAGGGGTGTGACTTCAAAAAAGAACATTTCCTATCTCCAGAAACTGGAGACATAACAGTATACTTTCTGGCCTACTTGTTTTTCTTTACCAAATATTATTTTAGAGAAAGCTTGAGAATATCTAAGGCTCAGTGATTTGACTTTTTCCTTTTGCTTCTGTCCTTGAAGAGGAAGAGTTGAGGAACCTCCTTGGATAGAAGGGGTATAGCTTATTTTAGGACTTCAACCAAAGGCACGGGAGAGGAGAACAGGCCAAAGGACTGTAAGGAAGGTTACCTCAGGACTGGGATCTGGCAGGAAAAAGGCTCCAGGTCGTTATTCTCCACTTACCCCTCCAGGACAGCTCCTCACCCTGCTCTGGGTCCTACTTTCGTGGGCGGCTTCAAAAGCCATTCTGTGCTCTGGCTGGCAGTTGGAGTTGGCCAGTGGAAGCACTGGCAGGAGATGGAGGCAGGAGGAGAGTGAGGTGATGGAATTTGTTCACAGTCTCTTCCTGCCAGACCACCAGTTGGCTGTGGGTCCTTCCTCTATTGCAGCCCACAGCTCCTGCCTTATAGCTGCAACTGGCACCATAGAGGTAGAACTTCAACTCTCTTCCCAAGTTTCAAGAACCAATTTTTCTCTAGGCCCCTTCCTGCTGCTAGGCAGTGGTGGCTTCTCACTCTTGCTAGCTTTGGGGCACATCACCATGCCCTACTGTTTTCCTGTAACTCTGTTTCTTTTGCAAATATTCCCTCTGTTGAACTTTCCCTACATTACCCTGTGTGACTGTGCCATTGGCTACTACTGGGATGTGACAGAAAGGCCATTTGAAGATAAAGGACCAAAGAACGGGTCAGTGTGATTATTTCAGAGCCTGAGGTGGGGTTGATTACAGAAAATTCACAGCTGGTCGTGGTGCACTTTTCAGAGCTGGGGGCCCAGCAAAGATACGGTCATATACTAGATGAAAATCAGAGAAGATTTTCATCAGGAAAACTACCATGAAAATTAGCAAAGATCTTAGCTTCCTGGCTACCCCTACCTAATGATATTAGTGATGAGAAAATGAACCCAAAGTAATGCTGCCAACTCCTCTTCTGGGGAGTGGGAGCATTTAATTGCACTAAAGCCACGTAACAAAAACAACAGCAAACCCCCCAAACACTTAAACTATCCAAACAAATTGAAAGTGTTGAAAAGTTGAGTGAGGACAGAAGCCTCTCATCATTTAATCCAAAACATAGAATCACTGAATAATAACCCCAGCCACAAATCATGTAATCTAGAGAGATCTATGAACTTTTTCTCTGTCTCTCTCTGGCCTGGCAGACTGAGAGATCCAGTGCACAGAAGGGCAGCCTCAGATGGTTTGTGTGGGGAGTGCTTAGTCTTGGGATATTCAAAAGGAGAAGAGGAAAAGTCCAGGGCTTTTCCCAGAAAAACCAGGCTTGCCTTAGAACCCTCATACTGACACACCCTTTAATTACACGTATTGTGCTGTGTATTGACATGTAGTCAGTATTCAGTGTTTTTATGGAGTTGTTTTTTGCTTTTTTTGTCTTTAGAGACAGAGTCTCGCTCTGTTGCCCAGGCTGGAATACAGTGGCACAATCACAGCTCACTGTAGCCTCAAAATCCTGGGCTCAAGCCATCCTCCTGCCTTGGCCTCCTGTGTATCTAGGATTACAGACCCACACTACTGGGCCTGACCAGCAGCGTGTTTTGACTTGAGCAGTGTTGGCTTCTTTCTCTTTCCCTCAGCAGAGGGGACTCAACTTGGCCAGTGCTTGTGTTGGGCAAACCTGGGGCATCCCCTTCTCATGGGCTAGGTGAAGCCTCTATGCTGAACGACAAAGCTCACACAGCTCTCCACTTTTGGCTCTTAGCACCAGCCAGACAGGAGCAAGCACCGGGAACAACTCCCAGCATCTCAGAATCAAATCTCCACTGCTGGATGCTCTAGTCTTTCCTGATTACAGGCCCACATAGAGCTTATTTGAAGGGGTCGCTGCCATGGGCTGAGTCAGGGCATTGAGGCCTGGATGTCAGGGCTCAGCAGTGTCCAGTTTCCAGGCCTCATTTCAGCTGCTCCCATGAAGGGTTCCCCTAGCACTGAGCCTGGAGAGTTATGAGTCTCTCCTGTACTCTTTGCTCTGGGGACCTGTTTCCACAATCTTCTGGGAAGGTCTTTCTGCTGTATGTGCTCTGTCTGACTTTCATTCTGGACTCCTATGAAGATGTTTCAGCAAAGTCTTTTGCTCCTTTGTGTTTTATGTTTACTTATGTCTATTGTAAAAAAGTCAAGGTAATAACTTTAAAATTAATTAAAAAAAACCCAGTCACTTCTAATCTCACAAACAAGTGTGCACCTATTATCATATTGTTGGAGATATGGTACATATGCATTTTTTTTCTTTGCCTCAACATTGCATTATATTAAGACTAAAGGCTGGACAATGGCTCCATGTGGAGGAGGGGAGGAGTTTCAGAAGCCTGGCCCTCATCTTGTCTTTCTTTTTTTTTTTGAGACCAGGTCTTGGTTTGTTACTCAGACTGGAATTCAGCGGTGTGAACACAGCTCACTGCAGCCTCAATCTCCTGGGTTTAGCAATTCTCCCACCTCAGCCTCCTGAGTAGGGTAGCCGAGACTACAGGCATGTGCCACCATGCCCAGCTAGTTTTTGTATTTTTTGTAGAGATGACATCTCATCATGTTACCCAGGTTGGTCTCAAACTCCTGAGCTCAAATGATCCTCCTGCCTCAGCCTCCTAAAGTGCTGGATTACAGGCGTGAGTCACTGTACCAGCTTCCTCTTGTTTTATACAAGGGAAGAATCCTATTTCAAAGTGAAAGGAGGAGTTCATCTTCTTGTACTGGATCCTGTGTCAGAAATATTTAAAAAATATTTTATTATAAAAGTTTTTGAATGCATACAAAAGTAGGAAGGATTGTATAGTGAACTCAATGTATCTGTTCCTCAGCTTGCATCATAATCAATACATGGCCAATTTAATTTCCTTTACACCTTCCATTCCTTGCCTTATGCCAACCTCCCCAACGCCTCAGATTATTTTGAAGCAAATGCAAGACATCAACAAATACTTTTGTCAGCTACACCATGAGTATGGGTCTCGAGTTAGGCAAGTGATCTGGTTCTAATTTGTGTACTTGGCTTGCCCCACTCCTCCAGGGGCCTGAAGAGTCATGGGTAGGGCAGGGGGCCTTGCCTCCTGCTCTTGCATGTGGTCTTTCACAACAGCTGAACATATGGGAGACCTGTCCCAGGAAAGCATCAACCCTGGACCTTGAGGGATATGTCCAGAGAAGTGAGGAGGTTGGAGGAATGAGAGCTATTAGTCTGAGAAAGAAAAGACCTGGAGAGGTATGACCATTGTCTTTAAACGATTGGAGGGTGGTCTTGGATTTGAAGTGTTAGATTTGTTTGACTTGTTCTGGTGTGAACACAGAATGCAAATGAAGGCCCTCTGGGCAGAAATAACCGGGAAGCAGATTTTTAGTTCAAGAACTTTCTAATCATTTGAGTGGTCAAAAAGTGAAGCAGGTCACCCAGGCTTGGGGATCACCAGGTGAGGATGAGGTAGGAGAATTTAAGCAATGGGTTAAGGTGGTACGTGAGTAAATTAAGTTCCTTTAAATGAATTTTCCAGTTTCTAAGAGAATCAATGACACACTTCATTAAGAGTTAAGAACTTTGTGTGACCACAGAAGTCCTTTTACCTTATTGGGTTCTACTCATACAGTTAGGGTTTTGGATTATGTGATAGCAATAATAGCTAACTATGTTGAGCCCTTATGTGTTTTAAGCAAGTATTAACTTGCTTTCAATAACTACATAAGATAGTATATTAGTCCAATCTCACACTGCTAATAAAGACATCCCCAAGATTGGGTAATTTATAAAGGAGAAAGTTTTAATTGACTCAAAGCTCAGCATGACTGGGCAGGCCTCAGGAAACTTAACAATCAATGCAGAAGGGGAAGCAAACATGCCCTCTTCACATGGTGGCAGGAAGGAGATGTGCCAAGAAAAAGTGGGAAAAGCCTCTTATAAAAACATCAGGTCTCTTGAGAACTCATTCACTTTCACAAGAACAGCAGCATAGGGGTAACTGCCCCCATGATTCAATTACTTCCCACTGGGTTCCTCCCATGACATGTGGGAATTATGGGAACTACAATTCAAGATGAGATTTGGGTGGGGACACGGCCAAACCTTATAATTCCACCACTGGCTCCACCCAAATCTCATGTCCTCACATTTCAGATCACAATCATGCCCTCCCAACAGTCCCCCAAAGGCTTAACTCATTCCAGCATTAACTCAAAAGTCTAAGTCTAAAGTCTCATCTGAAAAAGGCAAGTCCCGCCTGCCTATGAGCCTGTAAAATCAAAAGTAAGTTACTTCCTAGATACAGTGGAGGTACAGACATTGGGTAAATACACCCATTTCAAATGGGAGAAATTGGCCAAAATGAAGGGGCTACAAGCCCCATGCAAGTCCAAATTCCAATAGAGCAGTCATTAAAACTTAAAGTTCCAAAATGATCTCTTTTGACCCCATGTCTCACATCCAGGTCACACTGATGCAAGAGGTTGGTTTTCACAGTCTTGGGGAGCCCTGCCCCTTGGCTTTGCAGGGTACAGCCCCAACTTCTAGCTGCTTTCACAGGCTAACATTGAGTGTTTGTCACTGCACATGATGCAAGCTGCTGCTGGGTCTACCATTCTGGGGTCTGAGGACAGTGGCCCTCTTCTCACAACTCCACTAGGCAGTGCTCCAGTACGGACTCTGTGTGGGGCTCCCATCCCACATTTCCTTTCCGCACTGCCCTAGCAGAGATTCTCCATGAGGGCTCTGCCCCTGCAGCAAACTTCTGCCTGAGCATCCAGACATTTCCATACATCCTTTGAAATCTAAGCAGAGGTTCCCAAATCTCACTTCTTGATTTCTCTGCACCTGCAGGCCCAATGCCATGTGTAAACCACCAAGGCTTGGGGCTTGCACCCTCTGAAGCAAAGGCCTGAGCTATACATTGGCCTCTTTTGGCCATAGCTGGGACTCAGGGCACCAAGTCCCAAGACTGCACAAAGCAGCAAGGCCCTGGGCACAGCCCATGAAGCTATTTTTTTCTCCTAAGCCTCCAAGCCTGTGATGGGAGGGACTGCTGTAAAGACCTCTGACATACCCTGGAGACATTTTCCCCATTGTCTTCAGAATTAACATTTGGCTCCTCATTACTTATGCAAATTTCTGCAGCTGGCTTGAATTTCTCCTCAGAAAATGGGTTTTTCTTTTCTAGCACATCACCAGGCTGCAAATTTTCTGAACTTTCATGCTCTGCTTCCCTGTTAAACATGAGTTCCAATTCCAAACCATATCTTCATGAAAGAATAAAACTGTGTGTTTTTAAGAGCACCTAAGTCACATCTTGAAGGCTTTGCTGCTTAGAAATTTCTTCTGCCAGATACCCTGAATCATCTCTCTCAAGTTCAAAGTTCCACTGATCTCTAGGGTAGGGGCAAAAAGCCACCAGTCTCTGTGCTAAAGCATAACAAGAGTTACCTTTGCTTTATTTCCCAACAAGTTCCTCATCTCCATCTGAGACCATCTCAGCCTGGACTTTATTGTCCATATCATTATCAGCATTTTGGTCAAAGCCATTTGACAAGTCTACAGGAATTTCCAAACTTTCCCACATTTTCCTGTCTTCTTCTGAGCCCTCCAAACTGCTCCAGCCTCTGCCTGGTACCCAGTTCCAAGGTCGCTTCCACGTTTTTGGGTATCTTTACAGCATTGCCTCACTACCTGGTACCAATTTACTGTATTAGTCCATTCTCACACTGCTAATCAAGACATACCCAAGACTGGGTAATTTATAAAGGAAAGATGTTTAATTGATTCACAGTTCTGCAGGGCTGGGGAGACCTCAGGAAACTTACAATCATGGCACAAGGGGAAACAAACACGTCCTTTTTCCTTCTTCACATGGTGGCAAGAAGGAGAAGTGCCAAGCAAAAGAGGGAAAAGCCCCTTATAAAACCATCAGATTTTGTGAGAATTCACTCACTATCATGAGAACAGCAGCATGAGGTAACCGCCTCCATGATTCAATTACCTCCCACTGGGTTCCTCCCATGACATGTGGGGATTATGAGAACTACAATTCAAGATGAAATTTGGGTGGGGACACAGCAAAACTATATCAGATAGGTACTATAATTATCTGTATTTTGGATATGGAGAAACTGAGGCACAGAAACAGTATATATTTTGCTCAAAGTCACACAGCTATCATATGATAGAGCTGGGATTTGAACCCAGGCAGTTGGTTTCAGTGCTAGCATGCTTAACCACTATGGCACAGTACATTTCAAAGATAAGTTTGAGTGTTTCAGCTCTAATCATACAGTGATTCTAGGATGAAATGAGATAATATATGTGACCTTGTATTATTCTATACAAATGACATCCCTTCACATCTTATATTTTTCTCAAAACAAGGTTATTACAATTTTTTTTCCCCAACCAGATCTTGGACAAGCTGTGCTCCTCTGAGACAGTAACATCAGGCACAAGTCTCATACACCGTGGTCTCTGATAGGGCGAGTACTGAACCAGGCATATTCACTTTTGTAAGCCTGGGACGATGTTGGCCCTCAGGAGGATTTGTTTATTGATTGATGGCAGGGTTGTGTCCCAGGAACATTTTCACTCGAAAGATGCTATGCTCCAGGTGGCCAGCTGGGGGAGCCTTAGCCCAAAGGCAGGGCAGGCTGAAAGTAGCAGAGGCTGCGTTGTGATTGGCGGTCAGCGGTCCGGAGTCCACCGAGTGCTGGGCTGGATGTGAAGGGTTGAGTTTCCTGTGAGGAGAGGTCTTGCCTGCTCCAGAGGCCTGGTCCCGCTCAGCTAGGGCATGGGACAGTGGAAAGGCCCCGCTGGAACCTGGGAGGAAGTTGCGCAGGTCAAGACGGTCTTAGGGGACAGGAGCTGGTGGCGGGAGGGGAGACAGCACTCTGAACAACCTCAGCGTGCCTGGAGGGGGACAGGCATCCGGGACGCAAGCGGCTGAGCTGGGTTCTGGGCCCTGGCAGGTCAGCAGGGCAGGGAAGAGAGGGGCATGGACAGTGGGCCTGGGGGCTTCCCAGCAGCCAGCCCCTGTGACTGGGAGAAAGTCCTGCCCCTGGGCGGACTTTCTCACCCTAGGGGTGAGAGGGTAGTACCCCAACGGGGCCCCAAGCTGTGCCTCTCAGTGTGCGCCTCCTTCAGGCGATTTCCCACCCATCCCCGTCTTCTCTGCCATTCAGAGGGGTAAGGGTATGTAGGAGACGAGGTAGGGAGATTCCTCTCTCCTGAGGAGCCCTGGCAGAGGGGCCTGGCACTGCAGGGGTGCATGCAAGAAGTGGGTGCACGTCCGCAGAACTTGGGTGGGCAGCAACGAGGGGGCTTGGTTGGGCGAGAAGAGAAGACAGGGGCCGCTTGCACTCATCTTGTTTCAACCCCACAGAATGCGACTCAACCACGAGGTGAGTTGCTGAGGCTGGGCGAATGCTCTGCTCCCATTTTACCCAGGGAAGCCAGATGGAGACCTGAGAGAAGATAGGAGGAAGAACCCAGAACCCCACTCTCATGGGAAGTGAACTCGGACCACAGACCTTCCTCTTCTTTATGTTTTATTTTATTTTATGTTTTTAGAGACAGGGTCTCACTCTGTTGCCCACGCTGGAGTGTACTAGCACCATCACAGCTCACTGCAGCCTCAACCTCCTGGGCTCAAGCAATCTTCCTGCCTCAGCCTCCTGAGTAGCTGGGACCACAGGTGTGCACCACCATGCCCCACTAATTAATTTTTTTTTGATGGAGGTGGGGTCTAACCATGTTGCCCAGACTGGTCTCAAACTCCTGGCCTTAAGTGATCCTCCCAGTTCAACCTCCCAAAGTGCTGGGATTACAGATGTGAACCACTGTGCCTAGTTCCTCCTTTTTTGACTCTATTTCCTCTTCCCCAAGGAAGGGGCTGAAGGAGAGGCCTCTGTTAGCTGCTAGCGTGAGGTTAAGCTGGGAGGATGGCCAGAGGCTGAGTCACAACTCTCGAGGCCCCTTTAGGTGCTGTGGTTCCAGTAGTCCAGCCTCCTACCCTCTTTAGGCCACTTAAGCCCCAGGTACTAGCACCTTCACCCTGGTGCTTTTCCCTCCCAGGGAGTCTCATTAACTATTTCCTTTGGGGAAGGTGAAGAAAGTCCACAGTTTAGCTTGGAGGGGACCATCTCTACTACTCAATGCCCCAATAGAGGACTTCCCAGCTTCATCTCAAAATTTCTCATTCTTGGCTCTTGTGGGTAAAGTCTAATTCTAGAGCTCCCCAGAGTCACTTTATCTCCTGGGGCAGTAAAAATGGCACTGATCTTGGAGGAGACCTCTTATCTTCAGGGACACCGCATCTGCTGGAGGTAGCAGAGGCCTTTCTGCCTTTCCTTTCCGCCTGTGAGCCGCGGCACCTTTTTCTCGGCTGGTCTGGAGAACCCCTCTACCTACACTGCAGGCTGGAGGTTGCCTTGCATGCTCCAGCTCCTAGGCTGGGTGAGCGTTAGAGCCTTTGGGCGAACTCCTGCTTTAGCAGCTTAGAAAGGCAAATCCTGGCTCCTCTTTCTCCCCTCACTTGCTAGGACTCAGAGCAGAGAGAGGACGGCTTTTCTCCAGTCCTTCTCCCTTTTCGGACAGTTGGGACAGCTGGAGAAATTTGTAAAGATCAGGGGAAGCCTGTTTTGCATAGTGAGAGTCTTGCATGCTTGGGACATCAGGACAGCCTCCAGGGGTTCTAAGAGTGTGTGGACTAATCTCAGGGAAGAAATGCTGGAGGGCCTTGGGCTGACATTCTAGCTCCTCCACACTGCTCTTGACATCCTAGAATAAAGAGGGAAGGCCAAGGTCACCTTTAGGGCATTCTTTGAACGTGACTGGCCTGGGACTGGAATGGGAGAATATAGTGCGGTCCTGGCTCTGAAAAACCACAGTTACTCTGGGTCTGTGCCTTAAAACTGTGGTTTCATGAGGTCAGATTTCCCCTCAACAGCCATGAGTAATCAAGATAAAGAACATTTAGGCTTGTTCCTTCCTAGACGTCAACAGCTATTCTGTCCCAGGGCTCAGGATTTAGAGCTAGTGTCCTGTTCCCTTTAGCAGAACTGACTCCTCTCTCCTCTGTGCCTCTGTGTGATTGCTGACCTGGCCTTAAGCACCGCCTCAGTGGTTAAGTTTTGCAGAGAGGGCTGATTACTTCCCTGGTACCTCTCTTTTGTTATTGAACCCTAGTTTCCTGTTGCATATCTATCTTTTCTTCATTTACTCCTTATTTTGTCATGTCTAGCTCCCAGCAGCTTTCTGAGAAAGGGTACTTGGAAAGCCATTTTTTTGAGACTTTCAAAGATGGAAATAGATTTTTTTCATTCCTCACAGTTGGTTGATAAACTGGCTGCTTAAGCGTTTCAAGGGTCAAATTATGTTTTCTGGTATCAGTAGTAACTGTGAGCTGTGAGAGATCTTTTTGTTTCATGATAAACAGGTACAATATGATGGACTCTTGGAGAAAGAGCTGGTCACAAGGGGAGTAGGTGAGGTCTCTGATGACCCTCCCGAAGTACACATAACCAATAAGCCAAATCATATCTGAGCCCAGTATACTGGAGCTGTGGATTGGGGTGGCCAAGAGCTTTGTCACATGTATGGTAATAGCTTATTAGTATTTATTCCCAAATGGCTAAGAAATTAACCCAGCACCATTTATTTTACCACGGTTTCTGTGTTTACTATATACCAAATGTTTTCTATAGGCTAAAGCCATTATCTGAGCTCTCTAGTCATTTTCATGGATCTATCTGGTCAATTCTTGCAGCATCATATATATTTTAAAGTTTCTCTTCTCTTTATGTATTTATTTTATTTATCAGGTGTCTTAAGAAGCAATCTCAAACTGTCAAAAGGCTCTGATTTTGTTCTTGGGCTACCTAGTGCTTTTGACAGCCTTTGAGATGCAATGGAAAGCATACACACACACACACACACACACACACACACACACACACACAGAGTCTCATTGGGGTTACAGGGATTACAGGCACCTGCCACCATGCCCAGCTAATTTTTGTATTTTTAGTAGAGATGGGATTTCACCACATTGGCCAGGCTGGTCTCGAACTCCTGACCTCAGGCAATCCGCCTGCTTTGGACTCCCAAAGTGCTGGGATTACAGGAATGAGCCACTGCACCCGGCCTATATGTATATACTTAAAGGATATATATAGAGTCTCTCATTTGGTTTAAAGACCAACTGCACAAGAATAAAAGTGAGTAAGGATGCCTTAACAGTTGCATATGTCAAGAACACACGGGGTTTCACTTGGATGCAAAGTCAGCTTGAGGCTGCTCTACTCTGATCAGGTAAAATACCTACAGGAACCAGGATGGTAACTGCACTAGTGCAGTGAGCTGTTAATTTAACTGTATTACATTATATTTAATTTAATATGTACACATTAAACTAATGTGTAACTTTGTTTACATATTAAACATTAAACCCATAGGAAGAATCTTTATTCCTACAAAGCCGTGTGTGCTCTCCCCACTTTTTTTGAAGCACATGGCCAGCTCTCTCAATCTATATTTATCATTCTCCATGTTCAATACAGAAAAATGTCAAGAAAAATTTCATTTTTCTCCTAACTGCAAGAAAAGCAACAGCATAACAGCAATGATACATGGAAACTGACACTCTGTGCTGGGGAAGCAAATAAGGGGAGGTTGGATTTCCTGTGTGGGAAATAGATGGTTGCGTGTTCCGTCTAAACTGAGCAGCCTTCAGCTCCAACTGATTCTTGCTATACAGGAATATGGGTCAATGATTGCCAGACCTGATGTTCAGGAGATGCCAGCAATCTGGATTTTCCCATGAGATTTCCTGATTTTAAAAATTTTGGCAACCATGTTCTTAAAACCTTGTGCAGGACAGGCTCAATGAGCAGGATGCTGGATTGTGCTGTCTTAAACATTGTAGCCAGCTCTAAGTACTTTATTTTATTTTATTTTTTTAAGGTGGAGTCTTGCTCTGTCACCTAGGCTGGAGTGCAGTGGGGTGATCTCAACTCCCTGCAACCTCTGCCTCCT